>NC_073273.2:10695000-11412500 GCF_029289425.2 Pan paniscus
TGCAAACACAAGACACATAATTGTCAGATTCACCAAGGTTGAAATGAAGGAAAAAATGTTAAGGGAAGCCAGAGAGAAAAGTTGGGTTTCCCACAAAGGGAAGTCCATCAGACCAACAGCTGATCTCTTGGCAGAAACTCTACAAGCCAAAGAGAATGGGGGCCTATATTCAACATTCCTAAAGAAAAGAATTTTCAATCCAGAATTTTATATCCAGCCAAACTAAGCTTCATAAGTGAAGGAGAAATAAAATCCTTTACAGACAAGCAAATGCGAAGAGATTTTGTCACCACCAGGCCTGCCCTACAAGAGCTCCTGAAGGAAGCACTAATAATGATAAGGAACAAACAGTAACAGCCACTGCAAAATCATGCTAAACTGTAAAGACCATTAATACTAAGAAGAGAGTACATCAACTAACGAGCAAAAATAACCAGCTAACATACTAATGACAGGATCAAATTCAGACATAACAATATTAACCATCAATATAAATGGGCTAAATGCCCCAATTAAAAGACAGACTGGCAAATTGAATAGTGTCAAGACCCATCAGTGTGTTGTATTCAGGAGACCCATCTCATATGCAGAGACACACATTGGCTCAAAATAACCGGATGGAGGAAGACCTACCAAGCAAATGGAAAACAAACAAACAAAAAGCAGGGTTTTCAATCCTAGTCTCTGATAAAACAGACTTTAAACCAACAAAGATCAAAAGGGACAAAGAAGGCCATTACATAATGGTAAAGTGATCAATTCATCAAGAAGAGCTAACTATCCTAAATACATATGCATCCAATACAGAAGCAACCAGATCCATAAGGCAAGTTCTTAGAGACCTACAAAGAGACTTAGAATCCCACACAATAATAACGTGAGACAGTAACACCCCACTGTCAAAAATAAACAGAGCAACAAGACAGAAAGTTAACAAGGATAACCAGGAATTCAACTCAGCTGTGGACCAAGTGGACCTAGTAGACATCTACAGAACTCTCCACCCCAAATCAAAACAATATACATTCTTCTCAGCACCACATCACACTTACTCCAAAATTGACCACATAGTTGGAAGTAAAGCACTCCTAAGCAAATGTAAAAGAACAGAAATTATAACAATCTCTCTCTCTGATGAAAATGCAATCAAATTAGAACTCAGGATTAAGAAATACACTCAAAACCACACAACTACATGGAAATTGAACAACCTGCTCCTGAATGACTGCTGGGTAAATAATGAAATGAAGGCAGAGATAAAGATGTTCTTTGAAACCAAACAGAACAAAGACTAAACATACTAGAACCTCTGGGACACATTTAAAGCAGTGTGCAGAGGGAAATTTATAGCACCAAATCCCACAAGAGAAAACAGGAAAGACCTAAAATTGACAGCCTAACATCACAATTAAAAGAACTAGAGAATCAAGAACAAACACATTCAAAAGCTAGCAGAAGTTGAGAAATAACTAAGATCAGAACAGAACTGAAGGAGATAGAGACATTAAAAAAAAACCCTTCAAAAATAAATGAATCCAGGAGCTGGTTTTTTTGGAAAGATCAACAAAATTGATAGACCACTAGCAAGACTAATACAGACGAAAAGAGAAGAATCGAATATAGGCAATAAACCTTCCCAAGACTAAACCAGGGAGACGTTGAATCCCTGAATAGACCAATAAGAGGCTCTGAAATGGAGGCGATAATTAGTAGCCTACTAACAAAAAAAGTGCAGGACCAGACGGATTCACAGCTGAATTCTACCAAAGGTACAAAGAGGAGCTGATACCATTCCTTCTGAAACTATTCCAATCAATACGAAAAGAGGGAATCCTCTCTAACTCATTTTATGAAGCCAGCATCATCCTGATACCAAAGCCTGGCAGAGACATAACAAAAAAAGAGAATTTTAGACCAATATCCCTGATGAATATTGAAGCAATAATCCTCAATAAAATACTGCCAAACCGAATCCAGCAGCACATCAAAAAGCTTATCCTGCACAATCCAGTTGGCTTCATCCCTGGGATGCAAGGCTGTTCATCATATGCAAATCAATAAACGTAATCCATCATATAAACAGAACCAAAGACAAAAACCACATTATTGTCTCAATATATGCAGAATAGACTTTTCACAAATTTCAACATCCCTTCATGCTAAAAACTCTCAATAAACTAGGTATTGATGGGACATATCTCAAAATAATAAGAGCTATTTATGACAAACCCACAGCTAATATCCTATTGAGTGGGCAAAAACTGGAAGCATTCACTTTGAAAACTGGCCCAAGACAGGGATACCCTCTTACCACTCCTATTCAATATAGTGTTGGAAGTTCTGGCCAGAACAATCAGGCAGGGGAAAGAAATAAAGGGTATTCAATTAGGAAATGAGGAAGTCAAATTGTCCCTCTTTGCAGATCACATTATTTTATACTTAGAAATCTCCACTGTCCCAACCCAAAATCTCCTTAAGCAGATAAGCAACTTCAGCAAAGTCTCAGGATACAAAATCAAAGGGCAAAAATCACAAGCATTCCTATACACCAATAACAGAAAAACAGAGAGGCAAAACATGAGTGAACCCCCATTCACAATTGCTTCAAGGAGGATAAAATACCTAGGAATCCAACTTACAGGGGACATGAAGGACCTCTTCAAGGAGAACAACAAAGCACTGCTCAAAGAAATGAAAGAGGACACAAACAAATGGAAGAACATTTCATGCTCATGGTGCAGCAAGTTGGAAACAATCTCCTTGGAGAATCTGCAAAGGAACTTTTGTAAGTCCACTGAGGCCTTTTGGGAAAAACTCAATATCCCTAGATAAAAAGAAGAAAGAAGCTGCCTGTGTAACTACTTTGTGATGTGTGTATTCAACTCACAAAGTTAAAACTTTATGTGGATTCAGCAGGTTGGAAATGCTCTTTGTGGAGAATCTGCAAATGGACATTTGGCAGTCCATTGAGGCCTAAGGGGAAAATCAGAATATCCCCAGAAAAACTAGAAAGTAGCTTTCTGTGAAACTGCTGTGTGATGTTTTAATTAATCTCACAGGGTTAAAAATTTATTTTGATTCGGCAGTTTGAAAACACTCAGTTTGAGGAATCTGCTAAGGGGCATTTGGGATTCCATTCAGGCCTATCGGGAAAAGTCAAATATCCCGGGGTAAAAACTGGAAAGGATCTCTCTGTGAAACTGCTTTGTGATGAGTGAATTTATCTCACAGAGGTAAAACTTCCTTTTGTTTCAGCAGGTTGGAAACAACTCTTTTTGAAGAAATTGCAAAAGGACATTTGGAAGCCCACTGTGGCTCATGGGGAAAAACTGAATATCCCGAGACAAAAACTAGAGAGAAGCTATCCTTGAAACTGCTATGTGATGTATGGATTCATCTCACAGAGTTAAACCTTTTTCTGATTCAGCAGGTTGGAAACACTCTGGAAAATTTGCAAAGGGACATTTGAGAGCCACTGAGGCCTAAGGGGAAAAACAGCTACTTGGGAGATTGAGGGAGGAGAATGGCATGAACCTGTGAAGCAGAGCTTGTGGTGAGCCGAGATTGCACCACTGCACTCCAGCCTGGATGACAGAGCAATAATCCATCTCAAAAAAAAAGAAAAAAAAGACTTTCTATTGATTCAGCAGATGGAAAAACTCTTTTTGTAGATTATGCAAAGAGATATTTTAGAGCACAGTTAAGACCTATGGTGGTAACAGAATATCCCACAATAAAAACTAAAAAAAAAAGCTGTCAGTGTAACTTCTTTGTATTGTGTGCATTTAGCTCACAGAGTTAAACCTTTCTTTTGATTCAGCAGTTTGGAATTATTCTTTTTGTGGATTGTATGAAGGGATATTTCAGAGCCTGCTATGCCCTATAGTGAAAAACAAAAATATCTTGTGACAAAGTCCAGAAAGAAGCTATCTGTGAAACTGCTTTGTGGTGTCTGCATTCAGCTCACAGAGTTAAACCTTTCTTTTTATTCCACAGTAGGGTAACACTCTTTTATAGAATCTAGAACAGACATTTCAGAGCCCACCATGCAAATAGGAAAAATTTTGACTATCTTGTGATAAAATCTAGAAAGTAGCTATCTGTGAAACTGAATTATGAAGTGTTGATTCAGCTCACAAAATTAAACTGTTTTTTTGATTCAGCAGTTTTGAAACACTCTTTCTGTAGAATCAGTGAAGGGACATTTCAGTGCGCAGTAAGTCCTATAGTGAAAAGCTGAATATTCTGTGATAAAAACTACGAAGAAGAAATCTGTGTAATTGTTTTGTGATATGTGCATTCAACTCACAGAGTTAAACCTATCTTTTGATTCTGCAGGTTGGAAACACTCTTTTTGTAGAATCTGTGAGGGACAATTCGGAGAACAGCAAGGCCCATAATGAAACACCAAATATGCCCAGATAAAAACTAGAAAGAAGTTATCTGTAAAACTGCTTTGTGATGTATACATTCAGCTCAGAGTTAAACCTTCCTGTTGATTCAGCTGTTTGGAAACACTCTTTCTGTAGAATCTGCAAAGGTACCTTTCAAAGTGCATTAAGGCCTATAGCAAAAAAATGAATATCCCTAAACAAAAAGTAGAAAGAAGTTGTCATAGAACTTCTTTCTGATATGTGCATTCAGCTCACAGGGTTAAACCTTACCATTGATTCAGCAGTTTGGAAACACTCCTTTTGTAGATTCAGCAAAGGGACATTTGGGAGGGCATTGAAGTCTATAGTGAAGCATCAAATATTCTTTGATAAACAATTGAAAGAAACTCTCTGTAAAACTGCTTTGTGAGGTATGGATTCAGTTTACAGATTTAAACCTTTTTTTTCATTCAGCAGTTTGGAAACACTCTTTTTGTAGAATCTGCAGGAGACATTTCAGAGTGCAGTAAAGCCTATAGTGAAAAACCAATTATCTCACAATAAAAACTATTAAGAAGTTATCTCTGAATCTGATTTTTGATGTGTGCATTCAGCTCACAGAGCTAAACCATTGTTTTCATTCAGCAGTTTGGAAACACTGATTTTTAAACTCTACCAAGAGACATTTCAGAGTATATTGAGATCCACAGTGAAAAACTGAAAAGCCCGGGATAAAAACTAGTAACAAGCTATCTGTGAAACTGCTTTGTGATGTGTGCATTCAGCTCACAGAGTTAAGCCTTTGTTTTGATTCAGCAGATTGGAAACATTCTTTTTGTAGAATCTACAAAGTGATATTTTGGGGCGCAGTAAGGCCTACAGTGAAAAACAGAATATCTCAAAATAAAAACTAGTAAGAAGTTACTTGTGAAATTGCTTTGTGATGTGTGCATCCAGCTCACAGAGTTAAATTTAACTTTTGATTCAAAAGTGTGGGAACACTCTTTGTCTAGAATCGGTGAAGGGATATTTCAAATGGCATTGAGGTCTATACTGAAAAAATGAATATGCCACTATTAAAACTAGAAAAATAATTGACTGTGCATCATGGCTTATGCCCATAGTCCTAGCATTGTGGGATGCTGTGTGGGTGGATCACGAGGTCAGGAGTACAAGACCAGCCTGGCCAAGATGGTGAAACCCCATCACTAGTATAAAAACAAAAATTAGCTGGGCACAGTGACAGGAGCCTAAATCTCAGCTACTTGGTAGGTTGAGGCTGGAGAATCACTTGAACCAGGGTGGCAGAAGTTGCAGTGTGCCAAGATCCAGCCTCTGCACCCCAGCCTGGTTGACAGAGTGAGACTCCATCTCATAAAAAAAAAATCTAGAAAGAATCTATCTGTGAAGCTCCTTTGTGATGTGTGCATTCAGCCCACAGAGTGAAACCTTTATTTTGATTCAGCAGATTGGAAACCCTCTTTTTACAGTACCTATAAAATGACATTTTGAGGCATAGTAAGGCCTACAGTGAAAAACAGAATATCCCAAAATAACTAGTAAGAAGCTACTTGTGAAACTGCTTTGTGATGTATAAATTCTGCTCAGATATTAAACCTTACTTCTGATTGAGCAGTTTGGAAACACTCTTTTGGTAGAATCTGTGAAGCGACACTTAGGAGCCCACTGAGGCAAATAGTGAGAAATGGAATATCCCAAAATAAAAATTGGAAAGAAACTATCTGTGAAACTCCTTTGTGTTGTGTGCTTTCAGTTCGTGGTGTACAGCATTACATTTGATTCAACAATTTGAAAACACACTTTTTGTAGGATCTGTGAAAGGGTATTTCAAGGCCCAGAAGGCCTGTACTGAAAAACACTATATCCCATGATAAAAACTAGAAAGAAGCTGTCAATGAAACTGTTTTGTGATTTGTGCATTAAACTCATAGAGTGAAACCTTTCTTGTTTTTTAATTCAGAAGTTTGGAAGCACTCTTTTTGTAGAATCTGAGAAGGCACATTTATGAGGGTATTGAGGCCTATAGTGAAAAACCAAAAATCTTCTGATAAAAACTAGAAAGAAGCTATCTGTGAAACTGCTTTGTGATGTGTGGATTCAGCTCATAGAGTTAAACCTTTCTGTTAATTCAGCAGTTTGGAAACCCTCATTGTGTAGAATCTGCAAAGGGACATTTGGGAATGCACTGAGGCATATAGTGAAAAACTGAATATCCCATGACAAAAACTACAGAAAAACCTATCCATGAAACTACCTTGTGATGTGTGAATTCAGATCACAGAGGTAATCCTGTCCTTTGATTCAGCAAGTTGGAAACACTATTTTTTGTAGTATTTGCAAAGGGACATTTTGGAGGGCATTGAGGCCTATAGTGAAAAACCAAATATACCATGATGAAAACCTAGAAGAAGCTATCTTTGAAACTTCTTTGTGATGCATGCATTCAGCTCATAGAGTGAAATCTTTTGTTTGATTCAGCAGGTTGGAAGCACACTTTTTGTAGAATCTGCAAAGGGTTTTGGAGCTCTTTGGGGCATATAGTGAAAACCTGAATATCTCTGGATAAAACCTAGAAAGAAGATATTTGTGAAACTGCTTTTGATGTGTGCATTCAGTTCACAAAGTTGAATCTTCCTTTTGAATCAGATGTTTTTAAACAGTTTCTTTCTAGAGTCTGTGAAGAAACAATTTAGAGACCACAGAGCCCTGTAGTGAAAAACCAAGTATCCTGAAATAAAAACAAGAAAGAAGATATTTGTGAACGTGTTTTGTGACATGTGCATGCAGTTCACAGAGTTAAACCTTACTTTTGATTCAGTAGTTTTGAAACACTCTTTTTGTAGAATCTGCAAAGGGACATTTGAGAGCCCACTGAGTCCTAAAAGTGAAAAACTGAATATCACAAAATAAAATATCCTAGAAAGAATCTACCCGCCAAACTGCTCTGTGACGTGTGCATTCAGTTCACAGAGTGAAACCTTTCTTTTGATTCAGCAGATTGGAAACACTTTTTCTAGAATCTACAAAGTGACATTTTGGGGTACAGTAAGTCCTACAGTGAAAAACAGATCACAAAATAAAAACTGGCAAGAAGCTATTTGTGAAACTGCTTTGTGATGTGTACATTAATGTCAAAGATTTCAACCTTAATTTTGATTCAGCAGTTTGGAAACACTCTTTTTGTAGAATCTGCAAAGTGACATTGCAGACCTCACTGAGGCCTATAGTGAAAAACTGAATATCCCAAAATAACATCTAGAAAGAAGCTATCTGTGAAACTGCTTTGTGACATACACATTCAGTTCACATTTTTCAGTGTAACATTTGACTCAACAGTTTCAAAATATTCCTCTTATAGTATCTGCAAAGAAACATTTTGGTGCCCACTGACGCCTATAGTGAAAAAAATATATATCCTAAAATGAAAGTGAGAAACTGTGAAACTGTGAAACTGTGAATCTGTGAAACTGCTTTCTCATGTGTGGATTCAGCTTTCAGGATTGAACCTTTCTTTTGATTAAGCAGTTTGGAAACACCCTTATTGTGGAATCAGCCAGGGGACATTTCAGCCCACTGAGACCTGTAGTGAAAAACAGAATATCCCATGATAAAAATAGAAAGAAGCTATCTGTGAAACTGCTTTCTGATGTGTACCTTCAGCTCACAGAGTTAAAACTTACTTTTGATTCAGCAGATTGGAATGGCTTTTTGTAGAATATGCAAATGGAAATTTTGGAGGGCATTGAGGCTTACAGTAAAAAACCGAATATCTCATGATAAAAACTAGAAAGAAAGTATCTGTGAAACTGATATGTGGTGTGTGGATTCAGCTCACAGAATGAAACCTTTCTTGATTCATCAGTTTGGAAATATCCCATGATAAAAACTCAAAAAAAGCTATCTGTGAAACTGCTTTGTGATGTCTGCATTTGGCTTACAGAGTTAATCCTTTCTTTTGATTAAACAGTTTAAAAGCACCCTTTTTGCAGAATCTCTGAAGGGAGAATTTAAAGGGCACTGAGGGCTTAAGTGAAAAACAAAATATCCTGAAATAAAAACAAGAAAGGAGCTAGCTGTGAACCTGTTTTGTGACGTGTGTATGTACTTCACAGAGTTAAACCTTACTTTGGATTCAGCAGTTTGGAAACACTCTTTTTGTAGAATCTGTGAAGGGACATTTCTGAGCCCACTGAGGCCTGTAGTGAAAAACTGAATATCTTGAAATAAAAACTAGAAAGAAGCTGTTTGTGAAACTGTTTTGTGATGTATGCATTCAGCTTACAGAGTTAAGCCTTACTTTTGATTCAGCAGTTTGGAAACGTTCTTTTTGTAGATTGTGTGTCAGAACATTTCAAAGGGCATTGAGGCCTATAATGAAAAACTGAATATCCTTTGATAAAGACTAGAAAGAAGCTATGTAGAAAACTGATTTGTGATGTGTGGATTCAGCTCAGAGACTGAAACCTTTCTTTTGATTAGGCATGTTGGAAACACTATTTTTGTAGAATCTATTAAGGAATTTTCTCAGCCCGCTGAGGCCTATAGTGAAACACAGAATATCAAGCCATAAAAATGGGAAAGATACTGTCTGTGAATTTGCTTTTTGAGTTGTGAATTCAGCTGACAAAGTTAAACCTGTCTTTGATTCAGTAGGCTAGAAACAGTTTTTTGTGGAATCAACCAAGGGACATATCACACCTCACTGAGACCTATAGTAAAATGTCAAATATCTCACAATACAATTTAGAAAGAAGCTGTCTGTGAAACCGCTTTGTGATTTGTGGATTCACCTCACACACTTAAACTTTTTTATTTGATTCAATAGTTTTGAAGCACTCTTTATGTAGAATATGTGAAGAAACATTTCAGAAGCCCCTGAGGTCTTTATTGAATAACCTAATATCCTGTGATAAAAACTAGGAAAAGCTATCTGGGAAACTGCTTTATGATGTGTACGTTCAGCTCACAGATTTAAACTTTTCTTTTACTAAGAAGTTTGGAAACACACTTTTTGTACAATCAGCAAAGGGGGATTCTGCAGTTCAGTGAGGCCTATGGTGAAAAAAATGCATATCCCATGATAAATCTACAAAAATCTCTCTGTGAAACTGCTTTGTGATGAGTCCATTCAGCTTTCTTTTGATTCAGCTTTTTTAGATTCCATGGGATGGAAACTCTTTTTGTAGAATCTGTAAAGAGACAGTACAAAGTTAACTGAGTTCTATAGGGAAAAACTAATTATCCTGTAATAAAAACTAGAAAGAGGCTATCTGTGAAGCTTCTTTGCTCTGTGTGTATTCAGCTTACCGTGCTAACCTTACTTTTGATTCAGTTATTTGGAAACAGTCTGAAGAATCTACAAAGGGACATTTTGGAACACAGTGAGGTCTACAGTGAAAATCAGAATATCCCACAATAAAAACTGGAATAAAGGTATCTGTAGAACTGCTTTGTGATGTGTGGTTTCATCTTGCAGTATGAAACCTTTCTTTTGATTAAGCAGATTAGAAATACTGTTTTTGTAGAATTGGCAAAGCAGCATTTTGAAGGTCATTAAGACCCATAGTGAAAAACAGAATATCCCTTGATAAAAACTAGCAAGAAACATCTGTGAAACTGCCTTGTGAAGTGGGCATTCAGCTCACAGGGTTAAACCTTTCTTTTGATTTGGGAGTTTGAAAACACTCTTTTGTAGGATCCATGAAGCTACATTTCAGAGATCCTTTTGACCTATAGTGAAAAACCAAATATTTCTTGATTTAAAACTAGAAAGAAACTATATGTGAAACTGCTTTGTGATGTGTGGATTCATCTCACAGATCCAAATGTTTCTTCTGATTCAGCAGTTTGGAAACACTCTTTATGTAGAATCTGCAAAGGGACATTTCCTAGCACAGTAAGGCCTATAGTGAAACATGGAATTTTAATAGATAAAAATTAGAAAGAATCTATCTGTGAAAATGCTTTGTCATATGTGCAAACAGCTCACAGAGTTAAGCTTTACTTTTGAATCAGCAGTTTGCAAATTCTCTTTTTGCAGAATCTGTGAAGGGACATTTTGAGCACAGTGAGACTTACAATGAGAAAAAAATTTCCAGCAATAAAAAAGAGAAAGGAGCTCTCTGTCAAACTGCTTTCCTATTTCTCTGTTGAGCTCAGAGTTTAACTTACTTTTTATTAACCATGTTTGAAACATTTGGTTTGTAGAATCTGTGAAGGGAAAATTTGAAGCCCACTGAGGCTTATTGTGCAAAACCCAATATTCAGTCACAAAAACTAAAAAGAAGTATCTGAAATTGTTTTGTGATTTGTGGATTCAGCTCACATAATTAAACCTTTCTTTTGTTTCAGCAGGTTGGAACACTATTTTTGTAGAATCTGCAATGGGACATTTCTCAGCGCACTGAAACTTACAGTAAAACCTCAAATGTCCAGCCATAATAATGGGAAAGATACTATGTGTGAATCCGCTTTGTGAGATGTGGATTCAGCTGACAAAGTTAAACTTATCTTTTGATTCAGCAGGTTAGAAACTCCTTTTTTTGTAGAATCTGGGAAGGGATATTTCACACCTCTCTGAGGCCTATAGTAAAAAATCTAATATCCCACCATAAAACCTAGAAAGAAGCCATCTGTGATCATGCTTTGTGACATGTGTATTCTGCTCACAGAATTAAACCTTACGTTTCGTTCAGCAGTTTTTGAAACACTTGTTTTGTACAGTCTCCAAAGGGACATTTCGGAGGGTCTTGACACTTATAGTGAAAAATTGAATATCGTGCTATAAAAACTAGAAAAAATAACTATCTGTGAAACTGCTTTGTAATGTGTGGTTTCAGCTCAGAGAGTTAAACCTTTCTTTTGAATCAGCAGTTTGTAAACACTCTTTTCATAGAATCTGCCAAGACATATTTCAAGGTGCAGTAAGGCCTCTAGTGAAAAACTGAATATCCCACAATACAAACTAGAAAGAAGCTATCTGTGAAACTGCTTTGCAATCTGTGATTTCATCTCCAAGAGAGAAATCCTGCTTTTGATTCAGCAGCTTGGTAACATTCTTTTTCTAGAGGCTATGAGAGCCATTTTGCAGCCCACTAAGGCCTATATTAAAAAAACAAATATACTGCAATGAAAACTAGAAAGTTATTATCTGTTAAACTACTTTGGAAGGGGTGGCTTCAAAAAATTAAACTTTTCTTTTGATTCAGCAGGTGGAAAAGACTCTTTTTCTAGAATCTTCTAAGGAACATTTCAGAGCCCACTGATGCCTATATTGAAATATCCCACGATAAAAACTAGAAAGAAGCTCTCTGCTTTCTGATGTGTCCATTCATTTTAAAGAGCTAAAACTTTCCTTTGATTTAGCATATTGGAAACCCTCTTTCTGAAGAATCTACAAAGGGACATTTCGGATCCCATTGAGGCCTATAGAGAAAAATGGAATATCCTTCAAAAAAACTAGAAAGAATCCAACTGTAAAACCACTTTGTGATGTGCAGATTCATTTCACTGAGGTAAACATCTATTTTGTTTCAGCAGGTTGAAACCATTCTATGTATAGAATTTATGAACGGACATTTCAGAGCTTTATGAGGCCTATAGTGAAACACCGAATATCCTGTGGTACAAACTACAAAGAAGTCATTTGTGAAACTGCCTTGTGTGTGTGTATTTGGCTCACGGAGTTGAACTTTCTTCTGATTCAGCTGGGTGGAAAAAATCTTTTCGCAGAATCTTTGAAAGAAAATATTGGAGCCCATAAGGCCTACAGTGAAAAACCGAATATCCCACAATAAAAACTAGAAAGAAGCTATCTGTGAAACCACTTTGTGGTGTGTAGATTCAGCTCACAGAGTTAAAGCTTTCTTTTGATTCATCTGGTTGGAAACCCTCATTGTGTAGAATCTGCAAAGGGGCATTTCAATTCCCAGTGAGGCCTATAGTGAAAAAACAAATATTCTGTGACAAAAACAAGAAACAAACTTTATGTTGAATTGTTTTATGTTGTATGCTATTATTGCACAGAGTTAAAACTTACTTTTGATTCAACATGTTGGAAACACTCTCTTTCTCGGATCTACAATGGGACATTTTGGAGCCCATTGAGGCATATAGTGAAAAACTAAATGATAAAAACTGGAAACAAGGTGTCTCTAAAACTGCTTTTCTATGTGTGGATTCATGTTATGGAGTTAAAAATTTATTTTGATTCTGCAAGCACTCCTCTTGTGGAATGTACAAAGGACATTTCTGGGCCCATCAAGGACTATAGTGAAAAACAGAATATCACGTGATAAAAACTAGAAACAACTTATCTGGGAAAACACTTGGCATTCTGTTAAGCCGTTCTTTGATTCAGCAGGTTAGAAACCCTCCTTTTTTTTACAATCTATTAAGGGACAGCTAGGCATGCTCTCACCTGTAACTACAGCACTTTGGGATGCTGAGGAAAGTGGATCATGAGGTCAGGATCTCGAGACCATCCTGGCTAACATGGTGAAACCTCATCTCTACTAAAAATTAAAAAAAAAAAAAAAAAAGCCAGGCATGGTGGTGAGCATTTGTAGTACCAGCTACTTAGGAGGCTGAAGCAGGAGAATGGTGTGAACCTGGGAGCTGGAGTATGCAGTGAGCCGAGACCATGCAACTGCACCCCAACCTGGGTGACAGAGTGAGACTCCATCTCAAAAAAAAAAAAAAAAAAAAAAAAAAGCATCTACTAAGAGACATCTTGGAGCCCAATGAAGCCTACAGTGAAAAATTGAATATCCCACAATAAAGACTAGCAAGCAGATATCTGTGAAACTGCTTTATGATGTGTGACATGTATGATTCATGTCACACAGTTAAGCCTTTCTTTTGATTCAGCCAGTTCAAAACACTCTTTTTGTAGAATCTGCAAAGGGACATCTCAGAGCCAATTAAGACCTACAGTGAAAAACTGAATATCCTGCTATGAAAACTAGAGCAAACTATCTGCGAAATACCTATATCATATTTGGATTGATATCACAGAGTTAAACTTCTCTTTTGATTCCACAGGTTGGAAAAACCCTTTAAGTAGAATCTCTGAAGGGACATATTGAAACCCACTGAGATCTATTATGAAAAACTGAATATCTCACAATAAAAACTAGAAGCAAGGGCAGGCACTGGGCTAAAACCTGTAATCCCAGCAGTTTATGAGGGTAACTCACCTGAGGTCGGGAGTTTGAGACTACCCTGACCAACATGAAGAAACCTTGTCTCTGCTAAAGATACAAATTGCTCTGGGCATTGTGGTGCATATTTCTAATCCCAGCTATTCGGGAGGCTGAGGCAGGAGAATTGCTTAAACCTCCTGTAGGTGAAGGTTTCAGTGAGCAGAGATCGCACCATTACACTTTAACCTAGTCAATAAGAGCAAAACTACGTCTCAAAAAAAAAATCTAGAAACAAGCTATCTGTGAAACCTTTGTGTGATGTGTGCATTCATCTCACAGAGATGGACCTTTCTTTTGATTCAGCAGGTTGGAAACCTCTTTTAGCAGAGCCTAAGAAAGGACATTTTAGAGCCCATGAAGTCTATTGAAAAAAAAATGAATATCCCTCAATAAAAATGAGAAACAATCTACCTGTGAAGCCTCATTGTGATATGTGGATTCATTTAACAGAGATAAACCTTTCTTTAGATTTAGCACACTGGAAACACCCTTTTTGTAGAATATATAATGGGACATTTCAGAGCCCATTAAGGCCTATTGTGAAAAACTGAATATCTGGAGATAAAAAACAGATACAAGCTATCTGTGAAGCAACTTTGGGATGTGTGGATTTATTTCACAGAGTTGAACTTTTCTTTTGATTCAGCAGGTTGGAAACACATCTTTTTTAGAATCTATGAAGGGGACATTTTGGTAACCATTGAGGCTTATAATGAAAAATCAAATATTCCATGACAGTAACTAGAAACAAGGTATCTGTGAAATTATTTTATGAGGTGTCCATTCATCTCACAGAGGTAAGCCTTCCTTTTGATTCAGCACGTTGGAAACACTATTTCTTTGTAGAATCCATGAAGGGACATTTTGGAGCCCATTAGAGCCTATAGGGAAAAACTGAGTATCCCGCAATAAAAACAAGAAACAAGCTATCTGTGAAAGCACTTAACAATGTGTGGATTCATCTCACAGAGGTAAACCTTTCCTTTGATTCAGTACATTTGAAAAATTCTTCTTGTAGTATCTACAATGGGACATTCCAGAGCCCATCAAGGCCTATAGGGAAAAACAGAATTTCCCATGATAAAAAATATAAACGAAGTATCTGGGAAACGGCTTTGTGATGCATGGATTCATATCACAGAGTTAAACTTTTCTGTTGATTCAGCAGGTTGGAAACACTCTTATTGTAGAATCTATGAGGGAACATTTCGGAGCCCATTGCCGCCTGTAGTGAAAAACTGAATATCCCACGATATTAGTCTGATGGGCTTCCCTTTGTGGGTGACCCGACTTTTCTCTCTGGTTGTCTTTAACATTTTTTTCTTCATTTTACCTTTGGTGACTCTGATAATTATGTATATTTTTCGGGATTCCTCTTCTCAAGGAGTATCTCTCTGTTGTTCTCTGTATTTCCTGAATTTGAAGATTGGCCTGTCTTGCTAGGTTGGGGAAGTTCTCCTGGATAATATCCTGAGCAGTGTTTTCTAGCTTGGTCCCATTGTCCTTGTCACTTTTAGATTACCAATCAAGTGTAGATTTGGTGTTTTCACATAGTCCTATATTTCCTGGAGGCTTTGTTCTTTCCTTTTTAGTCTTCTTTCTATAATCTTGCCTTCTCACTTTATTTCATTAAGTTGATTTTTAATCTCTGATTTTTTTCTGCTTAATTTATTCAGCTATTGATTCTTGTGTATGCTTCACAAAATTATTGTGCTTTGTTTTTCAGCTCCATCGGGTCATTTATGTTCTTCTTTAAATGGGTTATTCTATTTATCCATTTCTCTAAACTTTTTCAAGTTTCTTAGATTCCTTAGATTGGGTTAGAACAAAGTTTTTTAGCTCAGAGGAGTTTCTCATTCTGCACCTTCTGGAGCCTTATTTCTGTCAGTTCATCAAACTCATCCTCCATCCAGTTTTGTTGCCTTCCTGGTGAGGTGTGATTTTTTTTTTCCTGAAATGTAGTCTCACTGTATCACACAGGCTGAAGTGCAGTGGTGTGATCTCGGCTCACTGCAACCTCTGCTGCCTGGGTTCAAGCAATGTTCCTATCTCAGCTTCCCAAGTAGCTGGGATTACAGATGTACACCACCATGCCCAGGTAATTTATTGTATTTTCAGTAGAAACAGGGTTTCACCATGCTGGCCAGGCTGGTCTTGAAGGGCCTGACCTCATGTTCCACCCACATCAGCCTCCCAAAGTGCTGGGATCCCAGGCATGGACCACAATGTCTGGCCTATATTTTTTATATGTGAACAAAGAACAATCAGTCCCAGTCGTCAGTGTGGCAAATTGCTAGGCAACAATGGAGGGAGGAACTTGGAAGTTGGGGCATGCCAGGGGCAATGAAGAAGACATAGTTGCCCCAGGCTGTGTGCAGGCAGCCTGAGCGGCCCTCCTCCTTGAGGCCTCAGTTTTCAGAGTAAGTGTCTGCTAGGTGATATCCAATAGCAGTAATCTCCTAGGTGGTCCCCACAACAAATCAGCCAGTGTCCCTGGAAGACATAGCTTAAGTCCCTAACCATCAGATCATCTGGAATTTCCAATCAGAAATGAGAGACCAACTGGAAATTCTCAGTCAAGGTCCACACTAAAAGAATCACTGGCACACCCACCAAGGCTAAGACAATTTTTAAAAGAATCATTTGGGTGCAACCGTGTATTTCTGTAAAACAAAATTACTTATTGTAAATGTTACTGTTTTTACTCATTATGTGTACGGTCCTATGATAGACAGACCAGGGGGATTGTCACCTCAGAGTCCAAAACACCAGATGCTGATATCTTCAATTTCTATTTAGATTGAATTTAAACAAGCCAGCCAAACACTCTGCGGTGAAACTCTCATAAAGACAAGCGATTGAAAAAGGGAAAAAACAAAACAAAACAAACAAACAAACAAACAAACAAAACAGTGTGTTCAGGGGAACTGGTTCATGCCTGTCATCCCTGCACTTTGGGATCCTGAGGGCACATGGATCCCTTGATCCCAGGCAATCCAGAACAGCCTTAGCAACACGGTGAAACCTCCTCTGTACAAAAATACAAAAATAGCTGGTTTCATAACCTTGACTCAAAATTAATAAATAAATAGATTAAAATTTAAAATAAAAACTTAAATGCTGTATTATCTTATTTTTGCTTCCTACCCTGAGAAGAACATAATACAGCTGTTCTCCGTCCGGCTGTCTGTTTGTGACAGAGTCGCACTCTGTCACCCAGGCTGCAGTGCAGTGACACCATTATGGCTGACTGCAGCACCAACCTCCCCAGGCTTAAGTGAGTCTTCCACTTTGGCCTCCTGAGTAGCTGGGACCACACAGGAATGCACTTCAGGTTTTGGCTGTGTTTTCCAAGACTTGACTCGAGCTCCTGCGCCAAAGCATTCCTACCTCCTCAGCCTCCCAAAGTGCTAAGGTTGCAGGTGTTACCCACTGCATCCGGCCTGACTTAATACATCTGGTCTTATTACAACTTGACCACATGCCCACAAAGAACTCAAATCAAGGGAGAATCAACAAGAGACTTTCAGCATTCTTTCCCTAAAGCGGGGAGGTGGATGGTGGCCGAATGTCCTGCACTTCTGTGGTTTTAGGTGGCCACGTTTAGAGGATAGATTTCAGATGTTTCTGTAGAGGCACAAGCCACAGTCATTTGGAGCAATGTTTCTGACAGTGTCTTAAGGGCCAGGAAGGGCCAGGATCTGCCAAGGCCTGTGTTCCAGGGTGGGGTCGATGGAATCCAGGGTAGAAGGAGCCATCGGTCCTCACTGAGTTCTAGCCCTAGGCCCCACTGTGCAGACCAAGTCAGAAGGAACAATCCCTCGTCCTACATGCCACATCCATCTACTGAACTTGAAAGTGGATCCATTTTCCAAACATGAGGTGACTCTTTGTTGGAAATGGATGACAAGGGGCCGGCCTTTCCGGAGTCGGTATGATAAAGAACTCATTCTGTGGCATAGAATGAGGTGTGGCTTGAATCTTGAATCTCCATTGAAAAGGAATGAAGGTGGCCAGGGACTGTGGCTCATGCCTGTCATCCCAGCACTTTGGGAGGCTAAGGCAGGCAGATCACGAGGTCAGGATTGTGAGACCCGCCTAGCCAACATGGTGAAACCCCATCTCTACTAAAATTACAAAAATTAGTTGGGTGTGGTGGTGCATGCCTGTAATCCTAGCTACTCAGGAGGCTGAGGCAGGAGAATCACTTGAACCTGAAAGGTGGAGCCACTGTGACTCCAGCCTGGGGGACAGAGTGAGACTCCATCTCAGAAACAAACAAACAAACAAAGCCAATGAATGCATTTAACTCAAAGTGTCACGCCCGGGTCTATTGACAGGATATATTGAGCACGCAGGGAAATGTTGGGGGGTGGGGTTGAAAATATTTTATGGCCTCAAGGAAGGGTTTGAGAGCTAGTCACACAAACCTGACAGCCTAAGGAATCCCCTGCACTTAAGAAGCGATATGCACTTCTAGCCTGTAGCCACGCATGCGGGATAATTAGGCTCTCTGCAGAACTCCTCCTGAAATGGGCTCTTGCTCCATTCAATAAAAATGTGAGAATCTGTTTCCTAGCATGCAGCCGCAGATGAACGATGATCCAGAGACTCACATAAGGAGCGTGTCAGGCTCTAATCATACCATGTGGTTTTGTAACCTCCAGCGTGTATGCTGGTGGGGGGTACTGTGGACAGAGGAGGGGAGAGAGTGGCGGTGTCTGGCATGTGCTGGAGACATGGGACGTGGTTGGGTTGGTCAAAGTCTAGGGAACTCATCACCTGCCAGGACGTCTCACCTCCTGCTGTCCTCTCTACCCTACTCTCCACATCTTCACAGTGCAGTGGAGATTATGTAAGTGGAGTTTGCCATCACGCTGGACTTAAGCAGAGGAAGGCCGCCCTCCCAGGGGTTTCCCTGTAGTGGGTGCCTTGGGCAGGCTCACAAGGATGCTGATGGTGACAGTGAGAGGGAGGTATGGTGGAGGCAGCAGGCCAATGTAGAGGTATCCATTTGACCTATTTGGGGGTGGTCAGCTTTGTGGACTCCCATGCATCCTTCCAGAGAATCATTCGGCACCAGCAAGCATGGTCTCCAGGATCACAGCTCCCAGCAGAGGCACTTTTGTTCACACAGAATCCTGGGAAGGAAAGTTCTCAGCAGGCTTACACCTCCTATCCGAGAAGCTGAAACCACTTCTGGGAGGTTTTCCAAAGAGCCAGTGGTTCCACAAGGGGCCGTGGGACGTCTGGAAATTGAGAGAAGTATTTGGAGATATATATTTTAGAAAGAATGGACAGAGCTTGGTCACGAGTTGTTTAGGACACAGGGGATACAGATTGAGAAAACCCTCCTAGCATCCTAGGTGAACAGAGGTACGATTTATTGAGACAGTAAGTCTGGGTCACAGCCGAGGCAAGGGAAAAGCAAACCCAGATTTTAAGGTTGCCTTTTTATTAGTGTGTAATATCCATGAGATATCCAAGCCCAGAAATGAACTCTCCAGTTCTGTAGTTTTCTGTATGGAAATCAGATCTGGGAGTTCTAAAGTTAATAATTCAGCCTTGATAATAGATTAGATCTACCCGAGCCTATAGTAGAAAAAAGACAGGGAAGGAAGAATAGGACAGAGAAAGAAAGTTACAGAGAGAGAGAGAAAGAGAGAGAGGCAGACAGAGACAGACAGAGAGAGACAGACACACAAAGAAAGAGAAAAAGGAAAGACATAGAGAAAGAAAGAGAGAGACAGATGGACAGACAGGGAAAGAGACTGACAGAGAGAGACACAGACAGAAAGAGAGACAGAGAGAGAGACATGGATAAAGAAAGAATGACAGAGGACAGAGAGACAGACTGAGAGAAACAGAGACAGGAAGAGAGAGACAAACAGAGAGAGACGGAGAGATAGATGGAGAGAAAGATAGACAAGGAAAGAGACAGAGTGAGAGAGACAGAGAGAGAGAGACAGAGAGGGAGAGAGAGAGGAAGAGGAATGGGGTACTCAAGAAATAATTACATGTATTGTATAATGCTCTGATGCCATAAACAAATATGCCGGAATATGATTGAAAACAAGAACATCAAAAAGAACAGCGGCAGCAGCAACACTCACTTACAGATTTTTAGAAAGTAAGATGTTGTGAACTATAGTTTCCATCAACTGGCTCTCAGTATACGTTGAGAGATTCGCAAAAGTGCTAGTTAACAACAGAAGAAAACAGCGGCTAATATGTCCTGGGGAAAATAGACATCTTCCTAAAAATTGGTGAATTCTACTTCAGCTGAAAATAAATAAATGAATATGAAAAAGAAAAACAAAAACAAAACAAACAAACAAAAAAAAAACAACAAGCAAACAAACACGGACCAAAGCATTGTCTCTGGAAATCTTAAACCAGCAAAATGCTTTGTAGAAAGCGTTTGTATTTTGGGCACATACTAATAAGGCCCAGGGTAGAGCGGTGACGCCCTTCCCATTTTGAAAATATGCTGGCCTGAGGGAGGAGAAAATTAAAAAAATAAATAAATAAATCTTGATAAAAGGTGATTAAGACCCAGCCAGGATGGAACTTTCCTAGGAAGAGAGGCCTGAGGAGCCAAGGGGGAAAAAAACTCACAACTGCAGTCTGTCCCGCCTGCCTGTCCGCTTGTCCACACGGGTCAAGCTCTATCCCATAGGCCCAAGCTGCCTCTCGGGAAGTGGGACAGTGCCGCCCCCATCTTCAAAAACTGTGGCCAATGAGTGAGGCCTGACGACCACCAATGCAAATGTCAGCCTGGTGGGAATGAGATCACCAGCGAGCGGTGGGGGAAGGGGAGAGAAGACGGAGGCACACCCTGGTGACTCTCGAACGTTTCCAAGCACAGTGGTAGGAGATGAGGGGGTTGGGGAAAACCCACCTAACTAACACTAAATTAAGGTAAAAGGGCTTGGGGGTCCGGGCGGCGACTTAAAAATTAAAGTGACCGTACATAAAGCCAAAGTGGAAGAGCCTATGAGCATTAAAGAAACCAACAGGTGAAGCAAAATAATATGCTGAGAAAAGAACAACAGGGGCCCCCGCCAGGGCGGAGGTTCCCTAGGAACGAGGGAGAGAGTGAGGGGCCTCCAGAAGGGAGGGAGAGAAGCCAGTGGCCCCAGGCTCTGTGAAGTCGGCCAGATCTCCCTCCGTGCCACCTCGACTTTCAATAACAGAGGCCGCTAGGTGATGCCCGAAGACAACCGATGCTTGCAAGTGTCAGTCGGCACTGAAAAGAAAGGAATGATGCATCGTTCTGGGTCAGGGTGGAGGTTGGGGATGGGGTGCGGAAGAGGCACACCCCAGTCACTGGCCTCTTCCAGATCCCTCTCACATCAGGTCGTTTCCGGGCCCAGGGAGAACTCCCAGGCAATTCCCACGACTAGGCGACCAGAGCCCCACAGAGGACACAGCCTACGTTTCTGCCCATGGGATCTTCTGGAACTTCCATTCCCCCAGAGAGAAAAGAGGACCACGGGGGCACGGGTGTGCGGATGGAGGCTAGGGCTGGAGGTGGGACCTATCTAAGGCAGAAGTCCAGTCCATAGCGTTTCAGGGTATACTCCAGACCCACGACCTCAGAGTGGCAAATACCTGTCACAATGGAACAAAGTCCATTAAATCCATGCTCCGTCACAGCATGGATTTCCCGGAGAGGACAGCTTACACCAAATTCCCTCCTGTCCTCAGGCCAGTTTTCACTCCTGAAGTACCCTTTTCTCAATCGTGTTCCCCAAAGTCCTCTCTGTCGTGAGTCAGTCAAAAATTTAGTTCAGTGAATCCCAGAGCATCCACATCCGACCTCTAAGATCGGAGTCGCACACTACACATCACTCCCCACAGTGTCTCTCCACGAGAACATCACCGCCGTATTAGCCTGGCGGCGATACAGTGCCATTTACTAGAAATCACTCAAGAGTTTCGCTCTTGTTGCCCAGGCTACAGTGTGGTGGCACAACCTGGGCTCACTGCAACCTCTGCCTCCCAGGTTCAACCGATTTTCCTGCCTCAGCCTCCTGAGTTCCTGGGATTATAGGCATATGCCACCACCCGCCGTTAATTTTTTATTTTTAGTACAAGCAAGTTTTCTCCATGTGGGTCTGGCTGGTTTCGAACTCCGACCTCAGGTGATCCGCCCACCTCGGCCTCCCTACGTGCTAGGATTACAGGCATCAGCCACCGTGCCCCACCATGTGTATAGAATTTTATGCCACAGTAATGAGCTTTCTTTCTCATTGCCTTCACAGGTGGTTTCACTAGGTCAGATTTTGTTTAACCGTTAATTTTTAAATTGAGGAGTTTGTCAGGGAAATACGAGATGTAGACTCCACAAGAGACAGGGGGAAAAGCCTGAACATGCCCCTTCCATCCAAGTGCAGACCTGGCCTCTACCTCCCCAAATCATACACCGAGTGGGGAAGCCCAGCAGTGCCTGTCTGTCTAGATTTCTCTCATCCTCTCTAAATATGGCACTCCTTCCTTTCGTGGAAGGTGCAGGGCCCTCCCCAGAACGGGGGTCTCAGGACCTACAGTCAAACAAAACACACCCTGTGGAATTCAAGCATATACACGGACAATTTCCCCATCCTCTCGGGGCCTCCGTTCTGTAGACTCCCATGAAGACAGGTCCCAGAAACATGTCTGCCTATTCTTTTATTCCTCTGCCTCTGACGAGTTGAGGTTTCAGATGAAACTTCAGAGGGTGGAAGGCAAAGCACTCTCCCTGCTCCCATGTTTTTGTGAGCGGTGAAAAATGACAGTCTCCCAAGGCAAAAGTCTCCAGATACCCCTATCCTTTTCTCCCCTCCCAGTGGGATTCCGTGCATCTGACTTGGCATGACACACAGTCTGCTAGCTACCGACAACAGCTGTGGTGAGAGCACCGTCTAAAAGCCAAGAAGACAAAAAACAAAACTAACTTACTTAACTGAGTAATAACGGGGAGAGGGGACTAAGGGAGTCAACCTATAGCAGAAATGACACACCATTCAGAACATAAGGGCTGCAGTGAAAGGCGGCAGAACATACACTTTTAAAGGCTGAAATCTCGGTGGCTCACGCCTGTCATGCCAGCACTCTGGGAGGCCCAGGAGACTTGAAGTTAGGAGTTCGAGACCAGCTTAGCCACCATGGTAAAACCCCGTCTCTACTAAAAATACAAAAATTAGCCTGTCGTGGCTGTGTGCATCTGTAATCCCAGCTCCTGACGGCTGAAGCATGGGAATTGCTGGAACCCAGGAGGCAGAGGTTGCAGTGAGCCAAGATAGTGCCAATGCACCCCAGATTGGGCAGCAGAGCAAGAGACTCAGTCTCAGAAAAGAAGACTGAAGTAATCCCCTGCCTTCCTTCCCTTTTCCCCTTTAGAACCTACAGTTGTTTGCAGTTTCTGATCCCTTAAGTGACAGAATATATTCCATGGGGCTAACTGTGGCTTTCTTGCATTGCCACTGAATGTCCCCTATAAGGCCGGTACCCCCTGCCTCAGGTCAAGGAGGTGGTGTTTCGTTTTGTTTCTCTCTCTCTCTTTCTCAAATTTTATTTCTTGTTCAAGCATACATGTGCAAGATTGTCATATAGGTAACTTCTGACTGGGGGGTTCAGAGTGCAGATTATCATCACCTGGGTACTCAGCGCAATACCTGACAGTTTTTGTGTTTTAATCTGAAACTATCTCTCCTACCATTCCTCCTCCCTCAAGTAAGTTCCCATGTCTGTGGTCGCCCTCTTTCTGCCCACATGCTCTCATTATGTAGTTCCCACTTACAGATGAGAACACACCGTGTTTAGTTTATTGTTGGTTTCATCTACGGTGATGGTGATAAAAGAAGCATGAGAGTAAATCAACCCTTAGGACACTCCCCTATGTCCTCATCACACACATCCCTCCCCGCACACACTCTCACCTCTACACCCCCTACTCAAGCCCAAGAAAGGAAGAAAGACATAAAGTAAAGTAAGAGGTCAGCCTCCAAGGTGATGGAGGCCGGGGATCTCAAAGGGTGAGCAAGCGGTGGGGGACACAGGATGTTGTGGCCAAGCTAGAAAAGGTGGGAGACTGACTTTCTAGCTCCATCCCACACCCCAGGCTTTGGGTGGGGTGGCTCCTGAAAAAGCTTCTGAATGGAGAGAAGCCTGAAGCCACAGAAGTCACCAGCTAGGAATTCAGGAAGGGAATAAAGCTTTGTGCATGTGAATGGGGCTTTGTAATGCGGTGCTGTGGCTTCCAAGGTGATGTTCCTCACCTGGCACAGAGCAAGACTCCATCCAAAAAAGAAGAAAGAGAAGAAAGGAAGAAAGAAAGAAAGAAAGAAAGAGAGAGAGAGAGAGAGAAAGGAAGGAAGGAAGGAAGGGAGAAAGAAAGAAAGAAAGAAAGAAAGAAAGAAAGAAAGAGAGGAAGAAAGGAAGGAAGGAAGGAAGGAAGGAAAGAAAGAAAGAAAGAAAGGAAAGAAAGAAAGAAAGAAAGAAAGAAAGAAAGAAAGAAAGAAAGAAAGAAAGAAAGAGAAAGAAAAGAAAAGAAAGAAAAAAAATCAGAACACATGTCGTGGTTGTGAGTGATTACCAGGAGGCCAGGCAAAGTGGCTCATGCCCATCATTCCAGCACTCTGAGACGCTGGGACAGGAGGATTGCAATGAAGTGATGAGACTCTGTCTGTAGAACAAATTTAAAAATAATCTGGGCACAGTGGCGCGTGCCTGTGGTCCAAGTTACTCTACTCTGGAGGCTGAGGAGGAAGGATCACTTGAAATAAGGTGTGTCCAGGCTGCAGTGCATGAGCTATGATGGCACAACTGCACTCCAGCCAGGGTGACAGAATGAGACACTGTCTCTGAATCAATCAATAAATCACATGACTGAAAGGACCTCTCTATTTCTTACTTTCAATGGATATGTCTTTAGGATAGATGGGCATGGTGGCTCACCCCAGTAATCCCAGCACTTAGGGAGGCCAAGGCAGGAGGATTAAAATAAAGAAAGAAACAAATAAAAGAAAAAGGTGGGGGAAGGTGTATCTCCTTGACTGGTGACCAAAATTACACAAACCCAACAAGGAAGGAACGTGCGTAGAATTCGGTAAGTGCACCCTGTTTTCTGAAACTACTGTACAGTATTGTCATCTTAAAGATGAGTGGGGCTGGTGGTGGGGGTGGCTCATGCCTTTAATCCCAGAACTTTGGGAGGCTGAAGTGGGTGGATCATGAGGCTAGGAGTTCAAGACCAGCCTGTCTTGAACAGGTGGTGAAACCTTGAAAGATGGTGAAACCATGTCTTTATTTTACTTAAAATACAAAATTAGCAGGGTGTGGTGGTGGGAGCCTATAATCCCTGCTATTGGGGAGGCTGAGGCAGGAGAATCACTTGAACCTGGGAGGTGGAGGTTGCAGTGTGCCAAGATCAGGACACTGACCTCTTGCTCCGGGTGACAGAGCAAGAATCCATCTCAAAAAAAAAAAAAATGAATTTTAAAAAAAAAAAAACCAGGATGAGTGGACAAGCCTGGCCAACATGGCTAAACCCCATTCATCTCTACTAAAAATGCAAATATTAGCCAGAAATGGTGGCATGCATCTGTGATCCCAGACACTCAGGGAAGCTGAGGCACAAGAATCACTTGAGCCTGGGAGGTGGAGGTAGCAGCGAGCCTAATTCGAGCCACAGCCCTCTGGCCTGGATGACAGAGTGATACCCTGTCTCAAAAAAAAAAAAAAAAAAAAAAAAAAGATGAGGCCAGGCATGGTGGCTCACTCCTGTAATCCCAGCACTTTTGGAGGCTGAGGCATGTGGATCTTATAGTCAGGTGTTTGAGACTAGCCTGACCAATATGGTGAAACCTCGTCTTTACCAAAAATACAAAATTAGCTAGGCTTGGTGGCGCACTCCTGTAGTCCCACGTGCTCAGGTGGTTGAAGCAGGAAAATCACTTGAACTTGTGAGTCAGAGGAGCTTGCACCAATGCACTCCAGCCTGGGTGACACAGGGAGACTCAATCTCAAAAAAAAAAAAAAAAAAAAAGATGGAAAATATAGAATTCAGAGTTGACAAATGGGCAGATCCAATATGAGATGCACATGGGATGGTGGCCAAGCTTGAAGTGCAGTTTTCTTTTTTTTATTTTTTATTTCTATTTCTATTTTATTTTATTTTATTTTTAGCCCTGTCACCAGGCTGGAGTGCTGTGGTATGATGTCAGCTCACTGCAATCTTCGTATCCCTGGTTCAAGTGATTTTCCTACCTCAGCCCCCTGAGTAGCTGAATTTACAGGCACGTGCCACCACACCCAGCTAATTTTGTATTTTTAGTAGAGACAGAGTTTCACTATGTTGTTCCGGATGATCCTGATCTCCTGACGTCGTGATCTGCCCACATTTGTTTCTTTCTTTCTTTCTCTGTTTCTCTCTTCTTTCTTTCTTTCTCTTTCTTTCTTTCCTTCTTTCTTTTCTCTCTTTCTCACAGGATTGCCCAGGTTAGAGTGGGTCATGACTGACTGCTGCCTCAATGTTTCAGGCTTCAAGTGATCTTCTCCTTATCTCAGACTCCTGAGTAGCTGGGAGTACTGGCATGTACCACCACACCTAGCTAATCTTTTTATCATGTTTATTATTATTGTTATTTTGAGACAGGATCTTGCTCTATCACCTAGGCTGGAGTGCTGTGGCACATTCTCGGCTTACTGCAACCTCTGCTTCTCTGGTTGAAGCGACTCACTGACCCCAGCCTCCTGAATTTTTGCCATGTTTGCCAAGGCTTGTCTCGAACTCTTGGCCTTAAGTCAATCCACCTGCCTTGGCCTCCTAATGTGCTGGGATTACAGGCATGAGCCACTGCACCTAACTGAATTTTATTCACTCTATCTCATATATATTCAAAGAAATTGCTTGGAAGCCGATGCTAGCAGAATCCCCAATGTGCATATATTTCAGGGCTGGGGAGACTTGAAACACAGTGATTTTTTTATGGTCACAGAAATGAGAAGAAAAAGAATGTTCTAATCCAGCTCTTTTCCCTCAAACCTGGGGCCCTGGCTGTATTTAGATGTTTTCGTGGGGTAAGGGGCTTGTGTTTGCATAACTGTATACAGATGAAGAGTTGACATGGGATAGGAAGGTGAGTAACCAGCAGCTGTGCAGAGACTTTGCATACATTTATAGAAGAAAAGGGCTCAGGGGATGATGGAACCTTGAAGAACTAACACACTCCTCTTGTGACAGAACCTGATAGAATTTAGAACTTTGAAAACTAGACATCCACATTCTAGAGACAGCCCTGTACCTAGCTCATTTCATGGGATATGCTTAAGAGAACACTATGTTCTTATTTCGTGGTGATATTCCTAAGCTGTTACCTTAGAAAGGTCCAAAGTGAGAGCCTTTCCAAATAATACAGACGTTGGCTGAGCCCACATCCTTGATACCTGTGCCCATTTGGCAAGAGACACCCACAGGAAATGCAGTGTAGTCCAGGGCAGGTCTGTCCATGCCAGGCCTCTCTTGTCATCTAATCTGGGAAACCCCATCTGACCCACCATAACCATGTGTTGCAGGGGGAACAGGAAAGGAGGTGGCTTTTCCTGACAGGTGCAGGTTGTCAGGCTTTGGAACTCTGGTGAGTCCGTCATGTTCAAACCCAGGTCATGGCTGGTTGAATAAATAGTTGAGTGTTGGGGAGCAAGTATGTCTATTCAGATGTGAATCTCAAGGTCTTCAGCTGTCCTCTGGTTTCTTCATGCACTGGGGATCTATGAAGATGCTCCTATGTGTCTGATCTGGGGAGCTGTTTTTTTTTTTTTTTTGAGACAGAATCTCACTCTGTCACCCAGGCTGGAGTGCAGTGGCTCAATCTCTGCTCACTGCAAGCTCTCTTCCTGTGTTCACGTTGTTCCCCTGCCTCAGCCTCCTGAGTAGCTGGGACTACAGTCTCCTGCCACCAAATTCAGCTAATTTGTTTTTTTCAGTAGAGACGGGGTTTCACCATGTTGGCCAGGATGATCTCGATCTCCTGACCTCATGATCCACCTGCCTCAGCCTCCCAAGCTGCTGGAATTACAGGCATAAGCCACCACACCCAGGCGGGAGCAGAATTTCTAATAGGGATGTCACCTTGTGGTAAAAACAAGGGAGACCATTAACATTTTTTTTTTTGGCTTGGCTTGGCTGCTGGGCATTCTCTTTACAGACCTGTATCAAAATCAGTCAGCAGCTGTTTGATGAGTTCAAGTCCCCATCTCCTTGGACAAGGGGCAGGTTCACCATACCACCAAGCAGGGCCCAGTGAGCTATGGTGAGAGCAGGCACATGGGAGTCTCTACAGACTGGGGCCTGACAATGCCAGGATGGGTCCAAAACCCAGACCCAAATATGGACTGTCTCTGGGCTCTGTCTTAGAGCTTTTTTTCTCAGAGTGACCCAAAGTTCTGCAGCCAAAAATCTGGCTTTCATTAGTCCCAATGGCAACTTGGTTAGGTGTAAAGTCCCTGTTCACATACTTGTAGAAATACCAGAGGAGGCCTTTGTGTTGTTTTTACTTTACACTGGACTGTATTTATTCATGTTGCTACAGTTTGTATTGTATTAACTATTTAGCCCAGGTATCTTCTGTAGCAGGCAGCTTCACTGTATTGCCAGACTTTCTCCAATACTTAAAAGCCACCACTATTACTAAGAAGGTTTTCACACAAAAATAGGGAAGAGGTTACGTGAAAAAGAGGTTACTTTGTTCCCTGTCTTTGCCTGCAATGTGGCACCTCAGAGAACTCATCCCTGTAGCCCATCAGGGTAGAAGCTGTGCCTTCACATGTCTTCGTAATGTTCTATAAAAGAAGGTAATTTCCCAGAGTGGCTTAGCCTTTCAATGCTGGTGGAGCCTGCCATGATAACATTTTATTTTCATTTTAGCTGTAATGAAGAAAATTTATCTGTGTGTCATGATTGGCTGGAACAGTTTGCTTGGGCTTCCATAATCTAGTACCGTGTACTGAAGATCTCAATGGAAACTGAGTTTCTCATAATTCTGGAGGCTAGAAATTGAACAACAAGCTATTGGCTGAAGTGGTTTCTCTAATGCATATTTCTACTTGAGATTAATTGACCACCTTCTATTTCTGTTTTCAAAGTGTCTTCTCTTAAGCTTCTGTGTCTTTACTCTTTTTGAAAGGACTCCAGTCATGTTAGATTAGGGTTCACTTTACTGAACTTACTTAATCATAGTCACCTCTTTAAAAGCAATATGTCCAAACACACACTCACTCACAATTTGAGGCTAATTATATTATATATGCCTTAGAATGTCAACATATAAATTTTAGAATAGCAACATATAAATTTGGGAGAAGGGACACAATTTGGAACATGATATGTATTAATGGTAGATTGCCAGGAAAGTGATTACTGGGTAAAATGATATACATATGTAAAATTTCCAAAGCTACAGGCAGATGACTTTCCACAAGGTCTGTGGCAAGTACATTGTCATCAACAGTCCCTGAATAAAGCTGCTTCTCTGAACCCAGCCTCCCCTGGATATTAACATTCTTTTAATTTTCTGACAATCTCATGTCTGTGGGCACAATAAAAACATATTTTTCCTTTTATTTCCATTTTTCCAACTGATATGTTTAAGTCACTTGGTAGTTGTTATTTTAAATATAGATATGGGTTTTCTGTTCCTCAATTTATCTCCTCAGATCTTTGACTCTGTCATTAATCCTGGAGTCTCCCAGCATTTATCTTCTTACCAGGTCTGGAAATGTTGTGTCTCTTTCTCAAGACTTTCCTTAATATTAAAGAAAGAAGGGCCGGTCACAGTGGCTCACACCTGTAATCCCAGCACTTTTGGAGGCCGACGCGGGTGAATCATGAGGTCAGGAGATCGAGACCATCCTTGCTAACACGGTGAAACCCCATCTCTAATAAAAACACAAAAAAATTACCCGGATGTGGTGGCATGCACGTGTAGTCCCAGCTACTCAGGAAGCTGAGGCAGAAAAATGGCGTGAACCCAGGAGGCTGAGCTTGCAGTGAGCCGAGATCCTGCCACTGCACTCCACTCCTGGGTGACAGTGTGAGACTCTGTCTCAAAAAAAAAAAAAAAAAAAAAAGGAAGAAAAAAATGTAGCTTTAATTCTTTCTAAGCTGTCTTGCCCTGTTCACTGTCTCCAAAATGCAGAGGAAATATGGCTTCTCCAGGTTCTTGCACTCAGTGTGAGAAGCTGCTGTTTTGCAGGTAATTTAGAGGAAATTTCATGCAGCCCTCTCTGGAAGGTTCTTAGTTCTGACCCACGTGCTGTTCAGCAGCCATTTGAAATTGCGAAGCCTGTGTTTTCCTATCTCTACACTGAGGACTTTTTTGGAGAACTCAGTGGGAAAATGCACTTCATACAGGCTATTAATACTGATGGATGCTCTTGCTTCACAGTTGACAAAATTACATGAGGATTTCTTGTAGCTATAGCAGTGTTTAGATTACCCCCAAACCCATATCCAATTTTTTAAAAACTCTAAAACTTTTTTTGTCAGGGACATGCATGTCCTCCACATTCACAAGAAGGAATGTCTGTGGCCAGGTGCAGTGACTCATGCCTGTTATCCCAGCATTGTGGGGGGCCAAGTCAGGTGGAGTACTTGAGGTCAGGAGTTCAAATGTAGTCTGAACAACATGGAGATAACTTGTTTCTACTAAAAATGAAAAATTAGTCAGGCATGGAAGTGCATGCCTGTAATCCAAGCTACTCAGGAGGCTGAGGCAGGAGAATCACTTGAACCTGGGAGGCATAAGTTGCAGTGAGCTGAGATTGTGCCATTGCACTCCAGCCTGGGCAATGAGAGTGAAACCATATCCCAGAAAAAAACAAAACAAAAAAAAAGGAATGTTTGTTACATTTACACACCACAGTTCTTTCTCCTTCCCAATACAGCATGGTGCATCTAGGAGTGGACTCCTCACTCCTGGCTTCAGAATGCTCAAAGACATAGTAGTGTACTTTGAATGACAGATTGGTTTGGCTGAGACCAAACATAGTAAAAGAAAATGAATCTTGAGAAAAGGTTTGAGAGAACTTCAGAATTTCTAGGCCAACAAGTTTGGGTCAGATTCTCTCAGAACAAAGCCTCTAAGTAAAAACTGTGACCAGTGATTATTTTAAATGGCCAAGTTTAATGGACATATATAATGTAATATAACATAATCCGCCAAAAATTACAATATATACAAAGTATTAGGGTAATACAGAAAAATAATAAAAAAAGATAAATATCCAGATATCTACCCTAAAGAAATAGAGAAGTATAAATTACCTACAAAATTTTAAAATAATTATCTAAATGGTGCTGAGTGAGCAAAATGTGAGCACAGACAACGAAATAAAATCAGGAAAATGAGAACAAACACAATAACATAAAAAATATTAGAGAACAAATTATGAAGTTGAAGAATATAAAAAGAAAAAATGCCTGAGAAATTATCAAGCTTAAGAAAAAAACATAAAAATTAAAATGTTCAACAAATTTTAACTAAGATAAACACAAAAAGATTCATAATGAGAAAAATTATAAGCAAAGTTTTGAAAGTCACAGACTAGTAGATGATCTTGAAAGCTTAAAAAGAAAAGCTATGTGTCATTTATATGGGTTCTTCTGTCAGATAATCAGTGAATCTACCTTCAGGAATCTTGCTGGCCAGAAGGGACATGGGTAATATTGTCAATGTGCTGAAAGAACAAAAAATTTTAAGCAATAATACTATATCCAGATACACTATTTATCACAATGAAGAAAAAGCAAAGTCTTTTCATGATGACCACATACTGCAACAGCATATCACCACTAGGACTGCACTACAAGAAATGCTAAAGAGAGATTTTCTCATGAAAAATAAAGTCATGCTAAATAGCATTGCAAAATTAGATGAAAGTACATAACTCTTTGGAAAAGAAACATGCAAGCACAAAAATAAAATTCTGATGAATTCAAATGATGGTTCAGAAAACATATGTAATTATGTAATATAATCAAAAAACAAAAGACTAAAAATATGCAAAAACCTTTGTTAATGATATATAATATAAAAAGATATTAGTGACATCAATAATATTAAGTTGAGGCAGAAGGAAAGAGAAAGAAGTTCGTATGCAATTGAAATTAATTTGTTGCTGGCTGGGCATGGTGGCTCATGCCTGTAATCACAGCACTTTAGGAGGCCGAGACGGGAGAATCATGAAGTGAGGAGATTGACACCAGCCTGGTCAACATGGTGAAACCCCCCATCTCTACTAAAGATACAAAAAATTAGCTGGACATAGTGGTGGTCCCCTGTAATCCCAGCCCCTGGGGAGTCTGAGGCAGGAGAATCACTTGAACTCAGGAAGCAGAGGTTGCTGTGAGCTGAGATTGCACCATTGCACTCCAACCTGAGCGACAGTGTCAGAATCCGTCTCAAAAGAAAAACAAAAGGTTTTATGCAATCCCCATGGTAACTGCAAGAAAAACATTTACAGAGATACACACACACACACAAATACATTAAAGCATGCCACTATAAAAATCAACACAGAAGGGAAGATTGAAAGGAGTGGGTAAAGGGGATCACATAGCTATGAAAATCAGAGAAAACAATGACAAAATTAAGTTCTTCAATTTCAAAAAGATATCTTAATATTTATGAACTAAACTTTTCAATCAAAACATGTAAATTGAATAGATGGATTAATCAACAACAACTTTATCCTTTCCATAAGTGACTCACTTTAGATCTAATGTCAAAACTAGACTGAAAGTAGTAAGATCAAAATTGACTTTTGATGTAAATTGAAATCCTATGAGAGCAGTGCTGGTCACAGCTGTGTTAGGCAAAATATATTTCAGTCATAGTTCATAAAACAAACTTTAAGTAGTCCGGGCATGGTGGCTCATGCCTGTAATCCCAACACTTTGAAAGGCCAGTGTGGGTGGATCACAAGGTCAGGAGATGGAAACCATCCTGGCTAACACGGTGAAACCCTATCTCTACTAAAAATACAAAAACATAGCTAGGAATGGTGGTGGGCACCTGTAGTCCCAGCTACTCGAGAGGTGAGGCAGGAGAATGGCGTGAACCCACGAGGCGGCGCTTGCAGTGAGTTGAGATCCTACCACTGCACTCCAGCCTGGGCGGCAGAGGGAGACTCCTGCTCAAAAATAAAAATAAACTTTTAGTCTAAACTGTCACAGGAGACAAAGAAGAGCATTAAATAATAATAAAAGGGCTCATTCACTTAGAACTTATGAAATTTTATTATATATATGTGTGTATATATATATATATACACATAAATTTTTCACACCAGTCTTTCCAAATGTACAAAGTAAACATTGAAATAATTATTACAATAGACAAAAAAAGGTAGAATACTTTAATTCAAACTTTTGATAATGAATAGTAAAGCTAGCCTAAATATTAATAAGGAAACAGAAATTTTGAAAACTCTAGAGAAAAATTAGATCTAATGAGAATATACAGAATACACAACAACAGAAGAACACAATTTTCTCAATAGTTTATAAAACATTCTCCTAGATACAAAACCTATTAGGCCACAAAACAAGACTTAATAATTTTTTAAGAATAGAAATCTTAAAGACTATTATTTCTGATCAAAATGGAATAAAACTAGAAATTGATAACAGAAGAAAACAAAAATATCAGCACATATGGAAATTAAACAACTCACTTTTGAGCATGCTTGTGTTCAAGGGTTGTAAGACTTAATATTGTGAAAATGTTCATACTTCCCAATGAACTACAGATTCAATGCAATCCCTTTTAAATTAATTTTTTTTTCAGGAGTAGGAAAAGTAACCAACAATTATATGGAATCTCAGGGACAAAAAAAAGAGCCCAAAAATGTTTAAAAAAAGAAACAATGTTATTGATGTCACCTTTTCTGATTTCGAAGCACATTACAAAGCTACAGTAATAAAAACAGTTTGGTTCTGGCATAAAGACAGACAAGTTTTCCAATAAAACACAATGTAGCACAGATGAAAACCTTGCACATATGGGCAAATAGTTAATGGAACACCTATATTCTTTGAAGCATTATTCACAAAGGCCAATATTTGAAAGCAAAACAAACTTTTTTCACCAAATAAATGAATAAATACAATTTGTCATATAAAAGTAATGGAAAACTACTCAGCCTTTAAAAGCAGAAAATCTTGTAACATCCACAATAAAGATAAACCTGAAGCACATGATGCTAACTAAACTTATCCACAATAAAACAGATACTTTATGATTCCACTTACATGTAATATCGAAAGTATTGAAACTTTTAAAAACAGAAAATGGAATCGTTTTCATCAGGAGCCTGGTGGTAAAAAAAAACATGGGTATTATTAATTTATATTGAGTTTTAGTTTTGCAACAGAAAAAGTTTTACAGATATGTTGCATAACAATGTAAATACACTTAACATGGCTAAACTGTATAAGAAAAAATATTTAAGATTCTCAATTTTATGTTACATATTTTTACCACAATTAAAATTAACAATGACACCTGAGGGCAGGTGGCGCAGGCCTGTAATCCCAACACTCTGGGAGGCCAAGGTGTTCAGATAACTTGAGATTAAGAATTCAAGACCAGCCTGGCCCCATTTCTACTAAAAATACAAAACTTAGCCAGGCATGGTTGTCCATGTCTTTAATCCCAGCTATTCAGGAGGCTGAAGCAGGAGAATTGCCTTAACCTGGGAGGTGGAGGTTGCAGTGAGCTGAGAGTGTGCCACTGCACTTCGGGTGACAGAGCAAGACCGTGTCTTAAAAATAAATAAGACATCTAACCTACCTTCAAACCACAAAACAGTTTCTTTCACATTAAGATATTATAAGATAAAGATGTTGAAATTAAGACAATTATTTCCATGAATACTCACCTAGACAGAATCAATTATTGGCCACCAGCCAGGAAGAAAAATATACAAATCATAAACAAAATAGGCGTAACGTTTATACAAGCAAACAAACACTTAGATAATTATATTGAAAAAGGAAGTAGGGCTGATTCATAGTTGACTTTTGCCTCACACTGTATTAAGATGTACAGAGTTGACAATTGTCATACAAAATTATAATATATAAATTAAAACTAAAAACAGTAAACTGATGTAAGGTGGCCTACCCTAAAAAATGAAACAAACAGATACAAAATTGCAAACAAAGTTAAAATTAACATTAGCCCCCAAAATTCTGATTTGAATGCTGCAATTCAAAACCATAATAAATAGGGAGAAGCTAGAAACACAATTGATGTGAGGCAGCCTACTCTGAAAAATACAGAAATATAAAATACAAAACTTAATGAAGAGCAACTTTAACCCATAAAATCCTCAATAAACAGAGAAAAAATTCTAGATAACTACAATTTTCAACTCTAACTGTGCATCCATGAAAAGCATGAATTTTTAATTGTTTGATACAGTTAAGGCAACAACATTTCAAAGAAAACATATTATAATTATTCATAAAGCTTTGATGAGAAAGTTTTAAAAAATAAGCATTTAAGTAATACTAGAGAAACTTCTAAATTATGCTACTGATACATTGATATATTGCTGCTTTGTTTTTCCACTTATTTTTTATTTTTTATTTTTTTTTGAGACGGAGTTTTACTCTTGTTTCCCAGGCTGGAGGGCAATGACGTGATCTCAGCTCACCACAACCTCCGCCTCCCAGGTTCAAGCTATTCTCCTGCCTCAGCCTCCTGAGTAGCTGGAATTAGAGGCATGTGCCAACACGCTCAGCTAATTTTGTATTTTTAGTAGAGACGAGGTTTCTCCATGTTGGTCAGGCTGCTTGTCTCAAACTTCTGACCTCAGATGATCCGCCCGGCTTGGCCTCCCAAAGTGCTGGGATTACAGGCATTAGCCACCGTGCCCGGCCCATTGCTGCTTGTCTTACAAAGTGGTGAGGCTGTAATCTAGCCTTTAGAAGAAAAGTCTTACATTTCTAAATACAATAACTATATATATTTTAAATACAGTATAAAAATTGATACATAAAGTAATATTGGGAATAAGTTGTGCTACAATTCAGGTAAAAATTGAGGAAACTGGAAGAAAATGCTACTAATCACATTGTTCCTAAAGTCAATGAAACATACAAGACAAATATTTTAATAAATTATATAATTTATATATAACGTATACATTTGAGAATGTTGTATTATTTTATTTATATATTTATTTTTTGAGGTGGAGTCTCACTCTGCTGCCCAGGCTGTTGTGCAGTGGAAGGATCTTGGCTCACTGCAACCACTTGAAACTCTGTCTCCCTGTTTCAAGTGGTTCTCTTTCCTCAGCCTCCCGAGTAACTATGATTACAGGTGCATGCCACCACACCTGGCCAATTGTTGTACTTTTAGTAGAGTTGGAGTTTCACTATGTTGGCCAGGCTGGTCTCAAACTCCTGGCCTCGTGATCTGCCCACCTCTGCCTCCCAAAGTGCTGGGATTACATGTGTGAGCCACCATGCCAGGCCTTGAACATACTATTGCAGAACTTCTGAAACTAAGATTACAGACAAATTATAGACATATGGCAATTCAGAAAGTGAAAACGCTGTCATGATATTCTTGTTGTTAAAGAAGACAGAATCACAAAATAATAAGTGAGAAATAAGGTAATAATTGGAAATTCAATGTATGTAGAGCAATGTTCTAATTTCCCCTATGGGAAAAGTTTTTGTAAGGAATCCATAAAATGAGTACATACAATAAACCACCCTACAATAGACACTGTTGGCATATAGAGTTTAAATTTTTAAGATTAGGTCTTGATAAGAAAAAATAATTCTCCATAAAAATTTTTTTTATATTTAACAAGATACTTTTGCACATAAAGATTTTCCATCAAATTTTTTTGTGGAATTATGTTTTAAACCTTCATAGGATATGAAATTATAAAGCAGAAAACATGTGTCTTCTCTCTCTGGTGTTCCTGGAATTTCTTTTTTTTATTGTATAATCCCATTTATATGAAATATCCACAATATGCAAATCCATACAGACAGAAAGCAGACTGGTAACTGCAAAGGGATGAGGAGGAAAGAATAGAGAGTGACTGCTAAAGGGTATAGGATTTCCCTTTATCATCACTGCTTCCCCCACAGTGGTGACAGTCATAACCTTGTTAATAAGCTAAAAACAAATGGATTGTATATTTCATTTATGTTTGTTTTTAGATTTGAAGGTCTCACTATGTTGTCTAGGCTGTTCTTAAACTCCTGCCTCAAGCAATTCTCCACCTCAGCCTCCCCAGCTGCTGGGATTACAGGCCTAAGCCACCATATCTAGTTCTGATTATACACTTCAAAATTGTATATTTTATTGTATGATATGTATATCTTGGCTAAAAAAAAAAAGAACAGGGAGTTCTGTACTGATATGATATAATCTCCAAATATATTAAGTAAAAAAAGAGAGGTACAGAATAGTGTGTGCAATATACTACTATATTCTTAAAAAAATTGTACACACATATGTATACACTGTCCAGGCATAAAGCCTCTCAAAAGACATACGGGAAACCAGTAACATTATTTCCTGAAGTGAAGGATCCTAGAGCAACTGTGGATATTGTGGTCTGGAAGGGAGACCTAACTTTTCAACATGCTCTTTTGTACCTTTTAAATTTTGTATAGAGTACAACACTTCCCTTACTCTCTAATTTGAAGAAAGAAAAAAAGAATACTGTGATGCTTTCTCTTTAGTATTTAGTTTTATTTTAAGAGATCATCTGCTTTTTTTCTGTAATAAACTTAAAACATATCCACCCATTTTGTCAGATTATTTATTTCTTAGCAATTTGTTTTAAACTTACAGTTTTTGTCTCAATCCTTAGTAATACTATATTCATTATATTTCAGATGTTTAGGTTTCTCATGGAGAAAAAGAAACACAGGCATACACTTCTATACTATCCACCTGCTAGTCCTGCAACATGATTTCAATAAAGTGTTACTGATCCTTGAACAATTTCTATGATGTCGGCAAAGTAATATCAACAAGAGTGATTGTAAAGTAGCTGGCCTTATAAGTCAAGAGTTATGATATTTGATCCACTGTTCAATCCATTTCTAGATCTGATCTAGATTATTTTCCTTTTTATTTTTATTTATTTATTTATTTATTTATTTTGAGACGGAGTCTTGCTCTGTCACCCAGACTGGAGTGCAGTGGTGTGATCTCAGCTCACTGCAAGCTACACATCCCAGGTTCACGCCATTCTTCTGCCTCAGCCTCCTGAGAAGCTAGGACTGCAGGCACCCACCACCATGCCCCGGCTAATTTTTTTTTTTTTTTTTTTTGTATTTTTACTAGAGATGGGGTGACACCGTGTTAGCCAGGATAGTCTTGATCTCTTGACCTCGTGATCCACCCGCCTCGGCCTCCCAAACTGCTGAGATTACAGGCGTGAGTCACTGCACCCAGCCAATCTGATCTACATTATTTTCTAGCTCTTCTGGTATATTGTTGGGCAACTGATGTACAATTTCTTCCTTGTGGGATGTTGTGGCTTCTTCATAAAGAACTTGAATAATCTCACACTGAATATTGTCGTTAGAGTCTTCTCATTATAGCTCCTTGTTTCAAGTCTTTCATACAATACGTTGGTATCTTTCATCAGCAAAAAAAACTATATGAAACCAGCCTTTAGGGAAGAAATCACAACCGCGGTATTCAACAATAACTCCACTTTCTCTCATTTGGCTATCTAACTCATCAACTACTCTGTCTTCATCTAAAATGGGACAATCATACTCTTCATCATAGCCATCAAACAATTGCTCTTCTCAAGGTAAATCACCCACATCAATGTATTTCAGTCCTGATATCGATGCAAGTTCTTTGCCAAGTGTGGTTTTTCCAACCCCTGGTGTACCGGTGAGCAGGATGTTCACAAGCAATGATGGCTTGCCGCAACAGCTCCAAGCACCTTGCTCACATGACCTTTACACTACTGTTCTTGGAATTTCTAAACCAATTCCCGATGCCTCCCAATGCCTTCACAACTCCCTTCACACACTTTTGACTTGATGCACCACATATTTATTAAAAAATTGCATAATGTAGAGGTCTCCAGAAATGTGCACAGATTTCCCCAGATTCCCAAAATTAATGAACACTAGTCAGATCATGTAGGTTCTTACAGATTCTGGGAGGACTTTGGTTTTCAGTATGAATGCACTGGAAGATTCTGGGAGGGAGAAAAGAAGCCATAGAAGATTGAAGAGCATAGTAAGCATGGGACAGGAACATGTTTCTCTGTGACAGCAAGAAAAATAAAATTAGGCTTTTCTAAAACAATTTCCATTGCAACAGAGATGACCAAACCCTGTTTAAGCTCTGTCTTTCTCTGTGACCTTTGGACCTCTCCCATGTGTTACCTGCTCATTTATTTTCACCTTGCTTTGTGTATGGCTGTTGCCTCCTCTCTTTTCACACTGCAGGAATTTTTTCTTTGCTACAGACTTTCCACCAGAGTTTTTTTTTTTTTTCCCTTCCCCGCAATAGTAAGTGGGCTCACTGGAAAATGCCCAACTTTCAGCATCTTCCTCAGGAGAGAATTAACGCTGTAGAGTATGTGTTGAAATGTTTGTCTTTTTGAGATATTGCCTAATGACTAGATTCTGTCTTTCCTGACATGGAGTGCTGAAGGACATGATGGACTCATACAGATGACAGTTGTGTCTGATGACAAGAAAGAAAATTGCAGCACTAGAGAAACTGCAATACCACAGACAGTCAACTGGGGAAGAAAATAGCTAATCAATCTAAAAACAACGAAACAAATTCTCTTTAACTGAGAAATACACAAAGATCCAGAGAAGACATATCTGAGAATGCATCTGTGAAGCACCCAGAATCTATAGCCTGGCTGATTGCTGTCAATATCACCCTTTACTAAACCAGTTTTGTTGTTGTTGTTGTTGTTGTTGTTTACTTGAGAAAGAGTTTTGCTTTGTCGCCCAGGCTGGAGTGCAGTGGAGTGATCTCAGCTCACTGCAACCTCCATCTCCCGGGTTCAAGTGATTCTCTTGTCTCAGTCTCCTGAGTGGCTGGGACGAGAGGTGCACCACAACGCCCAGCTAATTTTTTTGTATTTTCAGTAGAGACGGGCTTTGCTATGTTAGCCAGGCTGGTCTCAAACTCCTGGCCTCCAGTAATCTGCCCATCTCAGCTGCCCAAAGTGCTGGGATTACAGGCATGAGCTACCGTGCCCAGCCATGCCAGGCTTTAAACACTAGATTTGATGGATATTTTATAATTTTCCAGATCTTATAAAAAAATTACAAGGCATATGGAGAAGGTGGAAAATATACTTCACTGGAAGAAACAGAATAAATATCCAGAAGTTGAATCTTAAGAAATGAAGATTTTTGCATATCTGATAAAGAATTAAAAATAATTAAGCATTCTCAGTGAACAAAAATGAAACAAAAATAAAAATTGAATAACATTTAAAAATCATAAATGACCGAAATGTGATATCAACAAAGAGATGAAACCTTTTTTCTAAAAACCCAACAGAAATTGTGGCATTGAAGGATCCAATAACTGGCATTTGCAAATTCACTGCAGAGACACAACAGCAAACAATGGAGCAAAAAAAGAATCAGGAAATTAAATATATATTATTCACAAATATTTAGGCCTGGAAACTAACTTTTGAAAAAAATGGAAGAAATAAGGGTTAAATATGAGACTTACTGGACACTATCAAGTAGACCAATATATTCAGAGAAAGAGTCTTATGAAAAGAATATGGGAAGAAAATGACATAAATGTTATCTGGGAGAAAAAGAGGGCATGCTGAAACCTTACACATATCAGCGATGAAACAAAAAATCCTAACAACCAAGAATAATTGACCTGGAAAAAACTGTACTTCAAAAATTAGAAAAAAATAAAGCCTTTCAAAGTTTAAAATAAAAAAAACTAAGGTTGCTTACTACTAGAATAACCCTAGAAAAAAATGCAAAAGACAGTCAATTATGTTGAAACATTAAATGATGCTGGACAGCATCATAAAATGATATGAAAATGTAAAGCTCTCTGTTAATATAAATATATACACAGATACAAAATTTGCTATTGTTATAATAATGGTGCATAAAATTCTTAAATCTCTGTGAAAATGCATACAATATATGGAGATATAATTTGTAACATTAATAATAGAGTGGGGGAAGTAAAAATGTATATATTTTGTATGCTGTTAACTTGAAGTTGAAGGCAAAAGCTGTTTGCCCTGGGGACCTTAGCACTGGGCAAGGGATGAGGCAAAGCTGCCATTTTGTCTACCTTAGTTGTTCCATCTCCCCCTACTCTGCATAGGGATTTTTCTTGGTCTTCAGGAATAGTCAGTGTGGCCAGGCTCTGTTCTGCACACACAGTCAGGTGTAGGTAGGTGTGGCATGTACAGAGGGGGCCTGGGATTCTAAAAATAATTAAATATGCAAAAAGTGGAAATCTGAGAATTTTGGGCATGATTCTCAGGACTTTGGGCTGGGGAAACAGTAAGTCCTTGCTTCCAGCCATGTGGTTTCTCATCAGAGTTGTTGGTGCCTTCTCCCTGCAGTTGTCCCTTAAGGAGATGTTGCAGGAGATTTAGCCGGTGCTGATGGTCCATGAAGAAATGTGTCACTGCACCTCCTTCTCACTGCACCTGGTTAGCAACATGCCAAAGCACTTCCCAGGGCGGCAAAACAGTGAGGAGCTGCAGGAGGGCTCAGGGCTGTGTATGAGGGAAGGCTGGTTTGGAAGTTGGGTAGACTGCCTTGGGGAGGGCCCCAAAAAAGAAGGGCCAGGCAGCACTTCCCCAGTCCTCAGAGGTCTTTGTGTCACAGATAAGCATGTGAATGTAAGAACAGAGTTGTAATTCTAAAAAATTCAGGCAGTACAAAGCCAGGCTTGATATCAGCCCAATCAAATTCTATAAAAGTAAATGATGTCTTAGAAAAAAAAAAACTTAAAAAGCTTCACAGTATTTGAGTGGAGAAATCTGTCCAGTGCAGCACCAACTGCTGTGGTGAGATTCACCTGGTTGTAAAGCAAAATCTCTCATGTATTCATGTTCTCTGGGGAACAGCCACTTATGTTCCCAGGGTCTACCTTCTTGCTAAGAGCAATTGTGGAAAAGAATTGTAGCTCAATGGTGCCCATAGTTGATCACAGGAACTTTCCCCTTTCCCCAAACAGTCACCATTAAACTTCAGTGAAACACACACTGGAAGACCGTCTGAAGTAGGAGGTCCTGGGGAGTCCTCAGCACACCCCTTCATGAGGGCTGCCCAAAAAGGCAGCTCTAAACGCTCCTTCAACCCAAGACACTAGTGCAGAAAAAGCAGTTAGCCCTGTCGGCTCAAGACCCACCTGTGCTTCAGAGGCATTTGGCAGAAGATTCTTTGTAAGAAATGATCCCTGCCCACTAGCAGACAGGAGTGTGTGTTTGTGTGAGTGTGTGTGTGTGTTGAAATTAGAACCCCACCTTATGTGTTCATTATGGAATTTGAAAATGGAAGCCTAAAGTTGAAAATTAAAATCACCCATGAAAGCATCTTGCAAACTATTTTCTGTGCTAGATGCGATGTTTTAGGATACAAGGCCCTGGTCACATCCTACTCCCTCTCCCTGAAAGAGCTACACACACTACTCAAGGCATGCTTCCACATGAACCACGTCCTAGAGCAGCTTAAGAGCCTGAACCCATCTGCTGCCTTCAGCAGGGCTGACTAAAGCTGCTTGTTCTTCCCGAGCATATTCTCCAATGACCTGAGAGGTGGAGGAGACATTGGGGCCAGGATTGAAAAGAGGGAAGGGGAGCATGGAAGCCAGAGGCTGAGGACCAGGTTTTCCCACCTGGAGGGGTCTGGCCTAGCGGCACTCAAACCAGGGTCAAATTTAGGTGGAGACAGCTGGCCTTGGGTTGCCCTGTGCTGACCACCAGCCTCGAGTTCCTCAAACAGTAGGAAGTGAAAGAATGGCTTGGAGATGAGCCTCATTGACTGTTTGCCACCTGAGTACATCTTGCCAGGGTCCCAAGAGGGACCACTGTGTCTCCAGAGCCATGACTGGAAGGCGGAACTCCCAAAGGGGGCAAAGAAGAGGGTCCTTGGTGAAGTGAAGAGCTTATTTCTACTTGACCATTCCTGAAGGGCTTTAGTGCCTAAAAGTGCCCAGCATGAGCAGCTGGAACCCACTTCCTAGAAACTGCAAGATGCAAGGGGACCTCATATACCTCTTTGTAATTACAGACAAGGACTAGAAGGGCCCCATCACTGCATCCCCATGGGACTTTTACTGGATCCAGTAAGTCCCTGCCAGCTCCCCACAGGCTCCTGGTATGTCACTTGTTCTGGGCCTGTGGACAGACAACCAGGACACTTGTTCAGTGCCCACTTCCTCCTTGTAGGCCTACAGCCTATTGCTCAACCCCAAGCTCACCAGCCTTTGCTTCCTAAGCCATTCGCCACTGGAGCTGCTCAAGTACCACAGCCTGAACGTCACAAAACACTTTGTCATGCCATGAAAGAAAAGGTAAGGCTGCCAGGCATGGTGGCTCGTGCCTGTAATCCCAACACTTTGGAAGGCCAAGGAGGGCAGATCATGAGGTCAGGAGTTTGAGACCAGCCTGGCCAATATGGTGAAACTCCATCTCTACTAAAAATGCAAAAAATGGCTGGGCATGGTGATGCATGCCTGTAGACACAGCTGCTCGGAGACTGAGGCAGGAGAATTCCTTGAACCCGGGAGGTGAAGGTTGCAGTGAGCTGAGATCACATTGATTCACTCCAGTCTGGGTGACAGAGTGAGACTTCTTCTCAAAAAATAAAATAAAATAAAATAAAATAAAATAAAATAAAATAAAATAAAATAAATAAATAAAATAAAATAAAATAAAAAAATAAAATAGTAAAATAAAATAAAAGTCACTGTTTCATCTCCCCCGACTTGTGTCATGTTACAGGGGCTTATTGGATGAACCAGCCAGCCCAAACTCCAGAGTTTCTGCCCAAACAATCTGTCCCCACTGCTTGAGTCCCCTCTAGGGAGCTGTCAGTGTGACAGGGGGTATCTCTGGAAGTGGTGGCCATTTGCTTCTATCTGACCTCAGGGCAGCTTCTCAGGGCAAGAAGATCCTAGAGCAGATGGAAGTCTCAGAGAAGAAGCCTATGGCCAGGTTCTTGGCTCGGTCAGCTCTGTATCTTCCTCTCTCCTGTTTGTGCCATGGACTGTGTGCACACAGAGAATGCCCGCACCTTGAGGCTGAACTATGAGGAGAACCTTCCTGAACAGGGGCAGGCAGACTCATCCTGCCCTCAGTGGGAACCCCCTTCTTCTGGGTACTAGACAGAATTCTGTGCACTTTCCTGGAGGCTCCATGCTGGATCTGTTCATTTGGAAGTTTGAGGCTGTCCATAGGGAGGTAACAAAAGAGACTTCTCCTCCATCTGGAAAAAAAAAGAAAGAAAGAAAAGGTAGACTTCTCAGAGCAACTTGTGGGGCACAGGCTGAGCCCTTGCCTCCCTCCCTGGTCCCTCTATGGTCCCAGGACTGAAACAAGGAGCTGCCGACAATGAGGGAACTGCTCTGCAAGAACGGCCTGAGTGGCTGCTTCAAGAAAGAACCACAGTGAAAGTGCCTACAGCCCCTAGTGACTGACTGGCAGCCTCAGGCCCACCTGCCATCTGCAGGCAGGTTTTCTTGCTGACAGAATGAAAGCAAGGAAAGCAGGAATGAGCCCAGCCCTCTCAGTCACCCTGAAGGCTGCCTGGGGTTCCCTGCAAGGCCTTCTACCCTTCTGCTTCTTGGCAAATGACCCAGGCGTCTTTTTCTGGCCTTCGAGACTTTGATTCTCTGGAAGAAGACCCTACTTTTCACTAGGCTTAGTGTCCAGGGCCAGCCAGCTCCCCACCTTCAGTAACAATCAATGGGCTCTCACCTGGGCACACACTGCCCAACCTTGGCCCTTCTAAGGCAGGAGCTCATTTGTCTTGCAGGTTCAGCTTGCTAGGGCTTAAAAGTTATCATTGCTGTTATTAAGATAGAGAAATTAGGGGGAAAGAGTTGTCTTAAGAAATTTCCCCTAATCTTACCTTGGAGATCATCGGCACAGGCAAGGCTGCTGAGGATGTGGGGGGAGAGGACCCAGCCTGTCCAGCCAGCTGGTCCTTGCCAGAGGTGGCTCATGACCCATCCCCTGAGAGAAGCAGGCAGACATCCCAGCAAGGAGCTGGGGTGTATAGATCAGGGCAGCCCAGGCACACTGATGGTGGCTTGGCACTACCTCCCATCAAGAGGTTTCACCACAGCTGACCCTTGGATCCAGGGGGTGATTTACAATGTGTGCAAGGCAGTCAGCTCCATCAGCTGTACAGCCTTCAACATTCACTTCACCTTGGACATCTCACCAGAAAGCATTGAGGACTGACCAATGCAGAAGCTCTGCAAAGTGAGATAGAGCATCGTGGGGTGGGGGATCTGGGGCCTGTCTGCTCATCTGATAATTGCTTCCTGAGGGTGTGCTCTGGAACAAAACAGTGACTGTTTTCATGTTTGTCTGTTTATTTATCAGTTTTAAATATCCTAATATTTCATTTATAGTAGTTTCTGTCTTGTATTTGTGTATTGGTAAAAATTTTATTAGAAGAAAGAGGGCTTAAGACAATATTTTAGAAGGTCTTAAGGGGGCATAGACTTTCATGTCAAAACAGCTACTGTTGACCTCTTTTTGCTACCTTTGTACAAAGTATACACAGAAAGTGCAGCCAGAGGTGATGAGGCCAAGTGTGTAGAGCAGAGCTACCTGGGCTTGCTTGCTGGTCGGCAGTCAGGTGGACACTGGCTGTGAGGTGGTGCCCACCTGGATCTACACCCTCCACCCCCTCTCCTGAGTAACCAACACAAGGCAGTGCTAATTAGTGGGTGAGTGATAGGCATCGGGCACCCCAATACCACCTGGGAAGAATAGAACGCCATCTGGGCTGGGGCTGTGGCGGGGCGCAGGGGCTGTGGCTGCATTGGCTTGTTATGGCACCACCCACAGATGCATCTGCACTCTGCTGCTTCTCCAGCAGTCAGCTGCCCATGGTCCTGAGCCCGTCATGCCATGCCTGCTACCTCACACTGCTTGTGTTTGAAAAAAACATCCTGAGATGGTGCTGCTGGATGTGACCACTGGCAAGAGGACAGCATCTTTGTCCTAGGGGATTAGGAGCTGACCAGATTGCTCCTGACTGCCTCTAGAACAAGTGGGGGCTGGTGCTGCAATTAACAATGCCTCCAAAAAGATATGTTTGCAATGGCTCAATGAATATTTGATGCAGAGGCCTACATGAAGACACATGAATGGAGTGTGCGGACCTCAGTTAGCAGCTGAGAAACAGGTGCCTCTCAGGCCTCATCCTCCAACAACTGTGGAACGTGCCCAAGCCATGAGTATATACACCTGGAGTGTATACATCTGGCTGCTGCTTTTGCTGCCACTATCCCCAGGCTCAATATGGTTTAAAATCTGGATTTTAAATAGCAAAGATAAGAGGCTTTTCTGTGTCCTGGAATAGGAAGCCAGAGATCTGTGTAGGGCTGGCACTGGGTGCACATTAGTTTTGTGACATGATGAGAGCTGCAGTGGTTTTGTTAATCGTGATAGGCCTGGGCTGGTTGCAGCTCTGAGTGATGGGGAGGGAGTCAGCAATGGTGGTCATGTAGACATCCAGGTGCCCAACTTTGGCCTGCCTGCCCTCAGACATAGCAAGAGGCACCACCACAGGCCCTGACTTGCCTCCCTACTCCTTGCATGCCAGATGGGAATACCTGAAAGCTACAATCTGAATGTATTCTTCTGCCATTTTGACCTGAGCTGCCTAACACACAGTGTGTGTCGGGGGTGAAGGGCCTGGGGGAAAGCAGGGCTGGATCATGGATCCTGGTGGAAATTTAGAGATACAGGAGTGGTTGTCACCTCTCTGTGGAGCCCAGCTCCCTTCCTGATCCTTGCCACACAGCCCCGTCTGCAGAGACCAGGTCTGGCAAGTTTGGGGATCCCTCAGACCCTGGGCTACTCCCTGTCAGTCCTGTCTGTGCTCTTTCCCTTTCCTGCTGGCAGAGCCCAACATGGAGGAGGAGGCTGCCGCCCTCTGAGCCTGAGGAAGCTGTGTCTGACTGGGGCTTCTGTCTGGGGTTTTGCAAAGAGCTACTTTTGAATATGGCCTGTTCAGATACCTTGTTTCAAAGGAAGTGAGGGTGAACTAGCAAGTGCAGCAACTCCACACTTGATAAGTAACTTTTTCTTGTCTCTAAACCATCACATTTTCATTTCACATTGGAATAAAGTAAGTGAAACCTGCCACACCAGCCTCACCCGTGTATTCTGTAACCCAAACTCATTTGGTTGTGAGGGCTGTTGTCAGTAATCGTATGAAAAGAAGAATATGTATAAATTAGATCAAAGGTAAAATTATGCTTATAATGTCATTTGTGTGGGTGATAAGAGGGTGGACTAGCAGGCACTCAGTTGGAGTTTACTCACCTGTCGTTTACCAGACTCATGACTGTAGCTCTGGTGAACATCACCTGACACTGGTGACAGAAGAGAAAAGGCCAGTGTGAAGGCTAGGTGGGGGAGAGGTGCCAGGGTGTGGGGCTAGGTTTTAGAGTCATCTGGACACTCTTGGAGAGCTAATGAGATGGGAGGAAGGCTGTCCCCCAGGTGAACCTTACTACTGGAGCCTATGGGCTCACGGTGGGGGAGGTGTGTGGGGGTGGCCTGTCCCTATGAGAAGAAGAGTTTACAGCTTTTACAGCTGGTGGCTGATGCTCAGCAATCCCTCTGCAGAGCAGGCAGGTCATCAGCCATGTGTATAGCTGAATGTCTTTTGAAGTGTTTAGAGAGTGCTCTATGTCTTAGAAATTCCTTTCCCTTGGCCTTGTCCAGTGAACACGGCTCACATGGCTAACACCACTTCTTGAGATGCCTTCACCATGCAAAGCTGAGAATGGATTGGGTTTAGTTACCATTGTGCCTCCTCCTCACCTGAGAGGCCTATTTTCTTTGGTTGATTCCTTAAGTGTATTAGTGCTGTCACTCACCTTTGGACAACTCAAATGACAAGCGGCTGTTGTTTCATAAAGAAAAAAAAGAAAATGAAGGCTTTGAATGTGAAACCCTCATTTTCTCCTGTCCTTCTCTTAGGTGAAAGATTTTATTTTTTAAAAAAGAGTACATAGTTGTATCCCAGCAGGTGTAGTGTGAGAACTGGTTTGTGCTAGGGTATGGTTTCAGTGTGGATGGGCAATTCTTCAAGATGGAAAACCAAGTCTCACTGAGTTGCTGGAGCCATACCCGCCTATCTCCACATCCCCCACCATGGGCTTTCACTTACCTCCCATGCTTGAATTTTTTAACATACATACTGGTGTGTGTGTATATATATATATACACACACATATATATATGTATATATATGTATATATATGTATATATACACACACACACACATATACACACACACATATATACACACACACACACATATATACACACATACACACACACATACATACACATACAGGTCTCACTCTGTCACCCAAGCTGCAGTGCAGTGGCTGAATCATGGGACACTGCAGCCTCAAGCTCTTAGGCTCAAGTGATGCTTCCATCTCAGCCTCTCAAGTAGCTAGGACTACAGGCAAGCAACGCTACACCCAGATAATTTGTAAATCTTTTTCTAGAGACTGAGCCAACTTATGTTGCCCAGACTGGTCTTGAACTTCCGGGATCAAGCAATCATCCCACCTTGGCCTCCCAAAGTGTTTAGATTGCAGGTGTGAGCTACCAAACTCAGCCAAAAATATGTTATTTAAAGAACCATTACAATCAAATTATGAGTTATGAGTGCACCATCACTCTCCAGCCTGGGCACCAGAGCAAGACCTAGTATCCAAAATCCAAACAAAATGAAACAAAAAAATACAACCAAATTAAACTTTGAAGATTGTGTCATCTGTGTCCAGCCCTGCCCTCCAAGCTATCACAGTTAAATATAATGGTTATTAAGAAAACGGTTAGATATTAAGAAATTTCTATATGTCCTCCAGCTGAGAATGAGGTATTCTAAATGTGGCCCGAATATTTTCTCACCACTACCTTCAGAATCTAAACTAGCAAATCAAATCAGGACACCTGCAGAGGACAGTCGGTGATTTTCAAATAGAAAGAGAATTACCCCTGTTAATAAGAGTAATACAGTGATTTTCAAAAACAGAAGTCAGACTGAGATGCAGCACAGTCAGGGCACAACTACCCTGGAATAACCTCTTCACACAGTATGGTTGAGGAGCCTTTCTTAGATGAGCAAATTTGGGCAATATAATTCTTGCTTATTTATTCCCAGCCCTGGCTTCCTGCCTGATTCCTAATGGCCACCTCACGATGTGGTCAGCAGTGGGGTGCAGTGTTGTGAGAGAGGGGCTCAGGGATGGGACAAGGGTCTTTCCTGCTTATCAAAATGCTTAAAAAGTTGTGAAAAAGGTTTCCAAATGTTCTACTTCCTACCTTTAAATAGCTGCTAAGATGCATTATACAACAGACTCAGGAAAGGGAAAGAACAAGTGCATTTCAAGTCTCAGCTCACTTCTTAATTAGCTGTGATACTCTGGGCATGTGACTCCAACTATTTGAGCCTGTTTGCCTGTTCACCCAAGACAATCCTAAGCAAAAATCGCAAAGCTTGAGTCATCATGCTACCCAACTTCAAACTATATTACAAAGCTATAGCAGCCAAAACAACTATACAAAACAACAACTACTGGTACAAAACAGATATACACACCAATGGAACAGAACAGACATCTCAGAAATAACACCACACATCTACAACCATCTGATCTTTAATAAACCTTACCAAAACAAGCAAAGGGGAAAAACAATCCCTATTTAACAAATGGTGCTGAAAACCCTGGCTAGCCATTTGCAGAAAACAGAAACTGGATCCCTTCCTTACATCTTATACAAACATTAACTCAAGATGGATTAAAGATTTTTGTTTCATGGGTTATTTTTTGAGATGGAGTCTCACTTTGTTGTCCAGGCTGGAGTCCAGTGGATTGATCTCGGCTCACTGAAACTCCATTTTCAAATAGAAAGGGAAATACCTTTCTAGCAATTCTCTTGCCTCAGCCTCCTAAGCAGCTGAGATTACAGGTGCCCACCACTACATCCAGCTAATTTTTTGTGTTTTTAGTAGAAACGGAGTTTCACCATGTTGGCCAGGCTGGTCTCAAACTCCAGACCTTGTGATTTGCTTGCCTCAGCCTCCTACAGTGCTCAGGTTACAGGTGTGAACCACTGCACCTGGCTGGATTAAAGTCTTAAATGTAAAAACCCAAACCATAAAAACCCTGGAAGAAAACCTAGGCAATACCATTCAGGACATAGGCATGGACAAAGACTTCATCACTAAAACACCGAAAGCAATTGCAACAAAGAAAAATTGACAAATGAGATCTAATTAAACTAAAGAGCTTCTGCACTGCAAAAGAAGCTGTCATCAGAGTGTACAGGCAGCCTACAGAATGGGAGAAAATTTTTGCAATCTATCCATCTGACAAAGATCTAATATCCAGAATCTAGAAGGAACATAAATTCACAAGAAAAAAAAAAAAAGAAAAGAAAACCATGAGAAAGTGGGCAAGGGATATTAACAGACTCTTCTCAAAATAAGACATTTGGCTGAGTGAGGTGTTTCGGGCCTGTAATCCCAGCACTCTGGGAGGCTGAGGCAGGAGGATCATGAGACCAGCCTGGCCAACAAGGTGAAACCTCGTCTGTACTAGAAATACAAAAAATTAGCTGCGTCTTTGGGTGGGCCCGTGTAATCCCAGCTTATCAGGATGTTGAGGCAGGAGAATCACTTGAAGCTGGGAAGCAGATATTGCAGTGAGCTGAGACCCTGCTACTGCACTGCAGCTTGGGTAACAGAGCAAGACTTTGTCTCAATAAATAAATAAATAATAAAAAAAACATTTATGTGACCAAAAAACATAAACCTCATTTTCACTGGTCATTAGAGAAATTCAAATCAAAACCACAATGAGATACCATCTCATGCCAGTTATAATGGCAATTATTAAAAAGTCAGGAACCAACAGATGCTGGTGAGGCTGTGGAGAAATAGATACACTTTTACACTGTTGGTGGGAGTGTCAATTAGTTCAAACATTGTAGAAGACAGTGTGACAATTCCTCAAGGATCTAGAAACAGAAATATCATTTGACCCAGCAATCCCATTACTGGTTATATACCCAAAGCATTATAAATCGTTCTACTATAAAGACACATGCACACGTATGTTTATTGCAGCATTGTTTACAATAGCAAAGACTTGGAACCAACCCAAACGCCCATCAATGATAGACTGCAGAAAGAAAATTAGGCACATATACACCATAGAATATTATGTAGCCATAAAAAGATGAGTTCCCGTCCTTTGCAGGGTCATGGATGAAACTGGAAATCATCATCCTTAGCAAACTAACACAGGAACAGGAAATCCAACACCACATGTTCTCATTCATAAGTGGAAGTTGAACAGTGAAAACACATGGACACAAGGAGGGAAACATCACACACGGGCCTGAGAATGGGCATCAAGAAGAGGGAGAGCATTAGGAGAAATAGCTAAAGTGTGTGTGGCTTAAAACATAGATGGTGGGTTGATAGGTGCAGCAGAGGGGCACGGTGGCTCATGACTGTAATCCCAGCACTTTGGGAGGTGGAGGGGTGGATCACCTGAGGTTGGGAGTTTGAGATAGGTGCAGCAAACCACCATGGCACATGTAAACCTATGGAACAAACCTGCACGTTTTGCACATGTATCCCAGAACTTAATTAAAAAAAAAAAAAACAGAAAGGCACTAAGGCTGAGGGGCAGTGGGGGTAGGGGCAGGAGTGGGGGTAGCGGCGGGAGTGAGTGGGCCCTGGAACTTTATCTAATCCTTGGCAGTGGCGTGGGAACCGTCCAATCAGGCAAGCAGTTGGAGAGAAAGGGAGGGCGTGGCTTCCGGTGTTTGGCGGGAATTTTTTTCTCTCCCTTGCGCTGGAACTTGGGAACTATCTCTCCTCTTCCGCCTTCTCCATGTTGGGAGCTCCAGGCGACTTCCTCACAGTCTCTGTTAATAGCCCTGTAATCTGCAGGTACTTGCCAATGCATAGCTAAGATACCAGGAAATCCTGCAAGCTGTGAAATGGAGAGTATGGGGGTTTGGCCATCCCGAGAGAAGAGAGCAGCCTGTAAAACCGGCAGGACTGGCCTCCCCATGGTCAGCTCCAAGTCTCCTGTGCAGCTTGGCTGTCAGTCCCCTGTGGCCACAAGATGGTGGCTGGGCCAGCAGTGGGGATCCCCGCGTCCCACCTCGTGCAGTCCTGTCCTCTCCCTGAGTGGCGTTCTGCTGTGCTCCCACAGCCCTGCAATGGAAGGGCACCATGGATCAATAAGGCTGAGAGGCGAGACAAAGAGGGCAAAAATCTTCTTTATTGAGCTCTCGGGCGAGGTTCACTGGTCCGCAGGGGAAAGGCCAGGGAAGTCATGCTCTACCAAAGGTGCAGTGTGCTTTTATGGATGCTGGGTGAGGATCGGGCGGGGAAGGGGCAGGGTCGGTTGAGTTTTGCCCTTCTGAGTGTGACATGCCCTAGTGGGCGTGCGCGTTAGTCGGGGTGGTGGGAACAGGAAAGGTGAACCCGGAAACGCAGAGTCAGAGTATCCGAGGTGGTGATCGCCATCTTGGAGTCTTCACTGGAGTCCAATCAGTCCAACCTCTTTTTGGTTATAGAAAAGGGACGACAAAATCGTCTGGCTACTTACTGCTGTTAAGGGGCATCGTTGGGGAGGGGGCCTAAATCAGAGGTTGGCAGTTGGATGTAGGGGTGAAGTAACATCTGGTTGAAAGTGACCCTCGTGATTTCTTGTATCCGCTGGTGGAGAAACTGTACTAGAATTGGGGCAAAACACATATTATACAGAGAATTATAATTGGGATAAAGAAAGGGAGCATCTGTTGAAACTACCAGAAAGACCAGGGCAGAGAGGGTCGTAGGAGTGTTTTAACTCCTCTTGGATCTTTTTTTTTTAAAGTTTGTAAATTGGTCTCAACTACCCCTGACTCATTGAGATAATAGCAGCATTCTTCCTGTAACAATAAACATGTCCCTCCTTTTTCTGCCATAAGCAAGTCTAAGGCCCCCCTGTTCTTTGCCATGACCTGTGCTACTGAAGTGATCTGTCACTGTAGGGAGGCCAAGGACTCGGCTGATGCCTCAATGGCCAACTGCAGGCGAGTAGACAGATCTTGAGATGTTTGGATTGAGTGGGTGAGGGCTCCTTTTCTTAGCCCTGATGCCACTAAGGAGGAGGCTAAGGAGATGCCTAGTACTAAGGGTAGGAAAATAGCCCATTTGCTTTTATTTCACGACCTTGGCTCGGTCCAGGCTAGCAGATGGCTAAGTTTGTCCTGACTATATAGGGTCAGGCCAGGGATGAGAGAGACGGGTAAGCACAAGGTGTGATTACCAGTTGAGTTAAGAACTTTAGTTAGCATGGAGTTACACCAGAAGTAGCCTCCGGGAGGTGCTGGGGTGCTGGTAAGCATCCTGGTCTGGTTACACCAAGAGGCATTTGGAGTAGAGTAACAGAACGGGAACTTGTGTCTTGTAGGGGCGGAGAATAGTGGGACCTGTCCTTTTGGGACCGGTGGTATAGGGGTGGATGAATTTCTTGTATAATTAAAGGGGGTAGGGAGAGGAACTGCTACTAAGGGAGGTCTTCTCAGGGCTGCACAGAGGAAGCAGTGGGAGAGGTTTTGTATCCCTGTGGATTGGAGCAATTGTGCACCTTCTGAGATTAAAGTTAACCATGAGAAGGGGGAGGACTTGGCCTGGTCACCTGCCAGTTGAAGCTGGGTGGCAAGCTCTTTCTTGGCTGACTGGATTGAGGAGGCTAAGTCGGATAAACATGTGACAGTGGTTTTAAGGGTCCTGGCAATGCGGATCTTAGCTACTGGATACATAAAAGTTCTGTGCTCATATAGTCCTCCATCTACACTGGAGGCCCAGCAGGGGTCCCAAGGGTCAGAGATTTGGAGGTTAAATCCGTTAAAGCCATCCCATCCTCCAGTGGAGGTATTGACATAGAACATTGGGTCAGATCCTTTTTCAGTACGAGTTAATGCCTCATGGATATTGCACCAGTGCCACGGACAGCCTACATTTTCTTTGACCCAGCTGGTATTGCATTTGGAGTTACTTTGATCATACAGGAAGCAAAGTGCAGGGTTTTTTTCTAGCTGGCCCTAGGGAAGATAATTGTAGACCTAGGAAAGCTATGGGTGCCTGGCACCCTGCTGGCGGGCATGCTGCCATGGCTACTAGTCTAGACGAGACTGCCTGTCCGGAACTCCAATTCTCAGTGAGGGAAAAAAAAAAAAAAAACAGTGAGAAGGAGTTTGAGAGGGGGCTTGTCAAAGCAAACTTCATGTTGGTGAAAGTTCTGGAGGGAGCCTTGCCACACCAGTTCATCTATATAGGACAACAGATTTTCAGGCCAGCGAAGGGTATTAGCAAAAGTAGGGAATGACCAGCTTTCCTTGAGAAGAACCTGAATAAATTGTTGGAGGCTGTCATGCAGAGAATTCATGCAATATTTGATTTAGAGAGTTTCAGTTTGGTTGGGGAGATGGAGGTGACAGTCCAAGTGGCCTGATGTTGTGTAGGTGCCCTCTTAAGATGGGAAATATGCTACCAGGAGGGAAGGCCTATAAGTTTAGCTGCCACTGGTGTTGTAAGAATTACCGTATAGGGGCCTTTCCACTGTGGGGAGAGACCTCTTGCCTGGAGGTCTTTTACTAGTACCTGATCTCCTGGGGTTATTAGGCCAGACTGTCTGGGCTGAATGGTCCGGGCTTTGGAAGGCTGTGGTTGGCATGTTCTCTTAGCAACTCCCTTAACAGGGTGAGGTAGGGCAGGTATGTGCCAAAAGGTGGGGTATTCACAGGGAGCTCTTGAAAGAGGAAGGGGCGCCCATATAGGAGTTCAAAGGGGCTAAGGCCTGTGGGGCTTCAGGGTGCTGCCTGGAGCCGCGCGAGGGCAAAGGGAAGTAAGATTATCCACGATTGCCGTGTCTCAAGAGCCAATTTGATTAGGTGTTCTTTGACAAGGCCGTTGGTGTGTTCACCGTTCCAGAAGACTGCGGATGGTACGGAATGTGTAGCTTCTAGTTAACACCAAGTGTGGTTGTCACCTGTTTGACTATTTTGGAGATAAAAGCAGGCCAAATCTCAGGATTATCTGTTCAATGAGGGTTGAAGCTACTACCTCTGCTGTTTTATGAGTGGTAGGGCAGGCTTTAATCTAACCTGAGAAAGTGTTTACTAAAGTAAGAAGATAACTCGATGTATTTGCTTTAGTAAGGAATAAAGGGAAGGATGGTAGATTATGGGTTCAAGAAAGTTATATAGTGGTCTAGGCGGCAGGGCAGTGAAGGTGTCTGGCAGTAAGTGGAGGGAGTGCCATCAATCCTTATAACAGAGATTAAGGAGGGGTGGCTGGACCTGCTAAAAGATGGCAAAACAGAGTAGGTAGCCCTTGTGTCTAGTAAAAAGGAAATGGACTTACCCACTACCTGAAGCATTACCCTGGGCTCGGCAAGGGTGAGAGGGGTTCCCAAGTCTGGGCCTCTTCAGTCGTCGTCCAGTTGGAGGAGCTGGAGGGCAGCTTCGCCATCTGGGGAGGGTTTGCCATGTGGAGACACAGCGGCCACTCTGAGGCTGGGGCAGTCTGACCTCCAGTGCCCCATTTGTTGGCAGTTAGGGCACAGGCATGTTGGTGGCTTGGGGTTTGGGCACTGTTTTGCCCAATGACCTGGGTTGCCACACTTGAAACAGTTGCAAGGCGGGCAGGATGGTTGCTGTTGGCTAGGGCACCGGCTGGCCCAGTGTCCTGAGTTGCAGCACTTGAAGCAGGTGCCAGACAGGGCCCGGGAGATTGTACCGCTACCTCTCCTGCTGGGGCTCTTAGGGAATGCCGGTTGCAGGGCAGCTGCCAGGGCTTGGGTTTGGAGCTGAACTTTTTATTTCAGTCTTGCCTGTCATTGTACCTCAGCCGCCTCCTCTCAGGAATTAAAAACTTTGAACGTCAGCTTTACTAAGTCCTGGATAGGGGTTTGGGGGCCCTCCACTGCCTCATCCAGGATTAGCGGATATCACTGCCCACAGCTAATGTGTTAGGAGTAGTAGATGTAGTGGACTGGTATGGCACTACGGGGAGGTGGAAATAAGAATGGGGATAAGACGGAAGCCAAGGAGTTATGTGGGCAGGGTTAAAAGAACAAATGGGAACGGGAATTAAAATGGCTGCTGAATGGTGGCAGAACTAAAATGGCAGCAGAGAAAAAAGGAAGTAAGATGGCAGAGGTGAGGAAACAGGTAGTAAGATGGTGGTGGTGCAGAAGGAGATGGCAGTGGAGAGACTAAGATGGGGGCCACAGACAAGATTAACGGCAAGAGAGGCTGGCCAGACTTCAAGGGGAAGGCTAGCCAGATGGACTTGCTCCAGTGAAAACACTTGGCGGCAGCTGTCCGACGAGAGCAGAGGTCCCAGAACCTTTGAACAAATTTGATTTTTGACTGTTTGCCTTGCCTTTGACAAAAATTGGTGAGGTCGTTTAGGATACTGAAGTCGAGTGTGCCTTCAGGGGGCGAGCGAGATTGGTTGTCTAAGGTATATTGTGGCCAGGCAACTGTGCAGAAGAAAATTAGTCGCTTTTGTTTTAAATCTTGATCGAGTTGTAAAGTTGGGAGGTTGCGCAGGAGGCACCCTAAGGGGGTGTTTTGCGTGATTTTGGACTGGGTGGACCCCATCCTCTTCCCTTTATGGCAGCGGTCTGAGGGACAGCAGAAGCGGCCTTCTGGGGTCACTCAGACCACATGGTTCCTGGAGCCTCGGATCGGCTACTTCAGACACAGATGTCTCAGAGTCGTCAGTGCAGATTTGGACTTCCCCTGGGGAAGTAAACTTGGGTCACCTGGTGACGAATTGGCCTTCCCTTGAGGAAGGAAACTCTCCCTGATCATGCGCATGACTCTCGGCCAGGGATGAAGGGACAAAAGGAAAAAGGAGAGGTACTCACCTAGCATCAGCCAAATTGGACTGGAGTAGCTGCAGCAACTGTGACCTGGTGGCAAGTAACCGGACTAAACGGACGTTTGGCCGTGTAGGAGAAGCCTGACCTGACTGAGGGATAGGCCTGATCCGACCAGGAGGGGAGTCCCCCTGAGCCTCTGGGGGAGCTTAGGAGCTGTCCCCTCCTGGGTTTCGGCACCAATGAAAGGCAATGGAAGGGCACTGTGGATCAATAAGGCCGAGAGGCGAGACAAAGAGGGCAAAAATCTTTATTGAGCTCTGGGGCGAGGTTCACTGACCCACAGGGGGAGGGCCAGGGAAGTCGCGCTTTGCCAAAGGTGCAGCGCGCTTTTATGGATGCTGGGTGAGGAGTGGGTGGAGTAGGGGCGGGGTCGGTTGAGTTTTGCACTTCTGAGTGTGACACGCCCTAGTGGGCATGCACATTCGTCGGGGTGGCGGGAACAGGAAAGGTGAACCCAGAAATGTTGAGTCAGGGTATCCAAGGTGGCGATCGCCATCTTGGAGTCTTCACCGGAGTCCAATCACTGAGTATTCTTCATATTGTTCAGGGATAGGAGTGGGTCATAAGGGCAGAAACCCGACTTGGAGTGTGCGTGGGAGGAGCTGCGGCTGGAGGGGTCCCCATTCTCTCTTGTTAAAAATTAAAGGGAGTCCAGCCAGGTGCAGAGGCTCACACCCATAATCCCAACACTTTGGGGCAATGAGGTGGACAGATCAAGAGGTCAGGAGATCAAGAACATGCTGGGTAACACGGTGAAACCCCGTCTCTACTAAAAATACAAAAAAATTACCCGGGCAGTGCGCCTGTATTCCCAGCTACTCGGGAGGCTGAGGCAGGAGAATGTCATGACCCGGGAGGTGAAGCTTGCAGCGAGCCGAGATCACGCCACTGCACTCCAGCCTGGGCAACAGAGCGAGACTCCGTCTCAAAATAATAGTAAAATAAAATAAAAATAAAGGGAATCCATGTTAAAACGTTAACCAGTTTATTTGAGCAAACAGTGATTAGTGAAATGGAAAGCAACCAGCCGTGATTTGTAGTCCACCCAAGGAGCATGCAGGAAAGGCTTTTATAAGGTACACAAGAAAGCAAGCCAAGTTCAAGAATTGGTTAGAGTTGGCTAGGCACGGTGGCTCATGCCTGTAATCCCATCAATTTTGGAGGCCATGGCGTCCAGACCACCTGAGGTCGGGAATTCAGACCAGCCTGACCAACATGGTGAAACCCTGTCTCTACTAAAAATATAAAATTAGCCGGGCATGGTGGTGCATGCCTGTAATCCCAGCTACTCGGGAGGCTGAGGCAGGATAATCCTTGAACCCAGAAGGTGGAGGTTGCCATGAGTTGATATCACGCCATTGCACTCCAGTCTGGACAACAAGAGTGAAACTCCGTCTCAAAAAAAAAAAAAAAAAAAAAAAAAAAATTACATGTATGGCTATATTTCCTGACCCTTAATTCTATTCCATTAATGTGTATATATTGACCTCCTATTCTACAACTTTGCAGAATTTGATTATTAGTGTTAACAGTTTTATTACTTAGGATTTTAATTATATACATAAAATTATAATATCTATATGTAGAAATAAGCTTATTTCTTTTCCATTTGGAATGTTTCTTTTCTTGTATTGCTCAATTATTCTGACCTGATTTGTATTGCAATTTTGATCAGAAGTGATGAACTCAATTATCCTTGTCTTGTTCCTGATCTTAAGGAGAAAGTTTTTTAGTCTTTCACCATTGCATATAATGGTACTTTTGAGTTTTTTATAGGTACCTTTTTTTATGTTGAGGAAGTTTTAGTCTATATCTAGTTTACCAGGTGCTCTTATAAAAATGTTTTGGATTGTTTCAAATTTTTTCTTCATCAATTGAGATGATCTTTTTTTTCTAAAATTCATTCTACTGAGTTGGTATATTGCATTGACTAATTGCAATTGTTAGAGTGAGAAAAATTGGATTTACAACTTTTAATGTTTAAAACAATTCATCAGTGAAGCCATCTGATTCTCGACTTTTCTTGTTAGTACGTTTTTGGTTATTTACGCAGTCTTTTGCTAGTTACAGTTTGCATTAGACTTATTCAGAGGAATAGAAGGAATAGAACAAATATCTACATCTATGTCAATATCTATATGTGTGTTAATATATGGGACAGAGCCCTTTTGTGTTGTCATGGCGGTGTCTGCACAGGGGGCCTTTCTCAGCCAACTCTGGTATGGTTTAGAGAACCCTCTGTTCTTCCAGTCACCTCATTTCAATGCTGGCCCTTGTTGGCAACAGCAAGCTTCTGTCCTGCACCAGAGGAAACAGAGTGTGACCCGATTAAAACACTGTGTCAATAATCCTGTGTGGAACTCTGCAAAGACAGTAACTGGCAGCCAGACTTGGAAGACTCAGAGCTATTTCTGGCCATCACTGCTGCTCCTTATACCCCATGCAACTTTCTGCTCCCCAGATGAGGCATAGAAATATGTCTGCACAGAACTTCAGCCTTGGAAAGCACAAGATAACAGCTCCAGGGCTCAGAACAATCAATTGAGATGGATGGGTACCACAGCAGAATTTGCCTTCCAGCTTTGCGAACCATTACCTGGTTTGTAAACATGAGCCATCAGTATTCTAACATCCCAACAGTCTGCTCTTCCTCAGAATGGGCCAGCCTCATATGACATTCCCCTACACAAAAAAATTGACATTAAATATTTATCCTTTTGTATTTGGCTTGTTTTACATAGTATAATGTCTTCAAGTTTCATCCATGTTGTAGCGTGTATCAGCATTGCATTTTTTTTTTGAGATGGAGTCTCTTTTTTCACCCAAACTGGAGTGCACAGCAATGCCATCATGACTCACTGCTGCTTCAACCTCCCCAGGCTCAAGTGATCCTTCTGATTCACAGGGACTTCCCCTGTGTCTGGGACTGTAGGCACACACTATCAAGGCCAGCAAATTTTTGTACTATGTGTAGAGATGGAATTTTGCTATGTTGGTCAGGCGGGTCTGAAATTCCCAGGCTCAAGACATCCCCTCATCTTTGCCTCCCAAAGTCCTGAGATAATAAGCATAAGCCACCATGCCCAGCAGGATTGCATTCATGTTTAGGCTAAATAATATTCTGTTGTGTATCTATACCACATTTTCTTTATGTGTTTATCTCTTAGAAGATATCTGGATTTGTTTTTACATTTTATACTGTAAATGATGCGGCTATAAAAATAGGTGTGAAAGTATCAGTGCATAAGTGAATAAAATTGAAAAACCCAAACACATCTGTGCATGCAGTTCTTAAATTGAATAACAGAGGTGTTAGCATGGTGGCTCACACCTGTAATCCTGAAAGTCTGGGAGGTAGAGATGGGCATATCACTTAAACTCAGGAGTTTAAGACCAGTCTGGGCAACATGGCAAAACCCTGTCTCTACTAAAAATTTAAAAATTAGCTGGGCATGGTGGTGCATCCTTGTAGTTCCCAGCTATTCGGGAAACTGAGGGACGAGAATCGCTTAAGTCCCAGAGGCAGAGGTTGCAGATTATGTCCTTGCATGTAATTATTTTGAATACACCTGTAGTTGAAACATATGGAAGTGTTCCACCTGTTGCTGAAACATACGGTAATTCTATATAGAACTTTCTGATATACTGCCAAACTATTGGTCACAGTTGATAAACCACTGGTCACAGTTGATAAACCATTCTCACCAGCCATGCACCAGGGTTCCACTTCACCCACATCCTAGCCAGTACCTGTTCTTTTTCATTTTTGTTGTTTTGGTTTTTATATAGCCACCTTGATAGATGTAACGTGGTACCTTATTGTGGTTTTGATGTGCATGTCCTTCATGACTGGTGATGCTGAGCATTTTTCTGTAGGCTTATTGACCCAATATAGATTCAAATCCTCTCCCTTTTTATAAATACTGTTGTTGTTTTGTTTTGTTGTTGAGTCTTAGAAGTTCTTTATATATTCTGCTCAATATATTATACCTTATGTACCTAGTCAGATATGTGATTTGCACATCTTTTCTCCTATTTGCTGATTGTCTTTTCACTTTGTTGTTCATGCTTTTTGTACCAAATTTTAGTAGAAGTGAGTTTTTTTGGTATCAAAAAATATGAACAACAGGGTGTTTTTCATATCAAAAAAATATAAAGGATTGACATTTTAATCAAGTCCAATTTATCTGTTTTTCATTTTGTGGCCTATGCTTTTGGTGTAACAGTCAAGAAACAATCAGCAAATTTAATGTTATAAGATTTTTGCATATGCTTTTTCCTAAGAGTTTTTTAAGTTTAACTTTTTAAAGCTTTTACAGTAGGTTTGGGGGTAGACGTGAAGGTTTGTTACATAGTAAACATATGTCACAGGGGTTCACTGTACATATGATTTCATCACCCAGGTATTAAGCCCAGTACCTTATAGCTCTCTTTTCTGCTTCTCACCCTCCTCCCACCCTCTAACTTTAAATGGACCCCAATGTCTTTTGTTTTCCTCTTTGAGTTCCTAAGTTCTTATTTAGTTCCCACTTACAACTGTGAACATGCAGTATTTGGTTCTCTGTTCCTGTGTTTGTTCGCTAAAGGTAATACCTTCCAGCTACTTCCATGTTGCCGCAAATGACATAATCTCTTTGTTTTATGGCTGCTTAGTATTCCATAACATGTATGTGGTGCATTTTCTTAATCTAATCTGTTACTGATAGTATTTGGATTGATTCCATCTTTGCTATTGTGAATACGGCTGCAATGAACATTTACATGTAGGTGTCTTTATGGTGGATAATTTCTATTTCTTTGGGAATATACGCAGCAAAGGGATTGCAAGCAGAACTATTGAATGGAAGTTCTGCTGTTAGCTCTTTGAGGAATTGCCAAGCTGCTTTCCATAATGGTTGAACAAATTTACACTTGCACCACCAGTGTATAAGTTCCCTTTTCTCTACAACCTTGCCCACATTTATTGTTTGACCCTTTAACTATAGCCATTCTGACTAGTGTGAGATGACATCTCATTGTGGTTTCTTTCTTTCTTTCTTTTTTTCTTTTTTGGGATGGAGTCTCACTCTGTGACCAGGCTGGAGTGCAGTGGCATGATCTCAGCTCACTGCAACCTCTGTTTCCTAGGTTCAAGTGAGTCTCTTGCCTCAGCCTTCTGAACAGCTGGGACAACAGGCACATGCCACCACACCCAACTAATTTTTGTATTTTTAGTAGAGATAGGGATTCACCATGTTGGTCAAGATGGTCTCAATCTCTTGACCTCGTGATCTGCCTGCCTGAGTCTTCCAAAGTGCTGGGATTGCAGGCATGAGCCACCGAACCTGGCCGTCTCATTGTGGTTTTAATTTTCATTTCTCTAATGATCGGTGATGCTGAGGTTTTTTTAATACACTTGTTGGCGATATGTTTGTCTTCTTTTGAAAAGTGTCTATTAATGTCCTTTGCCCACTTTTTAATGAGGTTTCTTTTATTGTAAATTTAAATTCCTTATAGATGCTGAGATAGCAGATCTTTTTCAGATGTGTAATTTGCAAATGTTTTCTTCCACTCACTAGGTTCTCTGTTTACTCCATTGATAGTTTTATTTTCTGCTATGCAAAAGCTCTGTAGTTTAATTAGATCTTACTTGTCAATGTTTGCTTTTCTTACTATTGCTTTTGGTGTTTTTGTCATGAAATCTTAGCACGTGCCTGTATCCAGGATTGTATTGTCTGGATTGTCGTCTGGGGTTTTATACTTTTCAGTTTTATATTTAAGTCTTCAATCAATCTTGAATTTATTTATTTATTCATTTTTTATTTATTGTATATGGTGTAAAGAAGGGGTCTGGCTTCAGTCTTCCACATATGGCTAACCAGTTATCAAAGCACAATTTATTGAATAAGAAATCTTTTTCTTATTGCTTGTTTTGGTCAGCTTTGTCGATTATCACATGGTCACAGATGTGCAGCCTTATTTCTGGGTTCTCTATTCAGTTCCATTTCTCTATGTGCCTGTATTTGTAACAGTATCATGCTGTTTTGGTTCCTGTAGCCTTGTAGAGTAGTTTGAAGTCAGGTAACGTGATACCTCCAGCTTTGCTCTTTTTGCTTAAAATTGCCTCATCTATTTGTGCTGGTTTTTTTGTTCTGTTTTGTTTTGTTTTTTTCCCACAGAGTCTTACTCTGTTTCCCAGGCTGGAGTGGAATTTCAGGATCTCAGCTCACTGCAAGCTCCACCTCCTGGGTTCATGCCATTTTCCTGCCTCAGCCTCCTGAGTCACTGGGACTACAGGTGCCCACCACTATACCCAGTAATTTTTTGTATTTTTAGCAGAGACGGAGTTTCACTGTGTTAGCCAGGATGGTCTCGATCTGATGTCATGATCCGCCTGCCTCGGCCTCCCAAAGTGCTGGGATTACAGGTGTGAGGCGGCGCTCCCAGTCTTTTGGTTTTATATGAATTTTAAAATAGTTTTGTCTAGCTCTGTAAATAATTTCATTGGTAATTTGAAAGGAATAACATTGAATCTGTAAATTACTTTGTCCAGTATAGCCATTTTAGTCATATTGGATCTTCCTATCCATGAACATGGGATGTTTTTCCTCTTGTTTGTGTCTTCTCTGATTTCTCTAAGCAGTGTTTTGCAATTCTCATTGTAGAGCTCTTTCACCTCCCTGGTTAGTTGTATTCCTTGATATTGTATTATTTTTGTGGCAGTTGTGAATGGGATGGCCTTTCTGATTTTGTGTCAGGGTTGCTATCTTTGGTGGAGAGAAATGCTAGTGATTTTTGCACATTGATTTTGCATCTTGAAACTTTGCTGAAGTTGTTTATTGACTAAAGAAGTTTTAGAGTTGTAACGACAGGGTTTTCTAGATATAGAATCCTATTATCTGCAAACAGAGATAGTTTGACTTTCTCTTTTCCTATTTGGATGCTCTTTACTTTTTTTATGTTGCCTGATTGTTCTGGTCAGGACTTCCAATACTATGTTGAATAGAAATGGTGAGAGAGGGCATTCTTGCCTTGTACTGGTTTTCAAAGGGAATGCTCCCAACTTTTGCCCATTCAGCAGAATGTTGGCTGTGGGTTTGTTATAGATGGCTCTTATTATTTTCTGCATATATTGAGATAATCATGTTTTCTTTTTAATACTGTCTATGTGATGCATTACATTTACTGATTTGCATATGCTGAACCAAGCTTGCATCTTAGAAAGGCAGCCTACTTGACCATGATGACTATCTTTTTGATGTGCTGCTGGATTCAGTTTACAAATATTTTGTTCAGAACTTTTGTGTTGATGTTCATCAAGAACGTTGGCCTAAAGTTTTCTATACTTGTGTCTCTGCCAGGTTTTCGTGTCAAGATAATGCTGGCCTCATAGAATGAGTTGGGGAGGAAATTCTCCTCCTTTTTTGGGATGGTTTCTGTAGGAGTTGTACCAGCTCTTCTTTGTACATTTGGTAGAATTTGGCTGGAAATTCATAAGGTCCAGGGCTTTTTTTGATTTACAATCTATGTATTACTGATTCAATTTCAAAACTTGTTATTGGTCCGTTTAGGAAACCAATGTTTTCCTAGCTTAGTCTTGGGAGAGTGTGTGTGTGTCTAGGAATGCATCTATCTCTTCTAAGTTTTACACATTGTGTGTATAAAGTTGTTCATGGTAGTACTGACCTCACATAAATAACAACAACTATCAGAAACCACTACAGTTTTAACAGTTGTTTTTATGTCTTGAATCTATTTTTGTTTAATTTTTTTACATGGAATGTGGAAAAGATTTAAACTTACTGGTTTAAACTTGGACTTGTTTTCCCAGCATCACTTGTTGAACAAACTGTCATTTCCTTTACATAATGGTTTAGGCACCCTTGTCAAAAGACAATTAACAATTTATGCAAGGTATTTTTTTCAGAGTTATCTATTTTATTAATTTTATCTCTATCATTACTTTTATGCCAGTGTCAAACTTTTAATTACAGTAGCTTTTTATGTTCTGAAGTTTAAAATGTGAGCCACCTAGCTTTGTTCTGTTTTTCAAGATTATTTTGGATATTCAGAGCACCTTCAAATTTCATATGAATTTTAGAATGGGCTATTCTGTTTGTGCAGAAGAAAAGTTGGAAAAAATAAAAAATTGGGATTACAATACTCTGTACACTACTTTGGCTAATATTGTCATTTTAACTTTATTAAGGCTTCCAGTCCATAAACACGGGATTCCTTGCCACTTATTTAAGTATTTCTTAGTTTATTTCATATATATTCTTATCTTGTATTTTTCATTGTACAAGTTTTGTACCTCCTTATTAAATTTATTGCTGAGCATTATATTATTTCAATGTTGTTGCAAACAATTGTTTTCTTAATTTAATCTCAAATTTATTGTTGGTATATGGAAATGCAGTTTATGTTTCTGTGTTGTAAAAATAATGATTTTATCTCTCAAATCTAGATTAGCAATTCATTCACAATAAATATGCTATTTACATTGGTAGTCATTTAACTATTTCCAATAAGCCAACTAATTTCACTGTATTCTAAATATGTTCAATTGTGTTTTATTTTCATTTCTTCTCACCTGTCGTTCACCCAGCCAGAATTACATCACTTCACAGATAGAACTTTCATTTCTGGTATGTGGCGCAGTGGTTTATACCAGTAATCCCTGCATTTTGGGAGGCCAATGCAGGTGGATCACCTGCTATCAGGAGTTTCAGACAAGGCTCACCAACATGGTGAAACTCTGTCTTTACTGAAAAAAAACAAAAATTAGCTGGGCAGGGTGGCAGGAGCCTGTAGTCCCAGCTATGATACAGGAGAATCAGTTGAACAGTGGAAGTTGAAGTTGCAGTGAGCTGAGATCGCGCCATTGCACTCCAGCCTTGGAGACAGGGAAATTCCATCTCAAAAAAAAAAGGAAAGGAAAAAGAAAAATATCCAACAACTTTCCTTTCTCTAATGTCCCTAAAGTCTTTGGTAATTGTATTTATTCCTGTCTCTTACAATCTTTAACATTCTCACAACACAAAACAACCAAAGTTAGTCTTCATGTTGAAAATCTTCAATGGATCTTTTACATCAGAAGATTCCTTAGTGTAATATTTAATGGAAAGGATTCATGCTGCTGAGATATAATTCTCCAATAGTCTTTTAGAGTTTGTTGTTTTGCTATTTTTATGTCACATATCTCTCCTTTTCCAGGTTATTTTTCAAAGATTTTTGTACAGAAATAGCCTGGGAAAAGGGTAGTAATTTTTCTTTTCAGGTGAATGGCAGATAAATTACTCATCCAATATAAAAAAGACAGTTTTCTCTCTGAGACAAATGTTGGACAGGTTTGCATGTAACCTACTTCTAAAAGATTGAGGTTTCTTAATCTTGAGTTTGCTCGGCTGTGATACAAATCTTCCACATGTGCAATGCGCATCTGAGCCTTTTGAAATCCCTCCAAAAGATATAGCATGAACAAGGAGAACTAATATAAATATGAAGATTTTGCCTCCAGTTCTGCAGTCAATCATAAGTATTTTGTCATTGAAACCATTTGTTTCTCAACTACGTATGACCCAGAAGTCCCCTCCTCACTTTGAGAATTCCTGCTTTTGCTTCAAATTGTCCTGCCTTTGCAGACCAAACCAATGTTAATCTTGCACACATTGATTGATGTCTCCTGTGTTCCTAGAATGTATAAAACCAAACTGTTCTGATGACCTTAGGCACACGTCCTCAGAACCTCCTGAAACTGTGTCACAGGCATGTGTCCCCAAACTTGGCCAAATATACTTTCTAAATTCACTGAGACCTGTCTCAAGTTATTAGGGTTCACAATGGAGAGTGCATTGTAGCTCCACACTGGGACTTCTCATTAATAGGAACTGCCCTGAATCTCTCCAGATGCAGCAAAACTAGGTACATGTAAATTGTATGAAACTAAATGGCACTTCCTAGAAGTATACTAATGAGTGTGGAGGAAAAACCAGGAAACGCCCACCTTTCAAAGACGCAATAACACTGAATGATGCTTGACATTTTCAGAGTCAACTTGTTTCCTGAGTCATCTCCACCAAATTTGAAAACATTCCAGGGTGAGCTATTGTCCCTCCAGCCTTAGGCTCTCCCACTTCGGTCCCCTGCACCCTCCCCTCAACCCTTGCAGTGATCACATTTTCTGATTCTGCAAAAGCAGGCGGGAGCCCTGAACTCTGCTCACTGCAACCTCCACCTCCCGAGTTCCAGCTATTCTCCTGCCTCAGCCCCACGAGTAGCTGGGATTACAGGCATGTGCAGCCACATGCAGCAAATTGTATTTTTAGTACAGATGGAGTTTCACTATTTAGGCCAGTCTGGTCTCACATGAACGGCCCTTCTCGGCCTCCTAAAGTGCTGGGATTACAGTCAGAGCCACTGCACCTAACCAGAGAACAATGGCTTTTTAATGATTTTTTTGAGTCATGAAGTCCTTTGAGAATATTATAAAAATTAGGAGTTCTCTCTCCAGTAAAATGCACACACATATACAGAATGTTCCCAGAGCCTCTGAAGCCCCACCATGCATCCCTGCCCAAGAATCCCTTGTCTATAGAATATGTTCTACTATAGTGCTATTCATCACAAAACAAGTTGCCCCATCACAACCTGATGTTGAAATGCACATTTGGAATCTTGCAGTCACATAACCTTAAGTGTTCAGTCAAGAAAGACAGATTCCTCCCACAGCAATGTGGCAAAAACTTTGCATAGTACCCCAGGGCCTCCTGGACTGTTTATGATTCATCCATACACTTGAGCATGTACACAACAATCTGAGAGGCGAAAGGCACAGAAGCTGGTCTTAATCTGAGCAAATCAGCAGCTTCCAGAAGCTGCAAGGAAATGAAGCATCTGAAAAAAATGAAAATTGTCCCTAACGATAGCTCAGAAAATAGGGCTGATTAGGCAAACTCTAGCCCCGAGTTTCAGTGGATCCCAGATGTCATGGATCACCAATCACTGTTACCATCCTCCTGGGAGCATACTGCTTACCTGTTTGCCAGCCAAACTCAGTAGAACCGATTTTAGAGTCAGGCAGGCCTGGATTTAAATGCTGGCTTTCTTCACTGTATAAATTTGTAGAGGCTGCTTAGCTTCTCTGAACCTTGGTTACCTCATCTGTAAAGTGGGACTAAAATGGGTAACCTTGGTTACCTCATCTGTAATAATGCCTCAAAGGATTATTGTGAACATTAAATGAAATGAGATATGTAAAGTGCTCAGCACCCTACTTAGCAAATGGGAAGTACTCATTAATATGGCTGTTACTATGGACAATAGCAGAGGGCAATAACAACATAACTCTGGAGTTAGGAAAACTCAATTCCATGCCAGACACGGTGGCTCATGCCGGTAATCCCAGCACTTTGGGAGGCCAAGGTGGGTGGTAGATCACTTGAACTCAGGAGTTCGAGACCAGCCAGGACAACATAATGAAACCCTGTTTTATTTTTTATTAAAAAAAAATTAGCCAGGTGTGTTGGTGCATGCTTCTTGTCCCAGATACTCAGGAGGCTGAGGTAGGAGGATCACTTGAGCCCAGGAGGTTGAAGCTAAAGGGAGTTGTGATTGCACCACTGCACTCCAGCCTGGGCAACATGGCAAGGTCCTGTCTCCAAAACGAAAAATTAACAAAAAACCCTTGATTCAGATTTTGACTCCAATTACTTGCAGGTTTAACTTTGTGCAGGTTACTAAACTCTCCCATTTTTAGTTTCCTCAACTGAAGCAAAGGGGTTAACCCCTACTTCAAAGTGTAGTTCAGCCAGGCACAATGTCTCAAGCCTGTAATCCCAGCACTTTGGGAAGTTGAGGTGTGCTGATCATTTAAGGTCAGGAGTTAAAGACCAGCCTGTTCAACATGGTGAAACCCTGTCTCTACTAAAAATACAAAAATTAGCCAGGTGTGGTGGCATACACCTGTAGTCCTAGCTACTTGGGAGGCTGAACAAGGAAAATTGCTTGAACCTGTGCTGCAGTGAGCTGAGATCACACCACTGCATACCTGTCTGAGTGACAGAGTGAGACTCCATCTCAAAAAACAACAACCCCTGCCCCCCGCAAAATCTAACAAACAGTCAAAGAAAGTGACGTTCAATAAGCTAATAATGCATGTACTGTATGTGCTTAAACATGTCTGGTACATATTAAACACCCAGTAAATAGTGGCAATAAAGATGATTATGGTACTAATAATAGTTAATACTTACAAAGCTCTTACTAAATGCCAGGAACTGTTTTAAGCACTTCTCATGTATTATTTTTTTTAGTTGTCATAACCAATAAGGTAAGTCCAATTGTTATCTTTGGATGAGGCCTGCAAAACTCAAATAAATTGTGCTAGATCATAGAGCTGGTAATTTTTTTTTTTTTTTTTTTTTTTTTGAGGCAGGGTCTTACTCTGTTACCCAGGCTGGAGTGCTGTGGCATGATCACAGCTCATCACAACCTCAACCTCCTGGGATCAGGTGATCCTTTTGCCTCAGCCTTCTCAGTATTTGGGACTACAGGTAAGTGCCGCCATGCCCAACTAATTTTTAAATTTTTTGTAGAGATAGTGTCTTGCTATGTTGCTCAGACTGGTCTCAAACTTCTGAGCTCAAGCGATCCTCCTTCCTTGGCCTCCCAAAGTACTGGGATTACAAATGTGAGCCAACACGCCAGACAAAATTTCAACCTAGATAGAGCTTGAGACCATGCCCTAAACCATTATTTTCTTGAGAATAATGTGTCCATATCAGCCCTGTATATCAGAGATTCAAGATCACTTCATATCGAGGAAACTGCCCTGATATTCACGTAGGTTCTTTTCTATTTTCCTTAAGTTTCATCCAGTTGAGAAATAAAGGGATAGAGTACAAAATAAATTTTAAAGCTGGGCATCCAGGGAAGACATCACATGTCAGTAGGTTCTGTGATATCCCACAAGCCACAAAAACCAGCAAGTTTTTATAAGGGAATTTCAAAAGGGGAGGGAGTGTGCAAATAGGTGTGGGTCACAGAAATCAAGTACTTTACAAGGTAATAGAATATCACAAGGCAAGTAGGAGGCAGGGTGAGATCACAGGACCACATGACCGGGGCAAAATTAAAATAGCTAATGAAGATTCGGGCACCAATGTCATTGATAACATCTTATCAGGAGACAGGATTTTGAGATCAACCGGTCTGACCAAAATTTATTAGGCGGGAATTTCCTCTTCCTAATGAGCCTGGGAGCACTACGGGAGACTGGGGTCTATTATTTTCCCTGCAGTCTCGACCATAAGAGATGTCCATGCCTGGGGGGACCAGTTCAGATACCCACCCCCAGGTTCGCATTCTCTTTCTCAGGGATATTCCTTGCTGAGAAAAAGAATTCAGTGATATTTCTCCCATTTGCCTTTGAAAGAAGAGAAATATGGCTCTGTTCCACCCGGCTCACTGAACATTGCTGTTATCCTGTTCTTTTTTTCAAGGTGCCCAAATTTCATATTGCTCAAACACACATGCTGTACAATTTGTGCAGTTAATGCAACTATTACAGGGTCCTGAGGTGATATACATCCTCCTCAGCTGACAGGATTAAGAGATTAAAATAATGACAGGCATAGGAAATCACAAGGGTATTGATTGGGGAAGTGATAAGTGTCCATGAAATCTTTACAATTTATGTTTAGAGATTGCAGTAAATACAGGTATAAGAAATTACAAAAGTATTAATTTGGGGGACTAATAAATGTCCATGAAATCTTCACAATCTGTGTTCTTCTGCCATGGCTTCAGCCGGTCCCTCCATTTGGGGTCCCTGACTTCCCACAACAACTTCGCTAACGTTTGAGACACTTCCCATTACTGGCTGGAGCTCCCCCCACCTGTCCCTTCAGTTTTCATGGCTTGTGGGGGAACCACTGTCCCAAAAACATGCACACTGCTAGGGTCACATGCAGTTCTAAGAGATCAAAGACAGCCTTCTCCAAATCATTCTAGATCTGCTGTTAGTCTCAGTCAGCAAATGGCCACTGACTGCTCTAGTATTAGAGGGACAGCACTTCTCTCCCTGACCGCACCAACAGAAAGCATTCAGGGTTTGCTTGATGATTTCTTGACGGAAATATATTGGGATGGAAGAATGTTCCCTGCAAGCTTGTTTTGGAACTTCAGAGCTCAGGCAGGCTCCAGTGACAATCATGTGATTAGGGAGCCCAGACTGATGGCAGACCCAGGGCCCACTACTCTCCTCCAAATTCGCAAGGCTCCCATTGTCATGGCTCACAGGAATCCAAGAAGAGCACCAGAGACAGGAGGCAGACATCCTGACATCGTGAAAAGGATGGGTAATTGAACATAGCTAGGTTACATTAATCACCCAGGGTCAGAGAACACAACAAGGAAAGGAGAGAGAGGAGAAATCAGTCCAGCCTTTCTGGTCAGTTGGCACAGGAGCAGTGGCACAAAATGGGTTTATGTGAGGGATTTAGCTCATGTAATCTCTTACGGGGCACCCCCTCCTTGCAAATTGCCCCAAATGTACATACAATTTACATTCAAGTCCAGCCCCACCCTCCCCTCTGATGAGATTTCTGCCCTGAGCTCTTCCTTTATAGAAATGCTGGCAACCCCATGGCTATTCAGCCACCTATGGTTTACGGGGACCATAGAGGCTTGCATTTGCACTGCTGGATTCAGAGGCAGGGAGCCCTGAAGCCCACAGATAGTCTTCTAGATTTAACTATTCACAGAGATCAACTGGTCATTATCTCCTCTGGGATGTGTGTTCTGCAGACCCTGCTTTCTATTTGTACCTCACATCTGGCCCTGCACAGAGGATTGATTTCAGCAAACATAAATTTGGAGGGAGCTGTCCATCTTGGAAAATATTCTGGAATGGAGGCCTGAAAGCAGGGAGGAAATATGTTTCCCAGGAACCAAATACAATGTTCAAATACAAATCATGCCTGCCCACTCCCTAGGTTTCTCTGAGTGGGTTACACGACTGCAGGCTCAGGGAGCTTCAGGAGATGTGCACCATCTGGCCTCAGTGAGCAGAATCTGTAGGAGTTGCCACATGGCCTCTGACCTTGTGTATGATCTAGGTGAAGATACATATTTTTCTCACAATATGACATACAGCATGAAGCTAGAAGCAGGAACATTTGAGATGACAGAACCAGGAATCCAAAAGATAGTGTAAAATAAGGGTAAAGTGCTGACTAAAAGATGAAATTTATGAATAGCAGGAACAGATACCATCTTGCACTTTGCTCAACAACATAAACAAAATCAACCAAAGGATCCTGCCAAGGTTTAGATTCTTGTCAATGTTATCCTCAGCACAAAACATAATCTTGTGAAGTCCCACTTCCTCACTTGTAAAACATTATGACGTTATTATGAGAATTAAATCAGTTAATGTAGGCAAAGTGCTTACTTATGGTGATGATGATGGTGGTGGTGGTGGTGATAATGGTGATGGTATGAAGGTGGTGATGAAGATGATGGTGGTGATGGTGATGGGTGATGGTAATGGTGCTGGTGATTATGGTGATGGTGATGATGGTGGTGGTGATGATGGTGATGATAGTGATGATGGTGATGGTATGATGATGTGGTGGTTACAGTGATGGTGATGATGATGGTGACAGTGATGATGGTGGTGATGGTGATGGTCATTATGGCAATGATGGTGGTGGAAATGATGGTGATGATTGGTTATGGTGGTGATGGTGGTGATGGTGATTTGGTATGATGGTTATAGCAATGGTAATGATGGTGATGGTAATACTGGTAGTGATAGTGATGGTGATGGTGATGGTGATGGTGTTGATGGTGATGTGATGATCTTGATGGTGGTGATGGTGATGATGATGATGCTGATGGTGGTGATAGTGATGGTGAGGGAAGATGATGATGATGATGATGATGATGATGATGATGATATATAACACATGGTACCAATCACGGTGCTTCCCACTAGGCAGTCTCATTCCAGAGCCTACATTCTTAACCATCTTACTATACTAATTCTCATGAGTGTTAAGTATAATTATTATAATTTTTACTGACTAGGAAGAAATGTGGCTGGTCCACAGCATGTGTAAAAATGGCATTAAGGATGATGGCTGACAGCAAGTACAACCTGAGTCACATAAAGACTATCTGTAAGTGAGAGGTGGTGACAGTTCCAAGCTACTTTTGCAGCATAGATATCACAAGAGGAGAGGCCTAAAGACACACAGAGCAGGATCAGAAAGAAATGACTATGGCTGGGTGTGGTGACTCACACCTGTAATGACAGCACTTTTGGAGGCTGAGGCAGGTGGATCGCCTGAAGTCAGAAGTTTGAGGCCAGCGTGGTCAACATGGTGAATCCCCGTCTGTACCAAAATACAAAATGGTGGTTCTGGGCATCTGTAATCCCAGCTACTCGGGAGGCTGAGGCATGGGAATTGCTTGAATCTGGGAGGCGGAGGTTGCAGTGAGCCCAGATCATGCCATTGCACTCCAGCCTGGGCAACAAGAGTTAAACTCCATCTCAATAAATAAATAAATAAATAAATTAATTAATTAATAAAAATGAAAAGAAAGAAATGACCAGAATGACCAAACCATAGCATAAGAAGATTAGCCAAGACCAGGTATGGTGGCTTATGCCTGTAATCTCAGCAATTTGGGAGCCTGAGGCAGGAGGATAACTTAAGCCCAGGAATTTGAGACCAGCCTGGAAACATGGTGAGACCCAGTCTCTAAAAAAAATTAAAAAATAACAGCCAGAGGACCTGGCACGTTTTGCCTGAAAAAAATACTTGAGGGACATTCCAGCCACTTTCTAAGGCCTTAAGCCTGCTACATAAAATCCACGGTCCAGAAGTAGGCCATGTGAATGTGAGTCCTAGGTAGACAGATCTCAGCTCAATATAGGAAATCCTTTCTGACGTGTTGGCCCAAGATGAACAGGAAGCATCATGTCCCAGAAGCATCTGAGTGCTGGCAGAATCCAGAATTCTGGGACTCAAACACTGGATAGGGGAGTAGCTATTTTACAGGCTCTAAATAGCTCCTCCTAGTGTGGGACTAGGACCATCTGACAACCATATGCATCACCCAGGGGCTTGTTAGACACATTGATCCAGAGTCTCCACCCCAGCCACTGAGTCTGAATCTGTATTTTCACAAGTTGCACAGGTGATCTGTGTGCACATGAATGCTAACAAGCACTGATGTGGAGATCATCTGAAAAAGACCCGGGTCCAGATGGGCTGCAGCTATGAATATCAACAGTGGGGAGAAACCTGGGGCAAGCAAGAGCACGTGGTTCTAGAGTCTGGTCTTTAAGCGGATGGCCCAGCTGTGTTTCCAGCCCAGTTGCTCCAATTATGTCTGTTTTGTTTATCTAGTGGGGCTCAGAAGAGTCCATCAAATTTGCATAAGGAGGCCTCAGGTAAAGGGGCTCATGGGTACAGGTACTCATCTGACACCTCATTAAGCCATCTTGGTAAATCATCTCTAGAATGCCTGTTGGTATTTTAGGAAACAACATAAAGGGAATGACAATTAAAAGTAACAACCTGAGTGGGAATTTCTACTTCCTTCCAGTGGCTGGCAAGTAAAGCACTTTGGGAATTTTTTGGTAAGGTAACATTTCTATACATTTTCTTTTTCTTCTTATTATTATTATACTTTAAGTTTTAGGGTACATGTGCAAAACGTGCAGGTTAGTTACATATGCATACATGTGCCATGCTGGTGTGCTGCACCCATTAACTCGTCATTTAGCTTTAGGTATATCTCCTAATGCTATCCCTCCCCACCTCCCCCCCCACCCCACCACAGTCCCCAGAATGTGACGTTCCCCTTCCTGTGTCCTTGTGTTCTCATTGTTCAATTCCCACCTATGAGTGAGAATATGCAGTGTTTGTTTTTTTGTTCTTGTGATAGTTTACTGAGAATGATGATTTCCAGTTTCATCCATGTCCCTACAAAGGACATTAACTCATCATACTTTATGGCTGCCTAGTATTCCATGGTGTATATGTGCCACATTTTCTTAATCCAGTCTATCATTGTTGGACATTTGGGTTGGTTCCAAGTCTTTGCTATTGTGAATAGTGCCACAATAATCACACATGTGCATGTGTCTTTATAGCAGCATGATTTACAGTCCTTTGGGTACATGCCTAGTAATGGGATGGCTGGGTCAAATGGTATTTCTAGTTCTAGATCCCTGAGGAATCGCCACACTGACTTCCACAATGATTGAACTAGTTTACAGTCCCACCAACAGTGTAAAAGTGTTCCTATTTCTCCACATCCTCTCCAGCACCTGTTGTTTCCTGACTTTTTCATGATTGCCATTCTAACTGGTGTGAGATGCTATCTCATTGTGGTTTTGATTTGCATTTCTCTGATGGCCAGTGATGGTGAGCATTTTTTCATGTGTTTTTTGGCTGCATAAATGTCTTCTTTTGAGAAGTGTCTGCTCATGTCCTTCGCCCAGTTTTTGATGGGGTTGTTTGTTTTTTTCTTGTAAATTTGTTTGAGTTCATTGTAGATTCTGGATATTAGCCCTTTGTCAGATGAGTAGGTTGCAAAAATTTTCTCCCATTTTGTAGGTTGCCTGTTCACTCTGATGGTAGTTTCTTTTGCTGTGCAGAAGCTCTTTAGTTTAATTAGATCCCATTTGTCAATTTTGGTTTTTGTTGCCATTGCTTTTGGTGTTTTAGACATTAAGTCCTTGCCCAGGCCTATGTCCTGAATAGTAATGCCTAGGTTTTCTTCTAGGGTTTTTATGGTTTTAGGTCTAACGTTTAAGTCTTCAATCCATATTGATTTAATTTTCATATAAGGTGTAAAGAAGGGATCCAGTTTCAGCTTTCTACATATGGCTAGCCAATTTTCCCAGCACCATTTATTAAATAGGGAATCCTTTCCCCATTGCTTATTTTTCTCAGGTTTGTCAAAGATCAGATAGTTGTAGATATACGGCATTATTTCTGAGGGCTCTGTTCTGTTCCATTGATCTATATCTCTGTTTTGGTACCAGTACCATGCTGTTTTGGTTACTGTAGCCTTGTAGTAGAGTTTGAAGTCAGGTAGCGTGATGTATCCAGCTTTGTTCTTCGGGCTTAGGATTGACTTGGTGATGCGGGCTCTTTTTTGGTTCCATATGAACTTTAAGGTAACTTTTTCCAATTCTGTGAAGAAAGTCACTGGTAGCTTGATGCGGATGGTATTGAATCTACAAATTACCTTGGGCAGTATGGCCATTTTCAGGATATTGATTCTTCCTTCCCATGAGCATGGAATGTTCTTCCATTTGTATCCTCTTTTATTTCATTGAGCAGTGGTTTGTAGTTCTCCTAGAAGAGGTCCTTCACATCCCTTGTAAGTTGGATTCCTAGCTATTTTATTTTCTTTGAAGCAATTGTGAATGGGAGTTCACTCATGATTTGGCTCTTTGTTTGTCTGTTATTAGTGTATAAGAATGCTTGTGATTTTTATACATTGATTTTGTACATTGATTTATACATTGATTTTGTATCCTGAGACTAAACCAGGAAGAAGTTGACTCTCTGAATAGACCAATAACAGGCTCTGAAATTGTGGCAATAATCAATAGCTTACCAACCAAAAAGAGTCCAGGACCAGATGGATTCACAGCCAAATTCTACTAGAGGTACAAGGAGGAATTGGTACCATTCCTTCTGAAACTATTCCAATCAATAGAAAAAGAAGGAATCCTCCCTAACTCATTTTATGAGGCCAGCATCATCCTGATACCAAAGCCGAGCAGAGACACAACCAAAAAAGAGAATTTTAGACCAATATCCTTGATGAACATTGATGCAAAAATCTTCATTAAAATATTGGCAAACCGAATCCAGCAGCCCATCAAAAAGCTTATCCACCATGATCAAGTGGGCTTCATCCCTGGGATGCAAGGCTGGTTCAATATACACAAATCAATAAATGTAATCCAGCATATAAACAGAACCAACGACAAAAACCACATGATTCTCTCAATAGATGCAGAAAAGGCCTTTGACCAAATTCAACAATGCTTCATGCTAAAAACTCTCAATAAATTTGGTATTGATGGGATGGATCTCAAATTAATAAGAGCTATCTATGACAAACCCCCAGCTAATATCATACTGAATGGGCAAAAACTGGAAGCATTCCCTTTGAAAACTGGCACAAGACAGGGATGCCCTCTCTCATCACTCCTATTCAACATAGTGTTGCAAGTTCTGGCCAGGGCAATTAGGCAGGAGAAGGAAATAAAGGGTATTTAATTCAGAAAAGAGGAAGTCAAATTATCTCTGTTTGCAGATGACATGATTGTATATCTAGAAAACCCCATTGTCTCAGCCCAAAATCTCCTTAAGCTGATAAGCATTTCTATACATTTTCACAGATCACACAACATGAAAGCTTGTCTATATTGAAGGTTTTTTTCCCTTTCATTTCCTAGTGCTTTGGGTTTGCAGCTTTATTTTATTGCTGTTTTTTGTCTTCTGTGGTTTTTTTTCCTTTCCACTGAACATTTTCTAGTTTTACTTTGACCTGCAATGGGAGAGGGTATTGCTTCTAGATGTAACATGACATCCAAAGCATAAAATGGTAAATGAAGCTGCAGGTCATTTTCAGCTGAAAAAGCAATTTTACGATTCATAATTATGACCATGTAAGGCATTTTCACAGCAGAGTATTTTTTATCTTAGTTCTCCATTGGGATGGCATCCAGGGATTTGCTGTCCAGTAGAAAGTTCACCTCTAAATTATTCACTCTCTGCAGCCTCCTAGCCTTGCTGCTCTCCTTCACAGGTGCATGGGCATTCTTGCTAGACCTTCTACTCTCCTGGAACTGCCAGGCCCCTGGTGTTGCATAGTCCCCTGGTTCTCAGGGCCCTTTGCGATGCATCTTCCCCATCCCTCACGACCCTCATTGCCTACCTGCTAGGCCCACAGTCTAGGACCTGAGCCCCTTAATAACACTCCTTGATCTGCCTTACACACTCTCCTCCTACTCCTCCTCTCTGATAAAACCCAAACTTTGAGTCATCCCGCCATCTGCCTTCTCTGCTTCTGATTCCACCATGCTGAGAGAGGAGAAAGCGCACAGAAGCACCAGCTGAGGCCACCACAATTTCATGGTCTCAAGCCTTCCTTAGATTCTTGTGCTCTCCGACAACCATTTTAGTTGTCCTAAATCAGCTCCTCAAAAAAAAAACAAAACAAACAAACAAACAAAAAAACTCATTTGGCCCCACTTCCCAGCCTCACAGAGGAGACTTCTCTTTGTCACAGCATGTTGACATCTCTTTCAATACCAGTACTTTTGTTAACTCACTGAGGCAGCTTTTAGGATACTGGGACAGGTTCCATGACCCTGTGATAAAGCAAATGAATAAGAATCTCTCAGGTGGGGCCCAGAGTTCTTTTTTAGTTACTTTTGTTATCATTTTTTTTAGAGACAGCATCTTCCTCTGTCACGTAGGCTGGAGTGCAGTGGCATGATCATAGCTCACTGCAGCCCCTAACTCTCTGGGCTCAAGACATCCTCCTGCCTCAACCTCCTGAGCAGCTGGTACTGCAGGTGCAAGCCACGATGGCCAGCTATTTTATTTTATTTCATTTCTGAAACAGAGTCTTGCTCTGTTTCTATATTAAACCTTGAATACTATCTAGGAGGGACCTATCATACAATAAACAACTTTGGGTAACACACATTTCATAAGGTCCAATGTCATGAGTTTAACTTTTTAGTGTTATCCAAGTACTTTCTTACCTGTAGCCTCTTTTTTTTTTTTTTGACAGAGTCTTGTGGTGTCACCAAGGCTCAGTCCAAAGCCACAATCATAGCTCAATGCAGCCTTGAACTTCTCAGTTCAAGTAATCCTCTCCCTCAGACTCATAAGTGGCTGGCACTACAGGTGAATGCCACTGGGCCCAACTAATGTTTTTATTTTTTATTTTTTTACTAGTAGAAATGGAGTCTCTATATTTCTCAGCTTCTTGAATTCCTGGACCCAATCAGTCTTCTTGACTTGGCCACTCAAAATTCTGGGATTCATGGCATGAACCACTGTGCCCAGCCTCATTTTTTTTTTTAATTCACTGGGCAGGGTGGGGTGTGCTTTTTATCCTAGCTACTCAGGAGGCTGAGGTGGGATGACTGCTTGAGCCCAGGCGGCCAAGGCAGCAGTGAGCTATAGACTATCATTACCTTGGAAGAGAAAAAAAGATAAGAAAACCCCCTCCATGGGCCAAGGTGATGCAGCCATCTGACATAGGATTTTACATATAATTAATTTTACTTATTTATTTATTTATTCATTCATTTATTTATTTATTTTTTGGACAGAGTTTCTGTTTGTCTCCCAGGCTGGAGTGCAGTGGCATGATCTCAGCTCACTGCAACATTCTCCACCTCCAGGGTTCAAGCAACTCTTGTGTCTCAACCTCCTGAGTAGTTGGGACTACAGGCATGCACCACTACACCAGGCTGATTATTTTGTATTTTAATAGATAAGGGGTTTCACCATATTTCCCAGGCTGGTCTTGAACTCCTGAGCTCAAGCAATCCACCCATCTCGGTCTCCCAAAGTGCTGGGATTATAGGCGTGAGGCACGGCACCTGGCCTTGGATTTTAGATAGAATTTAAGGAGCTCGTGATCCCCTTGAAGTTCTTTCATCATCTTCCCAGACATACAAGAAGCCTAGTTAAAAACATCTGGGTTAGAAGTTCTCTGCGGTCTTTGCATCAGGGTGTAAGAAATGGACAGGACCTCAGAGTTCAATGAATATAATCCTCATTAAAGTCAGATATTACAATTCAGTCAGTGAGGCCCAGAGAGTTTTCATGGCTGACTCATAGCATAGCGGAAGGAGACCTGTATCTTGGTTTTCTGAATCCCATTTCTCACACAGTGTTGTGTTAATATACTGTGTTTAAAAGAAATGTAAAGAAGGAGAGAGTCCTGTGGAGAGAATGGCTGGGAGCAAAAATAAAAAGCAATCGATATTCCTAGGATGTACAGGTTGGCTATTACTTGGTTTGTTTTGCATTCAACATAGATTAGCTTTCTAGCTTCAACCCAAAAAAAAACCAAGCCTGAAGCTCCCTTCTAGCTCCTTACTTTGGATCTGTGACTAAATCCTGAAGAATTGTCTGAGCAAGATCTGTGGAGAGGCAGATAGTAGGGCCTAGGCACATCATGAGTTCTAAATGGCTGATGTCATTACAAAAAACATAAGCAAGAAAGAATCTACTGTTGCCAGGAAGTGGGGGGGGGGATGTTTCTAAGGAGAAAGTATGAGTATTGAAGAAGGAGGGTAAGGGTTATGTAGCAAAGAAGAGGTTATTGGATGGTCCCTGTAGGCTGGGGGTGGGAGAGGGGAACAGAGCAGGGTGGGGTGTGAGTGAGGTATGCTCAGAGATCATTTTTGTTTTTGTTTTTTGACCAATAAAGTGTTCAATTTTTTTTAGTTTTAAAATTTTAAATTTTTTTGATCAGGGAAATGAGAGATGGTTTGGGGGATGTCTGGGAGCCATCTAAGAGTTTTAATAAGCTGGAGATTATCAAATTAAGATTTGCATTTTAGATATGCTTTTACATGGAAGATAGATCTAAGATTTTTTTTTCAGTTAAGTGTTAGAATTCAGTTGCTGAGATTAGGAATCATTCATTCATTGATACAAGTTTATGAAGCTCATAATATAATTCAGGCACTGATCTAGACAAGAAAAGATAGTCCAAAGCAGCACAGTGACAATGGAGATGGAGTTATATAAGGAACAATACATACAGAGAAGACAGATTTGACAAATACTTAGGAGATAAAAATCAGTAGGACCTAATGACTACTGAGGGCAGTGGGAAGTGGAATGAAAATAGTAAGGATATTGACGATGCTTGAAACAAATGTGTCCAATATTTTAGAATTATATAATAAATTTAAAGGAATATTCTGTCAGGAGCCCCAGAAAGATTAAAACCCAAATGCTAATACATAAAGATCAAAACAGCCTTCATTTGCCACATCTTTGAATGAGAAGACTACTTTGGACTTTGTTATTTCTCCAAGGCAGAGACACAGGCCTGCCAAAGGGAGATAATAATATCAACTACCAAATTATAGGTTTAACCGAGAGAGGTTGAAATAAAAAGTACTAAAGTTTTGCTGGGCGTCCTTCAACAGCCTTGTGGTAAGCCATTCCTACCAGAATTCTGATTTTTCAAAATGTGGTTACTTTCATGTAATTTTGGAATAAGCTTTTAAAAACTGAGAGCAGCAAGAACAGCATGTGAACACAGATGGGCTGGGGGGAGGGGCAGATTGAATTGGGTGAAGTTTATATGAATAAAAAAGAAGAGGGGATTTTAAGACCTAGTCAAAGCACTTATTTTTGCTTTCTTAATTCCTTACCTGCTACTGCAAATAAAGAGCAGCAAAATTAAAAGAAAAAAAAGCTATGTGCTGTAAATACCTTTAAAGACACTTCTTTAGTAGTTCATTGTGTTGTATACATCATAATGTCTTGCTGGGCAGGCTGCCCAGCTCAACTTCCAGTCTCACGGTTCTGTGAGATGAAAAGTGAAATGTAATATTTACAATCCTGGGAATGAATTAATCCCTGGCAAAATAGAAGGATTTGATTTTCTTATCTGCTCATATCTAGCTGGCTTTGTACCTAAGAATGGTACCAGGCATCTGTTTCTATTTGTCGCCACAGGACAGGGAACTAGAATCAGTTCCTGAAGCTAAAGGCCTGAAATGTCTCAGACAAGCAAAAACTGACAGAATTCATCACCACTAGACCAGCTTTACAAGAAATTCTCAAGGGAGTCCCACATCTGCAAGTGAAATGATAATTACTATCAAGAAAACACACAAAAAAGTATAAAACTCAATGGTAGAACACATACACAAAGGAGAAAGAGACAAGAATCAAACTTTATCACTACACAAATCCACCAAATTACAAGGATGAACAATTAAGAGGGGAAGAAAGGAAAAAATATATATATATTTTGTGTATTTTGAGACCAGCATGGCCAACATGGTAAAACACTGTCTCTACTAAAAGTACAAAAATTAGCTGGGTGTGGTGGCGGGCATCTGTAATTCCAGCTACTTGGGAGGCTGAGGCATGAGAATTGCTTGAACGTGGGAGCTGGAGGTTGCACTGAGTCAAGATCATGCTACTGCTCTCCAGCCTGGGCAGCAGAGACTCTGTCTCAAAGAAAAACAAAAAAAGCAACTACATTTTAGGCTAACAAAGAGATATTTACAAAACATTTCATGCAACAGATGCAGAAAACACATTCCTTCATCAGCACAGGAAATATTCTCCCTCTTCTGGTCTATTCTACCATATGTTAGACCACAAAACAAGTCTCAACAAATTTAAAATTATTGAAATTATATCGAGTATCTTTCCTGACCACAATGGAATAAAACTAGAAGTCAACAGCAAGGTGAACTTTTGAAATTGTACAATTACATGGAAATTAAACAGTATGCTCCTGAATGATCAATGAAGAACATTTTAAGTTTTCTTTTCTTTCATTTTCTTCTTCTTTTTTTTTTTAAAGTAGCTAAGAACAATCGTTCCGAAGACGCAAAGCTAAACTAACTGCTAACATCCAAATACAGCCGACAGTGTAGCTGCAAACTTTGCACCTGATCCGTGGGCAAAAGGAGCTCTTAGCTTTGCGGGAGCCTTCTTTTTGTGCCGCCTGCCATGGGACAGAAAAAAAGCACCTGTGAGCAAGAGCCATACACTCAATATACCACTGCTGACTCCTAAGTGCCCAGAATTTCATCCAGAGAAGTAGCTTTAGAAGTTAGGTGATGAATTCTATTCATTTATTTAAAAATTTATATATATAAATATAATATATTTGTATGTTATATTATATTTCTATATATTTTTAGGCAGAGTCTTGCTCTGTTGCCCAGGCTGGAATGCAGTGATGTGATCTTGGCTCATGGCAACCTCTGCCTCCCAGGTTTGAGTGATTCTTCTGCCTCAGCCTCTTGAGTTGCTGGGATTACAGGCATCTGCCACCATGCCTGGCTAACCTTTGTATTTTTAGTAGAGGTAGGGTTTCACCATGTTGGCCAGGCTGGTCTCAAACTCCTGACCTTAAGTGATCCACCTGCCTCAGCCTCCCAAATTGTTGAGATTACAGGCATGAGCCACCGTAACCAGTCAGTTTTTTTTCTCAAGCAGAAGAGCAAAGATGAGGGAGTCTCCACACTAACAGCACACCAAGGATATTATCTGCCTGCATTAGGAAGCTTCCAGGGCATACAGGATGGCAGGAACTTCCAATGGGGTGAATGAGAGTGACTTAGAGCTACTTGATGGGATCCCTTTGGATGCTTCTGATACCTCCACCCTTCCTGAGGCTTTGCCACTGGGCTTGGCAAAAGGAGAACCCTTTAATATTTAGGAGAGCAGAGAAAGAGGGAGAATGGAGAAGCCACATACTACAGTCTTCTGTGTTTTACTGGCTAAAGGACTGCAGATATTTTACATGCCCCCCATATTGTCAACAGACCAGGCAAGGTGACTGACACCTGTAATCACAGCACTTTGAGGTGGGCTGAGGTGGGCGGATCACTTGAGATCACGAAGTCGAGATTAGCCTGGGCAGCACGGCAAAACCCCATCTCTACTAAAAATACAAAAATCAGCTGTCTGTGGTGGTGCGCAACTTAATCCCAGCTAATTGGGAGGCTGAAACAAGAGGATCACTTGGACCCAGGAGGCAGAGGCTGCAGTGAGCCAAGATCACACCACTGCACTCCAGCCGGTGACGAAGTGAAAGTCTGTCTAAAAAAAAAAAAAAAAAAAAAAAAAAAAAAAAGGCTGGGTGCAGTGGCTCACGCCTGTAATCCCAACACTTTGGGAGGCTGAGGCAGGTGGATCATGAGGTCAGAAGATCGAGACCATCCTGGCTAACATGGTGAAATCCCGTCTCTACTAAAAATACAAAACAAAAAAAAAATTAGCTGGGTGTGGTGCTGAGTGCCTATAGTCCCAGCTACTTAGGAGGCTGAGGCAGGATAATGGCATGAACCCGGGAGGCAGAGCTTGAAGTGAGCCCAGATCACTACACTGCACTCCAGACTGGGCAACAGAGTGAGACTCTGTCTCAAAAAAAAAAAAAAAAAAAAAAACAAAAAAACCCAAAACCCAAAAGCCAAAATTCCCAACTGGAAGAAGGCAGAAACAAAACAGGTGCTCACAGCTGCCAGAGATTTGTGGGCCCTGCCTGGGTTAGAGGTATAAATGCCAGCTCTGCATTGGAGACATGAGGGAATTTCTTTTTTTTGCTCTTGCTGCAGCTCCGTGTAACTGCATACCATGGCATCCCTTTCCTTTCTGGGTGATAATGGCCCACCCATAAGCAGGTTAATAACAAAATGGAGGACAGGACTTCACTCCTCCCCAAACACCTACAAGGGAAAGGTCCCATTTTACTGAGCACCACGGCTACAATTTTAACAGTTACTGCAAAATAAAAGTTGCTACATTCTCATGATGATGGGTTTTCCTATCACCTGAAAAATTATTCACCAAGTGTCTGCAGCCAGGGTGAAAAACACTCTTAAAGTTTAGATATGCATCAGTATTTCCCTCAAAATAGCACAGGTTAAAGCTTTCATAAAAAGAAAACCAAAATAAGGAGTTGAAAACATGTAAGTATAAATTAACGGCCACAAAATGGGGAAGTTAGAGACTATGAAATAGCTTTGTCTTGCGGAAAGATAGAATCTGAGAAGCAATTCTGCAGGACTTAGCTGAAAGTCAATAGGAGGCTGATCAAATGAAGTGGTAGAAGCCATGCAATTTGTCACACCAAGCATCTGTGACAAACCCACATCGAATCCAAAGAATGTAGGTGATCTGACAAAAGGCCTCATGTTTAAAATTTGCCCTAAGTTTCCCCAAATCTGCCAAAAATTTCCCCACTTGAGCCACTTTTTCAGATACAGTTTAGCTATCTGTTCTTGTGACACTAGGTGCCTTTAGAGAGTTCTTGGGAGCCGCGTGTGGTGGCTCACACCCATAATCCCAGCACTTTGAGAGACCACGGCAGGTGGATCACTTGAGGTCAGGAGTTTGAGACCAGCTTGGCCCACATGGTGAAACCCCGTCTCTACTAAAAATACAAAAATTAGCCAGGTGTGGTGGCATGCGTGAGTAATTCTAGTTACTCAGGAGGCTGAGGCAGGAGGACTGTTTGAACCTGGGAGGCAGAGGTTGCAGTGAGCTGAGAGTACACCACTGCACACAAGCCTGGTTGACAGAGCAAGACTCTGCCTCAAAATAAAATAAAATAAAAATTATTGGGGCTGGGTTCAGTGGCTCATGCCTGTAACCCTAGCACTTATGGAGGCTTAGGTGGAAGGATGGTTTGAGGCGGGGAGTTTGAGACCACCCTGGGCAACATAGTGAGACAGCATCTCTGCCAAAAAAGAAAAAAAAAATCCATGTTGAGACATTTTTGTGTAGAAAAAGAAAAAAAAAAAACTACCTAGGTGTAGTGGCGTGCACCTATAATCCTAGCCCTTGGGAGGCTGAGACTGGAGGATTGCTTGAGCTCCAGGAGTTTGATGCTGCAGTGAACTAGGATTATGTCACTGTGTTCCAGCCTAGGAAATAGATGGAGACACTATTTCAAAAAAAAAAAGAAAAGAAAAGAAAAAAAAGCTAGACACAGTGGCTCATGCCTGTGATCCCAGCATTTTGGGAGACCAAGGCAGGTGTATCACCTGAGGTCAGGAGTTCGAGAATAGCCTGACCAACATGGTGAAACTCTGTCTCTCCTAAAAATACAAAATTAGCCAGGTGTGGTGGCACATGCCTGTAATCCCACCTTCTTGAGAGGCCAACGCAGGAGAATAGCTTGAACCTGGGAGGCAGAGGTTTCAGTAAGCTGAGATCAGGCCATTGCACTGCATTCTGGGCAACAAGAGTGAAACTCTTACTCAAAAGAAAAAAAAAAAGCTCTACTTTTTTTTACTGTTGCAATGGTAATAATAGAGGCTTTCCTGTCGAGGAGCTCTATACACATACGCCGGGTGCGGTGGCTCACGCCTGTAATCCCAACACTTTGGGAGGCTAACGCAGGCAGATCGCTTGAGGTCAGGAGTTCAAAACCAGCCTGGCCAACATGGTGAAACCCTGTTTCTACTAAAAATACAAAAATTAGCCCAGCATGGTGGCATGTGCGCCTGCCGGGTTCAAGCGGGAGGCATCCGCCTCCCCGGGTTCAAGCGATTCTCCCACTTCAGCCTCCTGGGTAGCTGGGATTACAGGCACCCGCCATCATGCCCGGCTAATTTTTGTATTTTTATAGAGACAGGGTTTCACTGTATTGGCCAAGCTGATCTTGAAATCCTGATCTCAGATGATCGGCCCTCCTCAACCTCCCAAATTGCTGGGATTACAGGCAGCAGCCACCACCCCTGGAGAGTTCTCTTTTCTTTGCGAAGGGCAAGACAAACTGGAATGGATTCACGTCAGAGCGGTGCGCATGCCCTGGAAAGCATTATGGTTAGACCCATGTGAGACAGGTTAGTTTTACTGTGTGTGTTCCCCATGTGTTGTTGCCCATGTGTTGTTCCCATGGTAATCCTGCTCATTAGTAGAGAAACCACAGGTTCAGACATTTGGTGTATGTCCTTGTCTGAGGAGCCAATGGGGTAAAGCTACTATAAGCGGGATTAGGACTGAAGGACTCTAAGAATCCCGCCCATGAGGAATGATAAGGCAGCGCCACGGAACCTTTGTTGGCCTCAGGTAGGCGGTCTTCTGCAGTCCCCTCCGGTGTGCCGCTCCGCCCCGCGCTGGGCGCATGTCCTGCCGTGCTCCGGAAACCGGGATCCGGTGCAGAGAAACCCCCATCCTGGGAAACGGGCTGCTGCCAGAAAGGCGGTCACCCCCTGACCCATCACATAACGCGTTTGTGGGGAACCTGATGCTAAACTATTCGCAGACGTCCTGCTTCTGGGTCAGGGTTTTCCATGGAGCAGAGCAGGTCCCTCGCTGCTATCTATTGAAAGTCAGACCTCCACACAAGGCTCTCTGCACCCGTGTGCGGAGGACCTGGTGATGTGGTGTGTGATGTGGCGTGTCCTGTGTAATTCAGCCCTTGACATATACCTTCCTTCCTTTCTCCTGTTCCCGAGAACCTCTTCCCTGGCCCGCTCATGCCCAGCCACCCCTGAGGCCCGGATCACGCAGTGGGTGTCTCTCGCGAGAGCCCATCGGCGCCCGCTGTGCATTGGGAGGCTCACGTCCCCACCCTCGGGCTTTCCAAGGTGCCGCGCCAGGGGTTGCTGACGTAGGGGTGGCGCCCCTGCTCCTCCTTCCACCTCTCCGATTCCACCTCCTCCTCGCACCCTGCTGGGAACTCCTCCAGGGGCTGAGATTGGATTCACCGAGCCTGGTGAAAATGACTGAGGAGTGGTTGTCCGAGGGTGTGCCCCTGCGGTTCACGCATGCCTCGTGGTGGTCGTTGGGGTCACGGCCCTTCTTCCCACCCGAGGCGCGCGGCGATGGGATGTGAACCAGTCACTGCCTTTGTGCTTTCCTCCTCTCTCCGCTGCCCAGGTCAGCCAGCGGACAGTGGGGAAACTGTGGGCACGTCGGCGGAGTTAGATGGCAGCAAAGGTGGGCCGGATTGGTGTGATAAAGTTCCAACTGGGTCCTTCCGCGAGCCCTGGGTCCTTCCGCGAGCCCTGGGTCCTTCCGCGAGCCCTGGGTCCTTCCGCGAGCCCTGGGTCCATGAGATGTCGGCAGCGAGCGTTGGACTTGACCGTCAACTTGGGATTTCTAAGGTAGAAAGGGTAACTCAGATCAGCAGCACTACCACCTTCCTTCACGAGATGTCGCTGTTTTCACTACGTCGTTTCTTCCTCTCCAACTGTTTCCACAGTATTTTCAGCTGCTCTTCATTTTGTTTTTCTTTTTCCTTTTACTTTTCTTACTCCCCTTTCTACACACTGAAGTTGCTGTTGTTTTATGTTTACTTCTTCTCCTTCTAATTCTTCTTTTCTTTTTTTTGAAAAGTTGGAGTGTGAGATTGCATTCTCGGCTCATCACAGCCTCAACCTTCCTGGGCTCCCGCAGGTGTTCTTGCCATCTCAGCCTTCCAAGTGGCTGAGATTGCAGGAATAGCTTGATTCTGGGATGTCGAAGCTACAGTGAGCCATGATCACGCCATTGCCCTCCAGCCTAAGTGACAGAAAAAAGCTGTTTCGGAAAGTAAGAGAGACAGGTTAAAGAACTCCTTGAAATTACTACACTTGATTGTGATCTAAATTACCGTTTTCATTTTTATATTTTTCACTCTCGCTAGTTTGTTTATTATTATTGCTGTTGTTTGTTCTTATTTCTGTGCATTGTTTCTTATTATTGTTATTGTTTTTATTATTTAGTTATTTAGAGATGGAGTCTTGCTCTATAACCCAGACTGCAGTGCAGTGGCATGACCTTGGCTCACCGTAGCCTCAAATTCCCGGGTTCAAGTTCAAGACCAACCTGGGCAATATGGCATAACTACTATGTCTACTAAAATCTGTCACTGATACTCCAAGGGCTGTTGAATAAGTCAGGTGCAATTTCGGAGGCTGAGGCAGGGAGTTGGCTAGAGTTCGGGAGTTCAAGACCCGCCTGGACAACAGACTGCAGTGCATTTGCCTGACTAAGGCCCAGCACAACCTCTACCTACTGAGCCCAAGGGATGCTCCCATTTTAGGCTCCAAAGGAGCTGAAACTACAGGCGCCTGCTATCATGCCCGGCTAACATTTTATTTATTTATTTTTTTTTAAGTGGAAACATGGTCTCACTGTATTGCCAGGGCTGGTCTCAAACTCCTGGGCTCAAACAATTCTTCCACCTCAACCTCCCATAGTGTTGGGATTGTAAGTGTAAGCCATGATGCACTTCCCTCTTTTTTATTTCCTTTATTTTTGTTTATTCTTCCTCTTTCTTTCTTTCCTTTTCTTTCTTTCTTTTCTTTTTTTCTCTCTCTTTTTCTTCCTCCATTCTTTCTATCATTTCTTATTCTCTTTTTCTGTTTCTTTGTCTATTTTCTTTATCTTTATTTCCTTTACATCTCTGTTGCTTTTTCTTTACATTTATTTTTCTTGATCTTTTTTGCTCTCTCTCTTTTCTCAATTCATTTCCTCCCATCTGTCTGTCTGTCTTTGTTTGGATTCTAGAAGTCTCCTCATTCTGCATTCCCCTGTGTATCACAATCCTCTGAGACTTTCACATGCTTGTTTTTCCTCCTTGTTCCATAAAATGAATTCACTCTTCTTTTATTTAGGTACGCTATGGATGGTCGAGGGCTGAAAGAAAGAAATGGACCATAAATTTGATTGGTTTCACAAGAGACATGGGAGACCAAAGAATGCACTATGAGTACTTTTCTAAATATCCTGTTTATCTCCCAACTGGGCTCATAAAAATATGGATGCATTCAGTGGGTTGAGAGATCTCTGGGCAGTCATGACCCTGCAATTATATTTGACAAGGGTGGTGATGACAGATGAGTGGCACAGAAACCTACCCTTCTTTGGCACCAATTGAGCATGGTGACAACAGATTCAAAATGGCCTATGTCTGAACTTGATGGTCCTGTTTTTCTGCTCTGGTCTTTAGGAATGAGGGGAGCCTTCCCGAGTTCCGCCATTTCCTTGCATTTTTCTTTTTACATACATTCGTTCACTTATTTATTTATTAATTTATTTTAAATAGAGTCTTGTTCTGTAGCCCAGGCTGTGGGGTTTTTTTGGCTGGCTGCAATCTCCACCTCCCTGGTTCCAGCAATTCTCCTGCCACAGCCTCCTGAGTAGCTGGGATTACAGGTGTATGCCACCCTACTCACCTAACTTTTGTTTTTTTAGTAGAGACAGGGTTTCACCATGTTGCCCAGGCTGCTCTTGAACTCCTGACCTTCAGGGATCTGCCAGCTTCAGCATCCCAAAGTGCTGGGATAACAGGCATGAGTCACCACACCCAGCCTAAATTGCAATTTTTCAAAATAAATGTTTTGTTGTTGTTGTTGTTGTTTCAAATAAATAGGTCATCACCTAGTGGCCACTGTTATTGAAAGGACACTGTTATTGAAAGTGGCCACTGTTATTGAAAGGTCGCACTGAGGGAGGCCTGGCCAACTTCAAAGAGCTTGGAGCAACTGCTTTCTCTCCTTCCCTTCTGGAGGGCCCTCCCTCTCTCCCTCACTTCCTAGGGAACCTCCATCCTGGGGGGGACTCTGTTGTTCTTTTATCCCTCTAGGTAGATGTTGTCTGGTTCTGTTGCCAACACAGTGGCATGGTCTCGCCTGGCTGCAGTCTCCACCTCCTTGCTTCCAGCGATTCTCCTGCCTCAGCCTCCTGAGTAGCAGAAATTACAGGTACATTCCACCCTATCCAGCTAACTTTTGTGTTTTCAGTTGAGACAGGGTTTCACCATATTGGCCAGACTGATCTCATAATCCTGACTTCATGATCTGCCAGCCTTGGCCTCCCGAAGTGCTGGGATGACAGTCGTGAGCCACTGCGTTTGGCCACCATCATTGATTTTAACTGGAGATTCTAGATTCGAGGCATATCTCATTCTATGTCACAGAATGACTTCTTTATCCTGCCAACTCAAGAAAGCCGGGTCCCTTGTGATTCATTTCAAACCGAGAGTCACCTCTGTTTGGAAAACAGATCTGCTCCCAAGTTCAGTGGAGGGATGTGTCATATAGGAGGGATTGTTCCTTCTGACTTAGTCTGCACGGTGGGGCCTAGGGCTGGAGCTCAGTGCGGATTGATGGCTCCCTCTACCTTGGGTTCCATTGTCCCCAGCCTGGAACTCTGGCCTTGGCAGATCCTGGCCCTTCCTGGCCCTTAAGATGCTGTCAGAAACCACATCCCAAGCTTGGATGCCAGGAATGACTGTGGCTCACACCTCTCTGGAAACTTTTGAAATCTATCCTCTAAGCATGGCCACCTAAAACTACAGGAGCTCAGGACACTTGGCCACCATCAACCTCACAGGTTTGTGGAGAGAATGCTGAAAGTCTCTTGCTGACTCTCTCTTGAATCGAGTTCTTCAAGGGCATGTGGTCAGGACATAGTAAGACCAGCTGTATTAAGTCAGGCCGGGTGCAGTGACTCATGCCTGCAACCCCAACACTTTGGGATTGCGAGGCAGCAGGATCGCTTGAGCCCAGGAGCTCGAGACCAGCCTTGGACAACACAGCAAAACCCCGAGGTGCATGCCTGTGGTCTCAGCTACTCAGGAGTCTGAAGTGGGAGAATCACCTAACCCTGGGGTGGTTGAGGCTTCAGTGAACCATGATGGTGTCACTGCACTCCATCCTGGGTTACAGAGAGAACAAGACCCTGTCACAAATGGACAGACAGACAACACCTATATTGTGTCCTTCTCAGGGTAGGATGAAAAAATAACAGAATACTGCACTTACATTTTTTTACATTTTAAATTTTAAACTATTTATTTATTAATTTTGAGTCCACATTATGAAGCCAGCTAACTTTTGTATTTTGGTAGAGATGAGGTTTCACCATGTTGCCAAGGCTGGTCTCGATTGCCTGGAATCAAGGAATCCACCCACTCTCAGGCTCCCAAAGTGCAGGGATTAAAGGCGTGAGCTACTGCTCCTGACACCATTGTTTTTTTTTTTGTTTTTTCTTTTCTTTCCTTAATCGCTTGTCTTTCCAGGAGTTTCATGGCAGGGTGTTTGGCTGGCTTGTTCAAATTCATTCTAAATAGGAACTGAGGATGTCAGCTTCTGGCCTCATGGACTCTGTGCTGAGGAGTCCCCTCATCTGTCTATCACGGGACTATACACATGAGAAGAAAAAAACTCGTAATATTTAAAATAAATATTTTTGTTGTACAGAAATACACATTGCACCCAAAACACAGAAATGATTCTTTTAAAAGTTGTGTTAGTCCTGGTGGGTGTGGCAGTGATTCTTTTAGGTTTGGAGCTTGACTGAGAGAATTTCCATTCGGTCTCTGAATGGAAGTTCCAGATGATCCAATGGGTGTGGACTTAGGCTGTGTCTCCCCAGGGACCCTGGTTGATTCGTTATGGGCACTGCCTGCGAGGGTGCCATGACGCACTGTACTGTGGGGGCCTCCATCCTTCCCATCCTTTCCGCCCTCCGGGTGATGCCAATTCATTGCGGGCTGACACTCTCATTGGCAGAAGTTCGGCATCATCTAGCGGCCATTGTTACTCTGAAAACTGAGGCCTCAAGGAGGAAGAAAGCTCATGGCGCCTAGGCACAGCCCGGGGCAACTGTGTCTTCTCCACTGCCCCTGCCCCCACCTCCAAGTTTCTCCCTCCCTTGTTGCCTAGGGAATTGCCACCCTGATGAGTGGGTCTGATTGTTCTTTGATCAGTTAAAAAAATAAATAAACATGCTGGGCACAGTGGCTCACGCCTGTAATCCCAGCACTTTGGGAGGCAGAGGCAGGCAGATCACAAGGTCAGGAGTTTAAGTCCAGCCTGGCCAGTATGGTGAAAATGTATCTTTACTAAAAATACAAGAAATTAGCCAGGGATGGTGGTATGCATCTGTAATCCTAGCTACCTGGGAGGCTGAGGCAGAAGAATTGCTTGAACCTGGGAGCCGAAGGTTGCAGTGAGCCAAGATAGTACCACTGCACTCCAGCCTGGGCAACAGAGTGAGACTCCGTGTAAAAGAAAAAAAAGAGGCCAGGTGCAGTGGCTGATGCCTGTAATCCTAGCACTTATGGAGGCTGAAGCAGGCAAATTACCTGACTTTGGAAGTTCGAGACCAGCTTGACCAACATGGAGAAACCCTGTCTCTACTAAAAATACCAAGTTAGCTGGGCGTAGTGTCATTTGCCTGTAATCCCAGCTACTCTGGAGGCCAAGGAAAGAGAATCGCTTGAACCCGGGAGACAGAGGTTGTGGTGAGCCAAGATTGCACCATTACTCTTCAGCCTGGGCAACAAGAGTGAAACTCCATATCCAAAATAATAATAATATAAAAAATAAGTGAGTTTCCAGGAAAAAAGAAAATAAATAAAACCAACAGTGACATAAACATACTCCTCTGTCCTTTCAAGGCAGCAGTGATGCTACAAAGTGATCCACCTGTCTCAGCCTCCCAAAGTGCTGAGATTACAGGTGTGAGCCACTGCACCCAGCTATGTGTAATTTGTATGTGTACTTTCTTTTTCTAATTTAATTTAATTTAATTTAATTTAATTTAATTTAATTTAATTTTTGTTTTGAGACAAAGTCTCACTGTGTTACCCAGGCTGGAGCACAGTGGCACGCTCATGGCTCACTGCAACCTCCCCCTCCCAGGTTCAAGTGGTTTTCCTGCCTTAGAATCCCGAGTAGCTGGGACTATTGGCTGGCGCCACTGCACCTGACTAATTTTTGTATTTTTAGTAGAGACATGGTTTCGCCATGGTTGCCAGGCTGATCTCAAACTCCTGACCTCAAGTGATCCACCCGTCTCAGTCTCTCAAAGTGTGAGAAAGAATTTCTGGGGTGCCAGATGGGTTGGTCTCACCTAAGTATGATATGATTCTCTTTTTTTACCTGAGTGCTATCTACTGATGCCATTGGGTCATTTGTCTGAGCCCATGACCTAAGTGTTGTGATGCTTTTCTGTCCGGGTCTTTACAATGGACAGACTGTGACATATTGATGAGCCCAGCACTTAGGTAATGTAACTCTTGCTTTGTTGCCAAAAAATGCCCACAAACAGGACTTTTGCAGTATATCAGGGCCCAGCACTGGGATTATGTTGCTCTTCTGTCTAGGTCATATATAAAGAAGAAGTTACTACATACTGCTCTGTTCTGCACCCTAATGATATGACTCTGCTGTCTGTGCCAGAGCCAGAGAATGTGTTTTGGCAAATCTTTGATTGATTGTGTAGGTGTTTTGGCTCTCATCACATTGCTGGATTTTTTTCCATGTATGGTTTTATCATATTGTTGTCTCCAGCCCTCAGTTAATGTGACTCTCTTTCCTAGGCCCTGTCTAGGGAGGGTATTTTGATATATTGCTTGAAACAGGACCTAAGGGATATTAACATTCTGCTTAGGTTTTTGCCAAAAAATGGGATTATGACGTGTACTTTCCTTCAGTTTGAAAACATTATGGTTAAGCCTATACTGGGATTCGGCTGAAAGGAGCTATTTGACTCTCACCATTAGGTTTAGATTAATAGGTATGGTCCTCATTGCATCTTTGTGTAAAGCTCACAGAAGTTTACAACACTAACTCATATCATAAAAGCTTCTTATATGGTACAGAGAGTTTCATAACAGGGCCCTGCAAAAATTTAAGATTGTAACTCTCATATCAGGGAATCTGCCCCAATATTCATGTAGGTTCTTTTCTGTTTTTCCTAAGCATCAGCTGGCTTGAGAAATAAAGGGACAGAGTACAAAAAAAGAGAAATTTTAAAGCTGGGCATCCAGGGGAGACATCACATGTTGGTAGGTTCCGTGATGCCCTACGAGCCACAAAAACCAACACGTTTTTATTAGAGATTTTCAAAAGGGGAGGGAGTGTGTGAATAGGTGTGGGTGACAGACATCAAGTACTTAACAGGGTAATAGAATATCACAAGGCAAGTGGAGGCAGGGTGAGATCACAGGACCACAGGACCAAGGCAAAATTAAAATTGCTAATGAAGTTTTGGGCACCATTGTCATTGATAACATCTTATCAGGAGGCAAGGTTTTGAGATCAACCTGTCTGACCAAAATTTATTACGTGGAAATTTCCTCTCCCTAATAAGCCTGGAAGTGCTATGGGAGACTGGAGTTTATTTCTTCTATGCAGCCTCAACCATAGGAGACAGGCTATACCAAGGGTTGCCAGTTCAGAGACCTACCTGCAGGTGCACATTCTCTTTCTCAGGGATGTTGCATGCTGAGAAAAAGCATTCAGTGACATTTCTACCATTTGCTTTTGAAAGAAGAGAAACATGGCTCTGTTCTGCCTGGCTCACCAGCGGTCAGAGTTTAAGGTTATCTCTCTTATTCCTTGAACAATTGCTGTTATCCTGTTCTTTTTTCAAGGTGCTCAGATTTCATATTGCTCAAACACACATGCTGTACAAGTTATGCAGTTAACACAATTATCACATGGTCCTGAAGTGACATGCATCCTCCTTGGCTGAGAGGATTAAGAGATTAAAGTAAATACAGGCATAGGAAATCACAAGGGTATTGATTGAGGAAGTGATAAGTGTCCATGAAATCTTTACAATTTATGTTTAGAGACTGCAGTAAAGACAGGCATAAGAAATTGCAAAAGTATTAATTTGGGCAACTAATAAATGTCCATAAAATCTTTACAATCCACATTCTTCTGCCATGGCTTCAGCCGGTACCTCCGTTTGGGGTCCCTGACTTTCCACAACATCTCTCCTTTTCTTTTTATACAAATGTGCCATGGTGATGAAGGCTTGTTTGTTCTCTTGATTTTGATGCAGGATTATTTGACTGGTCCCGCACACTAAAAACAAGCTGATTAAACAGAGAAACATAATTCCAAAATTTACTACAGTGGAGACTTTAACAGACTTAATCTAAGTTGGGGGTTTAATCCATAAAGATTTTCTGCCACCTGATCTAACATCTCAGCTCTAGGCATGATGGATAAGTGAGCTTGAGAGGCCTCAAAAATTTGTTTCTTTAATTTAGTTATGTCTAATGATAAATTGTCTTCTCTATTTAGAAGGTGTCCTTTGACTATTTCCTATGAATGATCAGTCTCATTATAGGAATATGGGGTGATACAGAAATCTGAAGCATTCCAATTGCACTGCTTTTGCATGTGATGCTCGAGACTCACTACCTGATCTCCAAGCCAAATAACAAACTGTCTTAAATCATTAATTTGATTTGCCAATTTTTGATCGATGCCTTGTTGAGAATTCCACAGTTGGGTGGAATTGGCTTGCCAATCATTAACAAAATGAGTAGTTTGAGTAGATTGGTGTAATGCCATTCCAACAGTGGTGGTCATTGCAGTGACTGTAATTAGGCCTATGATAACAACTATTAACGTGAAAACAAATCTCTTAGATCTCTTTAGAATTTGCTGTAGTACTTCATTAATTAAATATATTGAGGGTGAGGATTCTTAAGGTCTAGGTAAAGTTACCGGAATCCAGATTCTTTCTTGAGCTCAAACCAACATTACAATTTTCTTGGAGTCAAAATGGGAGTTAATACAAGTGTATAGATGACAATTAATGCATTAGACAGCTTGATTATTCATCTAAATTTTGATATTTCTTACTAACAGCATGTAAGGAGGCTTAACACAACTCTGTATGGGAATAGTCAGGTTGGAGGTAAGTAAAGCATAATGTCTGGGTCTACATTGATACTGAGAGAGTGGGACAGTAGTGGGAACAACAGTCAAAATAGTTTTCCTTTCCTATACTCACAGTCCAGACATGGCAATAGCCAATTTCCAAAGTTCTGGTTGTTCTGGGCTCAGATTGGGGAGTATCATACTAGGCCTGGAGGGGGGTAATGATTTTATCTTCCCATTTTAAGGGAAAGAATGAGCTGATCCTCATATGCAAAGTAGAATGATGATTCTCATTCTCCTGATAAGAAATAAAATAACTAGCCTCTAGGCATTCCCTTCCACCAGAGGAGCAATTGTTTTTTAAATAGCCTTTTGGTGCCCAGTCTATTACTAAACCATATGTGTCATTTTTTAATATTACTGCATGTGAGTTAACACAATCTTCCTAAATTAAAGTTTTAGATGGGCCCTCAAAATTTTTAGGGCGTCGTTTTCCTGCAGGTTTATATTGAAAGTATGGGGTATCTCCTATTACTCCTCCTTTCATTTGTTTCAAAGGAGAAAGGGATAAGTCAGAGATTAAATGTCCTGTTTTATCTGTAGCTGATCTTTCTGGAAGATAAGCAGCCTAGAACTGAGTTTCTAGATGGATGCAACCAGGTGCATGACTGAGGCACAGAGGAGGGTATTGATAACTTATGGTAATATTAAATGCAGTGCCTTCTCCTCCTGGTTGCTCAGGGCAATGGTCATCTGTGGCTCCAGGCATCTACACACTATCATTAGTGTAGATTTCTGCAGGAGACTCTATCTAGGTGACAGGTCGAATAAGTGGAGGAAAAGGCACATAAGTCTAATAAGAATAATTATGTGTAGCAGGTAAATCAGTGTGAGAGGAAACTGGTGAGACAGAAAGTATAAGGAGATCATTAATCATTAATTAATCATTAAATAAAACCTAGTGTAAGTGAGATTTAGTGCTGAAGGAGGAAGAGAAGAACAGGGATGTTATTTTCAGGCTAATAGAAATGGTGAGATTTTTAGGTTTGTAAGTAGAAAAAGAAAATCAGGAGAAGTGGGATTAGTTAGATGGGTCTCTATTGCCATCAGGGAGGATTGATTTACACCTATTGTGATTTGGTGTGCCTGTTTCTGAGGAGTCGGCACAGATCTCACCACGTCTGAAGGCAGTCTCTGACATAGACATCTTTTCTCTGTGGTTTTGATTATCAGTATTCACCTGAAGCTTGAGTCTTCTTTTGGGTACATAGACAGGGGAATGATGATCTCTTGGTGAAAGACAAGCATATCCCCTTCCTCACATTATAATTGTGCCAGGTTCCTAGGTATTGGTTTGGGAGTTTTTCCATAATACTGGCTTGCCTTTGTTTAAAGAGAATTTTTTGCCTGTGTAATGGCATTTGGCTGCAGTTACAGCATTATCTTTAGGAACTTTTAAAAAATTTAAAGTAAACAATGCTAAATGTAATTGAGAGTGGGGAGTTGTTAAATCATGTTTTGGTTGTTCAGACTGTTTGGACAATTGGGTTTTTAAAATGCCATTGGACTGTTCTACCACAGCCTGTCCTTGAAGATTGTAAGGGATTCTAGTAACATGGGAAAATCCTTACTGTTGTATAAATGAATCAAAAGACTTACTAACTTATCTAGGGGCATCGTCTGTCTTTATTTGATATGGAAGCCTCATAACTACAAAGCAAGAATACAGATGTTTTTTAAAATGGGCCATGCCTTCCCCTGTTTGGCAGGTAGCCTAGATAAAACCTGAGAAGGTATCTACTGAGACATATACATATGACAGTCTGCCAAAGGAGCTAACATGAGTCACGTCAATTTGCCATAAAGCATTAGGAGTGAGGACTCTAGGATTAACACTAAGTCCTTGATTTGGAAGTATGAAGACCTGGCACTGAGGGCAGCTGTGAACAATAAACTTAGTCTGTTTCTAGGTAAGAGCAAATTTATCTTATAATCCAGCAGCATGAGTGAGATTATGGAACTCCTGAGCTTCTTGGGTCATAAAAGAGACCAAACAGTCAACTTTATGGTTACCAGCAGACATGGGTCCTGGTAGAGCAGTATGAGACCTAATATGTGTAATATAGAAAGGGTGTCTATGTTGGTGAACAGCCTGTTGTAACCTTGAAAATAAAGAAGCCAATTTAGAATTATCAAAATGTTTGATAGTAGCAGTTTCTATATTTTTAGTGGCATGTACAACATAAGAGGAATATGAGATAATATTTAAAGGTTTGGGGAAATCTTGTAAGGCAGTAATGACAGCAATTAACTGCCTTTTGAGCAGAAGTATAAGAGGTAGAAATAAGTTTGTCTGTAGGACCTATATGGCCAGCATTGCCATTACTGGAGCCATCAGTGAACACTGTAACGGCTTCAGGAATGGGCTGATTTTTGGTTAATCGAAGAACCACCTAAGATGTCATTTTTATAAAATCAAATAATTTGTTTTTTGGATAACAATTGTCAATAATTCCAATAAAATCAGCCAAGTGAATTTGCCACAGTACAGAATGTTGAAAGGCAGCTTGAAGTTCAAATTGATTTAAAGGAACTACAATTACATTTGGATCAAATCCAGAAATTTGAAGTATTCTGCACCAAGCCTGTATAATTAATATGGCTATTTGGTGTAGATAAATAGACAAAGTTTTTCACACAGAATGAGGAAGGAAACACCACTCCACGAAATCATTATGTTGAACTATTAGTCTAGTAGGGGAGTGTAATGAAGCAAAAACTAGAAGCTGAAGAGGCTGAAACGTCTGTACTTTAGATAACTGGGTGGTCTGCATTCTTTCTTCTATGAATTCTAGTTCTAGTAAAGCCTCAGGGGTCAAAGTTTTAGGGCTGCGGATATCAGAATCTCCCCACAGCATAGAGAACAAGTTAGATAGGGCATAAGTCAGAATGCCTAAAGTAGGTCTTAAATAGTTAATATTACCTAAAAGTTTTTGGAAGTCATTTAAAGTTTTTAAAGTATCTCTCCTAATTTGAACTTTTTGAGGTTGAATACATTGTTTATTGACTACTATTTCTAAATATTGAACAGGAGTGGTCTGTTGAATTTTATCCTAAGTGATGTGTAATCCAGCCTCTGTAACACAGCGGCTTAAAATTTTTTAACAGTCAATTAATTCTTTATCAGTGGGGGCAGCAATTAAAATATCATCAATATAAAGAGGAATATAAGACTCGGGAAATTGGGCTTGAACTGGTGAAAGCACTTCTCCAGCATAAAGCTGGCCAATTGTAGGGCTATTTGGCATTCCTTGAGGAAGTACTTTCCATTGATAATGAGCTGCAGGCTCTTGATTATTGATAGATGGTACAGTAAAAGCAAATTTTTCACAATCTGATTTATGTAAAGCAATATGAAAAAAACAATCTTTAAGATCAATAACTATGAGAGGCTAATCATCAGATATTAAGGCAGGGGCAGGCATGCCAGCTTGGACAGCCCCCATAGGTTTAATTACAGCGTTAATGGCCTTTAAATTGGTTACCATCCGCCATTTGCCTGATTTCTTTTTTAGTAGAAACACTGGGTAATTCTAAGGGGAATGAGGAGTTTCCACATTTGTAAGTTGTAACTGCTCAGAAACCAATTTATTTAAAGCCTCCAGTTTTTCTTTAGAAAGCAGTCACTGCTGAATCCTAGGGCCACGTGTCTTATCATCTTTGTTTAAAGCGATATTAGGTAATAAAAGCAATTGAACTTGTTTAACAGTAGTAAAAGAAACAGGAGTTTGGCTTGGGAAGTGTAATTTATCTTAAGCTTTCATACACAGCTTTGTTACTTGTTTTGTGGTAAGAGCATCAAAGTTCAATTGGGCATAAATATCAGAGAAACTGTAGAAGCCTGTGAGCTGAGCCTGAGTAATTAGAATGCCATTACTGCTATTTAGCTGAGCCTGCAAATGGGCCTCCTCTGACTACTAGGCTAAGATGGAGTTAGAACAGCTTTTTGCTAAAAGGTCACAGTCTAAAGGAAGCAAAACAACTTTAGTGCAAAAAGTTTGCAATACTATTTGAACAGAAGGAAAAGTAGGACTATACTGATTGCAAGCATCCTTAAATTGTTTTAAAAAAGGTAAGATTGAGTGGCGCATATTGACGCAGACTTGTTGAGAAACTGAAACAACAGGAGGGTGAGGGGCTGAAGTGGATGGGGGAGGGCTTGGAGAATAATAGGCAAATTGTAGTTTGGTCCTGGAGCTATTAGCTGATGCTGGAGGTTTGAAGAAAGAAGAATTAGCATATCTATGGTACTAGACTGTGTGAGTCGCAGCCGCGGGAGTTTCAAGTACTTGCTCTTCATGAAAAGAATTAAGATAAGTAGGTGGTAACTTTAAGCCAGAGTTACTAGAGTTAGACATTGAATTTTCAGCATCGTTAGGTGGGGGAAGAGTAGCTAACGGGAGAGTGTGATGAGATAATGAAGGCTGTGAGGGAGAGGAAAGTTGAGGAAAAGGCAGAAAACTGCAGAAACTGCAGGGATTTAAGAGATCTGCAAGCTACTAAGAGGGCAGGCACCAAGGCCTAACTACCTCAAACAGTGATGGGAATATAATACCTTGCCGAGACTAGTTTTTGGAATGCTTTATGAACATAATCACATAATTTTATATACATGGTTCCTTTTTCAGGAAACTAAGGACAGTATTTTTTTTACTGCCTTGAATAGAGTGATCATATTTTTCGTGGCTACTTGTTTTAACAGGAGTTTAATATACGAGAGATAAGAAAGATGCTTAGACTCTGTATGACCTATAGTTAACTTAGACTTTACGGAGACTACTTACCACTTGTCGGGGAGTTGAACACTCTTATCTTGGACTAAGCCAATTGACATTTCACCACACCTACTAAAGGGAATTGGATTCCTTCATGCACTTAGGAAAAAAGAAAGACAACGTGGATTCTGCCCCGATATTCACGTAGTTATTTTCTATTTTTCCTAAGCATTGGCCAGCTTGAGAAATAAAGGGATAGAGTACAAAAGAGAGAAATTTTAAACCTGGGCATCTGGGGGAAACATCACATGTCAGTAGGTTCCATGATGTCCTACAAGCCACAAAAGCCAGCAAGTTTTTATTAGAGATTTTCAAAAGCAGAAGGACTGTGTGAATGCTTGTAGGTGACAGACATCAAATACTTAACAAAGTAATAGAATATCACAAGGCAAGTGGAGGCAAGGCAAGATCACAGGACCACAGGACTGAGGCGAAATTAAAATTGCTAATGAAGTTTCAGGCACCATTGTCATTGATAACATCATATAAGGAGACAAGGTTTTGAGATCAACCTGTCTGACCAAAATTTATTAGGCGGGAATTTCCTCTTCCTAATAAGCCTAGGAGCGCTATAGGAGACTGGAGTTTATTTTATCTCTGCAGTCTCAACCATAAGAGACAGGCTATGCTCAGGGGGGCCAGTTCAGAGACCTACTTGCAGGTGCACATTCTCTTTCTCAGGGATGTTCCATGCTGAGAAAAAGAATTCAGTGATATTTCTCTCACTTGCTTTTGAAAGAAGAGAAATATGGCTCTGTTCTGCCCAGCCCACCAGCGGTCAGAGTTTAAGGTTGTCTATCTTATTCCCTGAAAAATTACTGTTATCCTGTTCTTTTTTCAAGGTGCTCAGATTTCATATTGCTCAAACACACATGCTGTACAATTTGTGCAGTTAACGCAATTATCACATAGTCCTGAAGCGACATACATCTTCCTAGGCTGACAGGATTAAGAGATTAAAGTAAAGAAGGGCATAGGAAATCACGAAGGTATTGATTGAGGAAGTGATAAGTGTCTATGAAATCTTTACAATTTATGTTTAAATATATCAGTAAAGACAGGCATAAGAAATTACAAAAGTATTAATTTGAGGAACTAATAAATGCCCATAAAATGTTCACAATCCACATTCTTCTGTCATGGCTTCAGCTGGTCCCTCCATTTAAGGTCCCTGATTTCCCACAACACTCTCAGCTACACACTCAGGTGAAAGTATAAGTTTTAACCATCCTACATTTACAAAGCCCATTGTTGAAGTCCTGAGTCTAAAAAGTGAATACAGAAGAAAGTTGGAAATCTTACTTCCATAACTGAATCTTATCACCAGCGGGATGGTGGCTCATTTCTGGACCCAGCTTACAGGCATAGTAGTGCTCTCATCCTTGAAGTCAGCCTATAGGAGAGAAGTTGACAGTCGTACCTGGGTTTAGGGCAATATGAAAGATTGTGAGTCCATATAAACATCTAAACCTCAAGGCAGTTTGCAACTGTCATGCATTTTGTATAAAGTTCTCAGATGCTATAGAGAGTGTCATACAATGGCCAGGAAACAGGAGAGATTGTGACTCTCATACACAAAACTAGCCAACAGTTAATGGTGTCACCCTTAAAGATGAGGGAATTATGTCATATGCCGTGGCCTGTTACCTCTGGGTTGAGACGTTTTGGTTTAATTCCTTTTTGTAAGGCATTATTACATATCACTAGGTCAGAATCATGAAAATATGACTCTTATGCCTGGGCTCTGCAAGTAAAGGATACTTTTATGTACATCCAGGCCTTTTGGCTAGGTGATATGTCTCCCCTGCAAGTGCCATGTTCATGGGGAACACTGTGACATATCGCTAGATATGGCATGTAGGTAATGTGACTCATCTCCTGCCTGGATCCTGCCAACTGAAAAAATTGTGACCTACCACTAAATGAAAACCTAGGTGATATGATTCTCCTCTTTGTCCTGGACTCTGCCAAGGGAGGGAATCATTATATATTTTTGAGTCCAGCACCCAGGTGGTGTGATTCTCTTTTTTTCTTTATACCTGTCTACATTGGTCATGGTGGTGCATTACTTGGTTATGCACCTTCTGCCTCATTTCTGCCCACATGTTAGATTGTGTCATATAACTTGGGAAGCATTTAGCTTCCTCTATAAAGGATAGGTCCTTGATAGATAGAGGGATGTTAATGTTTATTGATGGAATATTTGAAACACAATCAAGATACAGGCTAGTTTTTTCATGTGAAGAGAAGAATGCCCAGTATTAGAGAGGTTCTTTGGGTTACCTCTGGGACTCAGAAGTAAGGGGGCTATTCTTAGTTTTATTACTAGGACCGTTATTATTATTAAGGATAAAAATTGATTAATAGTTTTTATTATTGTTCACTGTCTGGAAGAAAGTTTATTGGAAAGGATATCTATCATGATAATTATAGATGTGGTTGTAAGTTTAAAGAAATATTTGGTGGTTGCTTCTGTAGAGTGGAGATTTATTTTTTTAATTAAGATTGAGTTAAAAGCTATTATATTTATTTCTTGTCCTGTTCAGATGAGAACTCAATGTGAGCCTGGCATTGCAAAAAGAGTTTCTGTGAAAATAGTAAAGGAGATAATAAGTTGTAGTAATGGATTAATTACTATGGGAAAGGTATAACCAACATTTTTAGAGTACGGGCCTGATAGCTTATTTAGCTGACCTTACTTTAGGATGTGGTGTAATATGTAGCACAGATAATTTTGGAATCTCAGGGATAGTCTCAATTCCTATAGTTTTAGAAATAACAGGATTTTAATGCCTATTGTTTATCAAAATAATTCTTTCATCAGACATATCTTATTTGTTTTGAGTGTAATGCTGGAAGTTAGGACAGGCATTGTGACATATCACATGCAGAATGCTAATGTAAGTGATAGAAATTTTTTCCATAGAAAATGTATAAGTTGTTCATAGTTAAATTAGGGGTATTCTGTTACAATCTATAAAAACAGGGTAGTTAAAAGCAGGGTCTTTGTAATGAAATTTGTAATATAAATTTCTGGTGAATTTATAGTGTGTAATGCTCCTAGGAAAACAGTAGTAGTTAGGGCATTCATTATGATCATATTCATGTATTATGCTGTAAGAAATAGGACAAAGAAACCTGTGGCATATTTGACACTGAAGCTTAAGAATAACTCTGACTCTCCTTTTGTTAGGTCAAAAGGGGCTCAGTTAGTTTCTTCTAGTGTGGAGATAAATCATATCATGGCTAGGGGTCATCATGGTAGGAGCAGTCAGAGGAATTATTGTGTTGCGATGAGTGCATGTAAGCTAAATGAGCCACTTATTATTAGAACTAATAAAAGGATAATGGGTAGGTAACCTCATATGAAATTGCCTGGGCCACAGCTCATAAGGCACTGGTTAGTGCATAATTTGAATTAGCTGCTTATCCCAATCATAGAATAGAGTAGATGACTAGGCTTCATGTAACTAGTATAAATATGAGGCCTGCATCAAAATTAAATAGAGGATCTGGTATAGGGAGGGGAGTCCATAAGATGAGAGTAATAGAAAGAGCCAGGGTTGAGGCAATAATGTAAATGGTAATAGTAGATGTTGAGTGATGTAAGGGTTCTTTGGTGAAAAATTTTATTACATCATCAAATGGTTGAAGCAATCCATAGGGACCTACAGTGTTAGGCCCTTTACATAGTTACATATATCCCAAGATTTTTTGTTCAATGAGTGTAAGGAATGCTATAGTAATTAGAGTGGGAATAGTAAGTAGGAGAAGGTTAATTGTAGCATATTGTTAAGAAGAGGAGTTGAACTTCTGATTATTAAGTTTTATGAAACTGTCAGGCTCTGCTATCTTAAGAAACTCTGTTCTTGGGTAGGGTGCATGGTGATATGTTAGATTAAGATAACATCATCTGTGGGGCAAGGGTGCTTTATGAAGTGGGCCTTATTTCTCTTGTCCTTCCTTAATAGGAGTAATGTTAAATAGATAGAAACCAACCTGGGTTACTCTGGTCTGAACTCAGATCACACAGGACTTTAATACTTGAACAAAGAAATCCTTAATAGTGTCTACACTATTAGGATGTCCTTATCCAACATCAAGGTCATAAACCCCATTGTAGATATACACTCTAGAATCGGATTATGCTATTATCCCTCGGGTAATTTATTTCTTTGATCAAATTATTGGATCAAAAAGTATCCACTCACTTAGATTAGTGCAGTCTTAGTTTAGGTTGTGCAAAGATTCAATTATGCTCCAAGGTCATCCCAACCCAAATTTTTAATGCATGAATAGTACACTAGGGCCTGTAGTCTTTTTTGAGCTTTTATTTACATTAATGAATTAAAGGTCTATAGGGTCTTCTCATCTTATTTGTTTATATCCACCTTTTCGTGGACAGGTAGTCAATTTAACTGATTAAAAGTGAGAGACATCTGAACCCTCATATGTCCATTGATACAAGTCCCTATTTAGGGAACAAGTAATTATGCTGCCTATGTTGAGGATAGCATAGTTATTGAACATTTTTCACTGGGCAGGCAGTGCCTCTGATACTGGTAATGCTAGAGGTGATGTTTTTGGTAAACAGGCAGGGTACGATTTGCTGAGTTCCTTTTAGTTTTTGTAATCTTTCCTTAAAGCATAGCTGTGTTGGATTAACAGTATATATAACAGGGTGCTTATTATACCAATTATTAATATTGGGTTGTTAACTCTCAGTGAATCATTCTGGTCTGATGTAAGACTATGCAAAGAAGAATATTTTCATGTTACTTATATTAACATTATGGCTCCTATTAAGTAATAAATTAGTCCAATGTGATGTTAAAGTTTAGTGTGGTGATTAGAATTTAAGGTAATTGGATGTTTAGCTTGAATGCTTTCTTAATTGGTGGCTACGTGGGGCCAACTATGGTGGTAATATTTTTTACTCTCCATAAGAAGTTTGTTTCCTGAGGTCTAAACAGCTGTCCCTATTTAGAATAACAGTTAAACTTTCAGGGAGATTAAGTAATTCTGTGGGTAAGTTTAATATTCAACTAAGATTCTATCTTGGACAATCAGCTATCACCAGGCTCAGTATGCTTGTCACTGCTACTCTTGAATCTTCCTACTCTTTTTCCACATAGTTAGGTGAACTCTTTTAGCTGTTCTTGAGTAGCTCATCTGATTTTGGGGGACTTGGCTGTGGTTCTCTGTGGAAAGTTATTTCTAGTTAATACATTATTCAGAATGTATACGGTTTGTCTTTGCTTTTTACTGCTTTATTCAGTTTTTTTCATTTTTTCCTTATGGTACTATGTGTATTGTACCAGGGTAAAAATTTATATAGCCTATAGTTTTTTCTAAGGTAAATGTTATGATTAAGATGTTGTGATAATAGTTGATGGAGGTTCGGGGCTAGAGTTGGCTCAAAGTGATCAGGCTGTGATGAAATCTTCTGGATGTAATACAGATGCTTTGGGTTAAGCTACACTTTGGTTTGTCCAAACACACTTTTCAGTATGCTTACCATTTTATGACATGTCTCCTCTGTATATGCATAGAGAGTTTTCAGTAATAGTAATTTCTAGAATAATATTTGAGGAGGATGATGGATGGTGTGTGCATGCTTCATGGCCTAATTCAACCCAGCACTCTGCTCTTGGTTTTCTGCTAAATCCTCCTTGAGCCCTTAGATTTCAGAAAAGTTGTTGCAAGATTTTCTGGGTATAGAAGAGCCAATTTCTTGCCACCTAATGAACTTCACCTTGACCTAACATTTGTATGTGTATACTTGTTCTTACTCTATAACCTTTCTAGGATTTTCTAAAGATTGGAGTATATAGGTTGTGGGCAAGAGGTGGTGAGGTATATCAGGGTGTATTGATTATAAAACAGGCTCTTTTGGAGGGATATAAAGTACTGCCAAGTCCTTTAAATTTTAAGCTGTTGCTTGTAGTATTCAGGTGAATGGTTTTGTTAATGTAACTATTAGAGTTTGGGGCTGAGCATAGTGTGCTATCTAATCCCAGTTTGAGTCTTGGCTATTGTGTCTTCCAGATATGAAAACCACCTTCATAGTATAGTTTATTTCAGATGGAGCATTTTTTTTTTTTTTTTTTTTTACAACTTGGTGTTTAGCTTTACTGTGGGCAGACCTTAACACTCTTTACACAGTGTTCCACTAGCTTGGTTTAATCATATGGCCATGGTGGCTGGGGCAAAATTGACCAGCCCTAGATACCAGTATAGCTTAGTTAAATATGCATTTATTACTAAATATTTATCACTGCTGTTTCCCATGGGGCTGTGGTTGAGCAAAGTGTTTTGAGCTGCATTTGTGCATGCTTGATACTTACTCCTTTTGATCCAGGTGATCTATAAGGCATTTTCACTGGGGTGGGGATGCTTCCTTGTGTAGTCTAAGATCCAGTTGAAAGGCCAGAACTAAATTTATTTATTTATGGGATTGTGTAGGCCCATCCAGATACTTTCAGTGTCTTGCTTTGAAATAATTAAGCTATATTAACTGTATAAATACTTAAGTCTAAAATTAGAATATGAGAAGGAAAGAAGTAAATATAAATAGTCATTAATCATTCTGAATACTCAGGGTCTTTAAAGTTGAATTGGCAGAGATTCAGTTGAGAGAATTACTCACAATTTAGGGTGGGAGTTTAGTTATTGTATTCATTACATAAAATGGAGGCTTGATTTGGGGGTCTTAAGAATTTTAGGAAAATTACATCAATCAAAGGGTAGCTGTTGGGATATTCATGGTTAAAATATGATTTTTGAGTTCTAGCAGTGTTGCACTTTAGTCTCTTGTTTTGGAATTTGGCAAGGATAAAGTTACCTTAGTTGATGGTAATGTCAGTGATGAGGGGAGGAGGAGTTTGTGGATTTAATTGGAAATAGTTTTTGAAAGTGAGCATACCTGTGTGAGCATATGTGCCTATTGATTAATTGTTATGTCTTTGAAGCATGAATTAATTAGTAGCCATGGTTATTATGCCAGCCCAGAATATTTAATAGAAGATCAACTTCTACAATTGATTTGGAAGGAATTAAGTCTGAGTTTCTCTACAGCTGATTTGGAGGGGACCAGGCCTTCCTTGATGGTGAGTGATAGAATCTTCCAGAGTTAAAAATATCAAATACATGACAGTGCTCCCATTACTAGTTAACAGGATGGTAGCATTTCATCCATCGAGATGTATTATTTAAGGGGAACATGTGGGGGGATCTTAGTTTTATGCCCTGAAGTAAGAACCAGATGCCAGTTATACTTTCAAAATAGTCACCCACGTGAGTTATAGGCCCAGAACAAGGAAGGTAGTACTCCTGAGTAGGATGATAATTTCACAGAGGTTGGTAGATTAAGAGACCAGAATCTGGCAGGGGATATCCATGTTGATGGGAGATTTCTTGACAGAAATGTGCTATGTCTGATGAATGAATGTATGCACTATGTAATATTAAGGATATCTAGTATGGGTCAATATACATATGAACTAGATTTGTATTATACAGTCAATAATAGTAGATGTACCATAGTTGATTAAGGGAAGGTTAATACATGCTTATATGTATGTGGACTAGATTTGTAATGTAATCACATTAAGAAAGTATGAATAAACAATTATAGTACTATATATTATTCATGGGGGCTAGCAGTAATGCACAAAGTACATAAAAGCACTAATGTATTAGTGCTAGTTGATTAATACTGACATAGTAAAGTGTGTGCTGTGAAAAAATTCATGGGTAATTTAATTAGAATTTCAGCTTTGGATATTGATGGTGAAGTAGGAATGCTTTTTCCTTGAGTTGTCCTGGGGAGGGGATTCTCCATTTCTGGTTTAGAAGACCAGAGTATTGAATTATAATACAAGAGAACTTTCATTTAAGTAATATGTTCAATTAGGGTAGCGAGCAGTATAAGGGTGAGGATGGTAGAGAAGTACATGATAGATGCTGTCTGTCTGATGACAATAAAAGGGTATTTGATGGCTGCCTCTGATTCATGTGAGTGTAAACAGGTCAGCCACTAGGATTCAGAATATACATTGATTTAATGGCTGGCATCTTATGCCTTGTTGTTTAGACTTGTGAAGTACAGGAATAACTGCTAGATGAGAATCAAGAATACGAGAGCAGATATGCATCCTAGTTTGTTAGGGATAGATCGTAACATGGGTGTGCAAACAAAAACTACAACTATTGCTTAATGTTGGGTGGGGTATTGAGGGGTTGACTAAACTAATTATCTGGGTTGCTCCGGAGGTCAGGTGAAAAAAATACTAGAGTTATTACAAGGAGAAGAACAATTAACCTAGATATCTTTGGTTTTATAGTAGGGATGGAAAGTGATTTTGTATGGGTCTGATGAAACCCCTAAAGGGTTGTTATATCCTCTTTCATGCAAGAATAAAAGGTGAATCATTGCTAGAGCTGCAGTGATCAAAAGTAAGATGAAATGGAGTGCAAAAAAGTTGTATGAGGGTGGCTTGGTGAACTAAGAATCTGCCTCAGATTCATTGTACAAGGTCAGTTCCAATATATTGGATAGCTGATAGTAGATTTGTAATTACTGTAGCACCTTAGAATGATATTTGGCCTCATGTGATCATGTAGCCTATGAATGCTGATGCTATAGTTTTGAATAAGAGGATAATGCCAAATTTCAGGTTTCTGTGGATAGAAATGATTTGTAGTATAAGCCTTGGCCAACATGTAAGAAGAGGCAGATGAAAAATGTTGAAGGGCCGTTGGCCTGAAAATAGTGAACAATTCAGCTGTATTTTACACCTCAATTTATATGAGTGACTGAAGAAAATGCAGTTGAAGTGTCTGAAATATAGTGCATGACCAGAAATAATCCTGGGAGGATCTGGAGAATTAGGCAGCCACCAAGAAGTGAGCTGAAGTTTCATCAGGTAGAAATGTTAGATGGTGTGGAAAGATAAATGAATAAGTAGTTAACAATTTTATTGGCAGATGTGTTTTGTGAGTATTGGTCATTAGTGTTCTTGTAATTGAAGTAAAATGATGGTTTGTCATGGTTATAGTCCATGTGGGAATAATGGAATATGCTTTATTTTTATTAAGTATTACCTTGGATATAGGGTTTGTAGGTTTTTCTTTGAAACTTTCTCCTATTTATGGAGGCCTAGGGATAATTATTGGTGGTGCTGTGGATTGTGGTATTGTGTTGAATTTTCATGGGGGTTTCATGGGTCAACAGTCTTTTTTATTTATTTAGGTGATATGATGGTTGTTTTTGGTTATACTGTGGCTATTGCTATTAAGGAATATCCTGAAACATGAGGGTCAACTATTGACATTTGAGGGGCTTTATTATTAGAATTATTAAGAGAGTTGATGTTGGTTCAATGAATATTTGAGTATGATGGGGTGGTGGTCACGATTAATTTTAATAGCATAGAGAGTTAGATAACTATTGAGGGTGAGAGGCTGGGATGGTTGTGTGAGGATTCTGTCAGAATGGCTGCCTCATCCAGGAAATGTAGGCCGCTACCAAGGTGTTGATAATTTTTGGCATAAATTCCTACATATGGATGCACTGTGACATATTGCTAGGTTAGAATCATAATAATGTGACTATTCTGCCTGGATTTTGCCAACAGGGAATATTATCACATATCTCTTGGCCTGTAAGCAAGGTGAGTTTTCTCTCCTGCCTCTTCCCCTAGAGGATATTGTGAAACATTGTTTGGTTTAAAATCTGGGTCATGTAACTCTCCTCTCCTGCCTGTATCCTGCTGACCAAAGAAATTGTGACATACTGCTGATTGCAAAACCTAAATAATGTGACTCTTCTTCATATTCTAGACTCTGCCAAGAGAGGGGATTATTACATATTGAAGAGCTCAGCACCTTGGTAGAGTGACTCTCCTCTTTTTCTTCTTCCCTATCTATCATGGGCTTGGTGACATACTCTTTGAGGCTGTACCCTGGTGATGTGACCCTTCTGACTAAGACCAGCCTGCAAATGAGATAATACTGTATCACTGGCTCAGCACCGAGGTGATGTGCCTGCTTTGTGCCTGCTCACAGGTGAAATTGGGACATATACCTGGAATAAACACACATGTACAACAATAACTATCATACCTGGAACCAGCCAGTAGAGATATTTTGACTCTTATAGCCAGTCTCACGGCCATTGGTAAAGTTCTGGGTTTTTCACTTGTATAAGATTCACGAAGGATTATAGCCCTGCCACATATCTATCACATAAACCCTTAATGGTACAAAGAGTGTTATAACAGAGACCAGCAACCAGGTGAGAATATGACTCTTGTATGCACATCTAGCTGATATGATTGTCATTCTTAAAATTGAACAGGGCCTAGGAATGAGGTACTATATCTCACATGTAACAAAACGTCAAAGATTGAAATAGTTGCTGTCTTACATGGATCAGATTCACAGGTGCTATGGTAATATTTAAACCATGATTCAGCACACTTGTTATGCTGTAACTCCCCTACTGAAACACAATCTTCAACTGGGATTGGAGCTCTTATACATAAATCTTGACTGTTGTTGAGATTGTGACTCCAATACTTTGACCCAATTCATAGAAAGTGTTGACTCATGTATACAAAACCAGGACTTGTGTGGGGTGTGAAACTTATTTCCAAATATTGATGAGACTGTAATTAAGACAGATGCCTTTGCCCAGCACATGAATAATTTCACTATCTTCTCTAGTCCCAGACCACATATGAAATACTGCCATATGTGAGACAAGCACCTAAGCAATATGTAACAACTTCCTTGGCTCTGCCTACAAAAGGCACTTTTATATATCTGGGGATCATCACCAAGGTGATGCAAGTAATGTGCCTGAAAGGTGACTACGAAAAGAATTGTGTCTTATATCTAGTTCCATCACTTAAGTTATTGGCTCCCTTCTACTGCCTAGACGCTGCACTTACAGTGCATTGTGACACATAACTGGACAATTTACCGAGGTGATGTGATTCTACTTTATGGGCTCTGCCAACAGGAAGCATTGTAGCATATCATTGGGTCCCCAAAAAGGTGATGTTTTTTGCTTTTGCTTGGGTCCTCACCACAGAGAGATTGTGACATATTGCTGAGTTCAGCACCTGTGTGAAACCACTCTCCAGCCTTGCTACAGCACATAAGCTTCATTTTGACATATATCTAGGCCAATTGCCTAGGTGAAATTAACCTCCTCTCTTGCCAAAGTCTTGCTTACACAGGGAGTTTTGATGTAACTGAAACCAGCTTCCAGGTGATGTGACTCTTCTGCCAGGGTCCTGCACACTAGGAGGATTCTGTCATTTCTCTGGACCTGAAAGCACTATTGTGATGTGACTTTCTTTCCTTCTCTCTGGACACTGGTGTTATTGTGCCATGTTCTGGAGACCATAGCAAAAGCCAAATAACAATTCATATGTCATAAGCCAGGATATGTGTAGAATGGTGAGTCTTATTCTAAAATTTTTCTGTAAGCATAATTGTGACATGTACCTTTGCATAGCTGCTGAGTGATTTAATAATTCTCTCTAGGTATAGCCCACAAATGAGATTTTCACAAATGTCTAGGCCAAGCACCTTGGTGATTTGACTGTGCTATCTTAACAATGGCTTCAGGATGGATTGTAATGTATATCTGGACAAATTGTCTAGGTTACATGACACTTCTAACCTGTTTGCACCTTGCTTCTTTTGGTAATTGTAGCATTTGTAAGAACTGAATCCAAATGATATGACTTTCTTGCCTGGGCCTTATCAATAGGAGCATTGTGACATACATTTGGGTCCATCATTTAGGTGATATGACTCTCCTCCTCTGCCTGAACTGTGCCCAAAAGGGACATTGTGCCACAGAGCTGGAACTAGCACACATGTTATGTGATATTTTTGATAGGACCCTGCCTACAAAGAGAATATAGAAATATTTCTGTCCCAGCATTTAAGTAATGTGGCTAAGAATTAAGTAATGTGGCTTCATAACAGAGGACATTGTGACATATACCTAGGCATGGCTGACAGGAATGATAGTGAGTCTCATATGGAAATTCAGCCAATAGAGGATATTTTGATTCTTATAACTAGGTTTATGAAAATGCAACATGTCACGGATCACCTCATTGTTCAAAGGTCACAAAAGATTACAACACTGACACATATTTTACAAAGTCTTTGGGTTATAAGGACAGAGTCACAACAGGATTAACACACAGATGAAACTGTGAGTCTTCTATGCAAACCCAGCTGACAGTCAAGAATGTCATGATCTCACATGGATAAAGCCAACTGTCACATATGAAAACAGGGCATCTGTGGTATTGCAAATTTCCTGTGTGAAATTTTCTGACAGTGTGATTGTGATATAAATCTTTGTGAAGCACCTTTTTAATTTGACTCTTCAGACTTTTTCCAGCCCATATATGGGATTGTGATATATACCTAGACCAAACTCGAGGTGATGTGATTCTCCTGTCTGGGCCCTTCTCTCAGTAAGGATTGTGATATATCACTGGATCTAGCAACAAGGTGATCTTACATTCTTGCCTGCACCGTGCCAAACAAAATTGTTGTGACATATTTTTGTGTCCATCTCATAGGAGATGTAACTCTCTTCTCTGGAATGGACTGAGCACAAAGGAAGGTTTATTGACGTAATGTAAGGCCAGGCACATACATGAGGGTATTTTTTTTTCCCAGAGCCATGACCAGTGGAGGGCATTGTGACATATCTCTGGACCTATGACCTAGGTTATGTGACTCTCCTGTTTTTGCCCTGCCAACCTAAAAAGTGACATGTTTCTAGGCCAGCAACACAGGTGAAGGTATTCTTGCCAGGGCTATGCTTCATGGTGGACATTGTGATAGACCTCTGGGCCTATTGCCTAGACGAAGTGACTCCCTCCTTGGGCCCTACACATTGTAGGCATAAGCAGAGAACCTGCACTAGGGTAATGTAACTATATTTGCCTGGGTGCTGTTCTAAGAGAGTCTTGTGACATATCTCAGGACCCAGCACCCAAGTGACGGGACTCTTTTGCCTGATTTCTGCCCACATGTTACATTGTGACATATTCCAAGGGAAGCACCTATGTGATATGATTCATCTCATCTGCCTGAGCCCTACCTACTAAAGACATTGATATAAGCCCATGGCCTATGCCTCTAAAATTGTGGGATTTTGAAATATTGCTGAGCCCAGCTTAGGTCATGTGACTGTACTCTTTTTTCTGAAGTATGCCCACAAAGGAAAATTTTGACCTACTGCACCCAGATGATGTTACTCTTCTGCCAGAGTCCTGAATAAAGAGGGAATTTTTGCATACTGGTGGGCCCAGCACCCTGATGATGTTACTGGCCTGCATGTGCCAGAGCCACAGAGAGTATTTTGACATATCTTCAGCCAATTCTGTAGCTGTTTAGCTCTCATTCCTAGGCTAAGTATTCCACATGTGAAATTGTGTCATATTAATCACTCCAGCACCCAGTTAATGTGACCCTCCTTCCTAGGTTTTGTCAAGAAAGAACATTGTGACATATTGTTTGCCACATCACCTAAGCTATTTGATTCTTTGTTCTAATTTTTTGCCCACAAATGGGATTATGACATGTATGTTGCTTCAGTTCAGATGCATGATACTCAAACTTATACTGAGATTCAACCAAGAGAAAGTATTTTGCCTCTCATTACTAGGTTAATGAAATAGTTAAAGTCCTGGGTTGCATTTTTGTACAAGGCTCACAGAAATTTACAATGGTATTTCTTATTCTACAATCTCCTTGGGTGGTACAGAGAGTTTCAAAACAAGGCCACACAAAAAGTTATAATTGTCACTCTCAATTACACACCCAGTTAAAAGTAAAAGTTGCCACCATCCCACATTCTCAAGGCTCACTGTTGAAGTACTGAGTTTAACATGGGAAAACAGAACAAAGATGGAATTTTGAGTCTCATGTGTGGATCTGGTAACAGGTGTGATCATGACTCATTTTTGAAGATTATCATGCATCCTGAGGTCACAGTCATAGGGTGGCTTACTCCTGCAATCCCAGCACTTTGGGAGGCCGAGGTGGGCAGATCATGAGGTCAAAAGATTGAGACGATCATGTCTAATATGGTGAAACCACGTCTCTACTAAAAATACAAAAAATGAGTTGAGAATGCTGGCAGGCACCTGTAATTCCAGCTACTTGGGAGGTAGCATTAGGGGAGTCACTTGAACCTGGGAAATGGAGGTTGTAGTGAGCCAAGAGTGCAGCACTGTGCCACAGTACTCCAGCCTGAGTGACAGAGTGAGATTCTGCAAAAAAAAAAAAAAAAAAAAAAATCTCATTCCGGAACTCAGCCTAAATGAGAGATATTGTCTATAATACTATAATACCTTGGTTTAAGGCAATATATAACATTATGAGTATATATGAGCATGTGAGTCACAGAGTAGTTTGCAACTCTAATGCATGATGTATAAAGCCCTCTGATGCTGCAGAGGACTGCATACAATGACCCAGCACATGGGACATTTTGACTTATATACATAATAAGCTCACAGTTAAAATAGTCACCCTGAAAGATGGAGATATTTTTTCATGTCACTGAGCTGACTACCAAGCTGTTAAAACTTTTGCTTAAATTGTTTTCCGTGTGTTCATTGTTACATACTGTTGGTCAGAATTATAATAATGTGACTCTTGTTCCTGGGTCCTGCCAACAAGAGATATTATAACATATCTCTGAGACTGTCAGCTAGGTGATTTGTCTATTTTACCTGTCTTTTGTCCTCAAGGGACATTGTGACATCTCTGTAAGTAGCATCTAGAAAATGTGACTCTCCTCTCTGGCCAAGGTCCTGCCAACTAAAGGAATTATGACATACCACTGAGTGAAAAACCTAGGTAATGCAACTGTCTTCTTTATTCTTGAATTGGCCGAGAGAGTATTGTTTCATATTGCTGAGCCCAGCACCTAGGTGTTGTGACTCTCCTGTTTTTCTTCAACCCTGTCTACAGTGTATATAGTGCCATATTTCTTGAGGTTGTACCAAAATGATGTTATTCTTATGACTTGGCCCTGCCTCCAAGGAAGATTATAATGTATCCTGAGGACAGAATCCAGATGAGAAGACTCTCCTGCCTTGTTTCTGCCCTCAGGTGAAATTGAGTAGACTAGAGCACTGTAACCCTTAGTGCTTGACTCATGCAGTGTTCATAGGAATTTCAAGATCATATTTTGTAGCAGGGCAAAAAAGGGCTGGTATAAATGAGAAGATGCTGGTGAAATAATTGGAGCCAGGAAGAGAATGAGACATGCTTGGAAAAGTGCACATACTCCTTAGGTGCAGCAGAACTGCCTGGCCAGTTCTCTGGTTTTGGCTTTGTGCCATGGAATTAACAGTCATTACCTTTATACCGCATTTGTTCAGTATTAAGTTTCTGATGTTGAACATAATATGATAACTTGTTAAAGACTTTTCCACAGTTTTAACACTTGTAAAGCTTCTCTCTAATGTGAATTCTCTTTTATCTAATGAGGTGTGAGAACAAGCTCAATGCTTTGCCACATTCTTTACATGTGTAGGCTTTCCCTCCAGTGTGAATTATCTAATGATTAGTAATGTCTGAGAAGCACTTAAAGGTTTTGCCACATTCTTCACATTCAAAAGGTCTGTTTTCTGTATAAATTCTTGTGTAATTAATAAGGGTGGAGAAGTGGGTAAAGGCAGTCCCACATTCTTCACAGATGTACGATTTCTTTCCAGTGTGAATTCTCTTTTGTTTATTAAAGGCTGAGAACCACATAAAAGCTTTTTTGTATTGAATACATTTGTGGGGTTTCTCTCCACTATGAATTATCTTACGTTTAGTAAGGTCTGAGAACCACCTATAGTCTTAGTTACATTCTTCACCTGTGTAGAGTTTCTCTCCAGTATGAATTATCTGACATTTAGCAAGTTCTGAGAACCACCTATAGGCTTTGTTACATTCGTCATATTTATAAGGTTTCCCTCCAGTATGAATTATCTTATGATTAGTAACATCTGAGAAGCACTTAAAGGCTTTGCCACATTCTTTGCATGTGTAGGGTTTGTCTTCAGTATGATTTCTATTTGTTTAATAAGGGTTGGAAGCAGGTAAATATTTTCCCATGTTATTTGCATTTGTCAGGTATCTCTCCAATATGAGCTCTCTTATGTTCAGTAAAATTTGAGATCTTTTCAAAGACTTTATCACATTCTTCACATCTGTAGCATCTCTCTGCAGTATGATTTCACTTCTGTATAGTAACATCTGAGAACAACCTACAGTTTTTGGTACATTCTCCACATTTGTAGCATTTCTCTCTGCTAAAAAATTTTATGTTCAGTAAAGATTAAGCACAACTCAAAAGCTTTGCCACATTTATTTCATTGACAGGTTTTGCTATGAGTAGTTGACAAACATTGATAAAGGCCATTACAACTGCTTGTCTGCCGCTTGCAATTACCCACACTTTGGTAGTCTTTTTTTTTTTTAATATAAACTATTAAGGTCACAGCTTCCACATTTTCTCAGATTCACTTTTTGAAATGAATCTTTTGTGTCACGCTCCAGCAATATCTCTGCAGAAAAATGAAAAGAGCCAGCTGAAAAAAAAAGAGCAACATGTATCTCCTCCCTCATTAGATGCAGGTGAATACACTTTACCAATACATAGTTATACAAAACACATTAACAAGGTGACAATAAAATACCACAGACTCTAATTCCTTTATGGACATATAAACCTAACAGAAATATACTGAACAAAAATGTCATTGTGAGAAGTCTAAGAATGAGTTAAGCATTTGCCATTCTTCATCCTATTATGACTATAAATATAGACTCCTAATTCCTGACTTACCCCTCCAAAAATAAGTAAAACTATGGCACGTATGTCAATGCTTCTGGCTTTTTGTGACCTTACCAAGGACTAATTTCTATATTCCATGACAGTATTGAAAAGAAAGGTGGTGCACTTTGACACTTTTGGACAGCTAAAACCAAATGTAAATGGCTGTCACAAGAGAAGAAAGACATCAGTATCATTGACAGACAATGGAAATAGCAACTGACTACAGGACCTTAATAAGAAACATGAAGAATGGCCAAGAGCAGTGGATCACACCTGTAATCCAAGCACTTTGGAAGGCTGCAGCCAGTGAATCACATGAGGTCAGACATTCAAGACCAGCCAGGCCAACATCCCTTCTGTATTAAAAATACAAAAATTGGCCAGGCATGATGGCAGTCACCTGTAATTCAAGCTACTCAGGAGGTTGAGGAAGAAGAATTGCTTGAAGCTGGGAAGTGGAGTTTGCAGTAAGCCAAGATTGCAGCATAGCAGTCTAGGTGGGGCAAAAAGAGTAAAACAGCAACTCAAATAAATAAATAAATAAATAAATAAATAAATAAATAAATAAATCTGGAAACTTTTTAAATAAAAAACTCACAAGCTCAGGGGAAACATTCATAGAACAGGCTCGAGAGACTCCAAGAATCTCTAGCCTAAAAAATTGGTAACTTATTTTTCAAGACAAAAGACACTTAATAAAGATTTTAACATGTGGCTTTTTATTATACAAATTGTAACATAAGATTACAACATATACCAAACATCAAGATAATATGACTCAATCAAAAATAAAAATAAATATTCAGGAATCAATTATTAAAAAACGAAGATGGAAAAATTACCTGAGACAATTAGATTGAAATTCTATATCTATTTTTTAAAAGAAAAAAAAATTACCCTAAACAATCAAAATTACCATCTCAAAGATGCTCAGGGAGTAAAATGGAAATAAAACAAAATGAACAAAAAATGAAACCAACAAAGAAGCACAAAAAGAAATAAAAATTTGGGCATATAAGTACAAAAAACTAATATGCACTTCAACGTTAGCAAAAAATATAAGAAAATCAAGAATCTCAGAAATTTTTAACTAAGTTTAACAAAAAGAAATATCTAACAGGACAATACATAACCAATGTTTTGAAAGTCACAGACAAGAAGAGAAGCTGGAATTCAGGAAGCAAAGAGATGTTTTACTTATATGCATGCTTTTTAAGATTACCAGTAAATTTATGAACATAAATCTTTCAGTCAAGAAGAGAGGAGAATGACATAGTCAACACACAGGAAAAAAAAAGTCTAAGCAACAATACTATATCCAGCAATCATATGCTTCAAAAAAAGAAAAAAAATCTAACTACATCATGATCTATATCAAGATCTAACTATGTCATGGCTTCAAGAGACTCACTTCAGAGCTAATAAAAAAAAAAACTGAAAATGACAGTATGAAAAATAAATTCCATGCAAATGTTAACCAAATGAGAGGAGAAGAGGCTACAATTTATTAAATGGACAACTGTCATATTTAATAAAATTTACTTTTAGTCAAATTTTACAAGAAACAAGGTAGGACATTCAATTATAGTAAAAAAGTTCATTCACAGAGAACCTATGAACATATGACAGTTTTCCCAAACACATGAAGCAAACATTGACAGAATTGATGTAAAAATAGACAGCAGTATAATAATGGATGCATACATCAACATCCCACTTTCAGTAAAAAATAAACAAGACAGAATATTAATAAGGAAACAAAATAATTGAAGTCAGTATACAATAATTACAGTTAATTACTGCATAAAGGTAACAGAATACACATTCTTTTCAATAGCTCATAAAACATTTTCCTACATGGACCATCTGTGACACCACAAAAGAAGCCTTAACAATATTTTAATTGAAATTTTATAATTATTTACAGCCCAAATGGAATGAAACTAGAAGTCAGTAAAAGAAGAAAAGCTGAACAATTAAAAAATTATAAACATTAACTAACACAGATATTTTCTTTTTTTAAAATTTCTTTTGGGAATGGAGTATCACTCTGTCATTAGGCTGCAATGCAGTGGCACAATCTCAGTTCACTGCAACCTCCAGTTTCTGGAGACAAAGGATTCTTCTGCTTCAGCCTCCCAAATAGCTGGAAATACAGACACACACCAACATGCCCAGATACCTTTTCTTTTTTTAATTTAGTAGAGATGGAGTTTTACTATTTTGCCCAGAATTGTCTCGATCTCCTGATTTCTCCATGCATCATCCCTGGACTCCCAAAGTGCTGGGATTACAGGCATGAGCCACCATGCTCAGCCAACAACACACTTTTGAGTAGGCTTTTTTCAAGTGTTGGAAGACATAACATTGTGAAGATATCCATGCACTTAACGTGACCCAATACTCAACACACAAATTTTAATTTTAATTATGTTTTTCAAAAATAGAAAAAAAAAGATATCAAGGGACTATGAAAAGCCTGACAATCTTGAAAAAGTGGAAAATTATTGGAAGTCTTACACTTAGCAATTTTCAAACACACACAAAAACCTACAGTAACCAAAGCACTTTGGTACTGGTACAAAAGTAGAACACCAAAGTAATGAAATAGAATGTAGCACAGAAATACACCCTTGAGTGCAGAAGGGAGACATACCATCTAGGTTTTTCAATCAACTATGTGTCATAATTCCTTTGGTAAGGAGTACCCCGGCAGGGGAGGAGAATTACATTACCTAAATGCTAGTTTCAGCGATATTTCAAAATGTCCTCAGGGGGCAGGGCACAGGCTGGAGAGACACATCACCTAGCTGATAGGCCAAGAGATATGTGATAATATCCCCTGTTGACAGGGCTCAGGAAAAAGAGTCACCTTATTATTATTCTGACCCAGCAATATGTAACAATGAACCCATGGGAAAAAAAATTGAGCCACAATCTCACAACACCTGGATACTATGCCCAGTGACATGACACAATCTCATCATTTTTGAGGTTGACACATTTAACTTTTAGCTGAGGGTGCATATTAGACTCACAATCTCATGTATGAGCTGGGTCAGTGTATGATACTCTCTACATCATCTGAGGGATTTATAAAACCTGCATGAAGAGGCAGGGCATGGTGGCTCACACCTGTAATCCCAGAAATTTTAGAGGCTGAGATGGGCAGATCATGAGATCAGGAATTCAAGACCCACCTGGCCAAGATGGTGAAACCCCGTCTCTACTAAAAATACAAAAAAAAAAAAAATTTGCCAAGTGCAGTGGCAGTCTCCTGTAATCCCAGCTACTTGGGAGGCTGAGGCAGGAGAATCACTTGAACTCATAGGGCGGAGGTTGCAGTGAGCTGAGATTGTGCCACTGCACTCCAGACTGGGTGAGAGGGTGAGACTCTATCTCAAAACAAAACAAAACAAAACAAACAAAACAAAAACTCCATGAAGATTGTAAACCTCTCTGAGGCCTACATGCTCATATGGACCCACAGTCTTACATATTGACCTAAACCCAGGTTTGATAGTCAACATCTCTCCTGTAGGCAGGGTTAAGGGAGAACACTCAGTGTCAGTGGGCTGGGTCAGTGGGCTAGGTCACTGGGCTGGGTCCAGAAATGAGTCACCATTACACATGTGGCCAGTTCAACACATAAAATTCACAATTCCAACTCTGCTGTATTTTCTTGTTACACTCAGGACTTCAAAAGTTGGCACTGTAAATGTGGGATGGTAAAAACTTTTAATTTCACCTGGTTACATAACCGAGAGTCCCAATCTAAACTTTTTGTGGGGTCATGTTATGAAACTCTCTATCAACAAAGAGTTTGTACAGTATGTTAGTGTTGTAAGCTTCTGTCAGCTTGGAACAAATATGCAGACCAGGAGTTTATCTATTGCCCTAAACTTAGCAATGACAGGCAAAATATCTCCTATTGGCTGAATCCAAATATAAGTTTGATCATCATGCCTGTGAATTGAAGCAAGGTGTATGGCATAATCCTATTTATGGGCATAAAACTAGGCAGGAGGGTAACATCACTTAGATGCTGTGTCACAATGCCTTGTAATGCTGTGTCACATGTGTCACATGTGATGCTGTATCACAATGCCTTCTCTAGGCAGGGTATAGGAAATTGGATCACATTCATTGGGTGCTGGACCCAGCAATATGACACCATCTCACATGTGGAAAAAATCCAGCCAAGTTTTGAGAGCCAAAACACCTATATAATGGGCCCAAGATATATAAAAAAACCTTCGGTGGTTCCAGCACAGGCAGGAGAAACACTTCATAAGGGTACTGGGCCAAGCAATATGCAATATGCCATCAATTTCTCTTTATACAGAACCCAGGCAGAAGAGTAACATCACTGGGGTGCTGGGCCATGCAATAGGTCAAAATATGTCATTCTGTGGGCATGGATCGGGAAAAAGAGGTGAGTCACCAATCCTGAGTGCTAGGCTCAGCAATGTGCCAAAATCCTCCTATTGTGAATGCCCAGGCAGACAAAAAGCATCACATCACTTAGTTCATGGGCTCAGAAATATGTCCCAATGTCTCCAGTAGGTGAAGCTCAGGCAGATGAGGAGAGTCATATCACCTATGTGCTTCCCCAGAAATATGTCACAATGTAACACATAGGCAGAAACCAGGTAGAGGAGCCAGGTCACTTGGGTGCTGAGTCCTGAGATATGTCACAAGGCTCTCTTAGGACAGCACCCAGCAAAGAGAGTTACATCATCTAGGTATAGGTTTTCTGCTTATTCCACAATGCTTTATTTGGGTAGGGCTCAAGGAGGGAGTCACTTCACTTAGGTGATAGACCCTGAGATATGTCACAAGGTCATCTATGAAGCATAGCTCTGGTGAAAAAGTACTATCAACTGTTTGCCTGGCCTAGAAATATGTTACTCGAGGTTGGCAAGACCCAAGCAAGAGAGCCATATAACCCAAGTGATAGGCCCAGATATAAATCACAGTTCCGTCCTTTGAACATGGCTTTGGCAAAATAATACCTTCAACTGTGTGTCTGGGCTTGTGATATGTCACTATCTTTCCTTTGTGCATGGCCTATTCCAGAGAGCAGAGTTACATCACCTATGAGGGGGACACAGAAATATGACACAATAATTTTGGTGGGCATGGCACAGACAAGAATATAACATCACCTGGTTGCTGGATTCACTTGTATGTCACAATCCTTACTTAGAGAATGGCCCAGACAGGAGAGTAACATCACCTTGAGGTTGGCCTAGCAAGATATCACAATCCCATATTTGGGCTGGAATAAGTCTGGAGAGTCAAATTACACAGGTGCTTGGCAAAGATTTCTATTACAATCACAGTGTTAGATAATTGCAAAGGTGAGATTTGCAATACCACACATATCCTTTTTTCATGTGTGATATTTTGCTTTATCCATCTGAGGTGTTGACAGTCTTTACTGTCCGCTGGGTGTGCATACAAGACTCAAATTTCACCTGTGTTCTGAGCCCTGCTTTGGCTCTGTCTCTATAACCCAAAGACTTTGTAAAATATGTGTGAATGTTGTAATCTTTTGTGACATTTGTATAAGAACATTATTCAGGACATCATGCATATACCTAAACTTGGTTATAAGAGTCAAAATAACCTCTATTAGCTGAATCCCCATGTGACAATCATTATCATTCCTGTGAACCATGCCTAGGTATATATTACAATTATCTGTATGGCTATGAAGCCATATTATCTAAATGCTGGGCCAGAATTATTCCAATATTGTCTTTGTAGGCAATGCTTTGTCAGAAATGTCACAAAACTTGTGTGTTAGGTCCAGCTCTGTGGCAGAGTGCACTTTGTGGGAAATGTCAGAGCAGAAGGTTAAAGTCATTTCACTTAACGGTGGGCCCAAAAATATGTCACAATGCCTCCTGTTAACAGGGCCCAGGCAATAGTCATATCATTTGGATGCAATGTTTAGAAATGCTACAATTACCAAAGGAAACAGAATACAGGCAGTAGAGGAGAGTCATGTATCCTAAATGATGGGTCCAGAAATATATCACAGTCCCCCTGAGGATAGTAATAACACAGTCAAATCATCAAGGTGCTTGGCCGAGGTATTTGTCAAAATCTCATTTGTGGGCTATACTTGGCAAATTATTAAATCATTCTGGAGCTGGGCAAAGGTATATGTCACAATTATACTTGTGGAGAGGTTTAGAAATAAGAGATTATCTTGCACATGTTCTGGCTCTAGGTATTTGAGTTGTTATTAGGCTTTTGTTATGGCCTCAGATATATGGCACTGTATCACCTGTGGACACAGAGAAGGCAAGAAAGTCACATCATCTACATGGGTATAAGTCTTGTGAGATGTCACCATCCCCCTTGTGGGAAGGCCCTTGTGGAAAAGTCACATCACCTGGATGCTGGTTTCACTAACATTAAAAACCTCTCTGTGGTCAGGAATTTGGAAAAAGAGGAGACTCACTTCACCTAGGCAACTGGCCTAGATATATGTCACAGTGTCTGTTCTGTGCAGTAATAAAGATGGAGAATGACTTCACATTGGTGCTGGACCCAACAATATGTCACAGTCTCCCTGTAATCAAGGCAAAGGCTAAAGCAAAAAAAAAAAAAAAAATCATAACCTAGGTGTTGAGTCAAGTGATATGTGGCAATACTTTCTGTTGGCAGAACCCAAGGTGGAGAATCACTTCATCTGGTTGCAGTGTCCAGCTATGTGTCACAATGCACTATAAATGAAGGGCCAAGGCAGTATAAGGTTGTCACATAACTTACATGATGGACCTAAATGTAAGACACAATCCTTCTCATAGTTAGGTTTCAGGCAGATAATTCACCTCACCTGGGTGACAGTCCCAGGGATATATAAAAGTGCTGTTTCATAAGCATAGCCAGGAAGGTGTTATACATGGCTTGTTCTACCTATGGCACAATTTCATCTGTGGCCTGGGCTTAGAAAAGACAGTCAAATTATTCATATGCTGGGCAAATTTACCAATCCCAGTCACACACTCAGAAACATTCAGAAATAAATATTTTATCCCACATGAATCCTGGTTTCATGTATTTGAGTTAACTCTTTCTATGAGTTGGGTTGAAGTAGAGAAGTCACAATCCCAACCATGGGCAAGAGCTTCAATCCTACTTGAACATTGTGTTCTAGTAGGAGAGTCACAGCATCACAAGTGTGCAGAATCATGTTTCAAATTTTACCAAACCACCTGTGAATCAGATCCATGTATGACACTAATTATTTCAACCTTCAACTGTTTTTTATGTGTGAGATTTAGTACCACATTCCTAGGCCCTGTTTATTTGTGAGAATGATAATTATGTCAGTTACATGTGCATACAAGAGTCGCATTCTCACCTGGTTGCTGTTCTCTCTTATGACACTCTTTGTACCAATAAGGCTTTATATGATATATCAGAGTGTTATAATCATTTATGAACTCTATGCAAGTGAAAAACCCAGGACCTTACCCATGTCAGTGATACTGGCTTGGAGAGTCACAGTCTCTCTACTGGCTGGGTCCAGGAAAGAGAGTTATTATTGTGCATGTGTGCTTAACCCAGGTGTATGTCACAACTTCACCTGTGAGTTGGGACAAGGTGGGAGAGTCACATAATCTGGGTGCTGAGCCAGAGACACAATATAAATAATTTCATTTATAGGCTGGGCCTAGTCAGAAAATTCAAATCACTGAGATGTTGGGCTCTGCAATATGTATTAATTCCCTCTCTTGGCACAGTCTACAATGTGAAGGAGAGTCACATCACCTAGGTTTTGTAATCAGTGGTATGCCACCACATCTGTGGTGAGTAGGACCTATGCAGGAGAGGAGAGTCACATGACCTAGATGTTTGGTCAACAATATTTCACTATGTACTATGGGGGTGGTTATGGGCAGGAGAGACAAATCACCTGTCTCATAGGTCCAGAGATATGTGATAATATTCCCTGTTTGCAGGGTCTATGCAGAAGTAACATGATTATGATTCTAACCCTGCAATATGTCAAAATGCACCCATGGGAAAAAAATTAAACCAAAAAGTCTCAACACCTGGGCACTAGCCCCAGGAATAGGCCAAATCTTTAAGTGTTTGTGGGTGACACCATTAAATTGAGCTGCTTGTGTATATGAGAGTCACAATCTCACGTGTTTTGGGAGCCATTCTATACACTCTACAACATTTGAAGGCTTTATACAGCATCCATCAGGGTTGCAAACCACTCTGAAGCCTACATGCTCATAGGGATTCATGATCTCACATATTGCCCTAAACCCAGGTATATAGTAAACATATTTACCATAGGTTGGTTTTAGGTATGAGACCCATTATTATGCCTATAAACTGGACACAGAAATGAGTCACCATCCCACCTGTGGCCAGATCCACATATGAAGGTCAAAATTCCAACTTCGTACTTTATTCACTTGATAGACTCAGGATGTTAACAGTGGGCTTTGCACACGCGGAATGGTGATAACATTTGCTTTCACCTGAGAATGTAATCAAGAGGCCCAATCTGAACTTTCTGCTGGTCCCTGTCATAAAATTCTGCACCAATCAGGGAAATTATACATTATGAGTTAGCTGTTGTAAAGCCCTGTGAGCTTTCAATAAATATGCAGCCAAGGATCTTACCTATTGCCCTATGCCTAGTGATGAAAGGCAAAATATCTCCTATTGGCTGGATCCATGTATACGTTTGACCATTATGCCTGTGAACTGAAATAAGGTATATGTCATCATCCCATTTGTGGCCAAAATCTAGGCAGGAGGGTAACATTACTTAGGTGCTGTGCCAAGAAACATATCCCAATGCCATATCTAGGCAGTGTGTAGGAATTAGATCATATTAACTAGGGCTGGACTCAGCAATATGCCCCAGTCTCAAATGTGGAAGAAATCCAGGCTGGGAATTGTGCCTCATGCCTGTGATCTCAGCACTTTGGGAGGCCAAAGTGGGCAAATCAAGAGGACAAGAGTTCTAGAGCAGCCTGACCAACATAATAAACCCTGTCTCTACTAAAGATACAAAAACTAGCCAAGCATGGTGGCACATGCCTGTAATTGCAATTACTCAGTAGGCTGAGGCAGGAGAATAGCTTGAACCCAGGATGTGGGGGTTGCACTGAGCCAAGATCATGCCATTGCACTCCAGAGCTCCAGCCTGGGTGACAGAGCAAGATTCCATTCCCCCCACCTTGCCCCCCCAAAGAAAAAGCCAAGTTATGGAGATAAAACACCTACATAATGGGCCCAGGAGAGGTCAAAATACCTTCTACGGCTCTGGGACAAGCATGAGAGTCACATTATTGGGGTGCTGGGCTCAGCAATATGCCATAATTCTCTCTATATGCAGGACACAGGCAAAAGAGTAACATCATCTGTGTGCTGGGGCCCTGCAGTAGGTCAAAATTTTTTGTTTGTTCATGGTTCAAGGAAAAAAAAAAGTGGAATAACTTGAGTGCTGGGCTCAGCGATATGGCATGGTCCTCTGATGTAAAAGCCAGAGAGAAGAAGCAGTCACTTTACTTAGGTCATGGGCTCAGAGATATTTCCCAGTGCCCCCAGTAGACAGGGCCCAGGCAGAAAAGGAGAGTCATGTCACGTATATCATGTAAGTGCTTCTCTAGTTATATGTCACAATCTAACTTGTGGGCAGAAACTACACAGAAGGGACACATCACTTGAGTACAAACTCAAGTAATATGTCATCATCCCCAATGTAGACAGGTTTGAAGAAGAAAAAGATAATCACATCAGCTGGATGCTGGGCTCAGAAATATGGAATAATTCCTTCTCTTGGCAGAGTTTAGGAAAAAGAGGAAAGTCATGTCACCAAGGTTTTACACTCAGTAATATGTCACAAGGCAAGAGAGGAGAGTCACATTACATATATGCTGTATTTAGCGATATGTCAGAGTGTCCTCTCTGGTCAGAAAACTGGGAGGAGAAATACATCGCTTAGCTGATAAACCCAAAAATATGTGATAATATCCTCTGTTGGCTGGGTCCAAGCTGAAAAGTTGCATTACTATGTTTTTGTTGTTGTTGTTGTTGTTTGTTTGTTTGTTTTGAGACGGAGTCTCCTTCTGTCACCCAGGCTTCAGTGCAGTGTCATGATCTAGGCTCACTCTAAGCTCCGCTTCCCAGATTGATGCCATTCTCCTGCCTCAGCCTCCCAAGTAGGTGGGACCAGAGGTGCCTGCCACCATGCACAGCTAACTTTTTGTATTTTTAGTAAAGACGAGGTTTCACTGTGTTAGCCAGGATGGTCTCGATCTCCTGATCTCATGTTTCACCCACCTTTGCCTCCCAAAGTGCTGGGATTACAGGGATGAGCCACCGCACCTGGCCACATTATTATGTTTCTAACTCAGTGATATTTTACAATGCACTCATTGGAAACAATTTAAGCCAAATTCTTTCAACACTGGGGAACTAGGGCTAGTGATATGACACAATCTTCTCAGCATTTAATGTAACACCTTTAACAGTTAGCTTCGTGTATATGTAAGTGTCACAATCTCATGTATGTTTTGGGACATCGTATAACACACTCTACAACCTCCAGAGGCTTTATGCAATATCCATGAGAGTTGCAAATCTCTCTGAGGCCTGCATGCTGGTATTGACTCACAATCTTACATATTGCCCTAAACCCAGTTATGATAGTCAATATCTCTCTTACAGGCTGTGTTCATACAGGAGACCCATTATTATGTCTGTAATCTGGGTCCAGAAATGATTCACCATCTCCCCTATAGCAAGATCCACATATGTAACTCACAACTCCATCTTTGTACTTTATTTAGTTGTTAGAATCAGGACTTTCACAGTGGGCTTTGTAAATGTGGTATGGTGACAACTTTTGATCTCATCTGCATATGTAATCAAGAGTCACAATCTCACCCTTTTGCTGGGCCCTGTTATAAAACTCTGTGTATCACCCAAAGAATTTATAGGACATGAGTTAGTGTTGAAAACTTATGTGAGCTTTGTACAAATACGCAACTCATTATCTTAACTATTGCTCAAAATGTAGTGATGGGAAGCAAAATATCACTATTAGTGGAATCTCAATTTAAGTTTCTTCATCTTGCCTATGAAATGAAGCAATGTAAATTTCATAATCTCATTTGTAGGTAAGAAAATTTGGCAGGAGGGTAGCACAACTAAGGTGCTGTGCCAAGTAATATGTCACAATGCCTTTTTTAGGAAGGGACTAGAAATGAGGTTTACATTAACTGGGTGTTGGACCCAGCAATATGACAAAATTCCAAATGCAAAAGAAGAAAAAAGAAAAGAAAATGAAAAATAGTGAGAGCAAAAATACCTATAGAATAACCTCAAGATAAGTAAAAATACTTTCTGTTGGTCTGGCACAGGCAGGAAGGTTACATCATCAGAGTAGGGGGCCAAGCAATATACCATAATTATTTCCTTATGCAGGGCCCAGACAAAAGAGAAACATCATCTGGGTTCTGGGGCCTGCAATCTGTCCCATAGTTCAGGATTAAAAAGTAGAATCAAATTACCTAAGTATTGGGCTTAGCGATATGTCACATCATCGCACTTTAAAGGCTCAAGCAGAAGAAAAGAGCCACATTACTTGGCCCCCGGGTTCAGATAATTGACCAAATGTCCCAAGTAGGCAGAGATCAGGTAGAAGATTAGAGTCATGTCACCTTGGTGCTTCCCTAGGTATATGACACAATCTAACATGTGAGGTAAAGCCAAGCAGAATGGCCACATCACCTTGATGGTGGGTCTTGAAATATGCCGCATTTTTCCCTTAGGAGAGGACCCAGGCAAGAGAGTTACAACAAGTAGGTTCGTGTTCTACCCTTATGTGTGTATATGAGAGTCACAATCTCATATATTTCCTGGGCTATTGTATGACACTCTACAACATTTGAAGGCTTTATACAGCACGCATGAGAGTTGCGAAGCACTCTGAGGCCTATATGCTCATATGGATTCATGATCATACATACTGTCTTAAACCAGGTATAATGGTCAACATCTCTTCTGTAGGCTGGGGTTAGGGATGAGAAACATTACTATGCCTGTGAACTGGATCCAGAAATAAGTCACCATCTCACCTATAGCCAGATCCACATATGAAAATCCCAATTCCAACATTGTACTTTATTTGTTTGTTAGATATAGGACCCTAACACTGGGATTTGCATGTGTGGTATGGTAACAACATTCACTTTTACCTGGGTGTGGAATTGAGAGACCCAATCTGAACTTTTTGATGGTTCCTGTCATGGAACTCACTGTACCAAACAAGGAGATTATACATTATGAGTTAGTGTTGTAAGGCACTGTGCGTTTGGTACAAATATGCAACCTAGGACCTTACCTATTGCCCTAAGCCTAGCAATGAAAGGCAAAATACTCCTATCAGCTGAAACCCTTCATAAGTTTTACCACCATGCCTGTAAACTGAAGTAAAGTATATGTCATAGTCCCATTTGTGGGCAAAAATCTAGGTTGGCAGGTAACATCTTTAGCTGCTGTGCTAAGTAGCGTATCACTAATTCCTAGGCAGGGTATAGGAATTAGAGTCACATTAACTGGGTGCTGGACTCAGCAATATGAAACCATCCCAGCCAAGAGATGAGAGTCAAAACACATACACAATAAGCCCAGAATATGTTAAAAAATATTCTACCACTATGGGACAGGCATGATAGATGAAATAATGCCCTGCTCTGAGAGGACATTGTCAGGGTGCTGGCCTAAGCACTATACCATAATTTTCTCTATATGCTGGACCCAAACAAAGGATTAACATTATCTCAAGGCTGGGCCCTGAAATAGGTCAAAAATTCTGTTTGTGGTCATGGCTCTAGAAAAAAAATAGGGACAAATAACCTGAGTGATGAACTCAGCAATATGCCACAATCCCTGACTGTAATGACCAGGAGGAAAGAGAGTCACCTCACTTAGGTCATGGGCACAGAGGTATATCCCACTGTCCCCAGTAGGCAAATCCTAGACAGAAAAGGAGACATAGCACCTAGGGACTTTCCTGGTTATATATCACATTCTAATATGTGGGCAGACACCAAGCCGAAGAGACACATCACCTGGGTACAGCATCAAGCAATATGTCCATCCCCAGTAAGGACAGGTTTGAAGGAAAAAACAAAAAGAAAGAAGGAATTACAACTCCTTGGTGCTGGGCTCAGCAACATGTAATAATCCCCACTCTTGGCAGAATCCAGGACAAAGAGGAGACTCATGTCACCTGGGTTTCAGGCACGGTGGTATGTCACACTTTCTTCAGTGGGCAGAATCCAATCATCAGAGGAGAGTCACATTTCCTAGATGTTATATCTAGTGATATGTCACAATATCCCCTGTGGGCAGGGCACTGGCAGGAGAGCCATATCAGCTAGCCAAAAGGCCCAGAGATAAATGAAAATATACCCTGTTGCCTGGGCCCAAGCAGAAGAGTCACATTATCATGTTTCTGACCCAGTGATATGTAATAATGCCCTTATGGAAAATAATTTAAACCAAAAGTCTTAACACCAGGGTACTAGGCCAAGGGATATAACTAAATCTCGTCATCTTTAAGAGTGACACCATTAACTCTTAACTAGTTGTGTGTATGAGAATCACAATCTCATGTATGTGCTGATCATTGTATGACACTCTCTGCAACATCTGAGAACTGTATACAACATGCATGTGAGTTGCAAACGTCTCTGAGGCCTACATGTTCATATGGACATGCAATCTTACAGATTCTCCTAAACCCACATATGGCAGTCAACATCTTTCCTACAGGCTGGCTTAAAAAATGAGGCCACTATTATTTCTGTGAGCTGGGTCAAGAAATGAGTCATGATTCCACCTATGGCCAGATTGACTTATGAAAGTCACAATTCCAACTTTGTGCTCTGTTCACTTGTTAGACTCAGGACATCAACAATGGGCTCTGTAAATGTGGGATGGTAACAACTTTTACTTTCACTTGTGTAGTCAAGTCACAATCCTAACTTTTTGCTGGGCCCTGTTATAAAACTCTCTGTACCAACCAAGAAATTTGTATGATATGAGTTACTGTTGTAAACTTCTGTGATATTTGCACAAATAGGCAATAAAGGACTTTACTTATTGACCAAACCTTAGTGGTGAGTGGCAAAATATCTCCTATTGGCAGAATCGCAATATAAGCTTGGTCATCATGCCTTTCAACTGGTGGAAGGTATATGCCATAATCTTATTTGTGGGCTAATCACTAGGCAGAAAGTTAACATCACTTAGGTTCTGGACGAAACAATATATCACAATGCCCTCTCAAGTCAGGGCCTAGAGAAGATGGTCACATTAACTGGGAGCTGGAGCCAGCACTATAATACATTCACAGGTGGAAGAAACCCAGCAAAATGATGAGAGCCAACCACTTACAAAATTGGCCAAAGATACACCAAAATACTTCCTGTAACTCAGTCATAAGCAGGAGAGTAGTGTCATTAGGGTGCCGAACCAAGCAATATGCCACAATTCCCTGTTTATGCATGACTTATTCAGAAAAGAAGCATCATCCATGTGCTGGGTGATATTGTGAAACCCCTGTTCGTGGGCATTGTTTAGCAAGAAGATGAGAGTCACATTACCTAAGGGCTCATCAGTATGTCCAAATTTTCCTATTATTAAAGGCCCAGACAGAAGAAGAGAGTCACATTACTTATGTCATGGGATCAGAGGTATGCCCTAATGTCATCAGTAGACAGGGCTTAGGCAGAAAGAGTCATATCACCTAGGTGCTTTTTTAGGTATATGTCACAATTTAATATGTGGGCAGAAACCATGGTGAACAGCAATATATTCTGTTCCTGTGCCCTTTGCACAGGACATGCACAAGTCAGTCCCTCTTTGAAAATAACCTAGTCAAGTTAGTTACATCATCTAGGTTCTTGTTCCACCCTTATTTCACAATGCTCCATGTGGGCAGGGACATGCAGGACCAAGGACCAGGGCCAAGCACATCACCTAAGTGATAGGCCAAGAGATTTGTCACAGAGACTTCCTGAAAGCATGGCACTGACAAAAGAACACCATCACCTTTGTGCCTGGCCTAGCAATATGTCACTATTGGAGTAGGCAGTTCCCAAGAAGAAGAGCCATATCACCTACAAGATAGAATCTGTGATATGCCAAAAAGCTCTCTTTTGGGCATGGCCCTGGCAAAAGAGTAGTATCACCTGTGTGCCTGTCCTAGTAATATGTCACTATTTTTCCCTGTGTGCAGGACTCATTCCAGAGAGGAGAGTTACATCTTCTAATTGATGTACAAAGGGATATGTCACAATGATGTCTTCAGGCATGGTGCAGGCAAAATGTAATGACACCTTGATGCTGGACCAGTGATGTCACAATTCTTACTGAGAGCAGGGGCCGGGCAGAAAAGTTTCATCACTTCAAGTTTGGCCTAGGTAGATATCCAAATCTCATATGTAGACTGAAATCAGTCTGAAGAGTGAAATCACACAGGTGTTTGCAAAGATTTATATCACGGTCACAATGAAATAAAATTCTAGGGATTAGATTTACAATACCACACTTGTCCTGTTTTCATGTAGGACAGTTACCTTCATTCATCTGTGATGGTGAAAGTCTTTACTGTCAGCTGGGTGTGCATACATGACTCAGAATTTCTTGTCTGTGCTGGTCCCTGTTATGACACTCTCTATACAACCCAAGGGTCTTATTAAACATATGTGAGTGTTGTAGCTTCTGTGACATTTTTACCAGAGTTAGACCCTGGACATCACTCAAGTCAAAATTTCTCCTATTGACTGGGTCCACATATGAGAGTCAGTATCATGCCTGTTAGCTGAGTATAGGTATATGTCACCATCCCCTCTGTGGTTATTAGACTGGGAGGACAACCACATCACCTAAATCCTCAGCCAGAAATATTCCAGTATTCTCTTTGTAGGCAGGGATATAAAAGAAATGTCACAAAATGTGGGTGCTGGTCTCATTGATATGTAAATTTTCCTATATTGCATTACCAAACAAGGTGTTATACATTATTCAGGCGCTTGGTGCATGTATGTCACAATTTCCACTGTACTCTGGGCCTAGAAATGAGAGTCAAACACTCACATGCTGGGAAAAGTCACAATTCTCAATCACACACTCAAAAATGTTCGGAAATATTTTTCAGAGTCCCACACAGGTTCTGCCTTTGGATATAAGAATGAACATCTCCCATGAGTTGGGTCGAAGTATAGGAGTCACAATCTCATCAATGGGCAAGGTCCTTGTATAAAAGCCCCATTCCCACTTGAAGATTGTATTCTAGTAAGAGAGTCAAAGCACCACATGTCTGTGAGTCATTGTTCAAACATCACAAAACCAACTGTGGGTCAGTTTCATGTATGAGAGTAACAATTTCAAGCTTCAGCTGCCCATCTGTGTGAGATTTAGTGCCTCATTCATAGGCTCTGTTCATGTGAGAGAATGACAATTGTGTCAGCTGGGTGTGCATCCAAGAATCACAATAGCATCTGGTTGCTGGTGCCTGTTATGACACTCTATGTATCGCTCAGGCTTTACATGATATATAGTATCATACTTTTCTGTGAATTCTTACAGGTGGGAGATCTAGGATTTTATTGACATTCTTAAATCTGGTTATGAGAGTCAACATATCTTCCCTGCCTGTGTCTAGATAAGGGAGTTATTATTTTGCATATGAGCTTAATCAAGATATATATGACAATTTTACCTTTGAGTGGAGACAATCAGAAAAGTCATATCTTCTAGGTCCTGAGACAGGGATACATTATAATCTCCTCTGTAGGCAAGACCCAGACAAAAGAGTCATAAAAAAGGGTACAGTCTCAAATAATATGTCATAATGCCCACTGTCTACAAGGTGGAAAAAATATTGGATTGTCACACCCACTAGGTGCTGTGCTCAGCAATAGGTTATAATTCTTTCTCTTCGCAGTGTCCTGGAAAAAGAGGAGAGTCACAACACCTGGGTTTTGCACTCAGTGGTACATCACCATTTCCTCAGTGGAAGGATACAGGCAGGAGAGGAGCATCATATTACCTACATACTATATCTAGCGATATGTCACATAGATATGTGATAATATCCCCTGTTGTCTGAGTCCAAGCAGAAGAGTCAGATTTTTATAGTTCTGATACAGCCATTTGTAACAAAGCACCTAAGGGAAAGAATTTGAGCCAAAAAGTCTCAAAACCTGAGTACGAGTCCAAGTGATATGACACAATCTTCTCATCTTGTATGATGATCCCTTTAACTTTTAATTGAGTATGCATATTACAGTCAGAATCTCATATGTATGCTGGGCCAATATATGACACTCTCTACCTCAGAGAGCTTAACAAAACCTCCTTGATAGTTGCAAACCTCTCTGAGCTTTTTAAGCTTGTGTGGACTCACAATCATACATATTGCCCTAAACCCATGTTTGATAGACAATATTTCTCCTATAGACAGGGTTAAGGGAGAACACTTATTATTATGTCTGTGATCTGGTTTCAGAAATGAGCAACCATCTCACCTTGGCCTGATCCAGATGTAAAACTCACAATTCCTACTTTCTGCTGTATTCCCTTGTTAGAATCTGGACCTCAACAGGAGGCATTGTAAATATGGGATTGTAACTAATTTTAATTTCAAGTGGGTGTGCAACTGAGTCTCAACCTGAATTTTTTTCTGGCCCTTGTTATGAAACTCTCTACCACAAAGAGTTCATACATTATACGTTAGTGTGAGTGGTTCCAAGATGGCTGAATATGAAGAGCTCCAGTCTACAGCTCCCAGTGTGAGTGTAGCAGAAGATGGGTGATTTCCACATTTCCAACTGAGGTACGGGGTTCAAGCCCACTGGGGCTTGTCAGACAGTGGATCCAGGACAGTGGGTGCTGCCCACCAAGCATGAGCCAAAGCAGAGTGAGGCATCACCTCACCTGGGAAGCACAAGGGGTCATGAAATTCCCTTTCCTAGCCAAGGGAGACCATGGCAGATGGCACCTGGAAAATTGGGTCACTCCCACCCTAATACTGCACTTTTGCAACAGTCTTAACAAATGCCACACCAGGAGATTATATCCTGTGTCTGCATAGGAGGGTCCCACACCCATGGAGCCTCACTCATTACTAGCTCAGCAGTCTGAGAACGAACTGCAAGACAGCAGCAAGGCTGGGGGAGCGGCGCCTACCATTGCTGAGGTATAAGTAGTAAAGAAAGCCACCGGTTGGAGCCCACCACAGATCAAGAAGGCCTGCCTGCCTCTGTAGACTCCACCTCTGCGGGTAGGGAATAGCTGAACAAAGGCAGCAGAAACCTAGCAGACTTAAATGTCCCTGTCTGACAGCTTTGAAGAGAGTAGTGATTCTCCCAGCATGGAGTCGAGATCTGAGAACGGACAAACTGCCTCCTCAAGAGGGTCAGTGACCCCCAAGTAGCCTAACTGGGAGGCACCCCCCAGTAGGGGCAAACTGAGACCTCACATGTCCTGGTACCCCACTGTGATGAAGCTTCCAGAGGAATGATCTGGCAGCAGCATTTGCTGTTCAGCAATATTAGCTGTTCTGCAACCTCCGCTGCTGATACCCAGGCAAACAGGGTCTGGAGTGGACCCCAAGCAAACTCCAACAGACCTGCAGCTGAGGGTCCTGATTTTCAGAAGGAAAACTAACAAACAGAAAGAACATCCATACAAAAACCCCACCTGTACATCACCATCATCAAAGAAGAAAGGTAGATAAAATTACAAAGATGAAGAAAAAACAGAGCAGAGAAGCTCAAAATTCTAAATATCACAGCACCTCTCCGCCTCCAAAGGAACACAGCTCCTCACCAGAAATGGAAGAAAGATGGAAAGAGAATGACTTTGACGAGTTGAGAGAAGAAGGCTTTAGATGATCAAACTTCTCTGAACTAACGGATGAAGTTTGAACCCATCACAAAGAAGCTAAAAACCTTGAAAAAAGATTAGATGAATGGCTAACTGGAATAACCAGTGTAGAGAAGTCCTTAAATGACCTGAAAACCATGGCACGAGAACTACATGTTGAGTGCACAAGCTTCAGTAGTTGATTCAATCGACTGGAAGAAATGATATCAGTGATTGAAGATCAAATGAATGAAATGAAGTGAGAAGAGAAGTTTAGAAAAAAAAAGAGTAAAAAGAAATGAACAAAGCCTCCAAGAAATATGGGACTACATGAAAAGACCAAATCGACAACTGACTGGTGTACCTGAAAGTGATGGGGAGAATGGAACCAAGTTTGAAAATACTCTGCAGGATATTATCCGGGAGAATGTCCCCAACCTAGCAAGTCAAGCCAACATTCAGATTCAGGAAATACAGAGAACCCCACGAAGATACTCCTCGAGAAGTGCAACTCCAAGACACATAACTGTCAGATTCACCAAAGTTGAAATGAAGGAAAAACTGTTAATGGCAGCCAGAGAGAAAGGTCAGGTTACCCACAAAGGGAAGCCATTCAGAGTAACACTGGATCACTCGGCAGAAACTCTAGAAGCCAGAATAGAGAGAGGCCAATATTCAACATTGTTAAAGAAAATAATTTTCAACCCAGAATTTCATATCTGCCAAACTAAGCTTTGTAAGTGAAGCAGAAATAAAATCCTGTAGAGACAAGCAAATGCTGACAGATTTTGTCACCACCAGGCCTGCCCTAAAAGAGCTCCTGAAGGAAGCCCTAAACCTCGAATGGAAAAACCAGTACCAGCCACTGCAAAAACATGCCATGTTGTAAAGACCATTGATGCTAGGAAGAAACTGCATCAACTAACAAGCAAAATAACCAGCTAATCTCATAATGACAGGATCAAATTCACACCTAACAATATTAACCTTAAATGTAAATGGGCTAAATGCTCCAGTTAAAGGACACAGACTGGCAAATTGGATAAAGAGTCAAGAGCCATCAGTGTGCTGTATTCAGGAAACCCATCTCATGTGCAGAGACACACATAGGCTCAAAATAAAAGGATGGAGGAAGATCTACCAAACAAATGGAAAACAAAAAAAGGCAGGGGTTGCAATCCTAGTCTCTGATGAAACAGACTTTAAACCAACACAGATCAAAAGAGACAAGGCCATTACATATTGGCAAAGTGATCAATTCACAAGAAGAGGTAACTATCATAAATATACATGCACCCAATACAGGAGCACCCAGATTCATAAAGCAAGTCCTTAGAGACCTACAAAGAGACTTAGACTCCCACACAATAATAATGGGACATTTTAACATCCCACTGTCAACATTACACAGATCAATGAAACAAAAAGTTAAAAAGGTTACCCAGGAATTGAACTCAGCTCTGTACCAAGCAGACCTAATAGACATACACAGAACTCTCCACCCCAAATCAACAGAATATACATTCTTCTCAGCACCACATCACACTTATTCCAAAATTGACCACATAGTTGGAAGTAAAGCACTCCTCCACAAATGTAAAAGAATAGAAATTATGACAAACTGTCTCTCAGAACACAGTACAATCAAAATAGAACTCAGCATTAAGACACACAATCAAGACTGCTCAACTAAATGGAAACTGAACAACCTGCTCCTGAATGACTACTGGGTACATAATGAAATAAAGGCAGAAATAAAGATGTTCTTTGAAACCAATGAGAACAAAAACACACATAGCAGAATCTCTGGGACACATTTAAAGCAGTGTTTAGAGGGAAATTTATAGCACTGAATGCCCATGAGAGAGCAGGAAAGATCTAAAATTGACACCATACCATCACAATTGAAAGAACTAGAGAAGCAAGAGCAAACAGATTCAAAAGCTAGCAGAAGGCAAGAAACAACTCAGATCAGAGCAGAACTGAAGGAAATAGAGATATAAAAAGCCCTTCAAAAAATCAATGAATCCAGGAGCTGGTTTTTTGAAAAGATCAACAAAATTGATAGACCACTGGCAAGATTAATAAAGTAGAAAAGGGAGAAGAATCAAACAGATGCAATAAAAAATGTTAAAGGGGTTATCACCATGAATTCCACAGAAATACAAACTAGCATCAGAGAATACTATAAACACCTCTACACAAATAAACTACAAAATCTATGAGAAATGGATAAATTCCTGGCACATACACCATCCCAAGACTAAACCAGGAAGAAGTTGAATCCCTGAATACACCAATAACAGGTTCTGAAATTCAGGCAATAATTAATAGCCTACCAACCGAAAAGAGTCCCAGACCAGAGGAATTCACAGCTGAATTTTACCAGAGGTAAAAGGAGGAGCTGGTACCATTCCTTCCAAAACTATTCCAATCAATAGAAAAAGAGGAAATCCTCCCGAACTCATTTTATAAGGCCAGCATCATCCTGAAACCAAAGGCTGGCAGGGACACACACACACACAAAGAATTTTAGACCACTATCCCCGAAGAATATTAATGCAAAAATCCTCAATAAAATACTGGCAAACAGAATCCATCAGCACAAGAAAAGGCTTATCCACCACGATGAACTGGGCTTCATCCCTGGGATGCAAGGTTGGATCAACATACACAAATCTATAAATGTAATCCAGTATATAAACAGAACCAAAAACAAAAAACACTTGATTATCTCAATAGATGCAGAAAAGGCCTTTGACAAAATTCAACAGCCCTTCATCCTAAAAACTCTCAATAAATTAGGTATTAATGGGACGTATCTCAAAATAATAAGAGGTATTTATGACAAACCCACAGCCAATAACATACTGAATGGGCAAAAACTGGAAGCATTCCCATTGAAAACTGGCACAAGACAGGGATGCCTTCTCTCACCACTCCTATTCAACACAGTGTTGGAAGGTCTGGCTAGGGCAATCAGGCAGGAGAAAGAAATAAAGGTTATTCAATTAGAAAAAGAGAAAGTGAAACTGTCCCTGTTTGCAGGTGACATGATTGTATGTCTGGAAAACCCCATTGTCTCTGCCCAAAATCTCCTTAACCTCATAGACAGCTTCAGCAAAGTCTCAGGATACCAAATCAATGTGCAAAAATCACAAGCATTTTTATACAACAATAACAGACAAACAGAGAGCCAAATCATGAGTGAACTCCCATTCACAATTGCTTCAAAGAGAATAAAATACCTAGGAATCCAACTTACAAGGGATGTGAAGGACTTCTTCAAGGAGAACTACAAACCACTGCTCAACAAAATGAAAGAGGACACAAACAAATGGAAGAACATTTCATGCTCATGGAAAGGAAGAATCAATATCATGAAAATGGCCATACTGCCCAAGGTAATTTATAGATGTAATGCCATCCTAATCAAGCTACCAATGACTTTCTTCAGAGAACTGGAAAAAACTACTCTAAAGTTCATATGGAATCAAAAAAGAGCCCGCATAGCCAAGTCAATCATAAGCCAAAAGAACAAAGCTGGAGGCATCAAGCTACCTGACTCCAAACTATACTACAAGGCTACAGGAACCAAAACAGCATGGTACTGGTACCAAAACAGAGATATAGACCAATGGAACAGAACAGAGCCCTCAGAAATAATACCACACATCTACAACCATTTGATCTTTGACAAACCTGACAAAAGAAAGAAATTGGGAAAGGATTCCCTATTTAATAAATGGTGCTGGGAAAACTGGCTAGACATATGTAGAAAGCTGAATCTGGATCACTTCTTTATACCTTATACAAAAATTAATTCAAGATGGATTAAAGACTTAAATGTTAGACCTAAAACCATAAAAACCCTAGAAGGAAACCTAGGCAATACCATTCAGGACATAGGCAAGGGCAACGACTTCACGTCTGAAACACCAAAAGCAATGGCAACAAAGGCCTAAATTGACAAATGGAATCTAATTACACTAAAGAGCTTCTGCACGCAAAAGAAACTACCATCAGAGTGAACAGGCAACCTACAGAATGGGAGAAAATTTTTACAATCTACTCATCTGACAAAGGGCTAATATCCAGAATCTACAAAGAACTCAAACAAATTTACAAGAAAAAAACAACCTCATCAAAATTGGGGGAAGGATATGAACAGACACTTCTCAAAAGAAGTCATTTATGCAGCCAACAGACACATGAAAAAATGCCCATCATCACTGGCCATCAGAAAAATGCAAATCAAAACCACAATGAGATACCATCTCACACCATTCAGAATGGTGATCATTAAAAAGTCAGGAAGCAACAGGTGCTGGAGAATATGTGGAGAAATAGGAATGCTTTTACATTGTTGTTGAGACTGTAAAGTGCTTCAACCATTGTGAAAGACAGTACGGTGATTCCTCAAGGATCTAGAAGTGGAAATACTGTTTGACCCAGACATCACATTACTGGGATGTATACCCAAATGGTACACATTACTAGGCGTATACCCAAAGGATTATACATCATGCTGCTATAAAGACACATGCACACGTACATTTACTGCTGCATTATTCATAATAGCATAGACTTGGAACCAACCCAAATGTCCATCAATGATAGACTGGATTAAGAAAATGTGGCATATATACACCATGGAATACTATACACCATGAAAAAGGATGAGTTCAGGTCCTTTGTAGGGACATGCATGAAGCTGGAAACCATCATTCTTAGCAAACTATCACAAGGACCAAAAACCAAACACTGCATTTTCTCATTCATAGGTGGGAATTGGACAATGCGGACACTTGGGCACAGGGAGGGGAACATCCCACACTGGGGCCTGTTGTGGAGGAGGGGGAGGTGGGAGGGATAGCATTAGGAGATATACCTAATGTAAATGACCAGTTAATGGGTGCAGCCCACCAACATGGCCCATGTATACATATGTAACAAATCTGCATGTTGTGCACATGTACCCTAGAACTTAAAGTAAAATAATATAAAGAAAAAATATAAGTTTGTGTTGTAAGATTTTGTGAATTTGATATCACTGTGCAACACAGGACCTTACCTATTGTTTTAAGCTTAACGATGAGAGAAAAATGACTCCTACTGGCAGAATCCCAATGTAAGTAAAATCATCATGCCTGTAAACTGAAGCAAAATATATGTCATAATCCCACTGGGAGCAAAAAAATTTGTCAGAAGCGTAACATCACTTAGGTGCTGTGCAAACCAGTATGTCATTTTTCCTTCTCTAAGCAGGGTATAGGAAATCGGGTCACATTAACTGGGTACTGGATCCAGAAATACACCCTCTTAAATGTGGAAAAATCCAAGCCAGGTTATGTGAGCCAAAACACCTACATAGTGGGCCCAATATATGTCAAAATACCTTCAGTGGCTGCAGCACAGGCAGTAGAGACACTTCATAAGTGTTCTGGGCCGAGCAATGGGCAATATGCCAGAATTTCCTCTTTATGCAGAACTGAGGCAGAAGAGTGACATCATGTGGGTTATGGACCCTGCAATAGGTCACAATACCTTTTTAGTGGGCATGGTTCAGGAAAAAGAGGAGAGTCACATATTCTGAATGTTGAGCTCAGCAATATGTCAAAATCCTCCTATAATGAAAACCCAGGCAGAAAATGAGAGTCACACCACTTAGGTCATCGGCTCAGTGATATTTCCCAATGTTTCTATATCCAAAGGTATGTTATGATCTCTTCTGATGGCACTGTTAAGACACAAGCATCAAATCACGAAGGTTCTTGGCCAAGGTATATATCAACATGTCATTAGTGGACTATAACTAGGCAGGATCATTAAATCACTCAGGTTCTGGGCAAAAGTGTATGTCGCAATCATACTTGTGGCACGGTTCACCTATGAGAGTCATGATCGTACACATGACCTGGAACCAGGTACAAGAGTCATTAATAGGCCTTTGATCTGGTCTCAGGTATATGGCAAAATATCACCTGTGGACATTTAGAAGAAAGAAAACTATCACCTGAGTGGGTACTGGTCCAGTGAAATGTCACAATCCTCCATGTGGGAAGGACTCTGGAAAAAGGGTCACATCACCTGGAGGCTGGTTTCAGGGATATATCTAATCCTCCTCTCCCCCACTGCAACATGTGGTAGAGATTAGGCACAAGAGAAGTTGAATATCATCCAGGCAATTGGGCTGGATATATGTCACAATGTCCTCTTGTGAAGGACAAAGGCAGGAGAGTGGACTCACCTTGGTGCTGAGTTCAGCAATATGTCACAATCCTTCTGGTGTTAAAGGCCCAGCTAGAGAGAAGAAGAGTCACCTAGGTGCCGAGATAAGTGATAATTTACCAAGCTTCCTATTGGCAGTACTCCTTCAAAAATAGAGTCACATCTTCTTGGTGCAATACCCAGTTATGTGTCACAATGCACCTTAAGTGCAGGGCCAAGGCAGTAGCAGGAAGTCATATGACTTATGTGATAGACCTAGACAAAAGCCTCAATGCTCTTTATTGGCAGGGTTCAGTCCAAGGTTTTACATCAGCTGGTGCTGTTCTCAGTTATATATAAAGCTGCCCTTTGTCGCCTTGCCTAAAAGATGCTATACATTGCTTAGGTGCTTGGTGCAGGTATGTCAAAATTTCAACTGCGCTCTGGGCCTAGAAAGGAGAGTCAAAACACTAAGATGCTAGGCAAAATCATGCTTGTCAATCACATACTCAAAAATGTTCAGAAATAAGTTTCACAGTCCCACACATATTCTGGCTTGGGTATGAAAGTCAGCACCTCCTATTAGTTGGGTCGAAGTACTGCAGTCTGTGGATTTATGATTCAACCATCACCAGACACACTTTGGATCAGATTCAAGTATGTGAGTAACAATGCTTATGTGTGTGAGATATTGTACCTTATTCGTAGGCTCTGTTCATGTGTGAGAATGACAATCATTTCAGCTACGTATGCATCCAAGAGTCACAACAGCACCTTGTTGCTGGTGATTGTTATGACACATTTTGTACTACCCAAGCTTTATATGATATGACTGAGTAGCATACTTTTCTGTGAATTCTTACAGGTGGGAGACCTAGGACATTACCCATAACTGTAAGACTGTCAAGGAGAGTCAAAATATTATCCCTGACTAGGTCTACTTATGAGAGTTATTATTGTGTATATGAGCTGAATCCAGTATATATCACAATTTCACCTATAGACAGAGACAAGACAGAATAGTCACATCATCTGTGTGCTGAGCCAGGGATACTTATAATCTCTTTTGTAGGCAAGACCTGGATAGAAGTGTCATACCACCTTGGTACAGTCTCAAATAATATGTCCTAATGCCCACTGTATACAAGGTTGAAAAAATAGTGGATTGTCACTATTGCCCCCTAGGTTCTGGACACAGCAACATGTTGTAATTTCCTCTCTTGGTAAAGTCCAGGACAAAGAGAAGAGTCACATCACCTAGGTTTTGCACTCAGTGGTATGTCACAAACTCTTCAGTGGACAGTATCAAGACAGAGAGCAGAGTCACATTACATATATGCTATATCCAGTGATATATCAGTGTCCCCTGTGGGCCGGACCCTGGCAGGAGAGACACATCACCAAGCTGATAGTGCCAGAGATACATGATAATATCCCCTGTTGTCTAGCTCCAAGCAGAAGAGTCACCATATGATGATTCTAACTCAGTGATTATATATATATATATAAAATATAGAAATATATATATAATATAGAAATATATATATACACATATATATAGTGTGCATATATATGTGTGTGTGGGTGTGTATATATATATATCCATCTTATATAATCTGAAATCTCAATCTGAAATTTTTGCTGGCCCTTGTCATGAAACTCCATATATATATAATATCCATTGTGTGTGTGTGTATATATATATGTGTGTGTGTGTATATATACAGCAATATTTCACAATGCACCCATGGTAAATAATTTAAGCTAGACATGTCAACAGCAGGGTACTAGACCTTGTAATATGACACAATCTGCTCATATTTTAGGTGACACATGTAACTGTCAGCTTGGTGTATATATTGCAGTCACAACTTTACATGTGTTCTGCATCATTATATGACACACTCTACAACATCCAGAGGTTTTCTGAAACATACATGAGAGTTACAAACCACTCTGAGGCCTACATGCTCATATTCACTCACGATCTTACATATTGCCTTAAACCAAGTTATGATTGTCAACATCTCTCAAATAGACTGGGTTCAGACAGGAGACACATTATTATGCCTATGATCTGGGTCCACAAAATATTCACCATCTTACCTATAGCAAGATGCACATATGAAAGTCAAAATTTCAACTTTGTACTTTATTTACTTGTTATACTCAGGACTTCAAACATGGACTTTGTAAATATGGGATGCTGAAAACATTTGCACTCACCTGGACTTGTAATCAAGAGTCATGATCTTAACCTTTTGTTGGACCCTGTTATAAACTTTGTGTACCACCCAAGCAGTTTTTAGATTATGAGTTAGTGTTGTAAGCTGCTCTGAGCTTTGTACAAATATGCAACTCACAACTTTAAGTATTGCCCTAAGTGTAGAGATAATAGGAAAATATCTACTATTGGTGGAATCCCAATTGAAGTTTGATGATCATGCCTCTGAATTGAATCAATGTAAATGTCATAATCCCATTGGTAGGAAAAAAAAAACTTAGCAGGAAGGTAGCACAACTTTTGTGCTGTGCCAAGCCATATGCCACAGTGTCTTCTCTAGGTAGGGTCTAGAAATGAGGTTTACATTAACTGGGTGCTGGACCCAGCAATATGACACAATCCCCCCAGCAAAAGAAAAAAGAAAACAATGAGAGCAAAAACTCCTACTGGGTGTGCCCTAGATAGGTGAAAATACTTTCTGTTTCTCTGGCACAGGCAAGAGAGTTACAGCATCAGGGTGGGGTGCCTGACAATATGCATAATTCTATCTTTATGCAGGACCCAGGCAGAAGAGGAACATCATCTGGATGCTGGGCCCTGTAATTTGTCAAAATTCCTTTTCATAGGCATGTTTTGGAAAAATAAAAGAGGAGTCATATAACCTAATTGTTGAGTTTAGCAATATGTCACATTACCCCACTGTAAAGGCTCAGGCAGAAGAAAAGAATTATATCACTTAAGAAACTGGCTCAGATATGTGGCCCAATATCCTAAATAAGCAAAGCTAAGGCAGAAGAGAAGAGTAATATTACCTAGGTGCTTCCCTAGGTATATGACAAAATCTAACATGTGAGGTGAAGCCAGGCAGAAGAGTCACATCACCTTGATCCTGATACCTGAGATAGGTCACAAGGTTCCCTTAGGACAAGACTCAGACAAGAGAGTTACAACATATAGATGTAGGTTCTACCTTTATGTCACAATTCTCTTTGTGGGCCACACTGAAGCAGGGAGTTACATTACCTAAGTGATGGCCACAGGGATATGTTGCAAAGTTCTCCTTGAGGCATGACCCTGGCAAAAGACTACCCTCACTTGTATGCCTAGTGTTGCAAATGTCACTATTCAGGAAAGGAGGACCTAAGCAGGAGGGTAATATCACCTAAGTGATTGGCCCAGAGATATCACAATGCTTTCTTTGGGACATGGCTCTAATTAAAGGGTATTGTCACCTGTGTGCCTGACCCCCACTCTTTGAAGGGCCCATACTAATGAGGAGAGTTACATCACATAAGTGCTTGATAGAGTGATATGTCACAATAATTTCTGTGGGCATGGCTAAGGCAAAAATGTAACATGACCTAGGTGCTGCATCTAGTAATATGTCATGATTCTTGCTGAAATCAGGGCCCAGGCAGGAGAATCACATCATGTAGAGGTAGGTCCAGGTGGATACCACAATATCATATGTAGTCTGGAACCATTATGGAGAATTAAATCACATAGATGCTAGGCAAGGTTTGTATCACAACAATATCAGCAGAAAATTCCCAGGATGAGATTTACAATATCAAGCATGTCCTGTTTTCATGACTGACAGTTAGCTTCATATAGGTAAGATGGTGATAGTCCTTACTGTCAGCTGGGAGTGAATTTGAGACTCACAATTTCACCTTTCTGCTGGGTTCTGTTATGACACTCTCCATACATGACAAACCTTTATAAAATATGTAAGGCTGTTATAATTTTGACTTTTTTTTTTTTTTACCAGATAGAGATTTAATCACTTGTGTCTCTGAAGCAAGTTTAGAGAATCAAAATTACTTCTATTTGTGGGATCCACATAAGAAATTCATTATCATGCCTGTGAGCTGTGCTTGGGTTCATGACACAATTTAGTCTGTGGTAATAAAACAGGCACGACAGCCAAGTCACCTAAATACTGAGCCAGAAATTTTCCAATATTCTCCTTGCAGGCATGTTTTGGACAGAAAAGTTGCCTAACTTGGGGGTTACACCAAGATGTATAACACAATATCACTTGTGGGCAGTGTCCAGGCAGAACAGGACCCATATCACCTAAATGATAGGCCCAGAGATATGCTACAAGATCTCCTCTTGAAAGAACCATGCAAGAGAATCATATAATTTGGATTTATTGCTTAGAAATGCTGCGATCCCTAGTAGAAGCAGGGTCCAAGTAAGAGAGGAGTGTCAGGTAACTAGATGATGGGTCCAGAAATATGTTACAATCCTTCTGGAAGATATTGTTAAAACAGGAGTGTCAAATCATCACGGTAATAAGTTGAAGTACACATCCAAATCTCATTTGTGGGCTACAACTAGTCAGGAGTATTAAATCACTAAGCAGCTGGGCAAAGATATACGTCAAATAACACTGGTGGAAAGTTCTAGGAATGGGAGTCTCCATCTTGCATATGACCTGGATCCAGGTTTAACAGTCATGATTAGTCCTCTTAAGTCATCTTAGGTAAATGACACAATATCACCTGTGGGCAGAGAGCAAGCAGAAAGGTCACATTATCTGGGTGGGTGCTGGTCCAGTGAGATGTCACAATCTTTCTTTCTTCCAGGACACTGGAAGAAGACACATCACCTAGATGTTGGTTTTAGTAATATATCAAAATTCCTAGTGTGAGAAAATCTTAGTAGGGTGAGGAGCCTCACTTTACCTAAGAATTGGCCTAGATATATGTCACTACATGCAGAACCATGGTAAGAAAGTGACCTCACTTTGGCACTGGGTTTCACAATCTCCGCATTGGTCACTGCAAGGCAAGAGAGAAGAAACATTAGCTAGGTGCTGAGCCAAGTGATATGTTACAAAGTTTCCTGTTGGCAGAATCCAAAACAGAGGGTCACATCGCCTGGGTGCAGTACCCAGTTATGTGTCACAGTGCACTGTCACAGCAGGACCAAAGCAGTAGAAGGGAGTCACATCACTTCTATGATGGACCTAAATATAAGCCACATGACTTTTATAGGCAGGAAAGAGACAAATAATTCACATCACCTTGATGCTCGTCCCAGTGACATGTAAAATGCCCTGGGTAGGCAGGCCCAGGCACCTTAGCTTAGGTTTATGGTCCACTTATGTCACAATTTTATCTGTGGTCACAACCTAAAAAGGAGAGTCAAATTATTCAGGAAGTGGGCTAACTTTTATCTTCTAATCAGACACTGGGAAATATTTAGAAATAAGTTTCACAGCTCTACACAAGTCCTGGCTTTGTGCATGTGAGTCAACACCTCATGTGAGTTGGGTCAAAGCAGAGGAGTCACAGTCTCAACAATGGGCAGCATCCATGCATAAATTGCCCAATTCCACTTGAAGATTGTGTTCCAGTAGGAAAGTCACAACCTCACAATTGGGCTGAATATTGCATCACCAAACCACCCATGGAGTTAAACTGTATATGAAAGGAATAATTTCAGCCTTCAAATACTCTTTTGTGTGAAATTTAGCACCTTATTTGCATGCCATGTTCTTCTGTGAGAATGACAATCAAGTTAGCTGGGTGTGTAGCCATGATTCACAATCACACCTGGTTGCTATTCCCTGTTATGACACTGTTTATACCACTGAGGCTTTATATGGTACACCTGACTGTCTTCATCCTCTGTGAACTTTATACAAATAGGAGACCCATTATTTTTCTTATGGCAATAAGACTGGCTATGAGAGTCAAAATATCTTTCCTTTCTGGGTCCAGGTATGATGGTTATAATTGTGCATGTGAGAGGATCCCAGGTATACGTCACAATTTCACCTGTGGGCAGAAACAAGGAAGGTGACTCTCATCACCTTGACGCTGAGCTCATGATACCTTATCAACTCCTTTGCTGGCAGGGCCGAGTCAGAAGAGTCACATCACCTGGGTACAGCCTCAAGTAATATGGCACCACGTCCACTGTAGACATGGTTGCAGAAAAAGAAACAGGAGAGTCACATCACCTAGGTGCTGGGCTCAGCAATATGTCATAATCCCCTCTTTTGACAAATTCCAGAATAAAGAGGAAAGTTGCATTACCTAGGTTTTGCATTCAGCTGTATGTCAAAATTCCTTTAGTAGGAAGGACCTAGGCAGGAGAGAAGAGACACATTTCCTAGATAATATGTTCAACGATGTCACAATGTTTCTTGGGGTCAAAGCACAAGATAAAAAGACAAACCACCTAGCAGTTAGGCTCAGAGATATGTGATGATATGTCTTGTTGGCAGGGCCAGGGTAAAAGAGTCACATTATTATGACTCTGACACAATATGTCACAGTACACACGTCAGAAACAATTTAAGCAAAAGTTTTAACACCTGCGTACTAGCCACAGTGATATGACACAATCTGCTCATCTTTGAGAGTGGTACCTTTAACTATTAGCTTGGTGTGTATATGAGTCACAATGTCACATGTGTGCTGGGCCATTATATGACACGTTATACAACATCCAAGGGATGTATCTGGCATGTATGAGAGCCCACATTCTCATATGGACTCCCAACGTTATATATTGACGTAAACCCAGGTATGATAGTCAACATCTCTCATTTAGGCTGAGTTCAGGAATGAGACCCATTTTTATTCCCGTGAGCTGGGATGAAAAATGAGTCACGATTGCACCATTGGCTAGATCCACATATGAGTTTTGCAATTTCCTCTTTGTACTGATTTCCTTTGTTAGACGCAGTACTTTAACAGTAGGCTTTGTAAATGTGGGGTGGTGACAACATTTACTTTCACCTGGCTGTGTAATTGAGAATCACAATCTTAACTTTTTGCTGTTTCTTGTTATAAAACTCTCTGTACCAATGAATGAGTTTATATAATATGAACTCTACAAATATAAAACCCATTTTACCTATTTCCCTAATCCTAGCGTTGAGACAAAATATCTTTTATTGATTCAATCCCAATATAAGTGTGACCATCATGCCTGTGAACTGGGCAAGGTTTATGTCATAATCCCATTTGTGTGTGAAAAATTAGGAAAAAGAGTAACATCACTTAGATGATATGGTGAGCAACATCACAATGCCCTCCTTAGGCTGAATCTAGGAAGAAGGGTCACATTAACTTGACCCAGCAATGTGACACAATTCCCCAGGTGGAAAAATTTAGCCATGGGATGAGAACCAAAACACACACACAGTGAGCCAAAGATATGTCAAAATACTCTCTGAGGCTCTGCACAGGCTGGACAGTAGCATCTTCAGCATGCTGGGCCCACGTGTATGCAATAATTTCCTCTTTATTCAAAACTCTGACAAAACTGTAACATCATCTTGGTGCAATAGGTCAAAATTTCCCTCCGTGTTCATGGTTCAGAAGAAAAGAGTAGAGTCACATAAGTTAAACTCTAGGCTCAGCAATATGCCATAATCCCAACATTTTAAAGGCCCAGGTAAGAGAATCATATTACTTAGGTTATGGGCTCAGAGACATGTCTCAACGTCCCCAGTAGGCAGGACTCAGGCAGAAGAGGAGAGTCATATCACCTAGGTGCTTTTTTAGGTATATGTCACAATCTGACACATGGGAAGAAACTAGGCAGAAGAGCCACATCACCTGGGTCCTGAGGTATGTTACAAGGCTTCCTTAGGAGAACACCAAGGCAAAAGAGTTACATCATCTTGCTTCAGGTTTAACTCTGATGTCACAATGCTCTGTGTGGGTGAGGCACAAGGCTCAAGTCACATAATCTACTTGATAGTCACAGAGATATGTTACAATGCCCTGCTTGACACATAGCCCTGGTAAAAAAGAACCATCACCTGTTTTCTTGGCCTAGAAATATGCCACCACCACCTCCTATGTTCAGGACTCATTCTAGAGAGGAGAGTTACATCACCTAATTGGTGGAGACAGTGATATATCACAGCGATATCTGTGGCCAAGACTCAGGAAAGAATGTAACATCACCTGGGTTTTTGATCCAGTGATATGTCACAATCCTTACTGAGAGAAGGGCCAAGGCAGGAGAGTCACATCATTTATATGTTGGTCCAGATAGAGATCACAATCCCATATATGAGCTGGAACCTGTCTGGAGAGTCAAATCACATAGATGCTTAGCAAATATTTATATCACAACTGCACTGGCAGAATATTCCAGAGATGAGAATTACAATAACATATATGTCCTGTTTTCTATGAGTGACAGTTGGCTTCGTGTATGTGAGATGTGATAGTCCTTATTGTCAGCCGGGTGTGCATATGAGACTCACAATTTCACCTTTCTGCTGGGTTCTGTTATGACTTTTATAAAGCCATGGGCTTTATAAAGTATCTGAGCCTGTTATAATCTTCTGTGACCTCTTTACCAGAAAGATGTCTAAGAAGTCACTTGTGTTTCTAAAGCAAGTTACAAGAGTGAAAATTACTCTTATATATGGGGTCCACATATGAGAGTCAATAACATGCCTGTGAGTTGTGCCTAGGTATATGTCAAACTTTACTCTGTGGTAATTAAACTGGCATGGCAGCCATGTCACCTAAATTCTATGGCAGAAATTTTCCAATATTCTCCTTGTAGACAAGTTTCTGGCAGAAAAGTCACATAACTGCAGGCCTACACAAAACTCTATGGCACAATGCCCCTTGTGGTCAGTGTTCAGGCAGAAGAGGAAGTCATATCACTGAAAAGATAGACCCTGAGACATGTCACAATGTCTCCTGTTGAAAAGGCCAGAAACATATCATTTTCAATTATACTCCTTTTAACTTGAGTGGTTTGGTATATTATTTTGGATTTGATTTGCAGTTTTCTAATAATTAATAATGTTTAGCATCTTTTCATATAATTGGCCATTTGTATGTCTTCTCTGAGGAAATGTCACTTAAGGTCACTTGCCTATTACTAAATAGTGTGTTATTACTGCTCTTAAAATTGTTATATATTCCGTATGTTTATCACTTGTTATAAACATATTTTGCAAATATACTCTCCTAAAGCGTAAGCTGTCTCTTCACTCTGTTAATTTATTTTTACTATTTTTTTTCAAGATTCTGGTAATTTCAATTGTCTGCTTTTGCTTTTGTTGCCTGTGCTTCTTGGATCTTATTTAAAAATTTTTTCTGTCCTATTTAATAAAGAATTTATCTAAGTTTTATTGAAATAGTTTTATAAGTGTGAGTTTTATATTTTAATCTTCTATGTATTTTTAATTAGGTTTTTTTAGTATGGTAACAGGTAGGTATCTAGTTATAATGCTTTGTGTTTAAAAATTAATTTTACTGGCACCATTTTATTGAAGAGGCTGACTTTTCTTAAATGTGTGTCCTAAACAACTTAAAAATTATTTGGCTCTAGGTTTATGAATTTATTTCTGGGATCAATGGATACTTTGGTCTATGTGTCTGTTTTCTATGCTATTATCATGCTGTTTGCTTGTTATCACCTTACAGTATATTTCGAAGTCAGGTAATTTGATCCTTTCAGCTTTTTTTCCTTTTTTGCAAGATAACTTTGGCTATTTGGGGAGTTTTTGTTGTTGTTGTTGTTCCCTATAAATTTTAGACCTGTTTTTTCCATTTCTGTGAAAAAATATCATTGGCATTTTTATAGAGTTTGCATGGAATCTGTTGATTACCCTGAGTAGCAGAGCCATTTTAGCAAATTTTTTATAAAATATGTTTTTTAGTTTCTTAAATAATGTTTTATCATTTATAGTGTAGATAGTGTTTACCTTTTTAATTAAGTTTACTGCTAAACACCTTTGTTTTTTATTTGAGATGCAGCAAAATTATTTTGAAAAAATTAACATGCCATTGTGATTAAAACAACTGGACAAGTTATGCATAGATGGTATGCACCACAGCACGGTTAAGGCAAAATATGACAAATCAATAGCTATCGTATCATACTGAACATAGAAGAAGACAGTGATGTCCACTTTTACCACTTTTATTCAACAGACTGCTGGAAGTCTTAGCCAGATTATTTATGCAAGAGAAAGAAATGAAAGACATCCAAATAAAAAAGGAGAAAGTCAAATTTTATCATTTACCAATCACATAACTCTTTATATAGCAAAGCTAAAATTACCACACTAAAAATCTTGAGAACTGATAAAGAAATTCATTAAAGTGGCAGAATACCAAATTAACATAAAAAATACCGAAATAACATAGGAGCATATTTACATCCCAAGAATAAGTCATCTGAAAAAGCAATTCAAGAAAAAATATTTACAACAACTTTAAAAACTAAGTCTTACTTCATCTCCACCTGAAGGCTGAAAATTGGACTGCTGGTTTCAAATAAAGCCAGGCTTTTTCTGATGGTTTTCTCTGAATAGTGCCCACCTGTGCACTGGGAAAAGGAGGTGGTGCCATTGAAATTCATACAGTTTGGCAGCAGAGGAGCCTGGACTCTTAAATTGCTATGTGGTGACCTGGTGTTCTTCAATCTGTGAGGTCCAAGCCTGATAACAGGTGTGCCTCTCACTTTGCTGACATTTTTTTTTTTCCTTTTGGCCCAATAAACTTTACTCCTTACCCTTCAGTATATTCATTAGCCTCCTCTTTCATAATTATGTGACAAGATCCTTGTTTTAACTTAAGTAAGGAGAAAGTTCTATAAAATTTGGTTGTCTAGCTGTGGGGCTTGAGGTAAGGTAAGATGTAAACCAAAAAATATTTTCCTATGTTGTTTGTAAGGTTTTTCATTCCTGAACTTCTCTAGAGGGTAGAGGAAACTCTGCACCACCCTACCCAAACAGCCCCAGGCATATGTGGGAAGGGCAGTTGAATGGCGGCTCTTCATTCCCATCTCCTCTGGGATGAAAAATGCGAGGGATTCATGGTGTCTTCATCTTCACCAGCCAAGGGATCCAGCCTCACCCAAAAGCAATTAAGTTTTTCTGCTTGTTGAAGGAACCCATTTGCATAAGACTGAAAATTTTCTTTCTTGCCCTTCACTTGAGTTTTTTGGTCTTTTCTTCACCCTGTCAGCAATTTACTTTTAAGCAGAAGGCTTTTTTTTTTCTTCTTCTTAGAAAATGTTTTGCTGGGCTATACCCCAATAATCACTGCTTATATTCTTTATAGAGAATTAATTGTGATTAGGTATTTCTCAGGTTGGTCTAGAGCTGTGACCCATCTGGTGAGCTTTGTATGTCACTCTCTATGGCTGTTAGGAAATTTTGCTGCAGGCATCCATCCTGTTTTGTGTTTTTAGGAACATGACCTGTAACAGTGTGGCAATGTTTTATTTTGGCTTGTCTGATTTTACAATGATGGCTCAGGTTTAATCCTGGCTTAAGGAAAGAGTCCCTTCTGGTTTTATATCAACATGTAACTTTTGCCATTTGCCTATTCTCTTCCCCTTCACAGACGGCCTTAATTTTTATTTTTTTTTCCTCTGAGCACCTGTAAGTTACTTTTGTTTAAATTTGAAAGCCAGAAATACTGGCTTCTTAGTGCTGCTAGAGTCAGATAATAAAATTAATTAAAAGGACTTTCTTAAAGAGTCCTCAACTTAATTAAAAGTGGATATCAAATTATAAGCATATTTAAAAGACCTTTATGTTTTTCTCTTCTTGGATCTTGTTTTGCTGGTAAAAGTTTTTTTCTCAGCCAGCTGAATCTTTTCCTCCATTTTGTCTTGCTGCTCTAATGCATGCATGAGAGGCCAGTAATTCAAACTGAAAATTGGCAAATAAAAAAACTTATGAATACTGGGTTTTCTTTTGCCTGTCTGTGTAGTTATATATGTGTTGTGTGTGTGATGTCTACATGAAGAGCTCTAATAAATTTAATTAAAGAATGATAAGAATTTAGATCAAATATTTATTGAAGGGAAGAAAAACTATGTCTACCTTTTAGTTCACATGAATTTTAATCTTTGAGAAATAAAAACAGCCTTAAAGATTATCAGTAAAACACAAATATCATCAATGTATAAGTGGGTGGACAAATTATGCAGGTCAGATACTAGTTTTGCTAAATGTTTTGAGGTTATAAACAGCATTTTTGGTTTTTGAGAGCAGTTCAACTTTGCTTCACTATAGGTAAGGCCTGAAGACACATAGAATTAACCATATCATTAATTATGCTGAAAAGAATCAAACCCTTGACTGCATCTAGCACATAATTATAAGAGTTTACCTAGTTTTAAAGTTCAAATTGCTAGAAGTTACTATTCAAACATGTAATTAAAAGCACTGGAAGTAGATTTACATATGAGTAAATGATTTGCATACAGTAAAATGTGTCTTTAATAAAAAAATTATAAGAAGCCATGAATATATAAATTCTTGCCTAGGGTAAAACATTTGTTCTGAATTAGGTAAGGTGTAGCTAAAAGTTCAAACAAGCTGAGGAAGGATTGTAAAAATAAATCTTGCCAAAGGAATTCTCTTTGTGAACATTAATTAAATTTAGAAGTGTACTGTATGTGTTTTTTTGTAAGCTGGGCCTTGAAATAAAAGTACAACAAGGTATTCTTAAGGCACAGATCCGTTCTTTAGCAAAATTTGTTAAGAATTATAAAAGGTTTTTGCTTTTTACATTTCTAAGTCATCATTTTGGTTAATGATTGATTTAATCAAATTAATTAATTAATTAATTAACATGCTTAGTGATATTGTCTCATTCTAGACAATCTCAAATCATGCTCAGGTGCTTGCTGAAGTCAAAGGGAATACAGAATGGGTAGTAGAATAAGGTAGTCATCAATATCAGCCACAACCACTTGACCAGCTGCAAAAATGAGGACTGTAACTGTCATGTATTTCCTCCTTCTTTTGTTAAAAACACTTCTGTGTGTTCATACCCTCATACTAAGAAAATATCTTTATTTCCTTTTTCCTTTATTATGTGTTATAAGATTTATGAACATCGCATTAGCATTTAAGTATTATTAACTTTATGTAATTGTATTTGGGATGGGGATTTGTGCACTTTCACTTGCATGAAGAATAGCTGTATTATATTAGGCATAATTGTGACCTTCTTATTTTCTTTATTCAAAGATTACGTATAATTTCAGGGGATGTGTATGGGCTCAAGTTGAGAAGGGGTGGACTTCTGATAGTTAATACTGAGTGTCAATGTGATTGGACTGAAGAATGGAAAGTATCAATTCTCCATGTGTCTATGAGGGTGTTGCCAAAGGAGATTAATGTTTGAGTAAGTGAGCTGCCAAAGGAGATTAATGTTTGAGTAAGACAGACCCTCCCTTAATCTGAGAGGGCACCATCTAATCAGCTGCCAGCATGACTAGCTGCCAGCTAGAAAAATATGAAAACATGATACTGGCCTAGTCTCTCAGCCTACATCTTTCTCCCATGCTGGATGCTTTCTGCCCTCAAGGCTCCAAGTTCTTTAGTTTGGGGAATTGGATTGGCTCTCCTTGCTCCTAGCTTGCAGATGGCTTATAGTGAAATGTTTGATGAATACAGCCATTGAAACTCTCCCCACAGAGAGAGAGAAATACATTCATCTTAACCTTGGATTTCAGTTTTGAAGAGCATAGATGTGATGCTTACTCTTTAATTTTATAGCCAAAATCTGTCATTTTGTAGGTTTGACAGCAGAATGTATACCATCTCTGTCATTTTCCAAAATCTCAGTGTAAGAATTGGGTGTAAAAAGTATTTTGTATAGCACCTGAATGCTGCATAACAAATATCCGTTTAAAAAAAACTTAAACTCAGGCCTTAAAGAATTTCCCTAAAGTTTAGATGATTCACATAAATAAGAAAAATATTAAAAAGTCATGAAAGAAGCCATCATAAAAAATATAAGCAGAAACAAGAACCACTTGAGAAATACTGCAGATCCTTTTATAAGAAGTATTGAATATAACATTAGTAGCTTAATGAACTTTAAAAAATAAAACTGTAATATTTAAAAGTGTGGTCAAGTATTAAAAGATCATCTTAAAGGGTAAGATAGGTCTGAAAATCTAGATAGAAAATAGAAATTTTAGATTCAATAAATAAAAGTTTTACAAGTAAAATCTCAACACAACATTTAGAGAACAAAAGTCAGAAACAGTTTAATTCCTTGAAAGACTTAAATGAGTAAACTAAAATGAAGAAAAGAATTTTATTCCCAGAAAAGAAAGAAAAATTCATAAAAAAATAAAATGACTTAAAGACTTTCTCTATAAGAAATTTTTAGGAAAAAAAGAGAAGGTCATTCTTGAAGAAACCTAGAAAAACCACGGCATGTTATTATCAACAAGAATGGATAATAATAATACATTTCATACAATTTAATACATTTCATACAATAATACATTTCATACAATTGTATTTCACACAATTTAATGAGATAAGAATTTAAAATATTATACTAAAGCATACAAAATAAATCAAAATAAAAGCATGATAAGATCTTGAATTTTTCCTAATGCTGGTAAAGATATTGATTAGTTTAAACATAAGATACATTTTTTCAAGTCATCATGACAACATATAAAAATGAAGAAAAAAATAGAACAGGTTAATACAAATAATTTTAAACAGATGAAGTTGAAGCCCAAAAAGTGGAGCAAATATAAAGTAAAACAAAATTATATACATATATCTAAATATTTGAATAAGAAAAAGTTTAAAAGAACATGTCTACTAAAAATATATATATCTCTTTAAAAACCAGAGCTCTGTACTGCTTATGAAACACACATCAAACAAAATGTATTAATCATACATTAAGGCAAGAAGCAGTTAATAAATTATGTAAATGGATATACCGCATAAATTCTATACACCTAGTTAACACTGCATATTTTCAGATTTAAAGCAACAATTTATACTATAGGAAAAATTATGGTCACCTACATAACAACAAAACTTTCAGTAGACTAGAAGGATAATACAGTTTTAATCTACACTTCTAAAATATAAACAGCAAAAATTGATGAAATTATAATAAATTAATTACATTATAATGAAACATTTTAATACAACACTCCAAGATTATTGGTTCAGCAGAGGTTAAACCATGTAAGAAGCTATTCAAAAACTTTATCTGATAGGCGGTTATAGGATATATTACCTAGCAATGCACATTGTTCTAAAAATTCAGAAACATTTAAAGACATACTATGCCATAAGGCGAGTCTCAATACATTTCAAAGGTTCATGTATTATCGAGAACATATTCTTTGATTACAATACAAACAAGTATAAAAATATACATATTTTTAAATCCTGTAAATTGTAATTATATAAGACAGACTTCTTAATAATGCAAATAACCAAAATATGAAATTCAGAAATAAATAATAGTTTAAAATATTAAGCATTAGTACTTTTGGAATCCTGCTAAAAGAAAAGTTAGTGCTAAATTAAAAGGTTAATTTTTTTATTTTATGAATGAATAAGTAAAGCTGGCACTAATATGTGAATCATTTGTTATAGTTGGGAAAAGAAGAAACAAGTACACCAAAATAAAAAAGCATAAATAAGAAAGTAATGAACCAAGAGCAGAAGTTAATCAAATAGAAATAGAATTAGTTCTTTGAGAAGATTATGAAGCTTACAAATCTCTGACAAGATTGCTTGGGGAAAGAAAGAACACATAATATTAAGACATAAAGGAGGGCATGTTCATCTAGGCAGCAGAAATTTAGAAATACAGCAGTATTAGGAACATCTTTATGCAAACAAATTTTAATTCTTCAGTGAAACAGAAAAGTCTCTACAAAAAAGTCAGTTACCCAAACTGACTCAAGAAGAACTAGGAAACTTCACTTGCTATATCATTTTGAAAAAATGCATCCACATTTAAATTATCCATATAAAAGTATTAGAATCAATTGCTTTTATAGTTGGATTCTACTACATAGTCAAGGAAAGAAATGTTTCAGAGAAGTGAAAAAGAGAAGACAAACACAAAATCCTAATTAATTTTCAAATGAATAAGTCTTGCCACTACATTCAAACAAAAAGCATAAGAATTAAAAACAAAGCATATTAATTTTACTTCAGAACAATGTGAAAACATGAACAAAATATAAATATTATTTTGTTTTCACATAGCTGTAAAGAAATACCTGATACTGGGTAATTTATAAAGAGGGGAGGCTTAACTGGCTCACAGTTTCTCAGACTGTGCAGGAGGCATGGCTAGGAGACCTCAGAAAACTCACAATTATGTGGGAGGGTTAAGGGAAATCAAGTGTGTCTTCACATGGTGGCAGGAAAGAGAGTCTAAAGGGTGACATGCTACACATTTTCAAGAAACTCGATCTTATGAGAACTTACTTACTATCATGAGAACATAAAGAGAAAGACTGATCCTATGATCCAATCACCTCCAAACAGGCCCTACTCCAAAATATGAGGGTTAAAATCAGCATGAGATTGGGGTGCAAACAGAGCCAAACCATATCAATGAGCAAACACATGTAAGGTTATACATCATAACCACATACACTAAATTTATTTCAAAGAGAAAAGAGCGGCTCAACTTAAGAAAATCTATTAATTTAATGCATCATACTAATATATTAAAGTAGGAAAAAATAGAATTACATCAATGAATACAGAGTAAGCATCAAGTAAAACATAATAGCTATTTATGATAAGACATAAAAGTACAAATAAAGGAAGTGTTCCTTACTTGAGAATACTCCCTTCAAAATCAGAAGAAAGACTAGGAGGCTCACTATTACCATTTGTCTTCAGCATTGTCCTCGAGATTTTTAACTTATAATATATGATAAATACTACTACTACTAATACTTTAATATGTAAGAATGGGAAAGAAAGAAGTAAAATATTCCCCATCTGTAGGTGGCATGATTGTCTACATGGATAACTTCAAAGAATATACAAATCATATATATTAATAAGAAAACTTAGAAAATTTTCTAGATATAGTATTAAGATGTCAAAGTTGAAATTACCTACCTACCTGTAAGAGAAAGCCACAGGATGGCCAATTACTTGAATGATAATTGAGGCTTTACTTCCATTGTGAGCTGTGTGATATTGAAGCATACATAATCCTCCCACAGTATCAGTGGGGGATTTGTTCAGGACTTCCATGGATAACAATTCTGTAGATTCTTAATTTCCTAGCATTAAATGGTATAGTATTTGCATATAACTAACTATCCAGCTCTTAAAGAAGGTAGCAGTTATTCACTGCAGTAGGCACCAAAAATAAGGCTATTCTGTTATCAAAGGAAATTCTCTGGGAGAGAAAACAGCTAAGGCCACATCTAAAGACGTACCATCAGGCCACTGGCTAATGTCAGATACTACACCCATGTCTGGAACACAACACTGTACCCATGAAGAAATTTAATGGGCAGAACAAAAAGTGTTACAAAATGATCCCTCAGGATGGTTACTAGAAAGCAACAAAACTCTTTTTCCCTGAGGCAATGCAATGAAAGATAGTTAAGCCTGTAAATAACTCCTCACATTTGAGACAGGTCTCAATATAGAAGTTATGTTCTTGAATCATTTAAGAAAAGAAATATTCTAGACTATAAAAAGTATTCCCAGGACCTGTGAACTTTGTGTCTGTAACAATCCAGGAAGCTACTCCATAACCTTACCTGTACTCAAACCTTACAGCATTGAGGGACATACCCTGTGAAGACTGGCAAATAGAATTTTTTCTTTGTTTGTTTTTGACACGGAGTCTTGCTCTGTCACTAGGCTGGAGGGCAGTGGCAAGATCTTGGCTCACTGCAACCTCTGCCTCCCAGTTCAAGTGATTCTCCTGCCTCAGCTTCCCAAGTAGCTGGTATAACAAGCATGTGCCATCAAGCCCAGCTAATATTTGTATTTTTAATTGAGATCGGGTTTTACCATGTTGGCCAGGATGGTCTCAATCTCCTGACCTCTGGATCGACCTCCCTTGGACTCCCAAAGTATTCAAATTAGAGGCATGAGCCACCATGGCTGGCAGGCAAATAGATTTTTATCAGATATAACCATACAGTGTAAGGAAATATTTACCAGTATTTATAGACAGCTACACCAAGTGAATTGAGGCTTTTCCCATATTATGAGTGTCCAGATTTTTAATTAATAAGGTCAGTTGGAACGTTTTGATTACCTGAAAGTCTGCGGAGTGATAATGGACCTACCTTTACAGCTAAAGTGACCCAGCAGCTTGCATTCAGCCTTAGGCATTACCTATCACCTTCACTGCCCCTGGGGTACTCAATCCTCAGGTAAAATAGAAAAAGCTAATCATGTTTTGAAAAGACATTAGCTAAGCCAAGTTAGGACACCTCAGAGACCCAGGTTCCACTTGTAGCCATAGTCTTTATACACGTAGGAATGACCCTTAAAAAACCTCCAAAACAATCCGTTTGAGAGGAGTTATGTGAGTTCATTTTTAGCTTAGGGTCTTCTGCTTAATAAAGAGATACATAGTTGACTCATAAGTTGACACATATTGTCAACTTAGGCCAGGTTAGAAAACCCCTCCAAGCATATGGACAAAAAGTGTTGCCCCCTCTTACAAGGCAATTAACTGACCTCTTATTCAATCATGAAACTTAGTCCTAGTAAACATTTTGAAAGAAGGATCACCTGAGAATCAATTATAACCAAAATAGAAGGGCCCCTATCAGGTGTTGTTCACTATCCCAGTCCTTTTAAACTTTAGGGCATACCTAGTTGGATACAATTGTCCAGGATAAAACCTTTTTCTTATAAGTTGCAGGCACAAATGGAGGACATTGTAACCTAAATCTAAAGTTTTGGAAGATCTCCACTACCTATTTCAAAGAATCAATAGTCACTCATCCAGAAGTGGCAACATGATGCTGCTGGTGGCAATACAGGGTATTCCTACTAGGGAAGACTGAGAAAAACACAGTTGAGCTCCTTAATTTTCTAGAAAAGGAAGGGTATCATTGTCAGTTTCCCAATTTTCTGGAAAGGAGGGTATTTCTCGGTTTTCCCACCTTTCTAAAATCTATCTTAGGACCCTTGACAGCTGTCTTCTTGTTACTAATTTACTTACTTGTTTGTTTAGCCTCATAGTAAGGTTTGTATCTTGTAGATTACAATATTTCCAGGTGAAAACAATGCTGGCATAAGGCTTTTGAGTTATCTTATATACTGACATGTAGAAGTATAGTGTTTTGTCTTTCACCACTTTAGCTCATGTATCCAGAGAAATTTACTTTTCTAGTGCTAGGCAAGGCCAATGCTCATGACTCAACAGGAAGCAGTTACAGTGCATGGACGTCCTCCCTCCTGCAACCCCCTTAAGATTATGGGAAGGTACATAACATCTGAGTGGAGAATGAAGTTGAAGGTGGGATGCCACTCGAGAGGTAGGGCTCACACACTATCCAGATTGAAGACTACCTAAAACAGGGCCTAGGTAGAAGAAGTTTTCAATCAGACATGTCCCCCAGTGTGCCATGTCAATTTACCATTACTAACACAACACCCAGGAGTTACCATCCTTCTATTGCAATGATCCAATGATTACCACCCCCTTCCCTATAAATTTCTGCCTTCATCAATCTATGCAATTAATAGTGAATATAAACTGGCTGCAAAATATCTCTGAGCTGCTCCTCTCTTGCTGTGGCATAGCCCTGTTCTGAAAGAGGAGTCACAGAGCTGTAACACTGCCAGAACTGTAAGTCTGTCTCATCAGCTAAGCTATTTTTTTCTACCTCTGGCTTGGCATTGAATTATTTTCTGGACAAAGCCAAAAACTCAGTGGGCTTAGCTCTGCTTGGGGCTTGCCTCTCCTGCATTGTGTCTACTATTCCATTCCAAGATTTTAGTAAACTACAAATTGAACGGATGAAGTGAATGCAATTACTTTAAATTCAAAAGTTAAAGGTCACCAAAACAATTCAATAATCAACATACAGTGTATTTTAATGCAATGTTTTCATAATCCAAAATAATGCAATAATCATAATAAAGTATTATATTTTTAAAAATTGAATATTATTCATTCTTTATTTATTTTTGTTCCTGCTTCAATATTCCTTAACATAGCATTAATATTGATACTGATCTTATCTTTCCATAAAATATTTTCTTCAACATTAATTTTTTATTTGTAATTATTTATCAATATAGCACTGAAATATTGATCTTAATTACTGAGCTTTTTAAATCAATAAATCTTAGTAGTTTTAGCCTTACAACAAAATTGAGTAGAAAGTACACTCTTTGCCTACAAGTACAAACTTCCCCTCTGTCCCCTACATCCACACAGTATCATTTAATATCTGCAATTTACATTATGGCTTACATTTACTGTTGCACATTCTTTGGCTTTTGACAAACATTTAATAAAATGTATCCAAATTTTTTGTATTATTTAGAATAGTTTCACTATTGTATACTTTAATAATCACCTGAGTTGTGCCTCTTTATTCCACTTTCCATTGTAAACCATTGCAACCACTAATCTTATTACTTCTTCCACAATTTTTTTCTAGGTTCACATGTATTTGAAATAACATCTGTAGCATTTTCCGATTGGTTTATTTCACTTGTAAATATATATTTAACTTCCTTCCATGTAATTTCATGACTTGAAAACTCATTTTTTTAGTGCTGCACAGTATTCCATAAATATTCCATAAACCACAGTTGATCCACTTAACTGCTATAGAACAACATGCATATGCAGATTTTGATGTAAACATGTTTTTAAGTCAGTTGAATAATTTCTAAGAAGCAAGACTGCTAGATGAGATTGAAAAAGTAGGTTTAGTTTCGTTAAAACAAAATAAGACAAAGCCAACCATTCATCTAAATTTGCTCTTATCAGTGTTTTAAATTTTTGCAATTTTATGTTTAATTTATTATCACATTCACAACTCACCAATAATATATGACATTTATCATCCTTTCATATGCTCATTGCCTTAGTCTTAACTATTGGGGAAGCAAAGGAAGAAGATACATGGGACTTGGAATTGGAGGCTGCAGTGAGCTATGATGGCACCACTGCACTACAGCATGGGGACAGAGATCCTGTCTCAAATAAATAAATAAAAGAATAAACAAAAGAAAAAAGAAGGAAGGAAGGGAGGAAAGAAAAGAAAGGGAAGAGAAGGGAAGAGTAGGGAAAAAGAAGAAGAAAGAAAGAGAAAGGGAGAAGGAAGAATTTGTCAGCAAAATAGTGACTCCTAAGGAGATTTTTCAGGTGTATTCCCTAGGATTCATTACATACGTATTTTTTTGTGTGTGTTTACTTGTTTTGTTTTGTTTTTGAGACAGGATTATTCTGTATCACCCAGTCCAGAGTGCAGTGGTGTGATCTTGGCTTAGAGCAAACTCCACCTCCCGGGTTTAAGGGTTTCTCCCAGTTCACCACTTGTAGCTGGGACCACTGGCCCACACCACTACTCCTAGCTAATTGTTTGAATTTTGGTAGAGACAGGGTTTCACTATTTTGCACAGGCTGGTCTGGAACTCCTGGCCTCAAGTTATCTGCCCCCACTTGGCCTCCCAAAGTGCTGAAATTACAGGTATGAGCCACCAAGCTGGGCCTACATAGAGAGATTTTATTTCTTTCTAAACAATACTTGATAACTCATGTTTTTTTGCAATTATCTCTCATCTTATTTTCCATATCAGTATGAAAATAGTGCAAAGATTTCTTAAAATTATTTTATGTTTCTTCTCCTGTTAAATTATTCTCTTGTTATTTATTCTTCCAGTGTGTGTGTGTATATATCAGTGTGTGTGTGTGTGTCTACTAGTGCATATGTTTCTTCATTTCTTTGCCTTCCTTGTTTAGGCATATGTAAGTGTAAGTATACAATAATATAATTAAACTGTTGGATATTTTACTTGATGCAAAACATCCAAAGCAGCACAATTTTTGAAAGTATATTTTGTATAGTTTTGACTAGCCACTAAAGAAAGCAGGATTGCAAGTAAACCTCTAGGTCTCACTAAGTATAAATATAATTATAACAATTCTATACATTTTTGAGTCTTAAACTATGTTGCATGTACTGTGCTCAGTACATTATTAATCTTATGATAATAATATCTAGTAGATACCATTGTTATATTCTCTTTGTTGATTCGGTAAATTTCAAAGTTTAAGCAATCTAACTTCACACAGTTATTAAGTGGTGAAGGTTAGATTTTTTCTTTCTTTGCCTAACTTTATATTGTACAAATCACCACAATTATTATAGTATCTTGTAGACATTAAGCTTTTGGTCAAATTATTTTTAACTGCTGCCCTAAAAAAAAAATAAGTAGCCTATTTGCACAGCAAGCAAAATGTTTCATGGTATTGTCCTCCCTGCCTGTGTCCACTACTTACATTCCCTGATCTTTGTGTAGGACTAAATAGTCCTAGTTCACTGATCACAAGAAAATGCAGATTATTCAACCAAGTTGATTTTTACTTGTAACACTGCATGTTTCTGCACATTCTCCCAGCAAATATTATTCTGTGTTTGTGTTTTTGCTTTTCTTTCCACTACACAGGTTTGGTTTTAATAAATCCATTCATCTGCACATGTATTATCTTTGCCTAGAAAATGTTTCTTAGTAGCATATGTAATAGATTAAAAATCATTTTCAACATTGTTTTTTTACAATGCCTTTATAAAAGTTAGTTTTCTCTGAGAACAAACTATTTATGAAGGGAAGATGTTTTGGTTTAAATCCTGATGTTTTCAGTAATAGACTTCTAAAACTTTGTACCTTTTAAATGCTTATAAATTAAGTTTCCCACTTTGCAAATTAGGCCTAAAAATTATACAAATGTTATAGGACTTCTAAAAGTACATGGTACAAAATACATGTAGATATTTTATCAAAGAGATTGATCCTTATTATTATTTAGAAAATGACATTATGTGTATCCTCTTTTAAAAAGACAGTGAAGCATTCTGTCATACATCTTGTGACATCAAACATAATGTATTATTTACATTTCTATTTTTCCTGTGTTGTAATATCCCTAGATTTTTACTAATTATTTTTATTAGTTATCAATTAAGTATAATATACTACTCAATTACATATATTAATAAATACATTCCCTTAAGTAAATATCAATTGATACATAGGGAAAAATTATCTGTTCAAAATTGAAAAAGAGTAAAGCATAATGTAGACAGAGCCCTGGTCAAATTCATGTTTTTCTGCTAAGAATGTGACAAAAATAATGTGAGAATAAAATGCTACATTGGGTTTTGGTAACAAAGAAGCTAATAATGCCAATAGATTTGTAACTATAATTTAAGAAACATTTTTCTAAAATATACATAAACATATACAAATGTCTTTACATTCAGAGCATGCTTTTACTGTTAGGTTATTCATCAGAAAAGAAAACGTTGGAAATATAAATTAGGATATTTATGCAGACACATTCAGCTCTAGATTGTTATGGTATAGTTTATGAACTAAATAATTCATAAGTGTGAGTATAGAATGTATAGCTTTAATTTGTTACAATTAATATAAAACACTTAAAAAGGGGTTTTGAGAAAGCATCTTGTAAAGAATTGTTCTTTCGCATTCTGATATGCACAGTTAATAGACAAACCCAGGAAATAAGTTTGGATTGCATTATGTAAATATTTCAATGTATTTTCTTATGTTACATTTTATTTTGCAATAAAATTCATATAATGGAATAATTTTACCATGGACAATATAATTGTTCAGCTAATAAAATATTTTTTTCAGGAATATAAATGTTGTTTATTTTACTAGAGCTCTGTTAACTAAGGATGTTATTTATTATACATAAATTGAGGATAGGGAAATTGCCTAAGTGTGTATATTGTTTTTGTTAATTTTGGAAGTTTGGGTCAAATTTAGAGGCAAAACTGGCTGGGCTTCTGAGTTGGATGGGGGTTTGGGGAAATTTTCTGTCTAGCTAAAGGATCATAAATCCACCAATCAGCACTCAGTGTCTAGCTAAAGGTTTGTAAAAGCACCAATCAGCACTCTGTAAAAATGGAACATCAGCTCTCTGTGAAATGGACTAAGAAGCTCTCTATAAAATGGACCAATCAGCTCTCTGAGAAATGGACCAATCAGCAGGATGTGGGTGGGGCCAAATAAGGGAATAAAAGCTAGCCACCGGGGCCAGTAGCAGCAACCCACTTAGGTCACCTTCCACACTGTGGAAGCTTTGTTCTTTTGCTCTTTGCAATAAATCTCACTGCTGCTCACTCTTTGGGTCTGCACTACTTTTATGAACTGTAACACTCACTGTGAAGGTCTTCAGCTTCACTCCTGAAGCCAGTGACATCACAAACCGATCGGCAGGAGCAAACAACTCTGGACACACCACTTTAAGAACTGTAACACTCACTGTGAAGATCTGTGGCTTCACTCCTGAAGACAGTGAGACAACAAACCTACCAGAAGGAAGAAACTCCAGCCACATCTGAACATCTGAAGGAACAAACTCTGGACACACCAACTTTAAGAACTGTAACACTCACTGCAAGGGTCTGTGGCTTCATTTTTGAAGTCAATGAGACCAAGACCCACCAGAACGAACCAATTCCAGACACATTTTGGCGACCACAAAGGGTTAACCACCAAGAGGTGAGTATTATCAGACCCCTTTCTCTTGCTATTCTGTCCTATTTTTCCTTAGAATTTGGGGTTAAATACCGGACACCTGTTGGCCAGTTAAAAGTGACTAGCATGGCTGCTAGACTAAAGACTTGAGTGTCAGGCTTTCTGGGAAAGAGATCTCTAACAACCACTGACTCTTTGGAGTTGGGAGCGTTGGTTTGCCTGAAACCAGCTTCCTCCTTTCCTGTACTTCTGGGCTGAGCAGAGAGTCAACAGAGAGGAAAGCCATTCAACTCCAGAGTCCCAACAACAAGTTCGGTGACCCTGCAGCCATGAACAGAGCTCTCAAAGTCATGTCACCCAAGTGAGACTCACCCATCTATCCTATCTGTCCTGACTCTTGCCTCCTGGGTCCTAATGTTGGTCAGACAAACCCTGCCGCCTCTCCTCTCCGAGGCTAGTCCCATTTCTAAAAACCACTCCCTGTCTCTGGTGCTTTTCTAGTTTCTCCTGTAAGAGTTATTTCTAGTATAAACTTCAGGACTCTGCTACCTTCTTTAGGCACTTGTGCTCACCAATCAGACAGACATAATTTTTGCCCAATGCCCCATCATATGGGGGACTATCTGGAATTTTAGGATCCCTCCTCAGAAAAAAAGGGCCTAACAAAAGCTATTCCTGAAGCTAGGATATGGAGACCCTCAGAAATTGTATCCTTCCTACTCATATAAATGAGGACAAAAAGGCATCACTCTGCCAACTGTGGAGATCCCTCCATCCCTGAGGGTGTGGCCCTCCACTTCATTTTTGGGGCATAACATCTTTATAGGACATGGGTGAGGTCCCAGTAATAACAGGAGAATGCTTAGAACTCTAACAGTTTTTGAGAATGTGTCAGTAAAGGCCACTAAATCCGACCTCCCTTTGTCCTACTTGTGGTCTAGGATGAAAACTAGTGTTTCTGCTGCTGCATCGGTGAGTGCAACTGTTCTGATTATCAGGGTCCAGGGACTGTTGTGGGTTCTTGGGCAGGGGGAGAAACAAACCAACCAAAACCTCAGGTGGTTTTGTCTTTCAGATTGGAAACACTCAGGAATCAACAGCCTCACCCTTGAAACACATCCAAGCTATTGGGACCAATTTGACCTGAAAGCACTGAAAAAGAGTGGCTCATTTTTTTTTTTCACTACAGTCTGGCTCCAATATTCTCTCTCTGATGGGGAAAAATGGCCACCTGAGGGAAGTATAAATTACAATACTATCCTGCAGCTTGACCTTTTCTATAAGAGGGAAGGCGAATGGAGTGAAATACCTTATGTCCAAGCTTTCTTTTCATTGAAGGAGAATACACAACAATGCAAAACTTGCAATTTACATCCCGCAGGAGGTCCTTTTGGCTTACCCCCATATCCTTCCCTCCCTATAGCTCCCCTTCATATTAATGATAAGCCTCCTTTAATCTACCCACCCAGAAGGAAAAAAAAATCAAGGAAATTGCCAAAGGACTACAACCCCCCTGCCGGGCTGTCAGTTATGTCCCATTTAAGCTTCAGGGGGAGGAGAATTTGGCCCAACCCAGGTGCATATCCCTTTCTTCTTCTCTGATTTAAAGCAGATCAAGGCAGACCTGGGGAAGTTTTCAGATGATACTGATAGGGACATAGATGCCCTACAGGGTCTAGGGTAAACATTTGATCTCAGTTGGAGAGATGTCATGTTATTGTTAGATCAAACCCTGGTCTTTAATGAAAAGAATGTGGCTTTAGTGGCAGCCCCAGAGTTTGGAGATACCTGGTATCTTAGTCAAGTAAATGATAGAATGACAGCCAAATAAAGGGACAAATTCCCTTCTGGTCACCAAGCCATCCCCTGTATGGATCCCCACTGGTTCCTCAACTCAGATCATGGGGACTGGAGTCATAAACATCTGTGGACCTGCGTTCTAGAAGGACTAAGGAGAAATAGGAAAAAGCCCAAGAATTATTCAATGATGTCCATCATAACTCAGGGAAAGGAAAAAAAATTATTCTGCCTTCCTTGAGCAGCTATAAGAGGCTTTAAGAAAATATATTCCCCTGTCACCTGACTCACTCGAGGGTCAATTGATCCTAAAAGATAAGTTTATTACCCTATCGGCCACAGATATCAGGAGAAAGCTCCAAAAGTGAGCCTTCGGCCCTGAACAAAATCTAGAGGCATTATTAAACTTGGCAACCTCGGTGTTCTATTACAGGAAACAAGAGGAGCAGGCCCAAAAGGAAAAGCAAGATCAGAGAGAGGTTGCAGCCATAGTTATGGCCCTCAGACAAACAAACCTGGTGTTTGAGAGAGGGACAGAAAATGGAGGAGGCCAATCACCTAGTAGGGCTTGTTATCAGTGTGGTTTACAAGGACACTTTAAAAAAAGATTGTCCAATGAGAAACAAGCTGCCTCCTCACCCAGGTCCGCAATGCCAAGGCAATGACTGGAAAGCACACTGCCCCAGAGTGCAATGGTTCTCTAGGCTAGAAGCCCCCAACCAGACGATCCGACAACAGGACTGAAGATACCTGGGGCAAGGGCCAGCTCATGTCATCACCCTCACTGAGGCGGGGATACTTTTAAAAATTGAGGGCCAGGAAATTGACTTCCTCCTGGACACTGGAGCAGCCTTCTCAGTGTTAATCTCCTGTCCTGGATGACTGTCCTCAAAGTCTGTTACCATCCGAGGAATCCTGGGACAGCCTGTAACCAGTATTTTCTCCCACCTCCTCAGTCTCAGTAATTGGGAGACTTTGCTCTTTTCACATGCCTTTCTTGTTATGCCTGAAAATCCCCACCCTTATTAGGGAAGGATATATTATCAAAAGCTGGAGCTATTATCTACATGAGTATGGGGAACAAGTTACCCATTTGTTTCCTCCTGCTTGGGGAGGGAATAAACCCTGAAGTCTGGGCATTGGAAGGACAATTTGGAAGGGCAAAAAATGCCTGCCCAGTCCAAATCAGGCTAAAAGATCCCACCACTTTTCCTTATCAAAGGCAATATCCCTTAAGGCCTGAAGCTCATAAAGGATTGCAGGATATTGTTAAACATTTAAAAGCTCAAGGGTTAGTAAGGAAATGCAGCAGTCCCTGCAATATCCCAATTCTAGGAATACAAAAACTGAATGGCCAGTGGAGACTAGTACAAGATCTTAGACTCATCAATGAGGCAGTAATTCCTCTATATCCAGTTGTACCCAACCCCTGTACCCTGCTCCCTCAAACACCAGATGAAGTTCACTGTTATGGGCCTTCTTTATTCTCCTGCACTCTGACTTCCAGTTTCTCTTTGCCTTTGATGATCCCACAGATCACACATCTCAATTTACATGGATGGACTTGCCCCAAGGGTTTAGAGATAGCCCTGTTTGGTCTATCTGTTTGGTCAGGCACTGACCAAAGTTCTAGGCCACTTCTCAAGTCCAGGCATTCTGGTCCTTCAGTATGTGAATGGTTTACTTTTGGCTACCAGTTTGCAATCTTCATGCCACCAGGCTACTCTAGATCTCTTGAACTTTCTAGCTAATCAAGAGTACAAAGTGTCTAGGTTGATGGCCCAGCTTTGCCCACAGCTAGTCAAATATCTAGACCTTATCCTAGATAGAAGGACCAGAGTCCTCAGCAAGGAATGAATACAGCTTATATTGGCTTACCCTCACCATAAGACACTACAACTGTTGTAGGGGTTCCTTGGAATCACTGCCTTTTGCCAACTATGGATCCCCAGTTACAGCAAGATAGCCAGGTCCCTCTATATTCTAATGAAGGAGAACCAGAGGGCAAATACTCATTTAGTAGAATGGGAACCAGAGACAGAAACAGCCTTCAAAATCTTAAAGCAGGCCCTAGTACAAGCTCCAGCTTTAAGCCTTCCTACAGGACAAAGCTTCTCTTTATACATCACAGAGAGAGCAGGGATAGCCCTTGGAGTCCTTATTCGGACTCTTGGGACAACCCCACAACCAGTGGCATATCCAAGTAAAGAAATTGATGTAGTATCAAAAGGCTGGCCTTACTGTTTATGGGTAGTTGCGGTAGTGGCCGTCTTAGTGTCAGAGACTATCAAAATAATACAAGGAAAGGATCTCGCTGTCTGGACTACTCATGATGTAAATGGCTTACTAGGTGCCAAAGGAAGTTTATGGCTATCAGAAAACCTCCTGCTTAGATACCAGGTGCTACTTCTTGAGGGACTGATGCTTCAAATACACATGTGTATGGTCCGCAACCCTGCCATTTTTCTCCCAGAGGATGGGGCACCAATTGAGCAAGACTGCCAACAAATTATAGTGCAGAATTATGCTGTCCGAGATGATCTCTTAGAAGTCCCCTTAGCTAATTGTGACCTTAACCCATATACTGCTGGAAGTTCATTTGTGGAGATTGGAATACAAAGGGCAGGTTATGCCCTAGTTAGTGATGTGACCATACTTGAAAGTAAGTCTCTTCCACCAGGGACCAGCGCCCAGTTAGCAGCACTAGTGGCACTTACCCAAGCCTTAGAACTGAGAAAGGGAAAAAGAATAAATGTGTATACAGATATGCTCCCCTTTCCCTGCTTCCTCGCTAAGGGTGGTACATCTGGGTTTCTAAGCTTTTTAGCTGGGTACACTGCTAGCCTCGACTGTTCCTTCAGCTCGTGGTGACACAGGGTCACGAACAGGTGGTTTCTTAGAAAATCAGGGAAATGAAGAAAAAAGATCTTAATTTTAATCAGAGAAGACATGTTTGTATTTCAGGAGAAAGAATAGAGGAAATGTGGTATTTCAGACCATTTATCTGAGGCTTTTTTTCACAAATGTTAAGAAATGTTATAATTGTTAGTATGAGTGAACTTATGTATATGAATATAACAGCATGTCTGAAAGTGTTGGATATCCATTTGTCCTACTGAAAAACATCCTTATTTTCTGTTTCTTTGCACAGATTAGTTTGTTCACAGGAATACAAAGACCTCAGAATTTTTGGATATTGTCTATAAAAGAGGACGGGTTTTCAATGTGTGGGTACTGAATTATGGGAGGAAACAGTAGGGAGAGAACTCCTTAGTGCTATTAAGAAACTCACTTTTGTTAAACTCATTCTTCCAGTTTCTGTCGGACATGTTCCATGTGTGGGCAGGTTGTGGGAGATGGAGCTGGGGTACCATTTTTTCATGGGCATTTTTTTGATAAAGCAGTTTTTCTCTGTGAATGTGGTCATAATTCAACTATATAGGCAATATACTTAACCACTGTGATTAAAAACTTGTACTTTTACTCATCACATGTCAAATTTGTGATTTGCTTGACAGGAATTATGAAATTTTGACATAAATTGCATTACTTTAGTGTATGAGAAAGTCTGGGGCCATAAATAATCTCCATTTAAATTTATCTCTGTAAAGCATTTAATTATCTCCTTCCCTGTATGACAGTATTTGAAACATGTTTCATCTATCTCTGACACCTTAAATAATTTAAACAGAATAAGCGGGTGTAATTGAGATAAATGGTGATAGATAGCTTAAAAGGGAGACAAAATAAATGCTTTTAAGTTATTCTATTAACTTGGCACACTGACTTAGTCTTATAATCCCACCAATTTGGAAGAGGAGGTGTGAGAATGACTTGAAGTCAGAAGTTGGAGGCCATACTGTCTAATATAATTAGCTCCATTAATCTATTGTCCTTTTTCACCAGGGGTCAGTTTAGTGGAAGGCATTTTTCCACAGACAAGAGGTGGGTTGGGGGAGAAGGTGGCGAGGTGGACAGTTCCAGGAGGAGTAGCGGGTAGGGAGGGGCTTTGGGTCAGAGCAGTGTGACAGGGGGCAGTGGTGGGGCAGCGGGGCTGCCAGGGCGATAGGGCAAGCCAGTGGGGAATAGGGAGGATAGATTCTGGATGAAACTGTTCCTCCTCAGGTCACACTCAGGCATTACATTCTTCTAAGAAAAGCACCACCTAGAACCTCAAATGCGCAGTTCACAGTAGGGTTCCTACTCCTGTGAGAATCCAAAGCCTTGGCTGATGTGATGGGAGGTGGGGCTCAGGCAGTGCAAGTGGTTCACCACCTGTTCTGCAGCTGGTTTCCTGACAGGCCATAGACAGGTGCAGGCTGGATACTAGGGTATGGGGATCCCTGATCTATTGTATATTTCAAATCACTGAAATATTGTCAAAAGTTAAAAGTGTTCTTCCCCAAGAAAGCATGTATTTTAATTAGCTTGATTTAAACATTTATTAAAATATCAAGCTGGCCGTAGTAGTTCACACTTGAAATCTCATCATTTTGGTAGCACCAGGCCAGAAGACGGCTTGAGCCCAAATGTTCGAGAGCAGCTTGGGTACCATGGGGAAACCTGTGTCTATTAAAGAAACACAAAAAATTGGCTACTAGCTCTGGTAGCGAGTGCCTTAAATATTTGGGAAGCTGAGATGTGAGAGGATCACTTGTGGATCAGTAAGGAGGCTGCAGTGAGCAGTGCACTTTGGCAACAGGAAATTTCCATCTCAAGAAGAAAGATACACAAAACATCACATTGTATAGTATAAATATATAGTTTTCAAATAAAATTATTTAAATGGGGCATCCTGTGTATTGGAGCTTAAGAACATCACACTAGCTTTTCTCATCTCATTTTTACAAACAAGTTTTTGTCAGGTATGTACTAAAATGCAGCATTTGTTCATGAAGCTACTGCCCCTTTCACTCTGCATGTTACAAATTTTACGTATTTAAAGTAAGAAATACTAAAAAGATGTCAGCCTCTGTAAGGGAATTTCACTTGAGTTTTCAACACACTATGTAATAAAATTTTATCTTTTTGTCTTATTTGTTGTTATCTAAATATAGATTCATTTTTTATTTTATTTATTTATTTATTTATGTTTACTGTTTACAGCAAAATGGTGGAAGCAGATCAGCCTGCCAAGCTTTTCATTGGTGGCCTCCATTTAGAAACCAATGAAAAGATACTTAAAGCGGTATTTGGGAAATATGATCCCATATTGGAAGGCAACTGTTTTACATATATATGTGTGTGTGTGTGTATTTATGTGTGTGTGTGTATACATATATCTTGGTTATATACAGATTTTCCAAAGTAAATATATACTCAACATATTTACTGAATACATAAATTAAAATATGTATTTGTTTTTAAACTGTTATTTTCAAGTTTTTCTTTGTTATTGGGAAAATTCTCATGGCAGCAGGTGAAGGGTCTGTGGTAAAGGTCACCTACTACTGAGAAAGGAAAATGAGCAAAACTAAATGTGTTGTGGAGGTTGGGAACAATTTGGAATGAAATAGGCTTAATATAGAGGTGACTTAGTATTAAGAATCACAGTAATGATGTGAAATGCATTTTTTTTGGTTCGTTAGTACTATGGTTAGTCCGTGATATAAATGTAAAATATTTTCATATATTTTAGCTCTTCCGATAAATGATTGGGCAACCAGCAAGTTCAGAGGCTTTATATTTATTTTGAGAACCTCCTAATGCTAAGAATGCTGTTGAAGATGTGAATGGGAATTTAAGAGTCCCTTATTAATAATATCCTTACTGTTCTTCACTTAACAGCATTTCAAGGTCTTTTTAGAATTACTGAACTTTTGAAGGCAGCATGTCATATGCTCTGAAATGTTTTAGCCATCCTCTTCTCTTTGCCTTATAAATGCAAGTGTAGTTGGAAGGATACTGGAAAAAATGTTACATAAATTAATACTTGGAAATCCTATTTGTTTGTTAGTATTTCGATCCAAGGGCAAATAGATTTTAAAGCTTTCAAGCAGCTTTAAAACTTAGAAGAAACCCTCACAAAAATGACAGAAATAAGACAGCATTTATTAAATACTATTAATGGAATTACTTCCAATTCATGGAAATACTTCTATAGCATAGACAATCTATGGATAGACAGCTAGACAGACTTATAAGATGGAAATCTTCTGTAAAGAGACATTTAGACAGACTCACAAACAGGAAAGATTCTTTCCCATTTTCTGAAAATATATTCTTGAGAAAGTATATTTAAATAAAGCCTTTACATTTAAGGAAGTGTTAAGTACTTGAATGTAGAAAATAATATGAGAACATTGAAGTTGGGCAACAGAACTACTAATTGGCATTTTTGCCTCACCCTTGCTCTTTTTCTCATAAAAAGGTTTTTACCCTGTCACCAGAGTGATTTATGTAACATGAATACCTAATTACTAATTTTCCCAGTGTGTTTGTGGACTTATTTTGATAGAACCTATGGTCTCTTTGTTTTATTGCATCTTAAATTCTAGGGATTGTGTGTTTATTACCATTTTAAACTTTTGCATAATTCTATTACCTACTGAATTTATTTATATTACTATCAAAATCATTGCATTCTTTACACTTTGGAGTTTTTGGTTTTATAACATCATCCCAATCTGTTTTTAGTCCCTGTTACTCTTTATGCTATCAGCACTTCTAGTCCCTTCTTCTCTAGCTTGTTTTAGTAATGTATCTCTGAAATCTCTCCCAGAAAGCGGCTAGAACAAATACTACCAAAAGCCTAAATGAGAAGAATGGCAATCACTGTGCCTTCTTTCACTTCCTTTAGTGATTTCTGTAATTATTCTCTCAAAGTAGGCTGGAGACAGACCTCTATGAGCCAATCATAGAGAGATAGCACTCCCCAAGACATTTTCCCTGACTTCCTCCAGCAAAATTTCCTGCAGTCTCTGTTTAGAAGGAAGCAGAGAGTCAGAATACATACAAGCCTAAATGAGAAGAAAAGCACTTCCCACACTCACTTCCCTGGCATGCTCTAATAGCAAATTTCTGCCAACCCTTGCTGGTCTCTGAAATCCTGAGTGGAAGAGATAGCACTCCCCTTCTGTCACCAAACATAGCATGCTTGCTTCACAGGCTTGTTCCAGTAACAAATCCCACCAGCTATTCTCCCTGGACAGATTTTTGGTAAAGTATAAATGTAACAGTGTACACCTCTCAGGCCTTCTTGCCTTCTTCTCTGCCTTGCCACAGAAAGAAATCTGACTTGCAGTTTCTTTCTGAAAGAAACTTGTGTGACTTTGGCAACGCAGAATGAGAAAACAGGCACTCTGCACTACCTTTTCCCTGGCTTACTCTGGTGAAAAATCAAGGTCTGTAGTCCCTGCCTGGAAGTAGTTTCTGCATACATCATCTGTCACAGATTTTACACATGTACCTAAGAGACTTGTCTTAAATTATCTACTTCTGGAAGTGAATGAGACTCTGTATTCTGAATATCCTATATTACAGAGAACAAGATTGTCAACGTTGTAAATGCTCAGTGGCTAACTGTCCAGATTCAGAGTGAGCATAATGAATGACTGTAGAGGTGTCAGTCCTGGACACTATTCTTGGCATAAGGCAAAACTAGTTGGAGATAAACTCTGAATCTAAGCTTCTTCATAAGTAATGTACATCGAATCCCAAAACCTTTTAGCTGCATATCATGGGGCTGGTTACTATTTTGCCTATGTCAAAGAAATAGTTTGATTTCCCACATCATATAATCCAGGGGGTCATAAGAAGGAAGACAGTGAGCTGGACAATCATAGAATTGAGAATCACCTGGAATCTCTGGTTTCAGTGATATGGAAATGAAATTTCCTACATAGGTTGAGTTAAGGAAAACAGAGAAAGATGGTTGTCTTCATCAACTTGCAGAAACCAACTCATAGTCAAGACAAATGGGACTGGTGGTAGTGAGTACTGGAGAGCAGGGTGGTGAGGGAATGCAGTGCAGAAAAAAATATGTTCTGAGGTAATGAACAAAAGAAATCCACAGAATTGGACTCTGACAAAATGAAAGTACATAATGTCCTTGACAGGGAAATCAAAACAAAAAGCACTTAACATAAGTCAGTAGGGCAATGCATTTAAAAACTGAGAAGTTTAACAAAGAAGTAGAAAATATTTCAAGGTATCAAACAGAAATCAAAGAAGTGAAAAATATAGGAACCTGAGTCAAAAATTAGATACAGGGGCCGAACAGTAAACTGGATCAAGTAGAACAAAGGATAAGCACAATTAAGCCAAGTCTTTGAAAATAATCAAACTGGAGGATAAAAATGAAAGAGAAAAATAAGGAATCATGAAGATAGCCTAAGGCACTATGGAACATTAGGAAGCAGAATGATAACATATGGAGTGCTATAAGGAGAAGACAAACATGAAAGAAGAGAAAAATAATTGACATATATTTTTAAACAAATAAATAAAAGGGTGGGTGCAATGGGTCGCACCTGTAATCCCAGTACTTTGGGAGGCTGAGGTGGGAGCATCACCTGAGGTCAGGAGTTTGAGACCAGCCTGGCCAATAGGCAAAACCCCATCTCTAGTAAAAATACAAAAAATTACCCAGGCTTGGTGGTGGTGGCCTGCAATCCCAGCTACTTGGGAGACTGAGAGTGGAGAATCACTTGAACCCCTAAGGCAGAGGTGGCAGTGGGCTGAAATTGCTCCACTGCACTCCAGCATGGGTGACAGATCAAGACTCCATCTCAAGAAATAAATAAATAGATAATAAAATAAAAACAACAACAAAAGGATAAAGATGGCTGCTTGAGTCACTTAAGACTCATCTCCTCCACAAAGAAGGTCCAAAATAGCAAACAGATAACTATGCATTGAATTGAACATCCTTGGAAGAATGCTGGAATTCAGTAGGAAAGTGACTGTGACTCTCTGAGACATGAAAACTGGGGTTGGCAGCAGTATAGAGATGGATCAAAGCAGTCAGCTGAAATTGGCTCAAAACCAAAAGGAATTCTCTACTGTGGGAGAAAGAAAGACCACATTTACAATCTTAGATGCAGAGAATCCCCTTTGCCCTATGAGGACAGATCCTAAGCCTAATTCAGAGACCTGCCTGACATCCACACAACTATATTGTCCCAGAAAGGGAACTCACGCAAGACTCCATGTGTGCAGAGGCTCACAATGCTGGTGCATGGCCCAATATTGAGGGTGACATTGGGAAAAGGCTGACAGGCTTTTGTCCAGGGGTCCAATATCTCCTGCATCTCCATATCCTGGGTCCTTGCTGACATGCCCTCTTGTACACCCAGAGTCCTCAGTGTCACAACTTCAGCTGGATGAAGCAATATGGCTGGGTCCATGGTGCAGCATCCTATATCTCAGGGAATAGGCATTTCAGCATATTTGAAAGGCTGCCTCAAAACAGAGGGGACAAAAATGTGTGACCCATAAAGCATGGGAAACACCTGCCTGAAGATGCTGCCACTGAGGCACCAACTCCTCCCAGCCCTTCAGCAACAAGACAACAACACACCAATGAGTGTCATATCAGGACCCACAACCCAGAAGCTAAGCTGCTACTGCCACTATAGCCACACACTTGTACAACATGGGGGACCAAAGACTGGCCCACCTAGCCCACAGCCACCACAGTGGGGCCCTTCCATGCTCCCTGGGACCCCTAGGACTGACCTTCCCAATGCAGTGCCATAGCTGGTGTCTCCTGATGCTACCCAGGAGCCTGAGTACAAGCCTTCCCAGCACAGTCTCACCAGAGGCTCTTAAAACAATTACAACCTAAGCCATTAAGGCACCCTCATACAATTCTGATATTGTGTGTAGCTAAATAAATAATATGAAGACCATACTATGCTACTTACCCAGAACCAAAGTCAAAGTACTCTGCCCAATCGACATTATAGATGCATGAAAAGGGAATAGTTTTGTACCAGTGCTTTCTTTTAAATTTCATATAATTTTCTCACATGGATATGCAGATTAACAGCCAGCAGAAGACCTGCATGAACTACCCTTTTTTGCCTGTCTGGGGTTATCTTTTTGTGTGGGTCCTCTACCTTTTCTGGCATTTTGCTCTACAAATTTTAGCTTTCTTGTATAGTTGAACTCTGATTTTAGTCTTCTCAATCAAGTCATACCCACTAACTTGTAGCCTGGTGATAATCAGGGTTCATCCGTACACTGTCTTGGTTCATCTTTTCTGAGAAATTATTGTTTTGTGCTGACTGTAAGTGAACGTAGAAAAATCTTTGTTTCATATTTCTGTCTAGTTTTATACTTATTTAACCTAGGAGGGTAAATATGGTCCCCATTACCCCATTACAGTTAGTGGCATAACAGGGGTCTTGGAAGGCTTTCAGAAGTTATTTTTGAAGACACAATGCAAATTCTATTTGCATAATGAACTTAGATAAAATACAGCCAAGAAAATAATGTTAGCAAAAATCAGAAACTACAGAAATATTTTTAGTGAGTTATTATGCTCAGACTTAAAAGAATCAAAAAAACAGACCAAAGGGTAAAATACACATATTCTAACTTTAATCTGGGATACTAAAGTTATTCAGACAGTTATGCAAATAAAATTCAAATGCAGTTGAAACATTTGTATAAGCTCATCTATATACTACTTTCTGTGTCAAAAGAATAAATACAGATGAAAATTTCGGAAATAACATAAAAACTGGCTTATTATATTTAAAAAAAATCCCACATTTATTTTATTGTATTTTACCTTTTTGAAATAGAGTCTGGTTCTCTGGCCCACGCTGGAGTGCAATGGTGCAATCTTGGCTTTCTGCAACCTCTTCATCCTGGAGGCAGTTTTTCTGCCCGCTGCGTAGCTGGGACTACAGGCATATGTCACCAGACCTGGCAAAGTTTTTTATATTTTTAGTAAAGATGAGCTTTCACCATGTTGGCCAGGCTGGTCTCATTTGAGATACACCTGCCTCAGCCTCCCAAAGTGCTGGTATTACAGGCATGCCTGGTGAAAAAAAAATTCCACATTTTAAAATAAAATAGAATACAGATTATTGTGGACATTACCATTTTTATATCGGTCACTTGAAAAATGGAAATTTATTGTGAATTTATTTTCCATTTGAAAAAAAGTAGTTTAACAAACTAGGACATGAATTCCATTCTCTCAGCCCCTGTGGTAACAAAGCTTTTTTTTTTCCAGCTGCATTTGCTAAATATATTATGAATGGCATGAGAGTACTAGCTAGGAAAGTAGATTATAAAGATAAATGCAAGAAGCATTACATTATTTCCCCAACCAGGTGCAAATGTGGCATTATGTTTATTATATCCATAAACACCAGGACACCAGCTGCTCTCTACTCTCAGAGGGCATGATATTTCTTCTTCTTCTGGCACCAGCCACCACCTCCAAAGGAAAGAAACTCTCACAAGCCTGAATTAAACAGGGGGAGCTTTCACCAGTGCTGCAGATAAAACAGTAGGACCTGATAGCTTTCTGCTGACAGTGTGGTTCCATAAAAAAAAAAAAAAAAAAAAAAAAACAGAAAAAAACTAAAGTATAAAAGACATGACATGAAACTCAGACATTAAAAAGAATTCTTTGGATATTAAAAATTATAGTTTTCTGATATTTTATAACAGTTATATCTATTTCCTCTGGCAGTGTTTCACTCAGTGGGAGTGAAAACAAAGAGACTTAAGTCCCTAGACAGACTGAATAATATATGGCTTACTCTCTTCCATTAGCACTTTTGTACAATGAAATAATACAAAAGGAAATTGTGTTATTGCATTGTACAACATGCAATGTACAAAATGTGTTCTACAAAATTGTGTTGTTGCATTGTACAAAATGTACAATGTGTTAGCTTATGTTAAAATCAGAAACACCATTCGAATGCCATAAAAATATGAGATGTATATTATTCTTTATTTTATGGGTTTTATTATATTCTATCAATTGTGAGATTAGACTTTTTTTCCTCTTAATAAAAATATAATACTACACCTTCAAAAAAACCCTGAGAAGTGCTATCCTGAGCATCTTGATTTCAACATTCTTGGATACTGGCCACAAATTACTAAGTTACTGTTTGATACTGGAAAAAAAAAAAAACATCCGAACACATATCCCACTAAGATATGGAAGTACATCATTCCGAGATTTACAAATTTTAATATGATGATTGCCTAAAGGGGATTCAAAATCTTGTGGCAATTTTTTCTTCCTTCACACAAACTCACTTTAACACTTTGTTGAATTCCCGTCGTGAACTCACACATGCACACACACCCCACCCCACCATGTTCTCCAGAGGAAACACTGTTGGCTCTGTCCTGGTGAAGGGTAGAAAACTCAAAATCAATTGAGTCCCCATCAATAAGCTCATAGGTTGGTACCTCTAGACTCCTCTGAAACAAGTAGAAGAAGCTTCAGAAAAGTTTCCAGAAAAAAAGTCTAGATTCATAATTTAGCCCTGATACTTAGGAAAGTTGATGCTGGTATTTATTTATTGTTTAACCTTCATTTCATCATTTGTAAGATGACTAAAATATTCTGTGCCATTTCTTACCCAGTGATTTTTATCATAATCAGGTTAGACAAGATATGTAGAAATCTGGAAATTGTTTATAAAATTTAATATTTCTATTTTTGGAAGGTTTATATTTGGTATATGTAGCAAATGTGCATGCCTTTCTATGTGCCAGTCAATGTTCTAGGTAGCCTAAGTTTTTTACTCATTTAATCATCCCAACCTCTATATGAAGTATAAATGATTATCAGCCCCATTTGATGTATCAGTAAACTAAGACACTGAGAGACAAAGTAATTCCTTTATAGTATTAATACCTACACTATACCAATATTTTATGGATGTCACTGACTGAATTCATGCCATGCATATGCTATTCCGTGCTTAGGCTGTAAGACCAATAGACTGATATATAAATTGGTTTAACTATGCAATGTAAAAGAGAGATTCCACATAGAAACCCTCAAAATACAGTGCGAGCCAATCAAAGAAAATGTTAGAAGAGAGAAATCAAAATATCTAAATTGTCTAAATGGAAACAATTGACTTTGGCCATGGAGGAACAAAGCATAATGATAGTGACCTGCTCTTGAACAGCCATTAACTGCTTAAGGTTGGGTGCTTCGATTGTCTTTGGTTGTTATAATTATAGTGCTTGTAAGCAATAGCAGAAATTAAAAATGTGGCAAAGAAGTATTTGATATATGGCACACCATATTGTTGGAGTAAGATGATGAAATGAAACGGTTACTAAATTAAATTGAGCAGGGAGAGATGGGAATACAAAGAAGTAGGTATCACAAAATTGCTCAGATAATGTAGAAAGAGCTAAAAGAATGCATCAGAGTAATTCTACCCATAATGTACAATTTAACTAAAACACCACATCCTTAAGAGCTAACCTTAAGTAGGCGTGGCACCAATGATACCTTTGCGGGGAAAGTAGAAATTTAGATGCATTTACAGAGTGTGTTATGGCATATTTGCGACTTCCCTTCAGCTACTCGATCTCTCTGTTTTTTTATGACTACTTTTTTAGAGATTTTAATATTGCTTCCCAGTTACCAATTACCTAATCACATAACATTAGTTTCTAGCATGCACTTTAGCTGCCAGAAGGAGAGATGACTTTGGTAAGGGGACATAGCTAGTTTATTTGTGATCTATCACTGAGTAACAAATTATAGCGAAACTTTGTGACTTAAAAAAACATCATTAGTTATTTCACACTTTCTGTGGGTCTGGAAACTGGGCATAGTTTTCAGGGTATGTCTGGCTCAAGGCTTCTCATGAGATTGCAATCAAGGTGTTAGCCAGGATATCAGTCATTTTAAAACACGTGTTGGGAAAGATGTGCTTCCAAGCTAGTTCACATGGCTGCTGGCAGGATTTAGTTCTTCGTGGGCTGTTGGGCTAAGGACTTGAGTTCCTAACTGGCTATTAGCTAAAGGTGGTCTCTACTGTATAGACATATGAGAGTGTTCATAATGCAGCTCAAACATGACAGCCAGCTGTCTAGGAAACAACTTGGACAGGGGATGGGTGAGGTGTTCCACAGCTGGGCTTTCACAGGTGAGATGTATAGGCAAGGTACTTTAAAATATTAGTAAAATGAATCTTTAAGGGGACCATGCATGTTGGCTTATTCCTATAATTCCAGCACTTTGAGAGGTCAAGGCAGGAAGATTTCTTGAGGCCAGGAGTTTGAGGAGTCTGGGCAACATATCAAGACCCATTTCTGCAATAAATACATAAATAAAAATTTCACTTGGCATGGTAGTGTGCCTCTGTTGTTCCAGCCACTTGGGAGGCTGAGGAGGGAGGACTATTTGAGCCCAGGATTTCAGGACTGCAGGGAGCTATAATCATCCCACTGCACTCCAGCCTGGGCAACAGAGTGAGACCCTAAATCAGGAAACAAAATAGTTAAGAGAAAACAGTGAAAGATGATGGCTAAACCAAAGTGTAAGAGAAGGTCTTTGGAAACCAGGAATTTCAGGAACTGGTATTATTTGGTGGGCCTTTGTGTGAATGTTAAAGCCACTGTAATCCTTGGCAGGCATTGGAATGGATAGGAAGATTGTGAGACTAAAGGGAGTAAAGGGAGTGGGTCATAAATTTAGGAAAGTGTACTTGAATATGATATTAGAAAGGGAGGAAGAAGAATCTGTGACCTGACTCAGGCTTTCCAATATATGAATTGTGAGAGAGTAAGTGGCCTCTGCTTGGGTGGGCTGCAAGAGAAGTAGTGACTTCTATGGAGAATCTGTGTTATTTAAGGCACAAATGTTGAAGGTTATTCATTGAGGTTGTTGTACATAGAGAGGAGTTTCTTCATCATAAAATATTAACTCTAGAATTGCTCAACTCCCTTTCAAGCTGGCCTACTTGATAAGATGTTAGAGCAAATGCCCTCCCTTCCGTATATTCCTTCTCCTGTATCTCATATACCCCGCTAAAGTACTCCACATATACTCTTTTATTTCAGGCTTGTTTTCTGTGAAACTCAAACTCAGATAAAGGGAAAGGGAAACCTAATATTGTTTATTCAAAGGAGTTTATGTGTGCACATGTATCATATACATGATGTATACCAGTGAATGTTAGCAAATTATAATCAAACAAAAAATTAAGATATGAATTATCATGTTTGTACTAATCACCATCATTATCATCACCAACATCATTGTCACCCTCTTAAATTTACTGTAGGGTAACAAGCCATATAATTTAATCTGGGATGCTTACAGGGGGAGGCCCAGGCCAGATTGCAGGAGAGAAGGAGGATGTTTTTCATCTCCCAATCAACACTGATTTCATTAAGAAGTCTAAATGTGTTTTTCCCTTTAAATTTACATATTCTGTTTAGAAAACCCTAAGATTACTAGAAGTTTTAAAAGATATAGCAACACCTTTTATACAAAAAGTTGGAAATTATGTTTTTGCTAGCAATGAGAAAATGTTGAAAAAGATAGCAATGAGTAGATAATTAATAATCAGGGAAAATCATAGTTCTGAGAATGCATTATATTACTAGAGCTACCATAAAAAATTACCACATTTTGAATGGCTTTTAAAAACATATTTTTTTTCTTCATTCTGGAAGCCAAAAGTCTGAAGTCAGTACGTTGCCAGACCTCTGAGATTTCTAGAGAAGAATTTTTCCATGCCCTTCCCAGCTTCTTGTTTTGGCCAGTAATCCTTGGCATTCATCAGCTTGTAGCTGTATCGCTTCAGCATCTACCTCTGTAGTCACATGGCTGTCTTCCCTCTGTGTGTGTCTCAGTGTCTCTAAATGTCTCTTTCTTTATAATGATACTAGACATTAAATTTAGGGCATACCCTAATCTAGTGTGACTTTACCTTAATTTGATTATACTTGAAAAATTTACATTTCCAAATACAGAAACAGTCACAGGTCCTCAGCGTTATTATTTCAACATAGTTTTTGTTTGTTTTTTAGAAAATTCAACCAACTGCAGGGTTATTATCAAATAAGTATTGGAATTTTGACACAAATTCCTACAAACCAAAGCTTCTACTAAAATAAATAAATAACAATGAGATAATAAGTTAACGAATGTATTACTCAGGTAAACCACCATATCTCATGAGATTAGCGGTTTACCTAAGTAACGCAGTCATGAGATTAGCGGTTTACCTAAGTAAATAACTCCAAAGAAATTATCTTCCTAACCACAACTAGGATAGTTTTTAGATTAGGCATATCCTCTGTCCTGCTGATGTTTTAGCTTTTCTTTGCTGTTCAGTCTTCTGGAGTTGAAAATACTTTAGGGGCCTTATCTGTTAAGGAAAACAAAAATAAAATGGTCAGTGAATCAGAGTCATTTTCCTACTTCAAATGACTGGATTCTGAGCTTCTCCATTATCTCAAGGTTTGCTGAGGTGGAGGGCTTAGCATCCAAACAACATGCAAATGCATACTGTGAAACACTAAGCTTCTTTCTTCTTGGAAACACCACTGGGAAGGAAAAAAGGGAGTTTCTCTATAATGGCAAATAACTTTGCTACAAAGGATATGTGAAATCAAAGAGATTTCACTCCACTCTCATAGCCTTCAGCACTGGAAATATGTGCTGACATGCAGACCAGCTCTCAGTTCTGAAACACTGGACCCTCTAGGAGACTGGCTAACTATAGAAAGTACTAAAGTTGAAAGTCCTTTTACATGGCCTCTTTAAACACACATTAGTTTTGTTGTTGTTGTTTGTTTCTTAAGGCCACCATGTTTTATTAATTTTACTCCACTCTGTGCAATAATTTTCAAGGAAATATCAATATGGAGTTCACTTGGTGTAATATTTATTTACAGCCACAAAAAATTCCAAATTGTGGATGTTTTACAACTTAAGGCTCTTTGTTACCTTTGATAATGGTTTTGCCACTTTATATATAATATTTTATTACTGTTAAAAAATTCAGCCTGATTAATTTTAGGGTCAAGAATCTATTATTAGAATTTGAATCATTTATATGATTATGTGACACAATCCTGTTGTATTTTTCTTTAACCCATTTTATGGACTCACTTTATTCTCCTCATTTGCATTACTGTAGCCTTCCTCTAAAAGCAAATAAGTTTACAAATGGATCCCAAATTGTTTTTGGTTTTTATTTCCTCACAGGTGTTTTTAGCTCCATTCTTTCATTATTAGTTCATTTTGTCAACAAGCATTATCACAAACTATATAATTGTCATATTGAACTTTATGCCATTTTTCAACTGACTCCCTATCTTCTAATACACCAACATGAAATTCATATTTGCTTCAAAACCTTCTACTGGTCCCCCAAGTACTCACCATTATTGAATTAGTTATTAATACTTTTGATTTATGCATGTTTACCTTCCATTACACTAACTTCTTTTCAAAGGTCCTGTTCAGAACATTTTTCTCAAATAATATCTGAACATAAAAATGAAAGTTCCTTCAAAATAGTTCCTGTTTACAACTTTGCCCTTCTATATGGCTTTTAGTTTCTTCATCTGTAAAATGAGTGATCAGATCATTACTATTTGAGTCTATTACATCTTTTGCAGCCTTTTAAACTTGACACGAGCCCTATTTGCTAAGTTACTATTAATTAATATCACAAAAACTCAGTTAGAAATTACATTTGATATAAGGCCAGGTGTGGTGGCTCTCACCTGTAATGCCAGCACTTTGGGAGGCTGAGGCAGGCAGATCACAAGGATAGGAGTTGGAGACCAGCCTGGCTAACATGGTGAAACCCCATCTCTACAAAAAACACAAAAAATTAGCCAGGTGTGGTGGCGGACACCTGTAGTCTCAGCTGCTCAGGGTGCTGAGGCAGGAGAATGGCGTGGAGCCGGGAGGCAGAGCTTGCAGTGAGCCAAGATTGCACCACTGAACTCCAGCCTGGGTGAGAGATTAAGACTCCATCTCAAAAAAAAAAAAAGTACATTTGATATAATAATATACTTATTTAATCATATTTGATAATGTTACACAAATGTTTAAAGTAAAAATGTATAGATAAATTTAATAAGTAAGAATACATAATTTTCCAAAAAAAAAAAAATTACCACATACATTTGAAGACCTTAGCTTACACCCTTTGACCTCATATTGTGTCCAGCATTGGTGGGTTCTTGGTCTCACTGACTTCAAGAATGAAGCCGTGGACCCTCGCGGTGAGTGTTACAGTTCTTAAGGAGGTGTGTCTGGAGTTGTTTGTTCCTCCCAGTGGGTTCATGGTCTTGCTGGCTTCAGGAGTGAAGCTGCAGACCTTCACAGTGAGTGTTACAGCTCATAAGGGCAGTGTGGACTCAAAGAATGAGCAGTAGCAAGATTTATTGCAAACAGCGCAAGAACAAAGCTTCCACACTGTGGAAGGGGACATGAGTGGGTTGCCATTGCTGCCTCCAGCTGTCTGTTTTTATTCTTTTATCTGGCCCCACCCACATCCTGCTGATTGGTCCATTTTACAGAGAGCAGAGTGGTCTGTTTTGACAGGGTGCTGACTGGTGTGTGTACAATCCCTGAACTAGACACAAAGGTTCTCCATGTCCCCACTAGATTAGCTAGATACAGAGTGTCAACACAAAGGTTCTCCAAGTCCCCACCACAGTAGCTAGATACAGAGTATCAATTGGTGCATTCACAAACCTTGAGCTAGACACAGGCTGCTGATTGGTGTTTTTATAAAACTTGAGCTAGATACAGAGTTCCGACTGGTGTATTTAAAATCCCTTAGCTAGACACAAAGGTTTTCCAAGTCCCCACCAGAGTCAGGAGCCCAGCTGGCTTCACCCAGTGGATCCCGCACTGGGGCTGCAAGTGGAGCTGCCTGCCAGTCCCATGCTATGCATCTGCACCCCTCAGCCCTTGGGTGGTCAATGGGACTGATCACTGTGGAGCAGGGTGCAGCACTCGTTGGGGAGGCTTGGGCTGTACAGGAGCCCATGAAGTGGTGGGAGGGAGGCTCAGGCATGGCGGGATGCAGGTCTTGAGCCCTGCCCCCCAGGGCGGCAGCGAAGGCCCAGTGAGAAATCGAGTGCAGCACTGGTGGGCCAGCACTGCTGGTGGACCCAGTACACTCTCCGCAGATGCTGGCCTGGGTGCTAAGCTCCTCATTGCCTGGGGCCAGCAGGGCCAGCAGGCCACTCCAAGTGAAGGATCCACCAAGCCCATGCCCACCCGGAACTCCAGCTGGCCTGCAAGCACTGCGTGCAGCCCTGGTTGCCACTCATGCCTCTCCCTCCATGCCTCCCTGCAAGCTGAGGGAGCCAGCTCTGGCCTTGGCCAGCCCAGATAGGGGCTTCCACAGTGCAGCATCAGGTTGAAGGGCTCCTCAAGTGCTGCCAAAGTGGGAGCCCAGGAAAAGGAGGTGCCAAGAGTGAGCAAGGGCTGCCAGCATGCTGTCACCTCTCAATCCCCCCTTTAAACAGGACACCCCAACTGCTGTTGGGAATTTGGCTGATGACTGCTCTAGCTACTTCCTGCTGGATAGGGGCAAAGAAGGGGCCATGCAGTTGTAGTGTCCTCCAGAGGGGAGCTCTCCAGGCCAGGGGAAGTGCCAGCAGGTTGGTCCAGGTGTCCTCAGTAGAAGTTGCTAGTTTAACTCATTTGGGGTTCCATTTGTAAGACCATCTGTAGCTTGATGGCCTCGATCCTGAAGAAACAAATTTGACAAGCAGGTTAAAAATGCCAGGTCCAAAGGCAAGTAACAGCAAGATGGCTGCCATGGTACCTAGAAAGGGGAGAAACCATGTTGCCCAAATCCAGAGGTTGGTATAAAAATTTGAAAGATGTTGTCTGATTTCAGAAGACTTTTCCTGTAAATGCCAGGTGGCATCTTGTACTATCCCTTACTGGTTAGTGTAAAAACAACACTCTTACCCTGAGAAGGTGCAGAGTCCTTCTTTTTCAGCAGTGAGGAGGTCTAGGCCTCAGCAGTTTTGAAGAGTCACTGCTCCCAAAGAGTCTATTTGGGATTGTAAAGTAAGAATAGATTTAGTTATTTCTTGCAAACTATCTGAGAAATCCTTTGAGAGTATGTGGTAATAGGATAATGAAGTTGATAAATCAGCTATTCCATTTCCTGTAGCAGTAGCCATTCCTAACCCTATAAGTAGGAGTATTAGTTCTATGGCTCTGTGCTGACAGACTTGAGCTTTGAGGGGTACTGATAAGGTCTGATTTCCTGGGGCATTGTTAATGTTGGGACTTAGAAAGGCTAAGGTGCTGGTGCCAGTCCAGTTAGTGGGGAGGCAGATATAGGTCAATGTTCCACCTAATAAGAATATGCCTTGGCTGAGTAGACAGAACTTTACCCTGGCTTTTAAAGGAATGGGATATACTGCTTTTTTCTTTACTGCTTCCATCTCTCTCTTTCTCACTTCAACTTCTTCTTTGTCTCTTCCTCTCTTTTTAATTCTCTCTTTGACTTTCTCTCTCTCTGTCTCTTTGTCTTTTTGTCTCCTTCTCTTTGTCTCTCTGTTTCTTCCTCCCTCTCTCTCTTTCTCTGACTTTCTCTTTCCTTCTTGCTGGTCTTTCTCTACCTCTGCCAGCCACTTATGCTGCTATTCTCCCCTCTTCTTCCCATTTTGATGGCTTTGGCAGTGTAAGAGTGCCACCTCCTTGTGTTTTTGCATTGCATGCAATAACTCTATAATTTCCTTGTGGTATTTAATGGCAGTTCCCCCAGAGGTTAGGAACTTCCTCTCTTTCCAAATTGCAGCATGGGAATGTAGGATTAGATAAACATACTTGCTATCTGTATAAACATTTATTATTTTTCCCTTTCCCAGTTCTAAGGCTTAGGTAAGTGCCACTAGTTCCGCTAACAGGGCACTGGTACCTGGAGGAAGAGGCTTACTTTCAAGTATGGTTACATCACTAACTATGGCATAACCTGCCCTTTGTATCCCATTCTCCACAAATGAACTTCCATTGGTATATATATTAAGGTCAGGATTAGTTAAGGTGACTTCTAAAAGATCATCTCGGGTGGCATAATTCTGGACTATAATTTGTTGGCAGTCATGCTCAATTGGTTCCCCATCCTCTGGGAGTAAAGTGTCAGGGTCTAGGGCCATGCATGTGTGTATTTGAAGCACTGATCCCTCAAGGAGTAGTGCCTGGTATCTAACTAGGCATTTGTCTGATAGCCATAAACTTCCTTTGGCACCTAGTATATCACTTACTTCATGAGTAGTCCAGGCAGTGAGATCCTTTCCTTGTATTATTTTGATAGCCTCCGACACTAAGACGGCCACTGCTGCAACTACCGTTAAACAGGGAGGGCAGCCTTTTGCTACTATATCAATTTCCTTACTTAGGTATGCCACTGGTTGTTGGGTTGTCCCATGAGTCTGAGTAAGGACTCCAAGAGATATCTCATCTCTCTCTGTGACATATAAAGAGAAGTTTTGTCCTATGGGGAGGCTTAAAATTGGAGTTTGTATTAGGGCTTGCTTTAAGGTTTTGAAGGCTGTTTCTGCATCTGGTTACCATTCTACTAGATGAGTATTTGCCTTCTGGGTTTCCTTGATTAGAGTATAGAGGAGGCTGGCTATCTTGCTGTATCTGGGGATCCATAGCTGGCAAAAGTTGGTGATTCCAAGGAATGCCCTCGACTGTTTTAATGTCTTAGGGCAAGGATAAGCCAGTATAGGCTGTATTCATTCCTTACTGAGGGCCCTGGTCCTTCTGGCTATGATTAGGCCTAGATATTTCACCTGCTGTAGGCAAAGCTGGGCCTTAGACCTAGACACCTTGTAGTCTTGATTAGCTAGAAAGTTCAAGAGATCTAGAGTAGCCTGCTGGCCCAAGGTTTCCGAATTGGTAGCCAAAAGTAAATCATCCATATATTGAAGGACCAGAGTGCTTGGACTTGAGAAGTGGCCTAGATCTTGGGCTAGGCCCTGATCTTGGGCTAGGCCCTAGGCTAGGGCCTGACCAAACATATAAGGGCTATCCCTAAACCCTTGGGGCAAGACCATCCACGTAAGTTGGGATGTGTGGTCTGTGGAATCCTCAAAGGCAAAGAGGAACTGGGAGTCAGAGTGCAGGGGAATACAGAAGAAGGCATCCTTGAGGTCCAGAACTGTGAACCATTCTGCTTCCTCTGGTATTTGAGAGAGCAGGGTATAGGGGTTGGGTACAACTGGTTATAGAGGAATTACTGCGCCAATGATGAGTCTAAGATCTTGCACTAGTCTCCACTGACCATTCTGTTTTTGTAATCCTAGAATTGGTGTATTGCAGGGACTGTTGAATTTCCTTACTAAGACTTGAGCTTTCAACTATTTAAAAATATTCTGTAATCCTTTATGAGCTTCAGGCCTTAAAGGATATTGCCTTTGATAAGGAAAAGTGGTGGCATCTTTTAACCTGATTTGTATCGTGCAGGCATTTTTTGCCCTTCCAAATTGTCCTTCCAATGCCCAGACTTCAGGGTTGATTCCCTCCTCAAGTCAGGGACAACAAATGGGTAACTTGTTCCCCATATTCATGTAGGTAATAGCTCCAGCCTTGGCTAATATATCTCTCCCTAATAAGGGTGTAGGACTTTCAGGCATAACAAGAAAGGCATGAGAAAAGAGCAAAATCTCCCAATTACAACTGAGGAGGTGGGAGAAATACCTGGTTACAGGCTGTCCCAGGATTCCTCGGATGGTAACAGACTTTGAGGACAGTCGTCCAGGACAGGAGATTAACACTGAGAAGGCTGTGCCAGTGTCCAGGAGGAAGTTAATTTCCTGGCCCTCAATAGTTGAACATACCCGGGGCTCAGTGAGATTGATGACATGAGCTGGTGCTTGCCCAAGTTACCCTCAGTCCTATTGTTGGATCATCTGGTTTGGGGCTTCTGACCCAGGGAACCTTCATCCTCTGGGGCAGTGTACCTTCCAGTGATTGCCTTGGTATAGTGGACATGGATGAGGGGTCAGCTTGTTTCTCATCAGACAATGTTTTTTTAAAGTGTCCTAGTAAACCACACTGATAACAAACCCTACCAGTTGATTGGCCTGCTCCATTTTGTGTCCTCTCTGAACCACCAAGGTTTGTTTGTCTGAGGGCCATGACTAAGGCTGCAGGCTTTCTCTGATCTTGCTTTTCCTTTTGGGCCTGTTCCTCTTGGTCCTTCTTATAGAACAGTGAGGTTGCCTGGTTTAATAATGCCTCTAGATTTTGTTCAGTGTCTAGGGCTTGCTTTTGGAGTTTTCTCCTGGTATCTGTGGCTGATTGAGTAATAAACATCTTTTAGAATCAATTGACCCTTGAGTGATTCAGGTGACAGGGGAGTATAATTTCTGAGGGCTTCCTGTAGCCACTCGAGGAAGGCAGAAGGATTTTCTTCCTTTCCCTGAGTTATGGTGGACATCATTGAATAATTCATGGGCTTTTTTCTAATTCGCCTTTGTCCTTCTAGAACAGAAGTCAACAGATGTTTCTGACTCCGGTCCCCATGATCTCAGCCAAGGTCCCGTGGGGATCCATACTAGAGATGGCTTGCTGACAAGTAGGGAATTTTTTCCTTTCTTCAGCTGTCATTCAATCATTTACTTGGCTAAGATACCAGGTATCTCCAAACTCTTGGGCTGCAGCTAAAGCCACATTCTTTTCATTAAAGGCCAGGGTTGAATTTAACAGTAGCATGACATCTCTCCAAGTGAGGTCAAAGGTTTGCCCTAGACCCTGTAGGACATCTATGTACCTATCAGGATCGTCTGAAAACTTCCCCAGGTCTGCCTTGACCTGTTTTAAATCAGAGAGGGAGAAGGGGACAAGTACCCAGGTTGGGCCAAATTCTCCTCCTCCTACAGCTTGAAGGGGACATAACCAATAGCCCGGGGGTTTTTGTGGTCCTTTGGGGATTTCTTTGCTTATTTCCTTCTGGGCAGGGGAGATTAGAGGAGGATTATCATTAATAGGAAGGGGAGCTATAGGGAGACTAGGATATGGGGGTAAGCTGAGAGGTCCTCCTGTGGGATGTAAATTGCAAGCTTTGCATAGTTGTGTATTCTCCCTCAATGAAAAGAAAGCTTGGACATAAGGTGTTTCACTCCATTTGCCTTCCCTCTTACACAAAAGGTCAAGCTGCAGGATATTATTGTAATTTGTACTTCCCTCAGGTGTCCATTTTTCCCCATCAGAGAGAGAATATTGGGGCCAAGCTGTAGTGCAGAAAAAAATAAGTCACCTCTTTTTCAGGGTTTGTGGGTCAAATTGATCCCAATGGCTTAGGATTCATTTCGAGGGTGAGCCTGTTGAATCCTGAGTGTTTCCCATCTGAAAGACAAAAATGACTGTGGTTTTGGTTTGTTTTGTTTCTTCCCCTGCCCAAGAACCTGCAATGGTCCCTGGAACCTGCTGATTGGAATAGTTGCACTCACTGATGCAGCAGCAGAAACAACCCCTGCCCAAGAACCCACAATGGTCTCTGGACCCAGCTGATTGGAATAGTTGCACTCACAGATGCAGCAGCAGAAACACTAATTTTCCTCCCAGACCACATGGAGGATTGAGGAAGGTCAGATTTAGTGGCACTTACCAATGCATTCTTGGAAACCTGCACCTTTGCCTCTCCTCATAGACCACAAGGAGTACTGACTGAGAAAAATCAGATTTAGTGTCCCTTACTGACACATTCTTGAAAACCTGTTAGAGTCCTAAGCATTCACCTATTAGTATTGGGACTTTACTCCTGTCCTATAAAGATGTTATGCTCCAAAAATGAAGTGGAGGGCCATACCCTGAGGGAGGGAAGGGATCTCCAAGGTTGGAAGAGTGACACCTTTTGTCCTCACTTATATGAATAGGAAGGGTACAATTTCTGAGGCTCCCCATATCCTAGCTTCAGGAATAGCTTTTGTTAGGCCTGTTAGTCTGAGGAGGGATCCTAAAATTCCAGGTAGTCCCCACTATGATGCGGCTTCGGGCAAAAATTATGTCTTTCTGATTGGTGTGCCCAGGTGCCTAAAGAAGGTAACAGAGTCTTGGAGTTTATACTATAAATCATTCTTACAGGAGAAACTAGAAAAGCACCAGAGACAGGTAGCAATTTTTAGAAGTGAAACTAACCTTGGAGAAGAGAGGTAAGAGGAAGTTTGTCTGGCAGGCATTAGGACCCAGGGGTCAAGCGTCAGGATAGATAGGATAGATGGGCGAGTCTTGCTTGGGTGACATGCCTTTGAGAGTTCTGCTCATGGCTGCAGGGTCAACAAACTTGTTGTCGGGAACCCAGAGCTGCATGGCTTTCCTCTCTGTTGACTCTGGCTCAACCTAGAAGTACAGGAAAAGTGGAAGCTGGTTCTAGACAAACCAATTGTTCCAACTCCGAACAGTTGTGGGTGTTAGAAAGCCCTTTCCCAGAAAGCCTGACACCCGTGTCTTTAGTCCAGCAGCCACGCTAGTCTCTTTTAACTGGCCAACAGGTGCCCGGTATTTAGCCCCCGAATTCTAAGGGAAGATAGGACAGAATAGCAAGTGAAAGGGGCCCGATGGTACTCACCGCTTGGCAATAGGTGATTGTCTTGCCACTTAGCTATAGGCAATGGTCTCACCACTTGGTGATAGGTGATTGTTGTCCATTCCTCCTGGTGGTTTCATTGTCTTGCTGGCTTCAGGAGTGAAGCTGCAGACTTTCATGGTGAGTGTTACAGCTCATAAAGTCAGTGTGGACACAAACAGTGAACAGTAGCAAGATTTATTGCAAGGAGCAAAAGAACAAAGCTTCCACAGTGTGGAAGGGGACCTGAGCGGGTTGCCACTGCTGGCTCAGGCATCCTGATTTCATTCTCTTATCTGGCCCCACCCACGTCCTGCTGATTGGTCCATTTTACAGAGAGCCGAGTGATCTGTTTTGACAGCGTGCTGACTGGTGCGTTTACAATCCTTGAGCTAGACACAAAGGTTCTCCGTGCCCCCACTAGATTAGCTAGATAAAGAGTGTTGACACAAACATTCTCCAAGTCCCTACCAGAGTAGCAAGACACAGAGTGTCGATTGGTGCATTCACAAACCCTGAGCTAGACACAAGGTGATGATTGGTGTGTTTACGAATCTTGAGCTAGATACAGAGTTCCGATTGGTGTATTTACAATCCCTTAGCTAGATATAGAGGTTGTCCAAGTCCCCACCAGAGTAGCCAGATACAGTGTCAATTGGTGCATTCACAAACCTTGAGGTAGACACAGTGTGCTGATTGTTGTATTTACAAACCTTGAGCTAGATACAGAGTGCCAATTGGTATATTTGCAATCCCTTAGCTAGACATAAAAGTTCTCCAAGTCCCCACCACAGTCAGGAGCCCAGCTGGCTTCACCCAGTGGATCCCACACCAGGGTCACAGGTGGAGTTGCCTGACAGTCCTGCACCATGCACCTGCCCTCCTCAGCCCTTTGGTGGTCGATGGGACTGGTCGCCTTGGAGCAGGGAGTGGTGCTCATCGGGGAGGCTCGGGCTGCACAGGAGCCCATGGAAGGTTGCGGGGAGGCTCAGGCATGACAGGCTACAGGTCCTAAGCCCTGTCCTTCAGGGAGGCAGCTAAGGCCCTGTGAGAAATCGAGTGCAGCACATGTGGGCCAACACTGCTGGGGGACCCAGTACACCCTCCGCAGCCACTGGGCCAGGTGCTAAGCTCCTCATTGCCTGGGGCCAGCAGGGCCAGCTGGCCACTCTGAGTGTGGGACCTGCCAAGCCCACACCCACCCGGAAGTCCAGCTGGCCCACAAGAACCGCTTGCAGCCCCGGTTGCCGCTCATGCCTCTCCCTCCACACCTCCCTGCAAACTGAGGGAGCCAGCTCTGGCCTTGGCCAGCCCAGAAAGGGGCTCCGATAGCGCAGTGGTGGGCTGAAGGGCTTCTCAAGTGCTGCCAAAGTGGGAGCCTAGGCAGAGGAGGCACTGAGAGTGAGCTAGGGCTGTAAGGGCTGCCCGCACACTGTCACCTCTCAATATGTTGCTAGCCTGCAGCTATGGGTACATTATTCAGTTTGAGTTTCATGTTAAAACAAGTGAATAATTTTTGTTAGTTGTAATTGATGAGTGATGGGCAATTTTATTTTTAGAGCCAAATGGAAAAAAGGGATAGCATCTGATTAGAAAGAATCCAGGCCAAAAACGAAAAAAAATGCCTGTAATGTGTAAAACAAGAAAATCTACAAAATTTGTTTTATTTTTTCCTTCTATTTCCTTCTATTGTTGTGTGAACAAAGGGAATCAGGGTATCTTGGAGGAGAGGAACAAATGGGAAAGGCTCAGATATGTAGGTTGATGAGAATATGAGTAATGCTGAAAATACAATGAATAAATAAACATTGAAAATATCCATTATTAGCATAATGGTTGCAATAAATACTTAAAATAAGTATTTATAATGCAGAAAATTTTTCAGCATCTGAACTAAATAAAATATGTTGTACTTTATGGTAATCTGAAACCAGACCGTCAGTCCAAAAGCGACACTAGTGACAGTATAGGAATTAATAGTAATCAATATCCAATCCATGTTTAAGTATATGAATTAGGTCTTATTAAAGCTAATGGAGGAGAAAAAGTGAGGGAAATATTCAGTTCTACTTATTTCCTAGAGAGATCTTGCTAAATAAGATGTATCTGCTTAACTTGTAATATTGCTTATGTTCAATTGTTTAATTAAAATACTAATTTTTAAATAAGACAGATGAGTCTCATTAATATCTTGTATCTCACACACATATCTAACCCTTACATTTTCTAATCATGTAATGTGATGGGGACCACTGGTGATAGTAAACAAATTTATTAATTCATTAAATCAATCATATCAAATCAACAAAAATGTATTATTTATCTAGATGTTGTCAGAGTTGAACCTTGAAGCATAAATAAACAATACTTTTTTATTAACATGCATGGTATTCTGCTGGTTACTATAACTGTATTTGCCTATGTGACAGCTTACAATTTTCCAGACTTGTGGTATTATGCATTGAATTCCCCAACCCCCCACCCATTCATATTAAAGTCTTAATAATGTTACATCAGAATGTCACTGTATTTGGCAATAAGGCCTTTAAAAAGGTAATTATGTTAAACTAAGCAGTTGGATATGGCCTTATTCCAATCTCACTGGTGACCTTATAAGAGGAGGACATTTTGATACACAAAGGTACACCAGGAATGCAAGAGCACAGAGATAAGACCATATAAACACACAAAAGGTGGGCCACTATCTGCAACGCAAGGACAGCGGCCTCAGAAAAAAATCAAAGCTGATGATATCTTGACTTGGACTTCCAGCCTCTAGAACTGAGACAATAAATTTATGCTTTTTTTTTTTGGATAATGTTACCAAGTGTCATTAAGTGTGTGATGTTTTGCTACAGCACTAACACACTTAGGTCCAGGGCTGAAACAATCTAAAGGATTTTCTTCAAAAATCTTTCCATTTACATTACTGTAATGTAATGTAAATTTATATTACTGGGGCCCATTTATATTACTGGGGCTTTTAGCTCCAGAGAATGACTGAACAAGATATTGTTTCAGATCTTTGATGACCCCCATTATACTATAATAATATGCTACCAAGGTAGGCATTTCCATTGGCTTTTCTGTACTCTGACTTCTGGTCTTCAGTTTTCTTTTCATCAGGTTGATTTTCCAGGCACTACATAGGGTCTCTCTGGGCAGCCAAAGCCATGGGCATCACAGCTGAGAACTAAGATTACTTACCTTAATTCAGACCATGTCAGTGAGCTAGCCATCCACCTGCTGCTATGGGCTGTCTAGGGCCAAGAAGGAGCTGAGCTGACCAGGCACTGGTAAGGTCCTGACAGTGAGACCTCCTGAGGTTTTGATGGCAGGTACCTTACTCTCTTCACTTGAGTTCCAGCCTTGTTGATGCCAAACCTCTCCCAAGCATTTCTTGAAATTCCTTAAGAACATTTATCGTTTTGTTGGAAATACACAGGTGATAGTTACAGGAGATTAGAATAATGTGTTATCTTTGAAAATAATTGCTAAATGAATGGTCTAAGTGAGTTCTTCATGAGTTAGGACATAGATTGCTTTGCCTCAATGCTATAAAAATAGCTTCAGAGAGAATGGGGAGATTGGATGATGTATAAGATTTTCACAATGACTGGAAACTATTATCTTCAAATCAAACAATGTAAAAAGATGGAAAATAAGTATTATTGTGTATAATTTAGAAACTTCAGTGAAAACATGAGTTAGAAGTCTGGGTATGCCAGTTATAAACTGTGTAGCATGGAGCAAATTGCAAACTCTCTGAATTTCTACTTTCTCATGGGGTTGTTTAGATTATTAGAAATAACCTATATAAAATGACTGACTTTGTGCCAGGTAAATGGCCTGGACTCACTAAATGGTTGTACAGTTATTGACATGGTTTCATGATTAATGCCAATCTAACCACAATCATCTCAGCATTCCTTATTTCAGCACTCTGATGAATGAAAGACATCAGAAATCAAAATAGACCTCAACAATGATTTAGTCCAATCTCCTCATTTTCTGGAGAAAATGAAAGCCCAGAGAAATTAAAAGACTTGGCCTAGATCACAGAGACAGTTGGCAGCAGAGACAGCAGCAACCACAAAACTTATAATTCTTTACTCTGGATCAGAATACATCTCATTTTAGATTCCCTTATTGAAAGCAGTACACATGTCTTAAGTATGTATTTTTAAAACCATACCCATTATATATGAACAGTGAATGAACTGAAATAGATGGAAGGACATAAATCTAAGTGTTGTGGTAGTGCTATAAATTTACAAATAGAACAACTGTGATGTAGCAGTACTTGAAAGTTTTTGGTTATGTTTTATCAACCTAATCTTCCTCACAAGCCCTGACCCTACTAAATTTATGGTGGATGTTTTAATTGGCTAGTGAACAGCACCTAACACTATTGTTTTTTTTTTTTTCAGGAAAGAGATTTGTTTTACAGAGTGCCACTTGTGAATCCCAAAGTAGCAAATGAAAATGTGGGGTGGAACAGTGGAACACTTGCCCTTGCAAAAGTGGAAAAGAGATGGTGACTCCTGGAATGACCTTTGGGACCCTGGTTTCACCTAGCTCTTCACTGTAGGATTTCTGGTTGATTTCTGAAATTATCATGCTATGTTCTGAGTGACAGCATAAATTTGTGACTTGTTGTATTGGATCATTCAGGAGTTAGTTGTGCTTTTCTTTTCTTTTCAAAAATTTGAAAATAAATAAATAAACCCTCTATTAAACGCCCAATTAGGCTGTTTATGCTGTGGCTTCAGCACCATAACTACCTTATCTCTTGTCAAGGTAGCCGTGGGAATGCCTCCCAGCACTGCGCTGAGTTCTCTGCCATCTCTTCCAGGAGACACGGGGGCACATCAGAGTCCTATCCTTGCCCTGCTACATAAGGGCATTTCTGAATCTTCTTTCAGCATTCTCTCTCTGCTTAACAATGCCATACCTTCATTTTACTTTTTATGTGCCGTAGGTGACCTATGTTGCCTCAAACACCTTATGATGAAGTTCTTTTTCAGCGATCAAATCATGAGTGGACAAAACTTCCCTTTAACTCCATACCTCTGACTCTGGGATTTCAGAAGACTGGGAAAAACCTATGCTTCTAAAGTTTTACTATTTTTTTCCTTTCTTTTTGTGTGTTTTGCTCTTGTTGCCCAGGCTGGAGTACTATGGGGCAATCTCACCTCACCGTTACTTTTGCTTCCTGGGTTCAAATGGTTCTCCTACCTCAGTCTCTAGAGTTGTCTGGATTACAGCCATGCACCACAACACCCAGCTAATTTTGTATTTTTAGTAGAGATGGAGTTTCTCCATTTTGGACAGGCTGGTCTCAAGTTCCTGACCTCAGTGGCTCCACGTGCCTCAGCCTTGCAATGCGCTGGGATTACAGGTATGAGCCACTGAACCTGGCTTACTTTTTGCTTTCTTCTACACCATGGTTTCCTTCTTCCAAGATCTCACTTGACCATAAAAATTTTCATTACATTTCTTCCGTGTATGCTCAAAATTCTTCTTCAGTTATTATTTTTTGTGCCTTCTATGCACTTTGGCTAATGTTAAATATCTGCAATTTGTGTCAGCTAGGCTGGGAATTTCATGGTACAATCTCAAGCTTCTAGAAATTAGTATGCAATTAGAGCAAATAATATATTGGTTTACTTGTCCACAGATATTTTTTTCTCATTAAAATACTTTTATGTAGACCTAAAGGTAGCTATGTCAAAAGTTTCTTGAAACTATTCAAAAATATTCCCTCTTCACTTAGAATAAAACACAAACTTCCTGCTCAAACTTGAAGGGTCTGGCTTCCCTGACTCCTCTGTCTTCCAATGTCACGTCAACCCCTCTCCTCCAAGTTCATTTTACCCTAAAACACATGTTAAATCAGTGCTCCTCCGTTTAGGGTCTTTTTTGTCATTCGGTTCTTCTGAATCTTTGCACACTCAGTTTCTTCTCATTCTTTAGGTCTAGGCTGTAGAGTCACACCCAAACAGGAATTTCCTAAGATTCTTGTTGAAAGAATTTGGAAATGAACTTCCACTCTCTCAAGCAAATTATTTCTCACACAGCACCTCGGTTATTTTTCTCACAGTGCTTAAGGTAATCTGAAATTATTATTTTTTCATTAATGTGCTTGTTCATTGTTTTTCTGATAGCATAGAAAATACAGGGATCAAAACTTATTCTTACTTTGTTCACCATTTTATGCTTAGAGTTATTAAGATATAGTGCCTGAGTTACTAGTGCTCAATAAATAACTAATGAATAGTCTGATGAATGAAAATATGTGGATCTACTAGGAGTTTTCATGATATGCACATTTCTTTATGACCCTAAATTATTTATACTTTTGAGAATACTATGAAAACCATAATTATAAGAATTAAAGAAAGAGGAAAGAAACAAAAAGAGTGGCTTGAGAGTCAACAAGGAGAGATTTATTTTAGAAAACAAACCTTACAGGGGTTTCTGGCCTGCATGAGCCTGAGACACACTGTCTTACAAATTAAGACATTTTAAGGATTCAGGGCAGGAGAGTTTATCAGAGGCTTGGACTACTTCTACGTCCCTTTGTTGTGCTTCTCTGGGAGTGCAGCAGGATAATTTAGGAATCAGAGAGAATGAGCGGTTGAGGAGGATACTTATTATTTATTATTTAGTTGCACCAGCCCGGTCAGATTAACATCCAAAAAGACTGAGTCCCAAACAAAGTGTTCAGTTACCTTTTAAGCATTTTGTACATCAGGGGGAGATCTGTGAAGTTGGAAGCATATTACAGAAGTGAGAAACAAGACAGTTATTCAATTGAGACATGCATTACATCATTTTTTACATGTCAAGGAAAAACTTGTTTCATAGCTTGAGTTTATCTGCCTAGTGACCTTGCAGTGGCACAGCTAGAGAAACAGGGTCTTCACAATGCCTGGGAAAGGGAGAGATAAGGCTCACTAGCCACACACACAAAAAAACAGGCAGTTAATTTTTAAAGGACTTCAGCTCTTTCTCTTCCTCAGGGGGAATTGGGTTTTATTACATACAACTGAGTTTTTGCTTACACATTCTTTAATTTCTTTTAATTCCTGTTTTAGGAGGAAGGGTTGTGTGTCTGTTTCCATATATCTGCAAGAAGCTGCAGGCATACCCCCCAAGAATGCTTTTACTTTCCCTATCTTAGTGCACCTGAAGGGAAAGCAATGTGCTTATTAAGGCTCACTGTTTCACTGATACCCACTGTATGAGGGTGAAGTTTGGAAGTTACCCAAGGGACTTTCCCCCCACCTCCCTGTGTGCCCCAGCTGTCTTATCTGTGTTTTACTGTCTGCTCTTTCTGGCTGCTTGTTGTTAGAAGACAAGTGATTCCTTTGAAATGCATGAGGTTAGAAAGGAAGCTGGATTTTCAGTTGGCGGTGTTTGTCCAAGATGATGGCGCCCTTGTTCTGTCATTCCAGACCCTTTAGTTACAAAACGATGAAGGGTGACATGTTCTTTCTGGCTACTTCTTGCTGATGGAAAGGGCAGGGGGTGGAGCAGAGATTTTTTTTTTTAATCTTGAATCGACTGCAGAAGCAATACTGTCTGTAAATATTTTTGTATAGTTGTCTGCAAAATGGTCAATATTCTGTGGGTTAAAACTATTTGGAAAAGATTGTTGAGGCAGGGTGAGAACATTAGTCCTAGGCTTTTCAGCAGCGTTTCATATTAGGCTTAATTGGTTGAGACAGAAGCAACATTTCTTCCCAATGACAGAGAGAGACACATATTTGGAAAGACCCATGTGTTACTGTTTTATTAGTAACTGTTATATCTGATATCATGAAAATAAGTAAACAAAATGCTACAGTAATTAAGATGCTTTGTTCGATATTTCACCCTTAGGTGCTACAGTGTATATTCCTACTGCAAATAGTAGAGTAAGTTAAGCAATTCCCTTATGCTTGGCATAGTAAACAACTTCCATTAAAAAAACACCAATAACAACAAATAAAGGTGTTAATGTCTAACTTAAAAGACAGGTAGGAATGAAAAAAAAGTATTTGGTAAAGTAGGGTTGAGACTGAGTAAGATGAGTAATTTTCACCTAATTACTTATATTTTATGATTTTCAGCTTCAGATTTCTTATTTTTTTACACTGATATTTAAGACATTTTTCTGGGCTGCTAGGGTTTGTTTTCTCAGCTCTTCAGGCTTTAACTTGAGTGTGTAGGAGTTGATTTCTGTAATGGATATAATTTAACCTGTAGAAAATAATAAAAATTGAAAAACATTAGGCAGACTCAAATTTAACAACAGGTGTGCTATAGTTTTTGAAACACAATTTTCTCTCTTCAATTTCCCATTTTTATTAAAAAAATCATGGTAAGTTTTTTTTTTACAAAAGAAAATAGATTCTTATTGCACTGATGTAGGCAATTATATTGTTGTAGTTTAAGAATACTTACAACTAGTTTTTAAATTCTAGAGAAACTAGGGAGAGAGAAGCAAACACACTTTAATTTCCATTTACAGAAGTATACCTTACTTGGTTGTTTAAACACTGTAGCTCACTTAAGACAAGTTTTCTTGACTCAGAAACATAAGATAAAGATTAGCAGTGTTCTATGCAAAAGGTTAAAAACTTGTTTTTTTTTTTTGTTAATTTAGTCCATTTTGTTTTGGTTGATATTTATAATAATTTTATCTTTTCAGGTATTCTGTAATTTTGTTGTTGTTGTTTTTGTCGTGAGAAACCCTCCTTTGAGTGCAATTGTTAAAGTTTTACAGCTTGGTAATAAACCATTTTTTGAAGAGTCTTTAAACAAAGTAATAATTGTCTGTAAATACCAAAATGTCCAGTTTGGATGCAGCTAGAAACATAATTGACAAAGAAATTTGGTCATCGTGGTTCACAATAACCCAGCATAACAACACTGATTGTGACTAATACCATATATTTAGACACTAGAACCTTAGACATGGCATACAGCTTTGAAACATGTGTTAAGACTATTCCCTAAAATATAACATACCAGATATTATTTTGGCAATTTTATGTACCTAAACATGTTAAGTAATCATGTTTACCTTTTTTCCCTATGTTCTACACTTTTAAGTTTAGTTAATATGCTCACACACAGAGTTTTCTTTGCAGGATTAACATTTACAATATTTTTTCAATTTTCTTGAATAGTCCACTTTATTTTATTTAATTTTTTTAAAAATTGTATTCTTAAGCAAAATATATAGTTATCCTTATAATTTTTTGCTAAAGCCACTTTTTACCATCTTATACACCTTTTATGCAAATCCATGTTTAGCAGTTTTATTCACATGTTATAAAGGTAATTTGTAGCAATTTTAACTTTAATGTAAAGCCTATTGAGTTTATTTTTATTTTTATTTTTATTTTTTTATTTTTGAGAGGGAGTCTCGCTCTCTCATCAGGCTGGAGTGAAGTGGCTGCATCTCTGTTCTGCTCACAGCAACCTCTGACCCTTGGATACACCAATTCTGCTGCCCCAGCCTCCTGAGTAGCTTGGATGACAAACACCTGCTGCCATACCCACCTAATTTTTGTATTTTTAGTAGCAACAAGTTTTCACCATGTTGGCCAAGATTGTCTTGATCTGTTGACCTCGTGATCTGCCCCCCTCAGCCTCCCAAAGTGCTGGGATTACAGGCATGAGCACCACACCTGGCCACATTTTTATTTGTTTTTGAATTATGTGCTAGATGCAGATGAAGCTTGACTTCTTCCAACATATTTATGGGCATGGTTACTTCCATATGTTCTACACTCACTATAATAAACCACATGAAAATATGTATACTGTTTGAAAAGGGGGAGCTTCATCCAGGCAAGCACGTGATGTCGAGTGGCCTGAGTTATTGGGGTCGAGGAATGTCAAGTAATTAACATGGTGTTGTGGGATTCATGAGGGCGAAAGAGACCTCAGCTTGCAATGGGAAAATCTTTATTGAGTGCACTCAGGCCCAGCTGACTCAAAGTCCAAAGGACTGGGCCTGGAATAAAGACAGCATCTGACTTTTAAACACACTTCATAAAAAGGGGTGGGCTAGCTTGAAGTAAGCTTACAGTGGAATGAAAGCAAGTGTACAGAGGTAGGACAATGAAAGGATTGCACAAGACCGTTACCAAGCAATCCAGATGTCCACTATGTAGGTTTGCCTGGGCATGGGCTTATCTTAACCTTCACTATGGTGCCAGGCAGCTGTAGTTCTTGCCTACACAGGCTTCACATGACCTTTGTTGTATTTCTTAGATAAGATGGAATACTTAAAGTCACTAGTTATAAAGAAAAATAATTTATAAACTCATTCCATAAAACAAAGGAAAATTTGTTTTTCTTCTGCCTATGTTGAGGGAGTACTGGGAGTGTCTCCAGAGTGCATTAGATAATATTATTAAGACTTTTCCTTGGTCTTGGCTCTGCCTGTTGCTGCCTCTGGGACAAGTCAGCCTAATACAGGAAAACTCATTTCTCTTTCTTTTTAATTTTATTTTTCTTTAATTTCCCACTTCAATGGTATTTGTTATATTTTAGAAATACAGTTTTTTAGGCATGCTCAAAGAAACTATTGCCTATATTAATAGGGATAAGTATATAATTAAAGCATATAATATTCATAACCCCCCTCAAAAGGACCTTTATTACCAGGTAGCAAGTAGTGTAAATTAATTTTAATCTCCTTTCTATCATTCCTTTGCTAGAATTATTTATGCACAACTAAAACAACCAAACAAGTCCCTGAAGGGAACAAATCCATTTTTTTTCTGTCAGTTGAAACTAAAAACACTTACTCATTTTGTAATTCAGGTGAAGCAGGTCTCAAATATAATTCTTTTTTTTTCTTTTTTCTTTTTCTTTTCTTTCCTTTTTTTTTTTTTTTGAGTAAAAGGTGAGTGCTTAGGTAGAAATTAGTAACTACTGAACCAGTGGGAGCAAAGTTCAGCTGCACAATGCTCTTTATGATTATGATACTGAGAAGTTCAGTCTTATCAGAACCAAAAGTGATGGCTTTATATTTGTAGTCAGAGTTGTCTAAAGTCAAGGCTTACCCAACTCCTTTGTCCCACAGGTACATTATTTATTTAGTATGCCAGAATATTCTTAAAGTGCACTAGCCACTCAGGATACTTTTACTGGTGAGAACTGAGGTATTCCAGATGCATAAATTAACTGTGAATTCTGGGTATCTCAGGGACATATTCATTGAAAGAGTATTCTTACTCAGCTTAAATCCTAATTTTTTTCCCTTATTATCTCATTAAAATGATGAATATATTTAATGAAGATAACATTCTTTTGCCTCTTTTAGCTAGAGCTTCAGCATAAGAATTATACTTTGACACAAATAGTCAGGTCGGTAAGTGGAATATAATAAAGCATACTGGAAATAATGAGACTTTACCTTACAACCACGATATGTAGCACTAAGGCCTGGTTCCTCCTTCTCTCATTACATTGTCATTATTTTTCATAATTTTGGAAATCAAAATTACTTTACTCAAATGCTAAATTCATAAATGAAACAGATACTTGAGTTCCATTATAAAGTCAAAGTAATAATATTTTAACTATCTTATAGGGTTATATAGTATAATAACTCAAATCCATGGCTGGATTTGACTGAACCTACATAGATACTAATCTGAATGACTTATATATAGAAAATGTGCAATATTCTAAACATAAAAATTTAATCTGGACTAGTTTGCTTTGTTTTATAGTATATATGAAAATAATCTAAATCCAAACTGTTTAATTATTAGCACATAAATCATAAATGGAAGATGTATTCCATGGCTTAGGACTGAGGGACATTTTAACTTAAACTCCTCAGTGGCAAAAGTAGTGTATAAACTAGTGCTAGTGTATACACTACTGAAGTGCCAGTTACATAACATTTCCTAACCTAGTTTTAAAAATCAAAGATTGTTCTTGTTTTCACTGTGAAGCACATCAACACTAAATTTTCCCCATTGGTACAAGTGAATGATTTACATAGTACATCAATATACTTAACTACACCCATTTCTGGAAAGATGGATTTGATTTAAACTTATTTTGATAAACATGGTTTATGAAACTTGATAATAAAATTATTAATAAAGATGTTGTTTTTATAAACATCAAATGCAAATACCTGTTGTCACAGTTAAAAATGTCAAGGGACAACCTTTGATAATTAATATAGTGATAATAGACATGTCCTGTGTTTGCTATTCATTTTAAGGCCAAGAACAATGCCTAGATTGATCCCTTAAGTAATTAAATTTTGAGCTGTGCAATACAGTTTAGTGTGTTTTTGGAAAACAATGTTAGATCTGGAGAAAATACATAAGAATCAAAACTTACACCGTAAACAGTGCTGGTATATCTCAACACAGCCAACTGGGACATCTAGCAAATACATGCAAGCATAATGAGACCCTACAATTTTCCTTCAAAAGAAGAATAAAGTAAAATGGGAATATACACAGTATTACTTTGCTTAATACCTTCCTTAAAAATATTTGATTTAAGCACTTTCTTTTCTTAGGACAATTATTTCATTAGAGCTCTTTTTAATAGACACAAGATACATAACACATATATAGCCACACCGACAGCAAGAAGATCCAGTAGTTGTACAGTTTCCATTTGTTAATTTTCAGATTGTATTATTGGTCTCTGGGTCAGGCCCTTTAGCAGAAGGGCTATGTAAACAAATTTTAGGGCCTAATAAGCAAGCATAGCCAGAAGACAAAGAAAGATTTTTGAGAGGTACTTATTCAACTTTAATTCCAGGGGTTCCATAAGGAAAATAGTTATTTTTTCAAGATGGGATTTGTAACAAGTTTTCTTCCTTGGGAGTCCTAGGCCACCAAAAGTTATTCTGGGGTCATTTATGCATGCATCAAGAGTGGCAAGACAGAGTGAAGAAAAGTAATTTTGACTGAGTAAAAATATTTTTAAGGAAAACAAAATTTATGAAAAAAACATAAACGACCTTTGAATATACTTATAGCTTATATATCTATTTTAATTAAGCTGAGCACTCTTTTTTATTAAGGGTAAGGGTGGTGATTAGAATTATGTAAATGTTATGCCAGGTTAAAGGATTGGGTTATGTGCAGAAATTTCCTGTGATAATGGGAAGGATTTTTAGAGAAAAATCCCAGAAGCTGTTCAATTTGCCACAAATTAGACCTGGAGAAGGGGACAGGAATGGGAGGATTGCTTTTAACCCTAGCCACTTTCTGGAGAGGGAGAATGGCTGAGAAAATTTAACTGGCTGGAGTAGTTTTTGAACAGGTAGAGAAGGAGGAGGGGTGGGGTTGATGGTAGAAGAAAGCCTGAATATCGGGAAGTCTCTTGTCATTTGCCATTTCTGGTAATAAAGTTGTTAAGGCCATGTTGACATAGAAAATTAAATGCTTTGGCTTTAAGGTCCACCATAAGCCAAGTTTGGCTAAATTGCAAATATGTCAGTCTGGTGGGGAAGATGTAGGGATGTGAGATTTTTGGCATCCATGTAGACTGGTAAGGGGAAGCTGGTGGTATCTGTTTTGTCCTAGGCATTCCCAGGCAAATACAGAGACCCAGAAGCCTCTTTCCAAAAGGACACTATTAAGCTGAGAAGGAACTGGGTGCCAAGGCTTCCTCTAGCTGAGCCCCATTAGTCCCATTGGACCTCCCAGGACCTGGACAGCAGACCAGACTTTCTCTGGTACTGAGAAAAAGCCAGGAGAAGGCAGATCTCACCAGTCATCTGAATTAGTATCTGATGTCGGATGCTCAAGCTGTAATTGGCAAAGGGCCTCCAAGACTAGCCATTTGAGAAAGAGGGAGAGAGACAGACAGAAAGACAGAGTGACAGAAAGAGAGAAGATGGAGAAAGAGCGGGCAAGGGAAGTTTAGGGAGCAAAATACCCATTGTGGGTGGTCAGAGGTGGATTCCTGAGACTTGAGTGTTTTCAGAGTCCATGGGGAGTAGCCTTGGCCTGAGCCTCACAGCCCCTTCAAGTTAGCTGTCCAGCTCACACAAAGCACTTGAAAAGTTAAGCAAGAGAAAAGGTGGGACATGTGGCCAGGGAACTTTAGGACACAGGAGTTCACTCAGGTTGAACTGTCATTGTCCGCTGTTTCCTGGGTTGCAAGACAGCCTCTGTTCCCAATACCAGTCACAGGATTTGGCACCAAAAGAAAGAATTAAAAAAAGAGGAAAGAAACATGAAAGATGGCTTGACACTCAAGGACAGGTTTATTTTAAAGAAAACAAACCTGAGAGGTTTTCTGTCTGAGTTCATTCAAAGGACAATCTCTTACACACTAAGTTTCTAAGGATTCATGGTGAAGGGCATAGCAGAAGCTTGGACTGCTTCCGTGTCTCTTTCTTGTGCTTATCTGGTAGGGAGAGTTGTGTTTCTGTGCAAATATATCTTCTTGTAGCTGCAGGCATACCCCCTGAGACTGCTACCCTATATCATCTCTCTCACATTCAAAGTTTCACAAATCTGCATGACAGGGGAAAAATGCTGCCAGTTTCTTTGCTAAACATAACAAGAGTCACTTTTGCTACAGTTCTGAGACCACCACAGCCTGGACCTATTGTTCCTATAACTATCAGCATTTTTGTCAAAGCCATTCAACAAGTCTCTAGGAAGTTCCAAACTTTCCCACATTTTCTCTCATTTTCTGAAACCTCCAAAGTGTTCCAATATCTATCTGCCTGTTACCCAGTTTCAAAGTCACTTCCACACTTTCAGGTATCTTTTCAGCAGTACTCCACTCCTTGAAATAATTTACTGTAATAGACTGTTTTCATGTTGCTGATAAACATCAATGCTCATTGAAAAGTTTAATTATTACATGAGTATATAATTTAAAAAACCAAAGTTTTTCACTTACCATCTTTAATTGTTCTCCCAGAGGGCATAACTGAAAAGTCATTTTGTATACTTCCATGATTTTTTTGAATTTATATTGACACATTCATACAAATATGCATGAATATATAAATGTATATTTCTAAGCAAAGACTGTATCATAGAATACATATTTTTGTTAAACCAAAGTGTTGAAGTTAATTTTATAAATATGTATATTTTTAAATTATTTTACAATTAAATTATTAGAATAAGTAATATAAATATTATATTATATAATGAGTATTGAAATATTCCTTTTTTTCCACTGCTGAATGGAGAATCAAAGCAAAAACCAAAACCTAGGCATGGTTAAGATTAAATTGTGTTAAATTTTAATTTGTGATTTATTTTAAATTCTAGCATTTATCCGTTTGTCTCCTAAGTTGACAAATATGAGATGGGGATGGCAAGATACTGATACAGCTTCTTTCTGATAACTTGTCATGATAACTTTATTTGATTCTGTAGTAAAACTTCCCCATACAATAGTGGTAGGGATAGTAGCAACAGTGGAACCAATGAGTTGTGCTTCATTAAAATATAATTGTAATTTAAATGAGACAGAATTTAATTTTTCTCTTATATACAATTCTAAGCTGATGTGGTGACTCTAACCCTCCATGTTTTCAGAGAGGTATGTTCCCTCTATTTTGTTGTTCTGCTATTCCCAACAGGCAACATCTTATGGTGCAAGAAAGCTGTTCCATCTCCTGCAATAATGACCAAATTCTGGCTAGCAAGATGATTTATAAGGACAATGGAATAACAGCTCCCTTCTTTGAAAGGCACAGCCCAGAAGTTGCACAAACATTTTCTGATATATTGCACCAGACAGAAATTTATCACATGGTTATATCTGACTTCAGGCAAAGCTAGAATATGATGTATTGCTTTGTGCAGCTATACAATAAGCCAAAAATTCTGTTGTAACAGAAAATGTGGATATGGGGGACAAGGGATATCATGAGAAGCCAAAAATTTTGAATAATTCTTAACTCTTATGAAGTGTATGATTTCATAGATATTCACAAAGTGGTTTTTAAAAGATTCAGGGATTAAAAAATGAGGTGGGGAACCTGAGGCTCAATAGTAATTAAATGATTTACCCCCCCATGCCAGTTCCACCATGCTCAGATTTTGTTATTTCAGGTTTTTTTGGAGTTTTCCAGTCTCTACACTTTTAAGGAAAAGACTAGCATATCTACCTGAATTATTTCACTGCAGTGAGAAACTATAAAATTATATCAGATGTTCATGGAAACAAAATCAGTATATTTTTCTAAGATGGATGGTGTCAAAATCAAATATGTTGGTTCCTTCTACTGGAGGTTATCCTTGTCACACTATTTTCACCTCATTTTATGACTGACAAGTGATATTGCTTAACATCCACTGCACTCATCTTTAACTTGAATTATTATTTCTCTCAGTCCACCAGTTTCCTAAGTCAGCAGTAAAAACCAATGATAGATTGGCATGCCCTTGATGTGGTTGAGTGATTGTTGGGGACTGTAAAGACATGGAAGTGGAGCTGTCATTTCTCAGAATTATTAACTTCTCAGGTGGGCAATGTGCCCTGACAGGAAAACCCAGATGTATTTTTATCATGGCTGATAACGGTGTGCCTAGCTGGTGGGTAATTGCAGGCTTTAAACCTCCAGTTCATCTTCATGAGATTAATATTAATTCAGAACCATAAATGCAAGGTCTATGACAACTTTAAGGTTATGCTTAAATCTGAGTCTGTTACCACTGATGAAAGACTAGTTTTTTCATGACTTGGTAAACATACTTGGTTTTTCACAAGCAATAGATTTTTGAAGGAGAGTTATTCACAACGGGTGCTAGGAAGATACACACATTAATTCTGTAGAGTCTAGTTAAAACTTGTGTTCAGCCCAAGGGATGACATTAACAGAGTCTTGTGATCCTGCTTTGCATCTCAAGTGCTGAGCAGTTGGTAGAGGTGGATGGTGTTTTCCATACATCAGCAACTGCTGTATGCTCAGGCTTTGTTCCTGACAAGGGAACTAGAGCTCTCTAGCCTTTTCAGAGATTCTGATATTATATACTTTATTTATTTATTTTTTGTCTAATCTAATCAGACTAGATTCTTCTATTTGCAACTAAGAACCCAGAATATATCCAAGATCCTTGATTAAAAAGTTTAAAGGGAAAGGAAAATTCATTCATTCATTGAATTATTTACTATTCCTTATTTATTCATGGTCTCTGTCTTGAATAAATAATCCATTTAAAGTGTTTATTGAGCCCCAACTTCATGTAAACTATTGTATTAGTTTTGTGGAAGGAAAACAAATAAATTAGATAAAAATCCCACCCTCAAGGAATGTTTGTAAAGGTGATTAACCTTGCTAGAAAATAGAAAGGGAATGGTGCTTTGAGAGAGATGCAGAGGTATAGTGGTACTATGAAGGTTGACTAGAGAGAGAGATTGAGTACAACAGAAGACAATTAATTTATTCAGAGAAGAGATGACATAGGAGATGAGGAAGGCAGATTTAAGAAGATTTACACAGAAAGATGGAGAGATATCTATCTCTTGAGTAGAGAAGGCAAGAAGAAGAGGAACTGTATGGACAGTATGAGCAAAAGTCAAAACAGATTTTTTTTGTTTGTTTTGGCATTGTGGTGAATGCCTGTTATCCCATTACTTTGGGAAGCCAAAGTGGGTGAATCACCTGAGGTCAGGAGTTACAGACAAGCCTAGCCAAAAAGGGGAAAACTCATCTCTACTAAAAATAGAAAAATTAGCTAGGTGTGGTGGCACATGCACATAATCCTAGTTACCCAGGAGGCTGAGGCAGGAGAATCACTTGAACCATGGAGGTGGAGTTTGCAGTGAGCCAATATTGCACCACTGCTCTCCAGCCTGTGCCATGGGATCAAGACTCCATCTCAAAAAAAAAAAAAAAAATTCTATACACAACGAAATGGGCCATGCATTGACTCTCTTTGTGCAAAATATCATAGATGAGATAGAGAACATGTTTAGGCATATATTCACATTTTCTGGAAGGCAGCTAGTTTCCCTTTTCAAATCCCTGGAAGACAGGAGCAAACAGCATGAAATAAAGAAAATCTCTACACTTTTAGAAATAGGTATCCAACAAATACACATAAAAATTGTCTTTATAGAGTAAAATGCATATTGAATCAATCTAATCAAATACAACATCAGCCAAATTCTTTCCAAAGACAAACACACAACTGCTAAGCAAAAAGGATAGGATGTCTTATCTCCAGGAAACTACAGAAGTTAATTAGCTTCAAAAATACTTTATATTTGCAATTAAGAATAATTTTAAATTCATAGTAGCACCTCATTAGAACATAGAATATGGTGATGCCTTGGACTATTTAATTAAAAATGGCTATATTTGGTCCTTATCTCAAACTCTGTGTTCAGATATATAGCTGACTAATAATGTAAAGTAGTTTATTAAGGGCTGGGCACTGTGGCTCAAGCCTGTAATCCCCGCACTTTGGGAGGCCTAGGCAGGATCATGAAGTCAGGAGATCAAGACCATCCTGGCTAACATGGTGAATCCCCGTCTCTACTAAAAATATTAAAAAAAAAAAAGAAAAAAATTAGCCAAGAGTGGTGGCAGGCACCTGTAGTCCCAGCTACTAGGGAGGCTGAGGCAGGAGAATGGTGTGAACCTGGGAGGAGGAGCTTGCAGTGAGCTGAGATCATGCCACTGCACTCCAGCCTGGGTGACAAAGTGAGACTCTGTCTCAAAACAAAACAAACAAAACAAAACAAAAAAACCAAATAGTTTATTAGGAAACATAGTTGCATATTACTGTGAAATCATAGTGTATAAATGGACTAAATAAAGCCATAATGCCCAGGAAAATATTGCATACTGCAAAGATAATACAAAGTTCATTTCTTTTATCTATAGATTTATTGTTAAGTTGTATGTAGATAAATGATAGCTATCAACACAGAGATGAATTTTCACCAATTACTGAGATTACAAATCTAAAAAACATAATTTTTATCTCAAAATAATAAAGATTAAAATGTTAACAATGTTCATCAATTGATCAAAATTTTGCATCCTTGTCTTGGATTCTTGCTTATAGTCATCAATTTTAATCTAGATCAAAAACTTAAATTAAAAAAAGCATATTAAATAAAATTGTTTATGCACTGCACTTCTTTTGTAATGGTATCTCATGAGATAGTGGAATGCATGATGCCATATAATTTATGACACTCTTCTAGGGTTTCAATGCTGAAATTAAAGTTAATAAAATTTTCTAACAGAAATACCAGAAATGAAGAATGATGATGAATTGAGCACTGCACTGATATTAAAAAGACTAAAAATGGTTCAACTTTTTATAAGCAAATTAGATATATGTTTTCAGAACTTTATATGAAGGCTTACATGTATCTGCATTATACTCAGAGGTATAAATGAATCATAATTTCTTTATTTCTTAATTTCATAATTTCTTCAAGTTACCTGACATTACTCCTGAGCATCTCAAACCTCAGGATAGTGAAAAATTTTACTCAGTAAATCAAGTAAATGCATACAATGACTGTGAATTCACAAAAAATTCAAAATTAAGAAAAGAAATCAAGTAGTCTTAGCTCAATGCAATAATAAAAATAGTCACATAAGCACAAAGCTCAAATGCTCAGTTTTCCCATTTATCTTCTTTCTTGCTTTTCTTATCAAAGATGGTATCTCATATATGAGATGGACTTTACTAATGATACAGTCAAATAAGGAAACATTGATTGAGAGTGTACTGAATCTGTAAATAAATTTAGGAAATTTTTAAATTTTAAAAATATTGCTTTTAGTCTGTGAACATGTTGTATTTCTCTTATCATTAAATATTTTCTAATTGATCTCAATAACATGTAGTTTTGGTAAAACATCTTGTAATTACACTTAAATCTATATATTACATAATTTGTATAACAACATAAATTCCATATTTTTAGAATTTTATTTTTGGAATTTCCTTTACTGTTATAGATAAATGAAATGGGAAATGACCTCCACTTTTGTCATTTTACTGTAAGTCTTTTGGGTAAAGGATTGACTCCTCAATCTTGATTGTATACACAACACTAAATGGATATGCATGGCAAATGAAATTTTGTTGCACAAAAGAAAGAAAATTTTTAGGATCACATACATGGATCCAGAAAACTCACTTCTGCATTTTGTGTTTGCTCTTCTTGTGACTTTAAACAGTAAGTCCTTAGCAACAGCATCGTCTCATCCTAAAATGGATGTGATATGGCCCACATGCATAATGCTAAATTATTTGATCGCAAATTGGTAGTCTCCACTCTCAGTGCTAAAGACAAACATTATCTCCAATACTAACCACATGCAAAAAGTGTAATGAGATTATATTTAGAGATTGTTCAAAAGTCAAAACCGCAAATAAGGCAACAATTCTAAAGTTTAATTTTCTCAACAAGGTTCTTATTTTTCATTATTATTATACTTTAAGTTCTGGGGTACATGTGCAAAACATGCAGGTTTGTTACATAGGTATATACATGCCATGATGGCTTGCCGGAGCCATCATTCCATTATCTACTTTAGGTATTTTTCCTAATTATCTCCCTCCCCTATCTCCCATCACTGACAAGCCTTGGTGTGTAATGTTCCCCTCCCTGTGTTCACGTGTTATAATTGTTCAACTCCCACATATGAGTAAGAATATGTGTTGTTTTGTTTTCTGTTCTTGTGTTAGTTTGCTGAGAATGATGATTTTCAACTTCATCTATGTTCCTGCAAAGGACATAAACTCATCATTTTTATGATTGCATAGTATTCCATGGTGAATATATATGTCATATTTTCTTTATCCAGTCTAACATTCATGAGCATTTAAGTGGATTGCAAGTCTTCACTATTGTGAACAGTGCCATAATAAACATATGTGTGCATATGTCTTTATAGCAGAATGGCTTATAATCCTTTGGGTATATACCCAGTAATGGGATTGCTGGGTCAAATGCCATTTCTAGTTCTATATCCTTGAGGAATCGCCACACTGTCTTTCATAATTGTTGAATTAATTTAAACTCCTACCAACATTGTAAAAACATCCCTTTTTCTCCACATCCTCTCCAGCATCTGTTTCCTGATTTTTTTTTTTTTTTTTTTTGAGATGAAGTCTTGCTCTGTTGCCCAGGCTGGAGTACAGTGGCATGATCTCAGCTCACTGCAAGCTCTGTCTCATGGGCTCAAGCCATTCTCCTTCTTCAGCCTCCTCAGTAGCTGGAACTACATGTGCCCACCATCATGCCTGGCTAATTTTTTTTTTTTTGTATTTTTAGTAGAGATGGGGTTTCACCGTGTTAGCCAGGAGATGGCTGGAACTCCGGACCTCAGGTGATCCACCCACCTTGGTCTCCAAAAGTTCTGGGTTACAAGTGTGAGCCACCGTGCCAGGCTGGTACTCTTTTTTCCACTGAAAGATAGAAACAGTTACACATTGCTTTTGTGAGAAAGTCAAACAGAAGAAGGAATCTAGTAACATTCAAATTTCAAATTCATTTTAATAAACATTTTCACATAATCTAAGAAATAGAAAGTACAAACAAATTTGTCATGGGGATTAAAGTGAGCCAGTTTCTATGTGCTCATTCAATTCAAAGATTTGGCATCACTGGCCTCACTCCTTGGAACGAAGTATATGCCAACCGCCAAATGTCAGGCTACATGAGGTTGAAGGAGAGAAGTGGAAGAGCTGATTGGGAAAGAGAGATTCCTTCTGCCTACATTGTCATATTTCACAGCATGAATGCACTGTTTTCATTAACCATCAGTGTCTTTGGTCTAATATTCAGCCCAGTCCTGTCATCTGGACAGTGCAGTAAACTTCTGCCAGTTGAAAACTCAGTGTTTTAAATTATAAGTAGGTTTTTGTATTTAAAGACTGCTTCCTATATTTTTGTTTGATGGAAAAGTCATTGTTACTCTTATCTCTACTATTCTGGATTTCTACATCAAATTAGTATGCAATAGGCAACTTGCTTTCAAAGATATATTTTGACATTTCATTAGATAAAATATTTCTCTGAGAGAAGAGTGTATGTTTGTTTCTTAATGATATATTACTTGACTTAATATTTGGGATAATATCACCATTTATGATTTTGTGTGTTTTATGTTCTTTGAAAAATTCTAAGCTGAAAAAATTTTAATCTACCAAGACTTCATTTGCTAACAATATGACAGATTTATGGCAGGCATTTCTGAAGTCAAACACATTGATTAATTCTTTCCAAGATTTAGATATTTAATAGAATAATATCCAAATAACATAAATTAAACTTTAGGTATACAACTAACATGAGTGTCTGGCAAAGCCCATATTCATTACCAAAATTGCAGTCTAAAAATTGTAAGTAGGTGCCTCTAATTACATTTCATAATATGATATTGTATAAGCCAAATGATTACTTATATTTTAATAAGAGAATTGCCAGTGGAGAAAGATACTGAAATACTGCTTTGAAGCTCAACATCAGTATTTTCTTAGTGTTACATGTAGGCCACAAACATAGAGGAGCCACTGTCTCTGCTGACTGCTTCAGAGGCTTGCAGAGATTTCTCAGTGACTTTGCCATGAAGAAGAGTCACCCTTTCCAGAGCCTCCTCTCTGCTAAGAGCTGAACACTTGACTGGACAACCCACCTACAGAAAAGAGCAAACTATTCCCCTGAGATGTACTAACACTAAATAAATTTTTTCTTCTTGTTCACCATTCACTTGTCTGCACACTACATTCTACTTCATTCTTCCTGACACAGGACAAGATCTCAGGCAAAGGCATCACAGCCACAGACATTTTTGGCTAGAAAAAAATTTACACCCTAGAGATCAGTAAAAATAAAACAGAATTTCTACGCCTCAAGTAAAAAAAAAAGACGTTAATATAATAGATAATACATTCATTAGTTTACAAAAATATAAACTAATAGTAGCATCCATTTTTGATGAAATTGTAGGTAATAAAAAAATGTGCTCTAGGTTTTCAGAAAGTAATTTGGTATTTAAATAGTTATAATTTTATTTATTATTACATAAATTTAGTATTTAAATAATTTAAATACATAGTACTTACAGCACTTGTCCAAGTTTTCACATTTTGTGCCACCATTAAATACAAACAAAATTCCCAGGATTAAAAGATAAATATTTCATCATGTTTATTGTAACATTATTATTAATACTAAAGATTTGGAATGATAGAATTTTCTCAAAATTTGAAATATTAAATGGTACATCCATTGAATCCTTGGCATAAGTATAATATTGAATATTATGTAGCTATTACTGCAGATAAGATTGATATATATGTTGCTTTGGAAGAAAATCTCAAATATATGTTTTAGCAAAAGAGAATTGTAAAATGTGCATGTATTGTGTGTGTACATGGTTGTGTGTATAGCGATTTCACTTTCATAAATGTGAACATAGTCTTTGCAAATGTTTTATATGCAAAATTAACTGCAGTAAAATTATTACCAAACTGCTGTTAGTGCTTATATTTGAAATTGGAAGAAGAAAGGAAAAGTATTAATTTATTTTCCACACATCTACTTATTTTCAAATGTTACAACGATTAATTTTTTGTAAGAGCCCTGAAAAACCAACAAGTACTTCTAGTTTTTAATTTTACATTCAAATGAAATTAGGTTAGTATACTTACACAACAGTATTGTGAGTGATAATATATGCTTTTACTTATAAAAATTCAGTTTCATAAAGGTTAAATGACATACATAATGACACACATCAGGAAGTGCCCATGCCAAGACTCCAAAACAATTCTATGTTTGGGTCCAGTTCATGTACTTTCCAATTTATCTCGTTATTTCTTGGCTGTGTTTATGTAAACGTGTGTGTAAATGTTGACTATTTCAGATGAACAAATTTGGGTAACAAATTGAATACACATTAATTCAGTTCATGTCTTTTTGGTGTGCAGACCGAGGAATTGTGTAAAAGTCTTATGTATCTCAGAGAATCACAAAGGTGAGAGAAAGCATATTGGTTTCACAACTTTTTTCTTTTTTCTTTTTTTGTAAAGAAAACCTAGTACCAAGTAGTGATGATTTTTCAGCTTACTGTAGTGAAAAACAAGAGCTTTGCATTCAGGCAGTCCCAGCATCAGTTTCCAAGTGAGTCTTTTACTAACAGCAGCATTCACTGCTAAATATCCGTAAGCCACTATCAACCACTCAAGACAAAACACCAGAGGTGTCTCCTCAATTTCTTCCTTCCTTATAACTTTACAAAAAATCCATAATTAAGTCCTGCTGAAGTTAATTTCAGAATATCCCCAGTGAGACTATGCTCTGCTCTCAATATTTACTGGAAATCCAAACCACCATTATATTTTGCATCATCTACTGCAACAGCTTCCCTAAAGTTTAACACCTTCTCACTCTTGCCTCCTCAAATTTATTATCTGTAATACTCCTTTATTTAAAAAAAAATATACAATATATGAAGTCTCTCTTTTTAAGTGAGGTTTGTGTAGGATATGTCTCAGAAAGTAACTGTTTGCTTCACCAGCATCCACAACGCCCTCAAGTTGTGGCTCATGTCCATTGCTCTAGCCTCATATCTCAAGCCCACCCCTTATTCCAGAGTCAATACCATTTTATTCAACTTGCCCATGTTTCTAATTTCTGTCTTGGTTCAGAGCTTTTCCCCTTTGCTTTTTCTTGTACCCTTTCCTGTTAGTCTTTTCAGAGCTCACATTTTCTTCTTTTCAGGTCTTAAGTTATACTCTATTTTCCCACAGTTCTGGACATCAGAAGTGTGAAGTAGGTTCAGTAAACTATAATCAAACTGTAGGAAAGATTGTATTTCTTCTATAATCTCTACCAGAGAGTCCATTCTCTTTATTTTTTCAAGCATCTACAAGCCATACTGCCTATCACATTCTTAAACACTAACCTCATTTTCTTCTGCAAGTCTTGGTTAAAACATCCACTTTTGAAATTTTTCAGATATTGAATTATCTCTTTTTATCTTTTCTTTTAAGTCCTTGAACACATTTTTAAGAACTGTTTTAAGATCCTTGTGTGTTAATTCCATTATCTGGGTCATGGAGGAGTCTGACTTCTTATTTATCTCTCCTACGTCAATATGCTCCTGTTTCTTTATACACATAATAACATTTTTCTGTGAACTGAAGTTGCATGTTTAGATAATGGATTTGTTTTCTTTCTCTGAAGAACGTTGGCATTTGTTGTAGCAGAAATTGTTGACTAGTCATACTGATGTTTTAGAAACTTTGTCTTATACTTCACTGGGATGAGACTGTTTGGATTTTATTTTTATTCTCATTGTGAATTCTTTATTCCTTGCATACAGATTTTCTTCCTAAAGTGTATCCTTTCTGCAATTTCAATAGGAAGCCAAAAATGTTTGTCTACTCTCTCTAATTTAGTGGGACACAAACTCAGTTACCCTGAGTTGAACTAAGTAGTTTGAGTTTCCTAACTGAGGTATTGCTCCTCACAAGAGGGCATTCACTGCAGGGGTCTGCCCACAGACCCTGACCCAAATGACATGTGAATAAAATACACACAGACACACAGATACTCTGTTTTGCCAGTCCTGCTGTGTCTGACTGCCTGCACACTAAAAGAGTTTTGTCACTGCAGTGGACCCTGAGTAGCGGGCACTCCAGGCATTTATTTAGTATAAAACTACCAACAGAAGCTTTGAGTAAATACACTTGAGGATAATGGACATGGTTAAGACAGTAGTTCTATGACTAATTAAAGCTTAGGTACTGAGGTCTAAAATAAATACCATTTGGGGAAATATCCTTGGTCAACCTCCCCCTGAGAGGGTCATTTGGCTCAAAGGTTAGTTAATGGAGGTAGGATAAACAGACAACGGGGGAAGCCTCCATTGTCGCTTGTATTTACCCGATGACTTACAAGGTAAGAACTGGCTTCTCTCAGCCTGTTCAATTATTACAAGCTATGTAAACTTTCAGACTCCAAATAGTTTATGACTATTCCCTAGAACTTTCCCTAATATTTTCCTTTAATATTTTTGCCACCCTTTTGAGTGAATCCCAATGTTTCCCTCTTTTTTGTTTTCTGTATTAGGGTTTTTTGATTGCAGAGCACAAATGTGTGCAGCCACAGGTTTTTCAGATGAGGCAGTCACAGCTCTTCTTATGGCTTTACATCCTAGGATTAGCAAATAGCATAAGACAAACATGAGCATAATTAGCAACATTCCTTTTCAGTCAAAGAGTGAGGATCTAACCAGGAGAGATGATCTTGTATACCCTTCCACATGGCTGTTTGTTGGGTGTGCAGACCTATGGCATAAACAGATTCTAAAAATTTAGTTTTAAGTTGCTTCACATCTGCTGTTATTATTACAAAAGCTCCCCAGAGGTGTTGTTTCACCTCATCCCAGCTATGCATTGATTGATTCCATGGTAGAGAAATGACATAGATATGTTTATGTTCTCAGTCCCAGTTTAACTGTTGACAGTATGCTAGTGCATCTTGTCACTCTCCCTCATATTCTTCCCTTACTGTAAGAGAAGTTCATTACATACATTTTTGGCCAGATTATCTACAAAAGCATCTGTTTGTACAGATTCAGTAATAGATGCAACAGCAATGCTAGCAGTTGCCAGAATAACTATGGCTGAGACTATAAAGGCCATAAGAGTAAATGCGAATCTTTTGTGCCAGACCTGGGACAGGGCACATTCTAAGGTGGCAAAGGCAGAGGAACCTTGCCAATCACATGTCAAATTGATAGGTAGAAATGCCTCAGATTGTCTCCTTAATACCATGACACTAGAAGTTTTGAAATTAGATATATTGTGACTAGTGACATGTGAGGCAAACCAAGCCTGTTCCTGCACCTGGGTCACAAATGCAGAGTTTCCAAGTGTAATGGAAATATTATTTCCCATAAGGAAAACATATGGATGCGTAGTGCAAACCAGGCACTGATCAGTGTGACCATGAATAAAAGCTATAGTGTAGTTGTGACTGGAATTATGATATCTCCCATGGCAGGTTTTAATGGAGGTGTTAAGATATCCCACGTGCCATAAGTTCCTTGGGTTGGCATGAACTTTACTTGGTGTCTGGGGATATCCCATCCCTCCATTGGCCCAAATTATAGGAGAATGAAACATGGCTATGGAAATGTGATTAATGCTATGATGGATGAAGACATTTGTAAGCCTGCCCTGCTGTTGGCCATGGGGACTCCAGTCTAAGATGTTTTAATTGCCCATTCCAGTCTAAGATGTTTTAATTGCCCATTCCAGTCTAAGATGTTTTAATTGCCCAACTGTAGGCTATGAGTTTGTTTCCCATGACAGACTTCCCAGATAAAGTGAAATCCATTACTTTCTTGGTTCTGTTCTTTAGCACAGGAGGGAATATTTGGGAAAGCAGCATGGACTGCATTGCCCAGTTTGGGCTATCTGCAGCCAAAAATGTTAAGGCATTTTCTTTGCCATGATGTAGCCATACTTGTCTTTGGGCAGTTACACAGTAAGGGTTAGAGCCTTTATAACTTACATGCAGTGGGAAGATAGTAGAGTGATATATAGTGTTACCTGGCACCTTGGTCCAATGTGTGTCATTTTTGAGCGACCTCAGTGGGGGTAAATCTATCCCTCCTAGACAAGCAGTCATGTTATTACAGACCGGGAAGGGAGCGACTGCCCAGGTGACAGGGTGAAATAAAAGTGAGCCTAAGATATGAGCCCAAAAGAGTGCAGCTGGTACAGGTTGCAGACAAAGCGAGAATGTAAAAAGCATCAATACCCTCTGTGAGTTGCAATGTACAATAGAAAGCATAGCAAGAAAATATTATCTGTAGGAAATGGTCCCTGTGTCCAGAGCAGGATTTGTTCAGCCTACTGAGTTGTCCTCTTCAGCATCTCCCAGCTAACACCCAGGGCTTGTGTCATCCACAGAAGCCACATCCTCTGGAAGTGTGGGCTTTGCCGGTTTAAGTCTTTCAATTCTGGTACTGAGTTGGATCCTAGCCATGCCATGTATGGTTTGATACCTCATGCTGGAATCCAAAGAGGACCTGAAGGGGTGTAATCACAAACATACCCTCTCCCCCATGTTAATAATTCATTAGGAACACGCCATTCATTAATGATTACATAGTTCCATAAAACTGCAGGTTTTATGCCTTTAGAGGTTTTAACAAAGTGCTTTCCTGCAGTTGATTGAAATTTGTCATCAAAATTTAAAACATAAAGGATAAATAAGATTTGTGTCAGTAGTGTTGCAGTGTCCTTACTTATATTTCCTTTTCTGTTCTTTGTGCATATTTTTAAGGGTGAAGTGTGCAGGTTCTACTATTGCCTGTCCTTGGGGGTTATATGGGATGCCTGTGGAATGATGGATATATCACTTGACAAAATTGTTGAAACTGTGAGCTGGTATAAGCAGGACCATTATCAGTGTTAATTTTTGTGGCTCACCCCATAAATGCAAAAGTTAAAAGAAGATATTTAATGACATATTGAGTAGGCTCTCCAGGCAAAGCATGTGCACTGATTAAATGACTGTTGGTATCAATGGATATATGCACATATCTTAGTTTCCCAAATTCGAGGATGTCTGTAACATCTGCTTGCCACAACTGATTAGGTTCCTATCCTCTGGGGTTCACACCTGTAGAAGGAGTGGGTGTGCCTCTGTGCTGTCAGTCTGGGCATTGTAATAATTTGTTTATCCAGCCTCTGGGTAAGTTGAAATTGTTTAGACAAATTTCTCTAATTTTGATGGAAAAATTGATGTGGTTGGGTGGCTTGGTCTAGCAGTGATGTCATAACCTGAAGGTGTGCTTGTTCATTGCCATAAGCCAATGGGCCAGGGAGTGGGCTGTGGGCTCGAATGTGTGTAGTAAAAATAGGATGTGAAAGCTGATCTAGAATTGTTTAAGTTGGAGAAAATGAGTAAACCCAGCTAGCTCCAGAATGGACTTAATCAGTGCTGTTTCAAAGTTTTGTAATAAATAGAGTATGCAGAATTGCCAACTATATTTATGCGCTGAGTGGGGAAAGTTTCTGAGGCCAAAATCAGAGCCCCACTTGCAGCTCTCTGCATGCTAGTAAACTCAGTTCAAGTGATTAAATTGTGTAGTCTCCTCCAGACTGCCACTTTTCCATGTTTAGCAGACCCATCCATAAATAGTGTTAAAGCATTAGGCATGGGGGTGTAAACTATTTTTATAGACAATCTTATCAGAGTGTGAGATAAGAAATGAAGGAGTTTATCAGTAGGAAGGATGTGCTCTATTTCTCCTGTGGAATCAGAGAAAGTTATTTGCCAGGTCATAACCTAGTAACCGCAACATTTGTGACCTGAATAGATGACTTTAGTAATTAACTGAATATAGGGAGACTGTGTTTTAGTTCCAGTACGTGAACAAAAAAGCCCATTCTAGGAAATGTAGCCCAGGGGTTATTTGTCCTAGTAACCCTGTAGGAGAGTGTTTCTTGGGAAAGATAAACAACTGAATCGAATATCATAGATCAATGCGCTCTAGCTACCTCTGAGAGATGGCTTGCTCGATTTCCTCAATTTCTCTTTTGCTGCAGGGATTAAATATCTGGAAGAATCAAGAGCTGGATTTCCCTTTAAGATAAAAAAAAAGTTTTGTAGTTTATTAGTAAGAATTCCCAAAATGGGATGGAGCCAGGTAATATCATCCAGTAATTTCTGATAATCATTTAATGTGTATAAGTTGTTAGTACTTAAATTTAACATTTTGAGGTCTTACTGACCGGGAGATTAACAGATATCCAAGGTATTTCCAAGGAGAGGACATTAGACACTTGTAATTTTCCAGGTGCAATGACTAAACTTCTCAGCTGTGTATTCTCTATAACAGAGGTAAACAAATCAAAAAGTACTGGCTCCATTGGGGCTGCTAGTAGAATATCACCCATAGGATGAATAATTTCACTGTCAGGAAATTATTTTCTACAAGGGAGAAAAGCTTGATTTACATGATACTGACACATGGTAAGACTATTTAGCATTCTTTGAGGAAGCGATTTCCATTAAAAATGACACACCGGCTTTACATTATTGACAGCTGGTATTGTAAATGCAATTTTTTCTCTCTTCTTCTGCTGGAGAAATGGCATAGAAGCAAACTTTTAAGTGAATATCAAATTATAGTCCTATGTTGAGGAATCACCGTGGGGCAGGGGAAGCCTTTTCAAGGGGTCCTGTGGACTATAAATTAGCGTTAGTTGCACAGAAGTCATGTAAAAGCCTCTGTTTCCTAGACTTTTGGGGAATGTGAAAATAGGTGAATTCCAGGGGCTGGTAGAATGTTCAAGATGTCCAACCTTTAACTGCTCTTCAACTAACTCATGAGTCCTCTATAATTTATCTTCAGAGACCACTGTTCTACTCAGACCAGATCTTGAGAGAGCCAAGTCAGAGGTAATGGAGAAATAACAACAGTGGCCATTGTTAGAAAGGGGTCTGCAGAATGCCCACCCCCCTATAATTGGGCTAATATATCCTGTCTCCAGAGATTAACAGGGATGGGCATGATCAGAGGTTGTATAACTGCTTTTCTTCCTTCTGTATCCCAGCATGTTTGGGGGCATGTGCTCCGTTTGGTTGTGTGTGCTTCCCCAGTGCCAATAATTTTCTGTTTCTGAGTGACCAAAGGCCAAGTTTCTGGCCAGCTCTCATCACTAATGTTTGAAATGTCTGCCCCTGTGTCCAGTAAGCCAATAAAATTATTATTACCAACTTTTAAGGTAATCTTGGGTCTCTGATGAGTGATTAATTGATTCCAATACACTCCTGTAGCTCCTGTGCTTCCCAAACTTCCCTTTCCCCTTTCCTTCCCATGGGCCTTAGGGACCCAGTATGGTACAATCTTTAACTAAGCTATTTTTGATCCAAGGTGAAGAATATGCAGACTTTTACATTCCATCATAACCAATATCTCACCTTGGTAAGCACTATCAATTACCCCACGGAGCACATTCATTCCTTTACTGGATAGGCTAGATTGCCCCAGGACTAATCCTACTCTTCCTGGAGGCAGCAGACCACAGACCCCAGTCACAACCCTTTTAAGATCTTCTTCCTCTTTTAACACTATTTCATCAGGTCAGAGTAAGTCCAGTCCCGCACTCGCAGTAGTGGCTGCTCTGAGAGAGAGGACTGTGGGCTTTCCAGCTGACCAAGGAAAGCTGTTGGCATTGCCCCAGTCTGGGGCTGGCCCCTCATGAAGTTTCCCAACCTATTTCCTATGAGGTTGCCATTTTTATCACATTTAGACCTGTGATGATTTGCCCAATGTTTCTCTTTCCTACATCTGGGACATATAGAAGAGGTTTCTTTCTCTGAGTTAGCTTGGTTTTCACTGTGGGGACATTGCCTCTTCACATAGCCTTTCATTCCGCATAGAAAACAATTTTGATTTGTCTCATTTTTCACATTAGGAGGTCTTAATGCCATAGCAAATTTTCTGGCCTTGTTTGTCTCAGTTCCTACCAGACGACACACTTGTATCAGCTCCCTGATGGTGGTTGCCTTTCCTTTGATTGTCTGCATTGCCTGCTGTCAATCCACATTATCATTTTCTTTTTTTCTTACTTTTATTATTTTTATTTTTTATTACATATATATGTATTTATTATACTTTAAGTTCTAGGGTATATGTGTACAACGTGCTGGTTTGTTACATATGTATGCCTGTGCAATATTGATTTGCTGCACCCATTAACTCATCATTTACATTAGGTGTATTTCCCAATGCTTTCTTTCCCCACTACCTCCACCCCATGACAGGTCACAGTGTGTGATGTTCCCCTTTCTGTGTACAAGTGTTCTGATTGTTCAATTCCCACATATCAGTGAGAACATGTGGTGCTTGGTTTTTTGTCCTTAGGATAGTTTGCTGACAATGATGGTTTCCTGCTTCATCCATGTCCCTACAAAGAACAAGAACTCATCTTTTTTTTATGGCTGCATAGTAAGTATTCCATGGTGCATATTTGCCATATTTCCTTAATCCAGTCTATCATTGATGGACATTTGAGTTCGTTCCAAGTCTTGCTATTGTGAATAGTGCCACAATAGGCACATTTGTGCATGTGTCTTTAAAGCAGCATGATTTATAATTCTTTGTGTATATACCCAGTAATGGGATGTCTCGGTGAAATCACATTTCTAGTTCTAGATCCTTGAGGAATCGCCACACTGTCTTTCCCAATGGTTGAAGTCCCAACACCAGTGTAAAAGTATTCCTATTTCTCCACATCCTCTCCAGCACCTGTTGTTTCCTGACTTTCTAATGATTGCCATTCTAACTGGTATGAGATGATATCTCATTGTGGTTTTGATTTTCATTTCTCTGATGGCCAGTTATGATGAGCATTTTTTCATGTGTCTGTTGGCTGCATAAATGTCTTCTTTTGAGAAGTCTCTGTTCATATCCTTCCCCCAATTTTGATGGGGGTGTTTGCTTATTTCTTGTACATTTGTTTGAGTTCTTTGTAGATGCTGGATATTAGTCTTTTGTCAGATGAGTAGATTGCAAAAAATTTCTCTCATTCTATAGGTTGCCTGTTAACTCTGATGGTAGTTTCTTTTGGTGTGCAGAAGATCTTTAGTTTAATTAGATCCCATTTGTCAATTTTGGCTTTTGTTGCCATTGCTTTTGGTGTTTTAGACATGAAGTCCTTCCCCATGCCTGTGTCCTGAATGGTATTGCCTGGGTATTCTTCTAGGGTTTTTATGGTTTTAGGTCCATCATTTAAATATTTAATCCATCTTGAATTAATTTTTGTATAAGGTGTTACGAAGGGATCTAATTTCAGCTTTCTACATAAGGCTAACCAGTTTTCCCAGCACCATTTATAAAATAGGGAATCTTTCCCCATTTCTCGTTTTTGTCAGGTTTGTCAAAGATCAGATATTTGTAGATGTGTGATATTATTTCTGAAGGCTCTGTTGTGTTCCATTGGTCTATATCTCTGTTTAGGTACCAGTACCATGGTATTTTGGTTATTGTAGCCTTGTAGTAAGTATAGTTTGAAGTCAGGTAATTTGATGCCTCCAGCTTTGTTCTTTTGACTTAGGATTGTCTTGGCAATGCGTGCTATTTTTTGGTTCCATATGAACTTTAAAGTAGTTTTTTCCAATTCTGTGAAGAAAGTCATTGGTAGCTTGATGGGGATGACACTGAATCTATGAATTACCTTGGGCAGTATGGCCATTTTTGTGATATTGATTCTTCCCCTGCATGAGCATGGATTGTCCTTCCATTTGTTTGTGTCCTCTTTTATTTCATTCAGCAGTGGTTTGCAGTTCTCCTTGAAGAGGTCCTTCATATCCCTTGTAAGTTGGATTCCTAGGTATTTTATTCTCTTTGAAGAAATTGTGAATAGGAGTTCACTTCTGATTTGGCTCTCTGTTTGTCTGTTATTGATTTATAAGAATGCTTGTGATTTTTGCACATTGGTTTTGTATCCTGAGACTTTCCAGAAGTTCTTATCAGCTTAAGGATATTTTAGGCTGAGATGATGGGGTTTTCTAAATATGCAATCATGTAATCTGTAAGCAGGGACAATTTCACTTCCTCTTTTCCTAATTGACTACCATTTATTTCTTTCTCCTGCATGATTGCCCTGGCCAGAACTTCCGACACTATGTTGAATAGGAGTGGTGAGAGAGGGCATCCCTGTCTTGTGCCAGTTTTCAACGGGAAAACTTCCAGTTTTTGCCCATTCAGTATGATATTAGCTGTGGGTTTGTCATAAATAGCTCTTATTATTTTGAGATATGTCCCATCAATATCTAATTTATTGAAAGTTTTCAGAATGAAGGGCTGTTGAATTTTGTCAAAGGCCTTTTCTGCATCTATTGAGATAATCACGTGGTTTTTGTCTTTGATTCTGTTTATATGATGGATTATGTTTATTGATTTGTGTATGTTGAACCAGCCTTGCATCGCAGGGATGAAGCACACTTGGCCATGGTGGATAAGCTTTTTGACATACTGCTGGATTCTGTTTGCTGTTATTTTATTGAGGATTTTTGAATCAATATTCATCAGGGATATTTGTCTAAAATTCACTTTTTTTTGTTATGTCTCTGCCAGGCTTTTGTATCACAATGATGCTGGCCTAATAAAATGAGTTAGGGAGGATTCCCTCTTTTTCTATTGATTGGAATACTTTCAGAAGGAATGGTACCATTTCCTCCTTGTACCTCTGGTAGAATTCGGCTGTGAATCCATCTGGTCCTGGACTTTTTTTAGTTGGTAAGCTATAAATTATTGCCTCAATTTCAGAGACTGTTATTGGCCTATTCAGAGATTCAACTTCTTCATGGTTTAGTCTTGGGAGGGTGTATGTGTCGAGGAATTTGTCCATTTCTTCTTGATTTGGGGTGGAGCGTTCTGTAGATGTCTATTAGGTCCACTTGGTTCAGAGATGAGTTCAATTCCTGGATATTCTTGTTCACTTTCTGTCCTGTTGATCTGTCTAATGTTGATAGTGTGGTGTTAAAGTGTCCCATTATTATTGTGTGGGAGTCTAAGTCTCTTTGTAGGTCTCTAATGACTTGCTTTATGAATCTGGGTGCTCCTGAATTGGGTGCATATATATTTAGGATAGTTAGGTCTTCTTTTTGAGTTGATCCTCTTACCATTATGTAATGACCTCCTTTGTCTTTTTTGTTCTTTCTTAGTTTTAAGTCTGCATTATCAGAGACTAGGATTGCAACCCCTGCCATTTTTTATTTTTTCCATTTGCTTGGTAGATCTTCCTCCATCCTTTATTTTTAGCCTATGTGTGTCTCTGCACATGAGATGGGTCTCTGAATACAGCACACTGATGGGTCTTGACTCTTTATCCAATTTGCCAGTCTGTCTTTTAATTGGAGCATTTAGCCCATTTACATTTAAGGTTAATATTGTTATATGTGAATTTGAACTTGTCATTATGATGCTAGCTGGTTATTTTGCTCATTAGTTGATGCACTTTCTTTCTAGAATCAATGATATTTACAATGTGTCGTGTTTTTGCATTGGTTGGTACTGGTTGTTCCTTTCTATGTTTAGTGCTTCGTTCAGGAGCTCTTGTAGGGCAGGCCTAATGGTGACAAAATCTCTCAGCATTTGCTTGTCTGTAAAGGACTGTATTTCTCCTTCACTTATGAAGCTTAGTTTTGCTGGATATGAAATTCTGGGTTGTAAATTCTTTTCTATAAGAATGTTGAATATGGGCCCCCACTCTCTTCTGGCTCATAAAATTTCTGCTGAGAGATCCACTGTTAGTCTGAATGGCTTCCCTTTTTGTGTAACCGGACCATACTCTCTGGCTGCCCTTAACATATTTTCCTTCACTTCAACTTTTGATGAATCTGATAACTATGTGTCTTTGCATTGCTCTTCTTGAGGAGTATCTTTGTGGCAATCTCTGTATTTCCTGAATTTGAATGTTGGCCTGCCTTACTAGGTGGCGGACATTCTCCTGGATAATATCCTGCAGAGTGTTTTCCAACTTGGTTCCATTCTCCTCATCACTTTCAGGTACAGCAATCAGATGCAGATTTGGTCTTTTCACATAGTCCCATCTTTCTTGGAGGTTTGTTCATTTCTTTTTACTCTTTTTTTCTCTGAACTTCTCTTCTCACTTCATTTTATTCATTTGATCTTCAATCACTGATACCCTTTCTTCTTCCAGTTCATCAAATTGGCTACTGAAACTTGTGCATTCATCACGTCATTCTCATGCCATGGTTTTCAGCTCCTTCAGGGCATTTAAGGACTTCTCTACATGGTTATTCTAGTTAGCCTTTCATCTAATCTTTTTTCAAGGTTTTTAGCTTCTTTTTGATGGGTTCAAACTTCCTCCTTTAGCTTGGAGAAGTTTGACTGTCTGAAGCCTTCTCTCAACTCGTCGAAGTCATTCTCTATCCAGCTTTCTTCTGTTACTGGCAAGGAGCTGCATTCCTTTGGAGGGGGAGAGGTGCTCTGATTTTTAGAATTTTCAGCTTATCTTTTTTGCTTTTTCTCCACCTTGGTGATTTTGTCTACATTTTGTCTTTGATTATGATGATTTACAGATGGGATTTTGGTGTGGATGTCCTTTCTGTTTGTTAGTTTTCCTTCTGACAGTCAGGACCCTCAGCTGCAGGATAGTGGGAGTTTGCTGGAGGTCCATTCCAGATCCTGTTTTTCTGGGTATCAGCAGCAGAGGCTGCAGAACAGCGAATATTGCTGAACAGCAAATGTTGCTGCCTGATCATTGCTCCAGAAACTTTGACTCAGAGGGGTACCCAGCCATGTGAGGTGTCAGTCTGTCCCTACTGGGGGGTGCCTCTCAGTTAGGCTACTCAGGGTTCAGACACCCACTTGAGGAGGAAGTGTGTGCGTTGTCAGATCTCAAACTGCTTTCTGGGAGAACCACTACTCTCTTCACTGCTGTCAGACAGAGACATTTAAGTCTCCAGAGGTTTCTGCTGCCTTTCATTCAGCTATGCCCTGCTCCCAGAAGTGGAGTCTACAGAGGCAGACAGGCCTCCTTGAGCTACGGTGGACTCCACCCAGTTTGAGCTTCCTGGCACTTTGTTTACCTACTCAAGCCTCAGCAATTGTGAGGCTCCCCCAGCCTTGCTGCTGCCTTGCACTTTGATCTCAGACTGCTGTTCTAGCAATGAAGGAGGCTCCGTGGGTGTGGGACCCTCTGAGCCATTCACTGGATATATTCTCCTGGTGTGCCATTTGCTAAGACTGTTGGAAAAGTGCAGTATTAGGGTGGGAGAGACCCGATTTTCCAGGTGCCATCTGTCACACCTTCCCTTGGCTAGGAAAGGAAATTCCATGACCCCTTGCACTTCCCATGTGAGGTGATGCCTTGCTCTGCTTCAGCTCATGATCAGTGGGCTGCATCCACTGTCCTGCCCCCACTATCTGACAAGTCCCAGTGAGATGAACCTGGTACCACAGTTGGAAATGCAGAAATCACCCATTTTCTGCATCGCTCATGCTGGGATGTGTAGACTGGAGCTGTTCTTATTCAGTCAAAAGCCAATTGCAACAATAACATAGGAGCTGCCTTAGCATGATGAATTTGCCTCTTAATTGCCTGAATTAACCAATCCATAAACTGAACAAATTGCTTCTGAGGTCCTTGCCAAACACTTACAAAAGACCCCTGCTGAACTCCACTCTTGAAAATTCAGTTTCGAGCTCTCAGAGTGCAAAAAGACACTTGAGCATAGGCCTGGAGATCAAAATTTAGTTGTTGTTGTACATCAGCATGAGGACCCCTCCTCTGGAGCTTATCACCTGTTATATTTTCCCTGATCACTTGATCCTGGTTGGCTTGTTTGCACAACTCATCATACTCTGCCTTCCAGAGGAGGTATTGGCTATGCTCCAGAGTTGCTTTTGCAGCATTAATGAGTCCCATTGGGCCATACAGAAGTGGTCTGCTAAGACCTTAATCATTCGTTTTGTAAATCATCTAGTAGTTCTGTTTTTTTTTTAATGCTTTTTCTTAGTTCTTTGTGAGAGTGAAAGAAAATTGGTTCATATACTTGATTATCATGTCGGTCTTGCATTACTGGACAGACTAAGAGCTCTACTTCTAATGCTACTTGTTTAAGACAGGATCTCATAGCTGAAGTATGTTTCTTATCTTTTTTTCTACTTATAGTAAGAGGTGGCTCAGGAAAACCCTCAATTTCCTCTTTTTTATGTTGTTCCAGTGATAGTGGGACTGAGGGAAAAGAAGGTGATAAGGCAGGTAATATTCCTCCGTTCTCCTCCTTTTTAGTCACTTCTGTGTATAATGAGACTAAATCTGTCCATAGTAAAGCCCATTGTGTTAAACCTGATACTGGAACATGATATCCCTGTGTATAATATTGTTTAAGATTTCTCCCTACTTTTGCAAAGTGTTCTACTTGTAACCTTCCTTCTTTTGGGAAGCATGGATTGTATGAGACCACATTTTATATTAGTTTCCTTAATTGAACCTGCAAAACTGAAGCTCTGCTAGCCTTAAGCAACTGCTTCAATACTTTTATATACTGTTTCTGCTGTGCTGATAACTGTGTCCCATAATGAAAAGTCAACTTGAAAGAACTTCCCCGAGAACTTGGTGACCTCAAGTGCAGACCAATGGTTTACTGATTATTCAATAACTTGACCTCATGATTTCTTTCTTCACCTTCTTTTTAGGGGGGTCCAAATCTTTGCTATTGTGAATAGTGAGACAATAAACTTGTTCGTGTGTCTTTATCATAGAATTATTTATAATCTTTTGGTATATGCCCAGTAATGGAGTTGCTGGATCAAATGGTATTTCCAGTTCTAGATCCTTCAGGAATCGCCACACCGTCTTCCACAATGGTTGGTCTAATTTTCACTCCCACTGATAGTGAAAAAGCATTCCTATTTTTCCACAAGCTCTCCAGCATCTCTTGTTTCCTGACTTTATAATGATTGCCATTCTAAGTGGAGTGAGATGATATTTTGTTGTGGGTTTGATTTTCATTTTCTAATGACCAGTGATGATGAGCATATTTTCATATGTCTGTTGTCTGCATAAATGTCTTCTTTTGAGTAGTGTCTGTTCATACCCTTTGTATATTTTATGGTGGGGTTGCTTGTTTTATTCTTGTAAATTCATTTAAGTTCTTTGTAGATTCTGACTATTAGCCCTTTGTCAGATGCATAGATTGCAAAAATTTTCTCACATTCTGTAGGTTGGCTATTCACTCTGATGATAGTTTCTTCTGCCATGCAGTAGCTCTTTAGTTTAATTAGATTCCATTTGTCAATTTTGTCTTTTGTTGTCATTGCTTTTGGTGTTTTGGACATGAAGTCTTTGCCCATGCCTTTGTCCTGAGTGGTATTGCCCCGGGTTACTCCTAGGATTTTAATGGTTCTAAGTCTTACATTTAAGTCTTTGAACCATCTTTAGTTAATTTTTGTAAATTAAGGAAGGGGTCCAGTTTTACTTTTCTGCAAATGGCTAGCCAGTTTTTTCAATGCCATTTTTGTATTCTTAAGAGTATATTACAAATTCTTGTGATTAAAATTTTTTCTTTTTTTTCAAAGAAATTGTCTTTATTCAAAATTTCCACTAGTTTTAATATTGATCAAAATAAATATATTGTAATAAAAAAGGTTTCCTGCAATTTCAAATTAGTATTTGCTAAATAAATTCTCCTTTAAAACTATTTGCATCAGCTAAACTTAATTGTCTAAACTAAAGTCTATAAAAACCTTGCAAGAAAATATTTAGTTCCATGTAATTAAGGGAATTAGTATCACATTTTCAGGTACCCAAGTATTATTACATTTTTTTACAAACATGAAAAAAAAGAAAACCACTATGACTCTTATTATATCACTACAGCCTGTGATTTTCTTCTTTTTTTCATTTATTTATATTTATCATGGGTTTAGTTATATGTCTCTGCATTTCTCTGTGTACCTCTGAAAGATTATTATATGGTTCTGTAATTATATATTCATTTTACCTTTGAAAAGGTGAACAGAATATCATGACATATTTTTCTATTATTATAACTATCTCAGAATACACATAACTTTTGAACCTACAAAATTTTTGTATTTGGTTAAAAACTAGGTAATGTTAAGCAGTATTTATTTACAAAATATGTTTAATTTATAATGGGAGTAGGATTAAAAAAGATGCTTTCTTTTGGGTTTGACAACATTATGGCCCTGAAGTTTACTCATAGGAGACAGATTTTATCTTAGAAGTGGGAATTTGCTAACTCGGGTTGAAAGCATTATTTTGGTGGCATGCTCCAAGATTACCACTTGAGATGCATTGTTGGCTGATCTACAAAGCAGCTTTTATTGTGGTTTTACCCAGCCAGATTTCTGCTGTCCTGGCTGCAAGGTTTGTTTTCTTTTGTTTGTAGTCAGAGGGGAAGTAATGCTTGATTTTTTACTTGCCTCTGAACTTTAGAGCTTAATTTTGCTCCAAGAAAAAGGACAATTTCTTAAAACTGAGGTTCTTCACTTAGCTTTATGAAAGTGGGGAAAAATAAAATAAAATAAAATACTAACATAAAATAAAAATAATACTTGCTGATTTCTTGTTTATATTTTGTCTATTAATTGCTGGATTGAAACTTTTTAAAAAAATTTCTTGATGACCTGTGAATCAAAGTAACAATGTAAGCAAGTTTCCCACATCTGGAAACTAAGAAAGGACTTGCACAAAAGAAAGTAAGACAGAAATAGAAAATATTAAGTTTCTGAGGTTACCATCAAATCAGTTCTAACTTCCATTGCCTGATAGTCAAGACCCTTCTGCAATTGTTTGGAGTTTCATTCTCCTTTCAAGTCTCAGATCATTTCACGCTTTCTCTCTGATCTTTTGCACCTTTTTCTTACATTACTTTATTTTTTCTGGCATGAAGAAAATAATACAGAGGAAAATAAAATATTGAGTAGGTTTTGCAGTGAAATATTTTAATTGCAGAGTAGTATAGAAAACAATTTAAACAATTATGAGTTATCCTTCATTAGTCAATGACAACATTGATAAGTTAACAGGCAGCATTTTTACCAGGTCAGAGAGTGCTGGAGTACACACTGGGATTTATTATGTTAAACAATGCCCTTCTAAACCTTGAAAAAATGTACACATTTCATGTATATAAAAGATAGTAGGTAATCTACCTAGAGATTATATGATATTTATACTTGGATGGGCACTTTCATCTCTGTAAGAATGTAGGGCAGGTCAAGTTGTCCTGGGATGTTGTGAGAATATCTTTTTGTGCAGATTGGTTCATGTTTTTAGATTGTTAGTTCCTTAGGTCGCTCATATGGCTCAGTCATTATGTTTTTTGTTTGTTTGTTTGTTTGTTTCTGGAGTGGTTGGTCTGAGGCAGACATTCCTAACCTTTCTGGCACCAGGGACTTGTTAATGGCAGACAGTTTTTCTGCATATCATAGGTGGGGAGATGATGGTTTTGGGATGATTCAAGCACATTACATTTATTGTGTACTGTATTTCTATTATTGCAGCATTGTAATATATAATGAAATAGTTATATAACTCAACATAATGTAGAATCTGTGTGAGGCCTGATCTTGTTTTCCATCCCGGGGTGATGGGAGACAGTGACAGATCATCAGTCATTAGATAATCATAAGGAGTGCACAGCCTAGGTACCTCGCATAGGCAGATCACCACGGGGTATGAGAATCTAATGCTACTTCTGATCTGACAGGAGGTGGAGCTAACGCAGTAATGCAAGCAATGAGGAGTGGCTGTAAATACAGATGAAGCTTTGCTGGCCTGCCTGCCACTCATCTCTTGTTGTGCAACCAGTTTCTGACAGGCCATGCACTGGTACCTTGGTCTGGGGTACCTGAATGAGTGTTTAGAATCATCAAAGTCTTTAAGGTGGTTAGCATATCTAGAACAAACAGTATGTCCAAGTAAGAGGGGCCTACCTATCAGGAGTGATTAGCCACTGCTGTAATCACTCTATTAAGGCTGATTGACATATCTTACAGTTTTTATCACGACAGTGCGTGGTGAAAAAATATGCAACAAATGATAACCATATATGCAAAATTAGTGTTTCCCCACAGTTTTAGCTGCATTTGTTTTCATTTGATCGTATTGTTTCTTCATTGAGTAGTCATAAGAGTACTCAGTTGAATGCTCAGTTGAACCTTGGTGGAAACATGCATCACTGTTTATATAGCAAAAATAACTGAAGTAAATTTTTTATTTAGTGTCTCCTGGCTCTGCTAAAATTACCAGAATAGCTGCAGCTTTAAAGTCTATCATAGAGTGTATATATTTGAATCTACGTATATTTATGTACTTTGAAAGTGACTACCATATTAATAACAACAGTAATATAAAACAGTTTATCGGCGCTCACTGGAAATCAGATGTCAAATATAGACTCAGAGACTAAGTCATTTAGAAAATAAAATAAATTCACTTGCAGAAAATTATTAATTGGAGTACAGGTTTTAACAGAACTTGCTCCAAAATTAAAAGGAAAATAAAAATAGACTAGATATTTAATTTATCAAATTTGTAATGTTCATGATGGACCATTAATAACTATTTGAATTGTTGTCAAATTAGATGATATTCTCCTGTTTGTATATATCAACAGTTCCAAGGCCAGGATAAGTTTTTTTTTGTTACGGAGTCAGTAACATACAGAAAAGCTCAAGATTTGATTTAATTTTTGGACTACAACTAGACAGAATGAGTCTTTTTGTTGTTGTTGTCATTGTGATTTACCATATTTTCCACATTTAGGGAAAATGAAGTATTAAAAATTTTTTTCTTGTGTGGAATATGAAGTAAACCCTTATTCTTTTAATGGAGCAGGGTAAGATGACACAGTATTTCTTTATAGACATTGTGCTAGGCACTCTATTCACTTATGTCTAATAACAAGCCCACTATTATCATAGGGCACTACTTACTCATTGAATTTTACAATTACACTAGAGGTGGAGTTTAACTTGCCTTAGTAACACATTAGGCTTAGTGAATAATTTAGTGAGCCCCTTGAGAATGATGTAAGGTATTAGCACCTAATTGTATCAAATGTATGGTCAATATTATTTCCTGTTAAAGACTGATTATGAGATTACAGAGAAATTAGGAACTAAACATATAGAACCAAAGCTGTATTGCCAAGTTCAAACTCACCAATAAATTTTGCTTTCTTTAAGATGCAGAAATAATTTCTTGTTTTGGAAGACTCTTTCTCTCTGTTTCTCTCTCTCTCTCTCTCTCTCTCTCTCTCTGTTTCTCCTCTCTGTTTCCCTCTCTTTCTGTTTCTCTGTGTGCTTCTCTCTCTGTCTCTCATTCTCTCTCTTTGTTTCCTTCTCTCTCTGCTTCTCTCTCTGCTTATCTCTCTCTCTCTCCTCTAGCTTCATGTTATATGCTAGCAAAAGGATGAGGCGATGATAGATGTTCTCTAATGACAGATATTGCTTCTTTGAAAAGCTAGGGACAGACCAACCAAAAAATAAATAAACTGACACTGATTTTTTACAAAAAGTCATACATAGCATCAATGACAAGGACATTTTGTTTTTGTTATTACTGCTGTTTCATTCAAGAAACTGAAAACGAGGACACGATCCCTATGAATACAGGTAGGAGCAGCTCAATCACAATAAAGGGACTTCTACAATGATTTGAGTGAAAAATGCAGGACCCCATTTACATGGAAATATGGTATTTTAAAACCCCAAAAGCTGAAATATTAACCATTCCAATTCACAATGTAAATTGTGTCTTTTTTATATAAAATGAGATAATATAAGTAAGACACTTCTGCTTTAATTGTATTGCTACTGAGGTTATCATCACTGTTCTTGCTAAAGTTACTTTTAATTTTCTGTTTTAATTGTTATTGCTACTGAGATTATCATCAATGTTATAGTTAATATTACTTACTTTTAATTTTCCTCTATAGGTCTTAGTCTAACATTTTCTGTACCAAATGCTTGTTTGTCAAAACTTTTTTATTTTTTTAGGTAAAGAGTATAAACATTAGTGTATCAATAATGCTGCATAACCACCCATACCAAAACTTGGTGGCATTTTATTAAGCATATATTTTTTGCCTTTGCAACTGCAGATAAAGAGGGATTTTTTACTCTTCTAAGTTTAGTTACACTTGATTTTGTCTCAGACTACTCTGTGTTCTCTTTAAGCCTTAAGCTAAGATATTTTCTTCTTGTGAAGAAAAGTAGGAAGGCAAGAGGGTAAGCTTAATTGCCAATCACTTTCAAAACCTTCCTTGTTTCCCATGTCTGAGAACCCCATTGGCCCCACCAGGAAACAAGGAGCAAGAAAGCACAATTCTGCCATTGACAGTATAAATATGTCATAAGCAACAAGATTATTAATTTTAAATAATAACGTCTTAGGTGGCTTTTAGTCTGTGAAAAATTAGATTGCGAGTCACTTGTACACGTTACCTTTCTGCTAGAAATCCATACCGAGAAAGCTTTATCTCTTGATCCTGATTTTAGAGGTGTTCAGTTGTCAGATCTTTTTCTCACTTCCACTGGCTGTATCCCTCCACTCTTCTAACCATCCTTCTACTTATTTTAGAATCAGAATGAATTATGTCTTGCCTGTGACAGTCTATTAATCTTGGATCCTGCAATTATAAAGAATCTTACGTATCTTTCTAGTTCCTTCGGCATTATTATTATGGGAAAATATATACCTTTTTCAAAATAACTAATATGAAAAAATTTTGTAACATAAACCATTTTACAATAAGTAATTCCCTCTCTCAAACACATGCACAGTTAAATATTTTACATGGCAAATTTATTATAATTAAAATAAACATGGAATATTAAATTTAATTTACATAGTGAGAATTATTTTTTGTTAAATACATGGAAGGTTGATATGTTAACATTATTTTCTCTTTTTGTCACAAAATTTCCAAACACATGTGCCAAAGTACTAATACACTGTACCATACATATGAGATTCCATATGACAAATTTTGACATTAATTCATCTTTTGATCTAAAAATTTCTTCCTATTTTAATAAAAATACACATTGGAACTTTATCTGTTCTGCACCTTTTTAAGGCTCCTTGTAATAATGAACATAAAAATTAAACTGTTTTATTTAATATTATTGGTGGCATAGTCTCATTTTTATAAATAGGTGTCCTGTTCTTTAAATGATGATGTATGGTACACAGGAAAGAGGATATCCTGGAGCTTTTAAATTTTAGTTTATATAAAAAATATATATTATTATATAATATATATTATATTATATAATATATATAATATATATAAATATATATTATTATATAATATATATTATATTATATAATATATATAATATATATAAATATATATTATATAAAAATATATATTATATATAAAATATATATATTATATAAATATATTATATATATAATATATATTATATAAAATATAATATATAAATATATATTTGAGACACAGTCTCACTGGGTCACTCAGGCAGGAGAGCAGTGGCATGATCCTGGCTCACTGCAATCTCCAACTTTGAGTTCAAGTGATTCTTCTGTCTCAGTCTCTTGAGTAGTTGGACCAAAAGCATTCACCACCATACCCGGCTAATTTTTGTATTTGTAGTGTAGATGCGGTTTCACCACATTACCTAGGCTGGTCTTGAACTCCTGAACTCAAATGATCCACCAGACCCAGCCTCACAAACTGTTGGAATTACAGATGTGAGCCATCTCACCTGGCGTTTTGCTAATTTTGTTTCAATCTTATGCATAGTTGCTTGTAGCGAAAGAGCCAGGAATTAATCAACACATCATAGAAATACACAACTAAATTTCCGAGAGGAATGTATTTCCAAGATCAAGTAAGTTGCCATGGAAAATTATTAACAAAAGCCTCATTTGAGAGGATTGCAGAAACTGAACTATGCTCACCAGGACTAGTATCATAATGTGGTACAAAGACACTGAATAGGATTATATGATTAACTTTTTGTTGTGGTTGCAGGTCAGCTTTCATTGCTTAAACAATGTACCACACCCCACTCAAACTTGAATAGCAGTAAGGCAGTCAGGATTTGGAGGAAGGTCCACCAAGAACAATCAGGGCATAAGGACAGAATCCTGGTTTTGCCTGTGGTACTTTATGATCTTTCACAAGGTAACTGCAAGATGATCAGTGTAGACAGCATATCTTCTGTCATAAATTAGATATTTCAACAAAATCATTACATTAAATATATCTGTTGTTACCCCGCAGTGGGATAACTGAGGAATTCAGAGAGACCAAGGCATTGAGGAAGAATTATTTAATTATTTAGGCGCACCAACCCAGTCAGATTAATATCCAAAGGACTGAGCCTGGAACAAAGAGTCAAGCTACCTTTTAAGAATTTCATGGGGTGGAGGGGAGACCTGTGCAGGGGGAAGCATATTACAGAAGTGAGAAACAAAGACAGTTATTCAATTAAGGCAAGCATTACATCATTTCTTACATTTCAAGGAACAACGTGTTTTATGATTTGAGGTTATCTGTCTAGTGACCTTGAAGCTGCACAGCTAGAGAAACAGTCTTCTCAATGCCTGGGAAAGGGACAGATAAGATTCACTAGCCATGGAGGGAAAAACAGGGAGTTAATTTTAAAGGAATCCACCTCTTTCTTTTCCTCAGGGGGAAGTGGGTTTTCTTACATGTAACTGAGTTTTTGCTTACATATTCTTTAATTTATTTTAATGCCTGTTCCTTTTCCCCCTTTGGCGCTTTTTATAAGAAAAGTATTCATAGAAAGCACTCCTACTTGCCATCTTATTGTGGAGCTGAGATTCTTATTTTACTGGCAGTGGCAGATACTAGGTTAATGCCATCAACTTCATGGTAGTGTGTTGGGTTACTACTGCCTCTAGAGTTGACTGAATGCTCCCAATAAATGGGTAAGAGGCAAAGGATGAGGCAGATGCCAAGAATAAACAAAAAAACCACCAATGAGGGTTTTGAATCCTCTAAAGGTTGACAACCATCCTCTAAATAAGAAATCCAGGGACCATCTGGACTAAGTCTGAACAGGAACATGGGTCAACTTTTAAATTCTAGCTGTGAGTATGCTTTCTTTAGTTCTTTTATTTTCATTATAAACTGGATGCCTTAAGAATTCCCCTTTCTTTACAGGAATTAAAAAGAAGTATGGCTTGATTGTTCCTAACACGCACATGCCCCGTCCATTTAGTTGGCAGTTGCTGATATGCCCATGCTCCACAGATCCAGTATAGGCCAGAGGGTGATTTTTAAGCATTTTGGAGCCTTTAGCTGATGCCAAGAGTGGCTTAGAGTAGAAAATTGAGAGAAAGGATTTGGGTGTGGTAAGTAAGAGTTGTTCTGGGCATTTCTCTATAGAGTTTTGTTTTTAATCTCATCATAATACTGTTGCCCTAGGCAGATGGTTTCTCCTACTGCCTCTATAAAAGGCTTTTCCCACTGGGCAATACAGTACTTTCCAGTTATGCAGGTTTTTAACAACAAAGCACTGGCTGAGGCTGTTGGTTCACTGGCAGGTTTAGATGAAGTTAAATTATCTTGTGGCATTAATTCCTTAGCCTCCAATGGCCACTGGTCCCTCATATTAGTTCCTCCACTTGCATAGCATGAGGAAATTCCTAAGCCACCAGCTATGTTTTCAGCGTGTTGAGCCAATAAGTTTTTGGTTGATGGGAAAGCTCAGGCACTGACTCATCAAAATGCTTACAGAATGACTTATGGACCTGAAATTGTAGGGTTGGACACATTTGAGTCCTTTTAGTCTTTTTGACAATTAGTAGTGTAACTACTAGGTCTGCTCCTTGTCTGTCAACCCATAATAGTGCTGTCTGTTCTGTAGACCAAAAATGTAGCTCTGGCTTTAAGATAGTAAAATTTGAAGGATTGCATTTTTGTTTTACAATTTGGTTTGGCTGACCTACTATTTAGCAGAGCTGTCCTTCCTGAATATAAGTGTTGGAGCTGTGTTAGTGTAGACCACTGAATGTTACAGTCTTGATGTCCAATTTGCGGTTCTCTGTACAGATGTTTAGGGATGATCCTGCTAAGCCTGTCTTGTGCTAAACCATTGCAGACTCCTTTTGGTTGTATGTGTAGGTTTCTAACTTGATTCCTGTACATTTATAGTAGGTATGGTACAGTGGAATTTTAACTATGCTATTCCTTACCCAGGTAGTATGTACACAGTGTGGACATCCTTCTAGAGATTTCAACCCTTCTAATATAGGCAGAAATGGTAACAATATCAGTGAGTGTAATAGCAACATGCTTATATTACACAAGGGCATGGCAAAACTTCCTCTGAGCATAGACAATTGCAGCATTTACAATGATAACATATCAATAGAACAATCAGTATTGACAGAATTGTAGCTAGGCTTATAAATTTTATTCACATTTACTTATCTGGAGATTGTCCTCTGAGCTTCACCTGAGGATAGACTAGTTAGCTTCCAGGATGTGACTAGGGCAGAGCTTGCAGGATCCCCAAGCTTCAGCCATGTGTAGACTGACCAGCTTCTGGTATGGTCAGAACCGGGGCAGTTGTCTTTCTTACAGGTGGTTGGGTTTCTCCATAGGACTATTGGTGTTGGAAGATCTGGGACTTGTTGTTTAAGCCACTGGTTATTATCAGGATTCACTGCTGCCACTCATTTTAGCTGGCTATGTTGAATCCAAGGTGTGACACCTGCAACTTTAACAGCAGTGGAAGTAGACATGATTGTAATATAAAGTCTATCTTATGTGGGTCCTAGAGTAGCTGGATTCCATTTTTTAGCTTAAACAAAATCCTTGAGTTTGAAAGGGTGTGGTGCGTCTGTCCATTTTTTTATACCTATACATGCATTTTTACATGGCCATACTTAAAGTCTGCATTTGCCTTCTTAAAGTTAGTTCTCCTAGTTTACAGAGATTACCTTTAATCTGATTTATGATAGGGATGTGGTGGCCAGCAGAACAAAATCTTATAGGGAGAATACCCACTTTGGTGGAAGTTCACCTGACTTGGAGGAGGACCATAGGCAAGACCTGATCCTAGCTTTGATGAGTCTTTTGACACAATATTTTCAGCAGCTGTTTGAATGTCCAGTTTATGTGTTCCACCTTTCCTGAACTCTGTGGTCAGTAGACTGTGTGCACTTTCCATTTTATTTCTAATAGTTGAGTTAAGTCCGGAACTATTTTAGCCACAAATGTTGGTCTGTTGTCTGATCTTAGAGTTAGAAGCAGTCAAATCCATAAAAATGGAAATCCATAATTTCATTTCAGTGAAATCCATAAGCAGTTTTTCACAGTGGCTCGCTGACTCCTATTTCCTGAACCCCTGGAGGTTGAGTAGGTCCTCGTTTTGGGTTATTCTGGGCACAGGATAGACATTGTTCACAAACAGCACAGGTGATGGCAGAGAGCTGTGGCATGTAGAAATGCTGACCTATCAAATTATCTAGGGCCATCTTTCCAACGCATGTTCCTTGATTGATTTGCTTCACAAACCTTGGAGATATTGTCTCTGGAACAGTTAGCCTCCCATCAGAGAACAGCCACTCTTAATCTTTAATATATTTTCCTGTTTTCTGACCAAACCAAGCTTTTTCACTTGAAGAATAATTGGGTACTTCTGGCAAAGCAGGCTCTATAAAGAGAGGCATTGCTAGAGTTCTTTTTTCATGTAAAGCCTTGTTTATTGCTGCCCACCTAGCCTCTTGGTCTGCCTTTCTGTTGTCCTGAACCTCATAGCTTTGCCTGGTTGGGTGTCCTTTGCAATGAATGAAGCCACCTTCTGTGGAGCCTATATGGCTTCTAATAATTGCAAAATTTCCACTTTAATTTTATTATTATTTTTTATTTCAGTAGTCGAAAGTCCTCTCTCTTTCTATATTGCCCCATGGGCATGCAGGGTTGCAAAAACATATATTGAATCAGTATATATGTTTACTTTCTTCCATTTGGACAATAACATAGCTCTGGTTAATGCTATTAGTTCAGCCTTTGGAGCAGAACACCCAGAAGGTAAGGCTTGAGCCTTGACTACCGAGTTTTGGGTCAATACTGCATACCCTGCACATCATACCCCATCTGTTATGAAACTGTTACCATCAGTGAAGTATTCAACATCTGGGTTCTCCAATGGGGTATCTCTGAGATATTCCCAACTCAAGAACACTTTGTCCACCGTATTTATGCAACAAGGGGAAGGACCTGGGAGCAGTGAGGCAACCCACCATCCTTCCAATCAGGTTTCTCCACAGGCAGCAGGGTAGCTGCGTTCAAGATATTTACAGTCTCCAGTGTTATCTGGGGATTTTCAAACAGAAGCTCTTGATATTTTAGTATTCTAGAGTTGGAGAGCCAATGATGTTCTCTTTGCTCCATTAAGGTGAGTACAGCATGTGTCACCTGAATTATTATCTTCTGACTTATGGCTATCTTGTTGGCAGCTTCTATAAGCATTGCAGTAGCTGCCAGTGCCCTGAGACAGTGGGGCCCACCTAAGGCCACCAAGTCCAGTCTTTTGGATTACTATGTTACTGGCTGATGCCAAGAGCCCAACAACTGAGTTAAGGCTCTGACTACCTTTCCCTTAGTTTATCCACATACAAAAAGAAGGGCTTTTTTTGTTTGTGTGTTTTTGTTTTTGTTTTTACATCTGGCAACCCTAGTGCCAGGGTTTGGATGAGAGCTTCCTTTATATCTTTGAGGGCCTTTTCCTATTCTTTGTCCCACAGGAGGAGCACACATTCTTTTCCTTTGGTGGCCTTATATAAGGGCCTTGCTATGAGGGAGAATTTTGGAATCCAGATTCAGCAGAATCCCACCACACACAGAAATTTCTTGACCTGCCAACTTGTAACTGGGGTGGGCAATGCACATAGAGCCTCCTTAAGTGCACTTCCAAGTCTGTGCTGGCCTTGGGATACCATGAAGCCTATATATCCAACTTCCCCAAAACAGACTTTTGCCTTGTCCTTGGACACTTTGTGAACTGGCCTGTATTCACCATTTGGCTTTCACACAGGCAGCAAAGGAGTATTCCAGGAGTACTTGCATTTCACTATAATCCCATGTTTATAGAGCTGATTTAAATGTTTTGTTGTGACACCAATTTCCTCTCTGTGTAGGGATGTTGATGAACTCATATCAGGGCAGCATAAGGGTTAAACTCTACTACCACCAAGGGTCTATTTACAGTAAGTCTAGGGTGATTGTCCTCAGCCCGTACACCTGGTACCTTGAAAAGCATTCCCCACATATTGTGTAGGCCCAGATCAGGTAGCTTTCTGGCACACAGTTCATAGAGTTGCCATTCCTCAGTTCTTGAGACATTAGAGTCAATACCATTGCCTTAGCATTTCCGAAATCCAGTGTCATGTTCCCTTTAGCTGTAAAGGAAATTTGTCCCTGCAGTTTCTGGAGTAAGTTTCTTCCCAAGAAGGGTACTGGATAATTTGGCATATATAGAAACTCATGCTGCACTTCTTGTCCCCCAATAACACATATCCTGGATTTGAGAAAAGGTCTCTTTTCTTTGTCCCCAGTAGCCCCTAAAGTAGTAGCACAATTCGTTGTGGGAGCAGTAATTGAGTGAGTTACCACAGAGAAATCAGCACCAGTATGAACAAAAATAATCCATTAATTGGCCCCTTACATCCATAGACACCATAGGCTCCCTGGGGCCTAAAAGGATAGAGCCCAGTCTGTTTCAGTCCTTTACATTCTTGGCCTCCTGCTAAGCTGATCAGATCAGGATCTGATTTTGAAGCTCCACAACTAGCAACCAAACACTTCTCTCAGGTGTTAGACTATTGACCACTCTCCTTATTCTTTTGAAATTTATCCTTCTAGTGTCCTTTCCTTTTTGCACTGCTGTGCAAAAGGAATCTCTCAGCTTCAGCTGACTTTCAAACTCCTGTCCAGACTAGGCTTTTCCATGACTGCATTTACACCCACATCCATGCCTCCTTGCAAAGCCAGCTTCTCTTCCTGTAAGGGCTACTGCTAGTAAATTAGCCTTTCTTAAGCCTCTGATCAGATTTCTTCTTTGCCTCCTGATCTCAGTTAATGTACATCTTGGTAGCCACTTGAATAAGCTGAGTAGCACTCACACCTATGGAGCTTCTAACTTCAGCAATTTATGCCTAGTATCTCCTTGGGTCTGCCTTACAAAGGCCATATTCATCATGTACTGATTTTTAGCAGCCTCAGGGTTAAATGGAGTGTACCACAAAAATGCCTTACAAAGTCTTCTATAAAACTGACTGGTGCTTTCATCTGCACCTTAGAGCACCTCTGAGATTTTTATATTGGTTGCCTTTTTCTTTTACCATCCTTTAGCCTTTGCAGAAGTGCTTCTTGGCATTTTATAGGTGTTGAAGCTGAAGCTGGTCCTAGTGGAGGTCCCCTTGTCCTCTTAAGAGGCATAAGCATAACTTGGGCATGGCTAGACCTGAGAAGGCCTGCCTGACTTTTCCAGCCTTCCACTGTTACTTTCCGGGGCTCTTATTTCTCCTTCTCCAGTGAGAGTGGGAGCCTGTATCTCTTTGAACTTAACTCCTTAGGGGCAGTTAGCCTTGGTAAAGGGGGGTAGATTGGAATGTAGGGAGGAAGGGTCTCTATTGCTTCCTGTGGTTCTTGAAAATCCAGTTTTTTTTTCATGAGGTTTTTCTTTTGTCTCCATAGCTGCTGGCACAGCTGATTTTTTACTTTCACTTTTGGCCTTTACTTTTTATTTTTTTACTTTTGGAGTTACAAGCCTCTGTGACTTTCCCTTTAACTCTGCAGCTGTCAGCACAGCTGGTTTTCCTCAGCATGAGCTGCAAGTATTCTACAAAAACTGCTAGGCAGGGCTACATTCATTTAGCCATGAGTCAATACAAATACTAGGTCTGAATATCCTGACTGTCCTCTGACCCTAGTCACCACCTTAAAACACAAAGCCAATTTCTCTATAGTGCCTTTGGCCAGCCATCCAACACTAAAAGAAGGCTATTCTAATTAACAGTACATCCTTATGTTTTGAGCATCCAGTTTCATCCCATAATCACCTCTAAATATTTTTTTATTATTTTTTTGTCATGCACTCCGAAGGAGATGATATTGACGCTTTTCCTCCCATTTCCTCCTTTGTGGTGCACTTTCACTCTCAATTCCACCTGACCAGGTCCTATTACAGGACTTTTGGACTCTGTTTAGCCAGGAATGTGCCTTCACCTCTCACAGCCTACTGTGCCCATGGGGGTCATCCTATCAGATGTATACAACATCCTTGGTCTGATTTCCCCTGCACTCACCTCAGAGCACACAGCCCAGGCTAAGGGATCCATGCCTCCTCATGCCACTCCCTATGTGGGCCTCTCCTGAAACCATCTGTTTCGCATACTTTCACACATCCCCTGCTCCAGGACTCCTCATCAGATGAAATAGGCCTCTCCTGTGTCCCAGGTGAGGCTAGTTAGGCTCCCATATTCACCCACATACACACATCACTTCTGCTCCAGGACTCCTCATTGGATGAAACAAGTCTCTCTCGTGTCCCAGGTAGGTTCACATGCACCCACACCCTCCCAGTTCACATGCACCCACACACTTCAGAGCCACTCTTGCTACCCACCGGCAAGCTCTACTTTGATGCAGTTGTTGCTCAGTTGGTCTATTTTCTCCACCAGTGAACCACTTTCACTTGTTAGGAAGGCATGAGTTTTATCCACATTGTCAGGCCACTCCTGTCACTCCCAGCCACTCTGGGTTGGATTAGTCAGTCTCTCTGATTCCTTAACTATTCTGCTGCATTTCTGGTGGCCCATACCAGGATTGGAAATGACAAATTTACTGTCTCATTTTCCTGCAAGACTAGGGCCCTGGGGCTGGGGGAGGTCTGGCATCCATGGCGCACAATGGGGGAGCTTCATCTGGATGGAGACTGGATCTCTCTGCATCCTGACTCACTTCCCAGCACTGAAACAGAACCAGAGACAGGGCTGCAGGACAATACCAGCATCTCAGTAACCATTGTAAGGAGAAAGGGCCCAAGGCAGAAAAACCCATCCCATAGGGTGGTGACCAAGCTTCCCTTCATCAGAGAGACCAAGTGGTTCAGGAGGAATTACTTAATTATTTAGGTGCACTGACCCAGTTGGATTAACATCCAAAGGACTGAGCCCTGAACAAAGAGTTAAGCTACCTTATAAGCACTTCATGGGGTGTGGGGAGATGTATGTAGGAGAAAGCATATTACGGAAGCAAGAAACAAAGACAGTTACTGAATTAAGACAAGCATTACACTATTTCTTACTTTTTAAGGAACAACATGTTTTATGACTTGAAATTATCTGTCTAGTGACATTGCAGCTGCACAGCTAGAGGAACAGAGTCTTCACAATGTCTCAGAAAGGGAGAGATAAAGCTCACTAGCCACAGAGGGAAAAATGGGTAGTTATTTTTGAAGAACTCCAGCTCTTTCTCTTCCTGAGGGGGAATTGGGTTTTCTTATATACAACTGAGTTGTTGCTTATACATTCTTTCATTTCTTTTAATGCCTGTTCCAACCCTAAATAGTTAAATACACTGTATTCAAGATTTAAAGTTGAACCAAAAGACTCTTTAATGTTATGAAGAAATATGAACTTACCTTAAGTTAAAATTGTTTAGTAGATATTGAAATATCTATGGTCTGGCACAGTGGCTCACATCTGTAATCTCAGCACTTTAGGAGGCCAAAGTGTGTCGATCATGAGGTCAGGAGATCGAGACCATCCTGGCTATGGTGAAACCACATCTCTAGTAAAAATACAAAAAATTAACCAGGTGTGGGGGCGGGTGTCTGTAGTCCCAACTACTTGGGAGGCCGAGGCAGAGAATGGTGTGAACCTTGGAGGTGGATGTTGCAATAAGACAAGATTGTGCCATTGCATTCTAGCCTGGATGACAGAGTGTGAGACTCCATCTCAAAAAAAAAAAAAAAGAAAGAAAGAAAGAAAGAAAGATGACAAACGTCTCCCAAAATTATTCTTAATGTTGACATAAATGATGTTATCTCAGGGGTAAATTTTAAGGTGTGCTGCAATAATTAGGGGAGAAGGAATTATTGAGTTTCAATCACACAAGTTGTTCCAGGGACAGACTAACATTTGCTTTGAAAATTGTGCTATTTTACAGTTTTCATTGGAGGTAATGAACATCTGACAGAAGAACAAATTTTGTAATTCCTAAATACCTGACTACTGTTATCATTTTTATATATGAGTATTTATTTTCATTCATCAGGAATTAATCATGCACCTACCTTAATTGTAATTACCAACTCAGCAAAGTTAAAATCACACTATACTTAAAAATATAAACATTATCCTACTGAAGGTGAACACGCTATCATGCTGAGATTGGGTTGTCATCTTTTCCTCTGAAACCACAAAGAGATTCTGCTTGTTATTGCTTTCAACATAGGCACTTGCTAATTCCTGTTAACATTGTTAAAAATAGACTCATTTGACAATCTTTTAAGTAGAAATCCTCTTAGTAAATATAATAATTTGGAGCTCTGCCATAGTTTATTAGTGATGAGGAGATCCATAAAACTTTGTGGGAGGTACAGCATCTGTAACATTGCATCTAGTAAGAAAAAAATGGATACTCGAGATACATACTAGTTTCACTTATTTCACACTTATTCCCATGAATCAGTGACACAACTCTTCAAAATGTTGTGTATCAGCTACCCACAAGACAGGGAGAAAAAGATATGACTGTATACTGTTTTCCAGATATTATAGATTTAATCCTCAAACATATCCAAATGAATACAGTTGGAATAATTGCTACCCACTTCTGGGTAAAATAAAATACATTGTAAACCTTAACTTTTTAGTTAAAATGTAAGTATAATATTAATCATTTTTGTTCATGCTATCGTTTAACCTCATTGCAATGAAGAGAATAGTGGATGATATACAGACCTTCACTCTAGTGTCTTTTCAGTAAATTATAAAGGATGATTTATTGCACATTCCTGGAGAAGCAAATTAATTTTCACAACTTTTCTAGGTTTCTCATTGCCAACTGATCACTTCTTATAAAGAAATAGAAGACAGCTCTGCTTAATAATAAAGGATGTATCAATTGGTCTCAATTTTTGTATTCTGTTTTAACTGAGTCCTTATTCGAGGATGTTCAAGATACGCATTGTCTGTTTTTGATTTGTTTTGTTTTAAGTAGGCACTAAGAAGCCAGAAAAAGAAGGCTTGCTCCTCAGTTAAAGTTAACGGATGCTATACTGGTCTTACAGAAGATCCAGAGAGCAGATTGGCTAGGAAAGCAGGGCAATGGTGATGAGTCATTAGTTTTCCAGCCAAACTAAGCTTCATAAGTGAAGGAGAAAAAAAATGCTTTCAGACAAGCAAATGATGAGAGATTTTGTCATCACCAGGCCTGCCTTACAAGAGCTCCCGCAGGAAGCACTAAACATGAAAAGGAAAAACCAGTAGGAGCCATTGCAAAAACATGACAAATTGTAAAGACCATTGATGCTAGAAAGAAACTGCATCCACTAACGAGAAAATAACCAGCTAACATCATAATGACAAGATCAAACTCACACATAATAATATTAACTTTAAATGTAAATGGGCTATATGCTCCAATTAAAAGACAGAGCTGGCAAATTGGATAAAAAGAGTCAAGACCCATCAGTGTCATGTATACAAGTAACCCAACTCATGTGCAGAGACTCACATGGGCTTAAAATAAAGGGATGGAGGAAGATCTACCAAGCAAGTGGAAAACAAACAAACAAAAAAAGCAGAGGCTGCAATGCTATTCTCTAATAAAACAGACTTTAAACCAACAAAGATCAAAAGAGACAAAGAAGGTCACTACATAATGGTAAAGGGATCAATTCAAAAAGAAGGCCTAACTATCCTAAATATATATGCACCCAACGCAGGAGCATGTAGATTCATAAAGGAAGTCCTTAGAGACCTACAAATAGACTTAGACTCCCACACTATAGTGATGGGAGACTTTAACACCCCACTGTCAACATTAGACAGATCAATGAGTCAGAAAGTTAATAACAATATATAGGAATTGAACTCAGCTCTGCACCAAGTTGACCTAAGAGACATATGCAGAACTCTTCACCCCAAATCAACAGAATATACATTCTTCTCAGCACCACATCACACTTGTTCCAAAATTGACCACATAGCTGGAAGCAAAGCACTCCTCAGCAAATGTAAAAGAACAGAAATTATAACAAAGTGTCTCTCAGATGACACTGCCACCAAAATAGAACTCAGGATTAAGAAACTCACTCAAAACTGCTCAACTATATGGGAACTGGACTACCTGCTCCTGAATGACTACTGGGTACAAAACGAAATAAAGGCAGAAATAAAGATGTTCTTTGAAACCAATGAGAAGGAATACAAAACATGTCAGAATCTCTGGGACACATTCAAAGCAGTGTGTAGATGGAAATTAATAGCACTAAATGCCCACCAGAGAAACCAGGAAAGATCTAAAATTGACCCCCTAACATCACAATTAAAGGAACTAGAGAAGTAACAACAAACACATGCAAAAGCTAGCAGAAGGCAAGAAATAACTATGATCAGAGCCGAACTGAAGGAGACACAGACACAAAAAAACCCTTTAAAAAAACCAATGAATCCAGGAGCTGGTATTTTGAAAAGATCAAAAAAATTGATAGACCACTAGTAAGACTAACAAAGAGGAAAAGAGAATAATAAAAAAGACACAATAAAATATTACAAAGGGGATATCACCACTGATCCCACAGAAATACAAACAAACATCAGAGAATACTATAAACACCTCTACACAAATAAACTAGAAAATCTAGAAGAAATTAATAAATTCCTGGACACATACAGCCTTCCAAGACTAAACCAGGAAGACGTTGAATCCCAGAATAGACCAATAACAGGCTCTGAAATTGAGGCAATAATTAATAGCTTACCAACCAAAAAAAGTTCAGGACCAGACAGATTCGCAGTTTAATACTACCAGATGTACTAAGAGGAGCTGATACCATTCCTTCTGAAACTATTTCAGTCAATAGAAAAAGAGGGAATTCTCCCTAACTCATTTTATAAGGCCAGCATCATCCTCATACCAAAGTCTGGCAGAGACACAACAGAAAAAGAGAATTTTAGACCAATATACCTGAAGAATATCCGTGCAAAAATCCTCAATAAAGTACTGGCAAACAGAATTCAGCAGCACATCAAAAAGCTTATCCACGAAGATCAAGTTGGCTTTATCCCTGGAATGCAAGGCTTGGTCAACATATGCAAATCAATAAATGTAATTTATCATATAAACAGAATCAAATACAAAAACCACACGATTATCTCAATAGATGCAGAAAAGGTCTTCAACAAAATTCAACAGCCCTTCATGCTAAAAACTCTCAATATGCTAGGTATTGATGGGACATATCTCAAAATAATGAGAGCTATTTATGACAAACCCACAGCCAATATCATACTGAACTGGCAAAAACTGAAAAGACTCCCTTTGAAAACTGGCACAAGAGAGGGGTTTCCTCTCTCACCATTTGTATTCAACATAGTGTTGGAAGCTCTGGCCAGGGCAATAAGGCAGGACAAAGAAATAAAGGGTATTCAATTAGGAAAAGATGAGGTAAAACTGTACCTGTCTGCAGATGACATGATTGTATATTTAGAAAACCCCATGGTCTCAGCCCGAAATCTCCTTAAGCTGATAAGCAGCTTCAGTGAAGTCTCAGGATACAAAATCAATGTGCAAAAATCACAAGCATTCCTATACACCAGTAACAGAAAAACAGAGAGCCACATCATGAGTGAACTCCCATTCACAATTTCTTCAAAGAGAATAAAGTACCTAGGAATCCAACTTACAAGAGATATGAAGGAATTCCTTGTGGAGAACTGCAAACCACAGATCAACAAAATAAAAGAGGATACAAACAAATGGAGGAACATTCCATGCTCATGGATAGGAAGAATTAATATCATGAAAATGGCCAGATTGCCCAAGATAATTTATATATTCAATGCCATCCCGATCAAGCTACCAATGACTTTCTTCAGAGAATTGGAAAAAAACTACTTTAAAGTTCATATGGAAACAAAAAAGAGACTGCATTGCCAAGACAATCCTAATCCAAAAGAACAAAGCTGGAGGGATCATGCTGCCTGACTTCAAATAATACTACAAGGCCACAGTAACCAAAACAGCACGGTACTTGTACCAAAACAGAGATACAGACCAAAGGAACAGAACAGAGCCCTCAGAAATAAAACCACACATCTACAACCATCTGATCTTTGACAAACCTGACAAAAACAAGAAATGGGGAAAGGATTCCCTATTTAATAAATGGTGCTGGGAAAACTGGCCAGCCATATGTAGAAAGCTGAAACTGAATCCCTTCCTTACACCTTATACAAAAATTAATTCAAGATGGATTAAATACTTAAAGGTAAGACCTAAAACCATAAAAACCCTAGAAGAAATCATAGGCCATAACATTCAGGACATAGGCATAGTCAAGGACTTCTTGTCTAAAACAACAAAAGCAATGGAAAAAAGCCAAAATTAACAAATGGGATCTAATTAAACTAAAGAACTTCTGCACAGCAAAAGAAACTACCATCAGAGTGAACAGGCAACCTACAGAATGGGAGAAAAGTTTTACAATCTACCCATCTGACAAAGGGCTAATATCCAGAATCTACAAAAACTTAAAGAAATTTACAAGAAAAAATCAAACAAACCCATCAAAAAGTGGGCAAAGAATATGAGCAGACATTTCTCAAAAGAAGACATTTATGCAGGCAACAGACACATGAAAAAATGCTCATCGTCACTGGCCATCAGAGAAATACAAATCAAAACCTCAATGAGATACCATTTAACTGGTGTCATTTAATGACACCAGTTAAAATGGCAACCATTAAAAAGTCAGGAAACAAAGGATGCTGGAGAGGACGTGGAGAAATAGGAACACTTTTATACTGTTGGTGGGACTGTAAACTAGTTCAACCATTGTGGATGACAGTGTGATGATTCCTCAAAGATCTAGAACTAGAAATATTATTTGACCCAGCCATCCCAGTACTGGGCATATACCTCAAGATTATAAATCATACTACTATCAAGACACATGCACACGTATGTTTACTGTGGTACTATTCACTATAGCAAAGACTTGGAACCAACCCACATGTCCATCAATGGTAGACTGGATTAAAAAAATGTGGAACATATACACCATGGAATACTATGCAGTCATAAAAAAGGATGAGTTCATGTCCTTTGTAGGGACATGCATGAAGCTGGAAACAATCATTCTCAGCAAACTATCACAAGAACAGAAAAACAAACACTGCATGTTCTCACTCATAGGTGGGAATTGAACAAGGAGAACACTTGGACACTGGAAGGGGAACATCACACACCGAGGCCTGTCATGGTGTGGTGGGATGGGGAAGAGATAGCATTAGGAGATATACCTAATGAAAATGACGAGTTAATGGGTGCAGCACACCAATATAGCACATGTGTACATATGTAACAAACCTACATGTTGTGCACATGTACCCCAGAAATTAAAGTACAGTAATAATTCTTAAAAAAATTGTTCCCCTTGGGGTGCCTTAATAACAGCTGAGGCATTAGAGGGATTCCCTCTAGAGTCATCGGCTTTGATTATCTTATGCCTTTTTTCCCCCTATTGACATATAGAGAGAAACAAAGCTACAGAAGCAATAATTCTACTCTAGTCACTGTAGGAACTGGGTAAAATCACCAGTCTTGAAAGCCACGTGTAAATACAGGAGCCATCTGACTAAAGAGTTTTCCTCTTGGGAAATATGCTGTATTGTGAACTGATACTATAGTTTACATTCAATGTGCTGATTTTTCTGAAGTTCTTATCATTACAGATTGAAATGATGATGGTTTGTTTTAGTCCAACTCATTGAAGGTCCAGTTATTCCCTACTACCACCACCAAAAATGTATTCTATAAACTGAAACAAAGTGATGGTACTCTTTTGGAAAAGCCCATCTCCACATCTCTTTCCATCCCCACACCAAGATTTATTTTGACAAAAATAGTTTTAGCGATACCTCAGTGATGACAATCAATGTATTGAGTTGTAATTTTGTAAACATTTATGAAGTTCTGATTAGATCCATCACTGCAGTTAGAAAAACAGTCTCATCTACATGTTGAAAAGGAACGTTATTTCTAGAAAGTGGAGGTGACTGGGAAGGTCCAATTGGAAAACCATTCAGAAGACAAGAAAGTGAATTAGCTAAGTGGAAAGAGATGTTGAATGAAAATTTATGCAAATTTTTGATGACAAACTGCATGTAAATCATAGGTTATGTATAATTCTAAAGACAGAAGATTGATGGCCCTACACTAACCCTAGTGCCAGGGTAAAACATAAGAACATGCATAGCACTAGGGTTTTTCCTAAAACACAAAGTTCCAGAAAACACAACAAAAAAAAAACATAGAAATAATAAACTGAGAGGCTAAGAGACAATAAGAGACTGATGGCCAATAAGACTATCTGGAAGTCACTGAAGAAATAAAGCCATAAACAGAGAAAATAAACCTGAATGGTAATTCGTAGGTTTTCTTCTAGGGTTTTTATGGTTTTAGGTCTAAGTTTAAGTCTTTAATCCATCTTGAATTAATGTTTTTATAAGGTGTAAGGAAAGGATCCAGTTTCAGCATTCTACATATGGCTAGCCAGTTTTCCCAGCACCATTTATTAAATAGGTAATCTTTTCTTCATTGATCATTTTTCTCAGGTTTGTTAAAGATCAGATAGTTGTATATATACAGCATTATTTCTGAGGGCTCTGTTCTGTTCCATTGATCTATATCTCTGTTTTGGTACCAGTGCCATGCTGTTTTGGTTACTGTAGCCTTGTAGTATAGTTTGAAGTCAGGTAGCATGATGCCTCCTGCTTTGTTCTTTTGGCTTAGGATTGATTTGGTGACATGGGCTCCTTTTTGGTTCCATATGAACTTTAAAGCAGTTTTTTCCAATTCTGTGAAGAAAGTAATTGGTAGCTTGATGGGGATGGCATTGAATCTATAAATTACCTTGGGCAGTATGGCCATTTTCACGATATTGATTCTTCCTACCCATGAGCATGGAATGATCTTCCATTTCTTTGTATCCACTTTTATTTCATTGAGCAGTGGTTTGTAGTTCTCCTCAAAGAGGTCCTTCATGTGCCTTGTAAGTTGGATTCCTAGGTATTTTATTCTCTTTGAAGCAATTGTGAATGGGAGTTCACTCATGATTTGGACCTCTGTTTGTCTGTTATTGGTGTATAAGAATGCTTGTGATTTTTGTACGTTGATTTTGTACCCTGAGACTTTGCTGAAATTGCATATCAGCTTACGGAGATTTTGGGCTGATACAGTGGGGTTTTCTAGATAAACAATCATGTCTGCAAACAAGGACAATTAGACTTCCTCTTTTCCTAATCGAATACCCTTTATTTCCTTCTCCTGCCTAATTGTCCTGGCCAGAACTTCCAACACTGTGTTGAATAGGAGTGGTGAGAGAGGGCGTCCCTGTCTTGTGCCAGTTTTCAAAGGGATTGCTTCCAGTTTTTGACCATTCAGTATGATATTGGCTGTGTGTTTTTCATAGATAGCTCTTATGATTTTGAGATACATCCCATCAATACCTAATTTATTGAGAGTTTTTAGCATGAAGGGTTGTTGAATTTTGTCAAAGGCTTTTTCTTCATCTATTGAGATAATCATTTGTTTTTTGTCTTTGGTTCTGTTTATGTGCTGGATTACATTTATTGATTTGAGTATATTGAACCAATCTTACATCCCAGGGATGAAGCCCACTTGATCATGGTGGATAAGCTTTTTGATGTGCTACTGGATTAGGTTTGCCAGTATTTTACTGAGGATTTTTGCATCAATGTTCATCAAGGATATTGGTCTAAAATTCTCTTTTTGGGTTGGGTCTCTGCCCAGCTTTGGTATCAGGATGATGCTGGCCTCATAAAATGAGTTAGGGAAGATTCCCTCTTTTTCCATTGATTGGAATAATTTCAGAAAGAATGGTACCAGTTCCTCCTTGTACCTCTGGTAGAATTCGGCTGTGAATCCATCCCATCCTGGACTCTTTTTAGTTGGTAAGCTATTGATTATTGCCACAATTTCAGATCCTGTTATTGGTCTATTCAGAGATTCAACTTCTTCCTGGTTTAGTCTTGGCAGGGTGTATGTGTTGAGGAATTTATCCATTTCTTCTAGATTTTCTAGTTTATTTGCATAGAGGTGTTTATATTATTCTCTGATGATAGTTTGTATTTCTGTGGGATCGGTGGTGATATCGCCTTTATCATTTTTTATTGCATCTATTTGATTCTTCTCTCTTTTTTTCTTTATTAGTCTTGCTAGCAGTCTATCAATTTTGTTGATCCTTTCAAAAAACCAGCTCCTGGATTCATTGATTTTTTGAAGAGTTTTTGTGTCTCTATTTCCTTCAGTTCTGCTTTGATTTTAGTTATTTCTTGCCTTCTGCTAAGTTTTGAATGTGTTTTTTCTTGCTTTTCTAGTTCTTTTAATTGTGATGTTAGGGTGTCAATTTTGGATCTTTCCTGCTTTCTCTTGTGGGCATTTAGTGCTATAAATTTACCTCTACACACTGCTTTGAATGTGTCCCAGAGATTCTGGTATATTATGTCTTTGTTCTCGTTGGTTTCAAAGAACACCTTTATTTCTGCTTTCATTTCATTATGTACCCAGTAGTCATTCAGGGTCAGGTTGTTCAGTTTCCATGTAGTTGTGCAGTTTGAGTGAGTTTCTTAATCCTGAGTTCTAGTTTGATTGCACTGTGGTCTGAGAGACAGTTTGTTATAATTTCTGTTCCTGTACATTTGCTGAGGAAAGCTTTACTTCCAACTATGTGGTCAATTTTGGAATAGGTGTGCTGTGGTGCTGAAAAAAATGTATATTCTCTTGATTTGGGTTGGAGAGTTCTGTAGATGTCTATTAGGTCTGCTTGGTGCAGAGCTGAGTTCAATTCCTGGGTATCCTAGTTAACTTTCTGTCTCGTTGATCTGTCTAATGTTGACAGTGGGGTGTTAAAGTCTCCCATTATTATTGTGTGGGAGTCTAAGTCTCTTTGTAGGTCACTCAGGACTTGCTTTATGAATCTGGGTGCTCCTGTATTGGGTGCATATATATTTAGGATAGTTAGATCTTGTTGAATTGATCTCTTTACCATTATGTAATGGCCTTGTTTGTCTCTTTTGATCTTTGTTGTTTTAAAATCTGTTTTATGAGAGACTAGGATTGCAACCTCTCTCTCTTTTTGTTTTCTATTTGCTTGGTAGGTCTTCCTCCATCCTTTTATTTTGAGCCTATGTGTTTCTCTGCATGTGAGATGGGTTTCCTGAATACAGCACAATGATGGGTCTTGACTCTTTATGCAATTTGCCAGTCTGTGTCTTTTAATTGGACCATTTAGTCCATTTACATTTAAAGTTAATATTCTTATGTGTGAATTTGATCCTGTCATTATGATGTTAGCTGATTATTTTGCTCATTAGTTGATGCAGTTTCTTCCTAGCCTCGATCGTCTTTACAATTTGGCATAATTCTGCAGTGGCTGGTACCGTTTGTTCCTTTTCATGTTTAGTGCTTCCTTCAGGAGCTCTTTTAAGGCAGACCTGGTGGTGGCAAAATCTCTCAGCATTTGCTTGTCTGTAAAGTATTTTATTTCTCCTTCACTTACGAAGCTTAATTTGGCTCGATATGAAATTCTGGGTTGAAAATTCTTTTCTTTAAGAATGTTGAATATTGGCCCCCACTCTCTTCTGGCTTGCAGAGTTTCTGTCGAGAGATCCGCTGTTATTCTGATGGGCTTCCCTTTGTAGGTAACCCAACCTTTCTCTCTGGCTGCCCTTAACATTTTTTCCTTCATTTCACCTTTTCGTGAATGTGACAATTATGTGTCTTGGAGTTGCTCTTCTCGAGGAGTATCTTTGTGGCATTCTCTGTATTTCCTGAATCTGACTGTTGGCCTTCCTTGCTAGATTGGGGAAGTTCTCCTGGATAATATCCTGCAGAGTGTTTTCCAACTTCTTTCCATTCTCCCCATCACTTTCAGGTACACCAATCAGACGTAGATTTGGTATTTTCACATAGTCCCACATTTCTTGGAGGCTTTGTTCATTTCTTTTTACTAGGCATTACCATTCAGGACATAGGCATGGACAAGGACTTCATGTCTAAAACACCAAAAGCAATGGCAACAAAAGCCAAAGTTGACAAATGGGATCTAATTAAACTAAAGAGCTTCTGCACAGCAAAAGAAACTACCATCAGAGTGAACAGGCAACCTAAAAAATGGGAGAAAATTTTCACAACCTACTCATCTGACAAAGGGCTAATATCCAGAATCTACAATGAACTCAAACAAATATACAAGAAGAAAACAGAAAACCCCATCTACAAGTGGGTGAAGGACATGAACAGACAATTCTCAAAAGAAGACATTTATGCAGCCAAAAAACACATGAAAAAATGCTCACCATCACTGGCCATCAGTGAAGTGCAAATCAAAACCACAATGAGATACCATCTCACACCAGTTAGAGTGGCAATCATTAAAAAGTCAGGAAACAACAGGTGCGGGGGAGGATGTGGAGAAATAGGAACATTTTTACACTGTTGGTGGGACTGTAAACTAGTTCAACCATTGTGGAAGTCAGTGTGGCAATTCCTCAGGGATGTAGAACTGGAAATACCATTTGACCCAGCCATCCCATTACTGGGGTATATACCCAAAGGACTACAAATCATGCCGCTATAAAGACACATGCACATGTATGTTTATTGTGGCACTATTCACAATAGAAAAGTCTTGGAACCAACCCAAATGTCCAACAATGTTAGACTGGATTAACAAAATGTGGCACATATATACCATGGAATACTATGCAGCCATAAAAAATGATGAGTTCATGTCCTTTGTAGGGACATGGATGAAACTGGAAATCAGCATTCTCAGTAAACTATCACAAGGACAAAAAAGTAAACACCGCATGTTCTCACTCATAGTGGGAATTGAACAGTGAGAACACATGCACACAGGGAGGGGAATATCACACTCTGGGGACTGTTGTGGGGTAGGGGGATGGGGGAGGGATAGCATTAGGAGATATACTTAAGGCTAAATGACGAGTTAATGGGTGCAACACACCAGCATGGCACATGCAGACATATGTAACAAACCAGCACATTGTCCACATGTACCCTAACACTTAAAGTATAATAATAATAAAATAAATAAAATAAAAAACTTTCTAAAATAAAATAAAAATAAGTAAATAAATGAATAAAAAAGAAAAAAATAAACTATGTTTAAAAAACTGCAGGGACATGATCAGGTCATGTCATACAGTGCAATTTGGGTTGAGTGGTTCAGATGAAGCCAGAATCTACAAATAATATATAGGTAGCAGGGATCCACTTCCATTTACACTTCCTGTATAACAAAATTTTGGCATTCTTTTTTAATGAAGTAATACTGTAACAGAGTTCATGCTGATGACAAACTTCAAGTTATCTTTCGCTTTCTGTGGCCCCTTCTCTTCCTTTCTTCCTTCCTTGCTTCCCTGCTTCCTTCCTTCTCTCCTTCTTTCCTCATTTTAAATTAGAAGTCCAATTGAACCATGCCTTGTGCTTTTTTTTTTTTGACCTAATGTACAGGCTTTAAAATATTACTGATTATACCATAATATCAGGTGGCCAAAGAAAGACAGTGAATAATCCAATCTGATTTAGTTTGCCTTTGATTTGAAACTTAAGGCCACGAAATGATATCATTCCCAGCACCCTGAGTAGGAGTCATGCCACCACAGAAATGGGTGATAATTTATTTAACCACTTAGTTTTGAAGTCTTCAAGAACTTGGTTGAAATAAAGATGGTGAAGACTACCAATAAAATGAGCTAAGACTTAAAGATCAAGCAGAGGTAAGGCACTGCAATTTTGAATTGGTAAAGCTGATGTTGTGTTACTAATTTGCTCTGAGAAAATGACATGGAGCAAGATTTGAGACCATCAAAAACAAACAAAGAAAGGTACTTAATTGAATTTAAAGAAGTTAGATGACTTTAAATTTATGTAAAGATATTGTAAAATCTATGCCTGATTTCACAAAATTAAACTGAATGTTTTATAATAAAAGGAACTTGTTTTGAGTTTTAAAGTCACACAACCATACCCACACAATATTTTTGTTAATTAATGGAAAAGAACGCAAGTTCTACCTATTGATATAGTGGCCAAATAATAAAAATGAACACACAACTCAAATATTTCTGCACACACATATGCATTCTAAGTGACAAAGAGGGTTACTTCTATGTAGATTGAATACAAATGTTTCAATTATGTGTCTTGTTCTTCTGTTTAAAAACAAGGAATAAACACAGGCAAAACAAGAAGTAACCACAGTAAATATATATATATATATATATATATATATATATATATATATATATATATATATATATTTTAACTGAAGTAGAGAATAAGTCTGCATGATGTCACTGGGAAATCCACAAGGGCTAAACTTAAATGAATATACATAAGATGCTAAGAGATATGTCTTAAAGCAATATTTGCAAAGTAAACACAGTCTTTTCACTTACTTCACATGTGATACATTGGTCCAGGAGTGCGAGGAGAGCCATTGCTTGTCCCTGCACTGATCTTCAGTCACAGGCTATGACAGTGGTAGTGAAAATTAGATAAAGGTCTGATATAGAACATTCAGATTGAATGGAAGACAATATGCATTTGCAGATATCAGGCAGAGTGCAAATGTTCCATATTTGCAATGACTATGGTTTGTTTGGAAAAAAAAAAAGTTTTTGAATGCTGGGAGAGGTAAGTTATACCATTACAGATCTAAGACATCTGTAGAGGGAAATTCATCATAAGCCACAAGTCTTGACAGCTGGAACTTGACTGATAGCTCATACAAATATTCCCCTCTGGTGACTATGGTTATGAATATGTAGTGTATACTTAAAAAACTTGCTCAGAGAGTAGACTTTTATTGTTCTCCCCCAAAACAAACAAAAAACACCCTAAACAGATACCAAACACCATGCAATTATCTTAAAGGGTACTAGAAAGAAATGACAAATTTCCTATACACGAATGGCATTTACACTAGAAAGAATTTTCTAAAAAGCAACAATTAAACATAAAGAAGAAGGGTTTTTTTCAAGCCATGATCTAAACTAATATATTTTTTAAAAAACTATCATTAAAGTATGAGTGTGAAATAAAGATCCTTTATAATATACAAAACTTGAAAGGACGTAGTAGAGACAACTGACAAAATTTCTTAAGGTTAAGTTTCAGGAAAGAGGAAATATCACACAAAAGGGAAAATTCCAGAATTAAGCTGAGTAAATAAATTAATAAAGAGGAACATATTCCTAAGCTAGCATAATAAGGTAAACAGTAACACTAACAATTAGTAATTAAGCAGTATATGTAAGGTGCACCTAAAATTCTAAACAATATGATTAGAATCTAATTACAATTTAATTGATAGAGTTTATGAGAACAAACAAAATTATGAGCCATATAAAAAGGAATGTAGTAAAAAAAAAACCCCAAAATTTTCAAGGAAAAGTGTTAAATTTTATTGACAGGCATAATAAATGAAAGCAAAAATATACATAAAAATGTGTGCCAAGCAATTGTTAACAATCTTCACATGATAAGATGTCTCTTTCTATATTAATATATAAATTCAGGCAATAATAATAAAAAATTACAGCAAGATGCTTCATGCACATTGACAAGATTATTCTAAATATGGAATTGAAAAGGGCTAGGCAAATTTGTAGTAAGCGAAGGAGAATGATGGTATTTAAGAGAAAGATGGAAAACAGAACTATATTTAATTTATTTATTTATTTATTTATTTACGATAGAGTTTTGCTCTCGTTGCCAAGGCTGGAGTGTAGTGATGCAATCTTGTTTCATTGCAACCTCTGCCTTCCAGTTTCAAGTGACTCTCCTACCTCAGCCTCCCGAGTAGCTGGGTGATGCCTGCCCCCACACCCAGCAAATTTTTGTATCTTTAGTAGAGACATGGTTTCACCATGTTGGCCAGGCTATTCTCAAATTCTGACCTTGTGATCAATCCCACTCAGCCTCCCAAACTGGTGGGTTTACAAGTGTGGGCCACCACATCTGGCTGGCTAAGGGCTCTTTAATAGTGAACACTTCTATACAGTTATTTCTAAATGTGATAGTATGGAAAAATCTTTTGCAAATAGAAGTAACCTGGAAGTAAATACACTATTGTGACAGAAGTTACAGTCTAAGCAATGCTGAATTAATGTATTTTTCAAAAATATCCTTAGAAAAAATTTGAAGGCAAATTGACTAAACACATTTGTCAATGACATACAAAATAAATATTTATGTTATGGTATACACAAGAGTAAATGGATGATTTTAAAAATACATGTAAAAATCAAAAATGCCAAATTGCTAGAAGAAAATATTAGAAAATAATTTATAGTATCAGAAAAATACTGTTAGTATGGTTTAAAAGGCTTTACTAAAAAATAGAAATTTTATCCGAGTGTAGTGGCTCACTACTGTAATCCCAGGACTTTGGGCGGCCAAGGTGGGCAGATCACAAGGTCAAGAGATCGAGACCATCCTGGCCAGCATGGTGAAACTTGTCTGTACTAAAAATACAAAAGTCAGCCAGGTGTGACGTTGGGTGCAACCAAGAAGAACAGACAGGAAAAGACAAATAAGACACCTCAGCACAGAGAGACGTGAAGGGAAAGTCTCCTGAGTAACTGCCAAACTTCTCTTCATACAATGGGCCCCAGAAAAGTGCTGGTCCCTATTAGACACATTCCTTTCCCTTCAGGTGCACTAAGTTAGGGAAGCTAAATGCATACTGGAGGTATAAGCCTGCAGCTGCAGAAAGGTGTATGGGAACAGACACACAACTCTCTCTCCCAGACAAGCACACAAAAGAGATAGAGAAGCAGTCCAAGCCTCTGATAAACTTTCCCACCCTGAATCCTTAAAAACTCTTAGTCTCTAAGAAAGTGTGCCTCTGACTTAACTCAGCCAGAAGGCGCCCTCTAAAATAAATCTGTCCTCACTGGTGAGCCACCTTTTTGTGTTTCTTTCATCTTTATTTCTTACAATCATAATAAATGTAAGTGATCTAAACTAACTCATTAACTATCAGCTAAATAATACTTACAAGAGGGAAACCTAATGCATCAAGTGCATGGGGACTGAAAATAAAAAAGATAGAAACAAATAAGCTAGGTAAATACTAACCAATAGAAAGATGATATGTTTATGTTAATTTTATAAATGGTTATTTTATGTGTCAGTTTGACTGGGCGACTCTGCACCCAGATGTGTAGTCAGGCATTATTCTGCTGTGTCTGTGAGGGTGTTTCTGGATGAGATTAATGTTTTAGTTAATAAGTAAAGAAAGATAGAAGACTTGGGAGAACAAACAGGATAAAATAAAGGAGAATTATTCCTGCCAGACTGTATTTGAGCTAGGGTTTTGAATTTTTCTGCCCTTAGTTTCAAACTAAAGCTTTGGCTCTTCCCAGATCTAAAGGTTGTCAGCCTTCAAACTGGGAACACACCATTGGCCATCCAGATTCTCTGGCCTTTGCACTCAGACTACAACTATACTATCAATCCTCCTGGGTCTCCAAATTGCCAACTGTGTTTACTAGAACTTGCCAGCCTTTGTAATTGCAGGAACCAACTCTAGTTGTATATATACATTGTGTATATATGTGCAAATATACACATGCATGCATGTATCCATATGTGTGTGTATAAATATATATATATACATATTTGTGGGCATCTGTGTGTATGCACACACACATATATGCATCGTATTTATTTCTGCTACTGCAGAGAATCCAGAATAATACAACCCCCAAAATGGATTATTTCAATAAAAATTTCTTGGAGATTGATAGGTCAGGTTTAAAAAACATTAAAAACAAGTTTTGAAAAATTAAATAAATATTATAATAGATACATATCAACTGCTAAGTCCTATAATTAGAAAAAAAAATATTCTCAAACACAAACGAAACTTCACTATTACCACTTTATCTTTGGTCACTTGATAGTAAGGAGGCAAGTCTTAACAAATGTCAAATAATCAGCACCATAAACACCACAAATTCTTTGACCTCATGCAATTAGTTTGAAGTCAATTACAAATAACTGTTTCAGGCACTGTTTACTGGAAAAATGAAAAAAAAAAAACACAAGAAAGCAGTTCTCATGAATCTTTTGGATCTATACATCAAACAAAAATAAAAGTATTCAAATGTGCTCACATATGTATAGAATGATATCTGTAAGATCTTACCACATTACTTTTTGTTATAGCAAAAGCCTTGAAATGACCTAGTTGTTCATCATGAAATAAGGAATTTCTTTAGTACAGTATTTTGCCTCCATAAATGGTATGTGATACCGTTAGCATTACTAAAGAGAACAAAGTTGCTCTTTCTTGATAAAGTAGTATTAGGATAAATAAGGTAGCTACAGAACAGCACACAGAGTATACACTCATTTTATCTTAAAAATGGTATGTTTTAATATATATTTCTGAGAAATTCAACAAACTTCTATTAGGGACAACTTCAGAATGGACAATTATACATCTGGGCTCACGTACTCTGTGGTATTGTCTAAGATTTTTTTTCTTTCGTATCGTCTATATATTTACAACTTAAAATACTAGTTAAAACATACAATGAATCAAAGAACCCCAGCCTAAAAATATGTCTTCTGAAATGTTGTCAAATGGCTTTCAGATCCTTCCACAAGTGACCTTTTTCCTTTGGTTTCAGCACAGGAATATGCATTGGAATACTCTCCAATAGAATCCATCCTCATGAAAGTATACCATTTGGTGTCATCAGTAAATTAATCTGAAAAGGAGAATTGTATTTTCAAACCATAATTCTCTGAACTAAAGACACTGGGTGCCAGGGAAAGGAAAGGAGACACCTGGAAAGAAGAAGGTGAGCTAAAGACACTCATACCTCCTAGGTGACAATTTTGTTCTGACAACAAAATTTCAGATGGAGACTTCACCAAATGACCTTAAAACTCTTGAAAGATTTCCTGCAATCCCTGTTTCTTCAGATAAGAGTGTCAATCTTGGCAGTATTCTTCACTGTAATACCTGGTCTGAAGGGAAAAATGATTGAGATTCTGGGGAAAGTGAATAGAGAACTCTGATGAAAGCAATGGTTAACACAGGCCTCAAATTTAAATGCATTAAATTTACATAAAAATAATTTTCATAAAAGCAGTATAATTTTAATTTTATTGTATTCATCACCTTCAGACACTGTTTATTTTGGAAAAGTGATTTTTTTTTTTTTTTTTTTTGCAATTCACATCAGTTTCTTCACAGAACAGCTGGAGTTTTGCAAAGTCAATGTTTGAGTAAGTACCATTCTCTGCTAGTATTACTTATTTCTTTGTCAGGAGATAAATGTTCCTTAAAACTGCCCACATGAAGCTATATTAAGTAAGAAAGTTAAATGATGCCTTTGTTTTACAGAAAATTACAAGGCAAACAGAATGAATTGTTATTATATGATCTTTAAAAATGGCATACACAAGTATTAGATATCTTATACCCCACTTCACACATGTGAGATTAGAGTCTCAAAATAGGTAGCTTATCTTAAAGTCTAATATCAGATTACAGAACTTCCTCTTTCTACAATATTGTGCTATCTCCCTTTAAGAACCAGCTGGGAAATCATTAAGAATTGAAAATGTCAGAAAGAGGGAATCCTCCCTAACTCATTTTATGAGGCCAGCATCATCCTGATACCAAAGTCGGGCAGAGACAGAACAAAAAAAAGAGAATTTTAGACCAATATCCCTGATGAACATCGATGCAGAAATCCTCAATAAAATACTGGCAAACTGAATCCAGCAGCACATCAAAAAGCTTATCCACCATGACCAGGTGGGTTTCATCCCTGGGATGCAAGGCTGGCTCAACATACACAAATCAATAAACATAATCCAGCATATAAACAGAACCAATGACAAAAACCACATGATTATCTCAATAGATGCATAAAAGGCCTTTGACAAAATTCAACAACTCTTCATGCTAAAAACTCTCAATAAATTAGGTATTGATGGGACATATCTTTTTTTTTTTTTTTTTTTTTTTGATGGAGTCTCACTCTGTCACCTAGGCTGGAAGTGCAGTGGCACGATCTTTGCTCACGGCAACCTCCACCTCCCAGGTTCAAGCAATTCTCCTGTCTTAGCCTCCCAAGTAGCTGGGACTACAGGCACTTGCCACCATGCCTGGCTAATTTTTATATTTTTAGTAGAGACGGGATTTCACCATGTTGGCCAGGCTAGTCCCGATCTCCTGACCTTGTGATCCACCCGCCTCGGCCACCCAAATTGCTGGGATTACAGGAGTGAGCCACCGTGCCCTGCCTGATGGTACATATCTCAAAATAATAAGAGCTATCTATGAAAAACACACAGCCAATATCATACTGAATGGTCAAAAACTGGAAGCATTCCCTTTGAAAACTGGCACAAGACAGGGATGCCATCTCTCACCACTCCTATTCAACATAGTGTTGGAGTTTCTGGCCAGGGCAATTAGGCAGGAGAAGGAAATAAAGGGTATTCTTTTAGGAAAAGAGGAAATCAAATTTTCCCTGTTTGCAGATGACATGATCGTATATCTAGAAAACCCCATTGTTTCAGCCCAATATCTCCTTAAGCTGATAAGCAGCTTCAGCAAAATCTCAGATTACAAAAACAAGGTGCAAAAATCACAAGCATTCTTAGACGCCAATAACAGACAAACAGAGAGCCAAATCATGAGTGAATTCCCATCCACAATTGCTTCAAAGACAATAAAATAGCTAGAAATCCAACTTACAAGGGATGTGAAGGACCTCTTCAAGGAGAACTACAAACCACTGCTCAATGAAATAAAACAGGTTACAAACAAATGGAAGAATATTCCATGCTCATGTGTAGGAAGAATCAATATCATGAAAATGGCCATACTGCCCAAGGTAATTTATAGATTCAATGTCATCCCCATCAAGCTACCAATGACTTTCTTCACAGAATTGGAAAAAACTATTTTAAAGTTCATATAGTACCAAAAAAAAAAGCCCAAATTGCCAAGTCAATCCTAAGCCAAAGAACAAAGCTGGAGGCATCAAGCTACCTGACTTCAAACTGTACTACAAGGCTGCAGTTACCAAAACAGCATGGTAATTGTACAAAAGCAGAGATATAGACCAATGGAACAGAACAGAGCCTCAGAAGTAATGCCGCATATCTACAACCATCTGATCTTTGACAAACCTGACAAAAACAAGAAATGGGGAAATGATCCCCTATTTAATAAATGGTGCTGGGAAAACTGGCTAGCATATGTAGAAAGCTGAAACTGAATTCCTTCCTTACACCTTATACAAAAATTAATTCAAGATGGATTAAATACTTAAATGTTAGACCTAAAACCATAAAAACCCTAGAAGAAATCATAGGCAATGCCATTCAGGACATAGGCATGGGTAAGGACTTCATGTCTAACACACCAAAAACAATGGCAACAAAAGCCAAAGTTGACAAATGGGATCTAATTACATTAAAGAGCTTCTACACAGCAAAAGAAACTACTATCAGAGTTTAACGGGCAACCTACAGAATGGGAGAAAATTGTTGCAATCTACTCATCTGACAAAGGACTGATATCCAGAATCCACAAAGGACTCAAACAAACGTCCAAGAAAAAAACAAACAACCCTATCAAAATTGGGGGAAGGATATGAACAGACACTTCTCAAAAGAAGACATTTATGCAGGCAACAGACACATAAAAAATGCTCATCATCACTGACTATCAGAGAAATGCAAATTAAAACCACAATGAGATAGCTTCTCACACCAGTTAGAATGGTGATCATTAAAAAGTCAGGAAACAACAGGTGCTTGAGAGGATTTGGAGAAATAGAAACACTTTTACACTGTTGGTGGGACTGTTAACTAGTTTACCCATTGTGGAAGTCAGTGTGGCGATTCCTCAGGGATCTAGAACTAGAAATACTATTTGACTCAGCCATCCTGTTACTAGGTATATACCCAAAGGATTACAAAACATGCTGCTATAAAGACACGTGAACACATATGTTTATTGTGGCACTATTGACAATAGCAAAGACTTGGAACCAAGCCAAATGTCCAACAATGATAGATTGGATTAAGAAAATGTGGCACATATGCAGGATGGAATAATATTCAACCATAGAAATTGATGAGTTCATGTCCTTTGTAGGGACATGGATGAAGCTGGAAACCATCATTCTCAGCAAACTATCGGAAGGACCAAAAACCAAACACTGCAAGTTCTCACTCATAGGTGGGAATTGAACAATGAGAACACATGGACACAGGAAGGGGAACATCACACACCTGGGCCTATTGTGGGGTGTGGGGAGGGTGGAGGGATAGCATTAGGAGATATTCCCAATATTCAATGATGAGTTAATGGGTTTAGCACACCAACATGGCACATGTATACATATGTAACTAACCTGCATGTTGTGTACATGTACCCTAAACCTTAAAGTATGATAAAAAAAATTGAAAATGTCATTTTCTTGAATATCTCTAAGGTGAGCCAAAAATCTAAATTTTCTGTGGATATATTGTCATGTGCAATTTCACCAAAACTTTTACAAATTTAACCATAGTTATACTTCAGTGGCCTACATGTTTATCCAATTCCTGCACACCTGCTTTAACACAGAGAAATTTGTAAGTTAATACAAGTATTAACTCTAATCATTATAGACGCTGACATCTGAAGATGCATTTCAATCTTCCATGAATATGTGAAATTCAAAAATTTGGTATGGTCTCCAAAATGTCAATGTATTCTTAGTAGCAGTGGATCATTTACAGAAGGTAATTTTGCCACAGTGGTCAAATATTCTTGCTAAAACCTGCTATTTTGTAGCCATACATAGCATTAACTGACGCATAGTGTATAGCCATAAACGTGTTCCTAAAGAAAATGTTCAGAAATAAGTTTCTTAATTTTTGCTTAATTGCACACTAACAGGTTAATTACTGTTGTGAATTGCTGGATAGTTGGAGTAGTATTTACCAAGAAAGAGAAAGAAGATAAAGTCATAAGATTTGAGAAGGTGGGAGTGAGGAAAAGATAAGGTATTTATTCCTGACTCCTGACTTGAGGTTCTTTGTTTCATTGTTTTCTTTTTGTTGTTATTTGAGTTGTTTTACTTTATCTTGTGTGTCAGACCAGAGTGTCACAAACATCCCCAAATAATTACATGGGTCATAAATAAATACATCCAGATACTTCTCGTTATTTTCTTTCAAAATCCTGGTTCAGATAAGAGTGAAATGAGTCCTGGACAACCAGTAATTTTAACAAGTATGCTAAGTGATTTTTACCAAAATAACAATTGTGAAATATTTAGAAAACCATGCAAGAGCTAGGTAATCAATATTGAATAATTGATTCTAACTGTAAGGGTAAAGGATTATATTGAAATGAGTATTTAAAGCAAGTTTTATCATGAAGATAGAATTCAGCAATTTAGTTAGTGCCTTCTAATTAGTATCTTTAAAGTATGTTTTAATAAAGTGGCAAAATTTTTTTTTCATTAGAAGTTAGCATTATGGCCACAAATGACATCTGAGATAGCTTTTTGAAAATCTTCAGATCGTAACTTTTAAAAATTATCTTGGGGGTTTTTAAAATTCCAGAAAATCACTAAGAAAAATACACATAAAAATCCCAGTATCCAAAATTATCAAAATAACTCTTACAAATAGATAAGAAAATATATAGATAAACTAGCCCAGTAGAAGAAAGCAGGACAGGTAAATAGATCCATTTTAGGAAAGAGGAAAGTCAAATGACCAATGAAAAGTGGCTAGATACTTGAACTCATTAGTAATCCGGCGATATAAATCAAAACCACATTATGTTCCACCTTTTGCTCATTACCTCGACAACTATTAAATGAATAATACCGAATGTAGTCAAGGGTGTAAGGAATGTAACTTGGTGCCATCAATCACAGGACTATCTAATTATATTTAGTAAAATTAGGGTGACTAAAACTTTTATTGTTCCAATGGAAACTTTTTTTTAGAATAAAGAGTACTAACATACAAAATTATTTAATATTTATTATATGATTTCATTACAGGCAATTTTTTATTGTATCGATGGATTTATGAAATAGTTATCTTCCAACTATTTTTGAAAATAAAATCCCTTTAAATTATTATTCATTTATTTTTATTTACTTATTTTTGAGACAAAGTCTCACTCTGTCACCCAGCCTGGAGTGCAGTGGCAGGATCTCAGCTCGCTGCAAGCTCCAATTCCCAGGTTCACACCATTCTCCTGCCTCAGCCTCCCAAGTAGCTGTGACTACAGGCACCCGCCACCACGCCCATCTAAGTTTTTGCATTTTTAGTAGAGAGGGTTTCACCGTGTTAGCCAGGATAGTCTTGATTTTCAAACAGAAAATCGGATTAAAAAGTGGTTTGAATTTTTAATCAATCATTGGGACCAAAATAAAGTCTTGATCTCCTGACCTCGTGATCCGCCCACGGCGGCCTCCCGAAGTACTGGGACTACAGGCCTGAGCCATCGCTCCCCGCCCCTTTCAAAAATTTAAAACCACAATTACATACCTTGAGGCAAAATGGGAAAACAACTTCTTTATATTTATTATTTAAATATTAAAAAGAGTAGGCAGAATAATTATTTAGAACATATTTATAAGAATTAATCTTTTTCTTAACAATAATCTGTAGCTATTTTCTGGAAAATGCATTTGTTTTAATATTATATTGATCTTTAAATAAAGTTACTTGAAAGATTTCCAAAGTTCCTTCTTCTTGTCAGTAACAAAAGTTATCAACAATGTTTAGCTTTTTAAGTGAACTTTAAAAACACTTTTGTCATATTGTTAATTTTTTTTTTCTGGCACAATAATATTTCCACAACTATATTTTGCTCCTAATGATTGATTAAAAATTCAAACCGCTTTTTAATCCGATTTTCTGTTTGAAAAATCTAAATGGCATTATTCAACTCTTTTGGACTTTCTTCTGTAGCTAATGGAGCTCACATGCTAACAATTACTGATGTATATTTCTTAAGTGCAGAAAAATTAGAATTAAAAATGTACACAATTGATTTAAAAAAATAGTAATTTGACGTAAATAAAAAGTCAAGCATATAGAATTATATGCTTAATTTTTCCAAATTTATGTATTAAATCTGTGAAAATACCATCTTCAGGCATAGTTTTCTTAATGTAACTAAGTATTACCTTTTGAAATAGTAGCTGTTTTGCTGGTTTTTCCCCTCAGATCCCTATATTCTGGATTTCAGGTTATCACTTTTAGCCTTGTGGTCCCAACATGGACTACAAATCTTTATGATTACATCATGTGTTTATTAGCACTTTTCAATGCATAATTTGATTGCAAGGGAAATCAAGTAGTTAGTAATTCAATATCTACTTGCATTTTTAGGTCATTGCTGCTGAAAAAGATTTTTTTAAAATACTCATTAGCAAACAGCCCATAAATATTTGTAGGTATATGAGAGATGACAAAACCAATGTGTTCAGACCAATTAACTACTTTCTGTGTGCTAAGCTTCTATTTCCAGCACATAAGTTATGTATATCTAGCCTATTTTACCTTCATTTTCCCCAAACCTACCATATGATGATCTGGGAGTGTCATGTTAAGTGGACCAAACAGAAAAAAAAACAAAAAAAAAACAAAAAAACTGTGTCAGATATTTCTCCCACCACCAGGCAAGATGGAAAGAAACCAATATTTTAATAAACTTAAAAATATGTAGGTAATGCCAAGTTCATGATAATGGCACCTCTGGAAATGGAAGAAAGAAAACTAACCTGAGGTCATATATTTCAATTACAACCAGTGGTAATGTAAATAGAAAAATGAATGTATTTATAGCTGTTATTATTAAGTGGGGTTAAATTGGTATTTGTTATATTATTTTCTATTTGTATATATTTTTTAAACTTTACTCAAAAACAAAATAATTATATAATGAACAATATACCATTTACATTGGAATCACCTTGTGAATTAATTGCTTAAAAATTTCCCTGTATCCATTGCCGCTTCCAAGGAATTAAAAAAAATTAAAAATTAGAACATGATATTTTTCAAAAAAAAAAAAAAAAAAACCTTTACAAGTAGGAAATAAAATATGTTACTAGCACATCACATTTTTTGACTCATTATCCATGTAAAATCATTTTGTAGTGGAAGACAGAAGGACAGGCAAAATTTCACATATAAGTAGAGGAAATAATTTTATGTTTATTTAAAATAACTTCTTAAGACATATTAGTGGCAAAGAAACATAAGAAAAGTGCTCAGCATCACTGATCATCAGAGAAATCCAAATCAAAATCACAGCAAGATACTATCTTACACCCAGTGAGAATGACTATTATTATTAAAAAGCCAAAATAATAATAATAATAATAATAATAATAATAATAATAATAATAATAATAATAATAATGTATGTGGGCAAGGTTACAGGGAAAAAGGAACTCTTATACATGGGTGGTGAGAATGTTCAGTCACTGTGGAAGGCAGTATGGGGATTTCTAAAAGAACTAACAATAGAACTACCATTCTACCCAGCAATGCTATTACTCAGTGTATATGCTCAAAGGAAAATAAATCATTAAAGCTACCAAAAAGAAACACAATTTCTCATATTCGTCAGCATAGCAAACACATGGAGTCAACCTAGGAGCACATCCATTGTGGATGGGATACAGAAAATGTCTTATGTATGAACCTGGAATAGTAGGCAGCCATATAAAGAACAAAATCATGTCCTTTGCAGAAACATGGGTGTAGCTGGAGGTCATTAACCTAAGCAAATTAATGAGGAAAGAGAAAATCAAATATAGAATATACTCACTTATAAATAGGAGCTAAAACTTGGGTGCACACAGAAATAAAGATAGGAATATTAGACACTGGGGTTTCCAAAAAGGGGACAGAGGGAGAGGGGCAGGGGCTGAAAAATCTTCCTGTTGGGTACAACTTTCCCTATCTGGATGATGGGATCAGTAGAAGGATAAACATCATGCAATATGCCTTTGTAACAAGCCTGAACATGTACTCTCTGAATCTATAATAAAAATAGAAATAAAAATAAAATAAAAAATATTATTAATGGAAATTATTATATTATAGAATTGGCATGATTGCAGTGATGCATAATTGAAGCATGCTAACAAAATCTATATAAGCTTTATGGAAGCAGTGAAAAGCCTCCTATCTTTAAAAGTATAAAAGTGGGATGGCTACCTTTATGCAAATAAACTAGACTTCAATTACACTAATAGAGCAACAGCTGAGTCAATCAAATAATAATAGACAAGTTATAATTGATTTTGAGATTCTACCTTATTATATTATCTTTAAAATCATATCCCAAGTTCTCTTCTATTTTGAGAAACATCACTCTACATATATATAGAACAAAGATTGATTTTGCAGATCAGCATGATTTTAATAGAGAAAACTTCATCTTCAAATCTGATAAGAACTTTCCAATCCATAAAACACTATTAGAAAAAACTATCAATCAGGCTAGACACACATTTCAAAGATCACATTTCAAAGATCTTATCAGTTTGCACATCACTTATGCCTCACCCTTGTGTTGCCATGATAACTCATAGCACCTGCATAGTGTTTCTTAGCTTGAAAGAGTCTAGGAACTTTAGCTAATTGATACTTCAGCCACCCAGTGAGAGAGTGATAAGAAGCTCCTTGAAGAGATCATTTAACTACATAATTCATACTTGCTTAAATGTAATCCAGCCTATGTGCCATATTGTGTATTCCTAGCTTTCTATTTCACTCTTCAGAGAAATAATATTTATGTGTGAATATATGATGCATAGGTATCTATTATGAATAAAATTATGTAGACTGCACTCTGTCTGCCACTAAAAACTAACAGATATATGTATATCCAACACATAAAAAACACCTGGCATATTCTGCTCTATTTTCTTTTTGTATTCATTTCATATCTCATTTTCAGGTATTACAGAGTGAATTCTTAGATTTGAATAGGCTAACAATATTAAATGAGGAATATACAATTCTCTTGTTAATTTTTATAATTACTTTAGTTTTTTGGAAAGTGTATTAAAACTAAACTTTTATAGTTATGCTGAATGTAAAAGAATATCATATGTGAATGCATCACCCAAATGAAAGGAAATTTAACTATTCTATTTAGAATTCTCTCTAGTAGGATTTCCTTCTCTGCAGGTAGCTGGCTACAGAGGTCTACCAAACCAAATCTACTTCTGCAGTAAATACCAACACTGGCTTACTCAGGAAAGAACTCTTTCAGTATGCAAAGCACAATACATCTTTTCCCTGAGCAGGATAAATTATTATACAGTTTTACTCTGCAACTAAAATTTCAATTAAAGTTAATCATGTTTCTTTTTACTACAAAGAAAGTCTGGTTACTTTCTAATTACTTGCACAATGTCTATTCTCTAAAACTATCTAAATTTACATAGACATACACACATGCATACAAAAGAAACAGTACAACAGGAAGACCAACCAATGTGTACTTGTGCTCTGTTTTGAAAAACTTTCTACTATGCTATTTGCATTAAGGTTATAGTCATAATTCAATCAATGACCTATTTTATTTGAGTGCCTAGGAGATCACTGGAGAAAGTGTATACAATGCAAGAAATATTTCCGTATGCATATACTTTAGTTGTAAATATGTTTATACTGCATAGTTAAAATGGCTAACTTTGTTGTCAAAGACTGATACTGGCTAAAGTTTTGTTTCTTAATTTATTCTTCTTGAATTTTTTCCAGAATGTTTTGAAATATATATATATTATATATATTTATATATTATATATATTTATAAATATATTTATAAATTTAATTTATAAATTTTATTTATAAAAAATAATTATATTTATAAATATATAATATATATTTATATATGTATTTTTTTACTCTAATTTCATCTAGGAATAAGTGACCAAAGAAAAACGGAGAAAAACATTTTTTTCCTATAATTTTATCATCTCTTGAGTGTCAAACTTGTCATGAAAGGAGTTATGCATCCACTGCTTTTTCTTTAGGACCAGACTTTCCACAAACAGATTATAAATGTGAAAATATCTGCCTACTGAAAGCCAGTCTTCTGGAGAAAACATTATTACAGTATGAGATTCGGCCCTAAGGATTGGCCTTGGGAATTGTGAGACTTTGGTCAAATAATTTCCAAGCTAATTTCTAAGGATGTTCTCTGTTGCAAGAGTTGTTGACCCTTTAGCCAAATACTCTATCATGGAAAATCTAACCTAGTGGGCCATTTGTTTATAAGATGGTAAAAAATAATAAAAATATTCCTGGAACGCAGATAACCAGAACTATAGGTCTTCAAGGTAAAGTACTCTGAGTAACAACGTGAAAGCTTCTCTGAGTTTCCATTTCCACATTATGAAAATTATGCCACATTATGTAGCATTTCTATAAATAATTTCTGGTTTTGAAAATTTTTACTTTTGAATGTGCATTTATCTTTAAATTAATAATATTGTTTCATAGGACCATTTGAATGTATAAATTACGCAACATTTTAAGGGAGCTCATACATGGACATCTCATAGAAAGCAAGTGATGAGACAGATGTTTTAGATGCATTAGGATGGATGAAGAGAAAGCATTGTTCCTACTCTGGATCTCTAATTTCTCGTAAGACAAAGTACAAAATACTTACAAATAAGAGTTTTAAAAAGAATGACTCAATCTCTTGTCTCTGATTTGTTGTTTTGTATCCTGTAAACCCTTTATGCTATATCTAAGACTTAAAATGTTTTAAGCATTAGATGTTGGTCTTTAGGATACCAAGTGGAGGTGGAGGGACACAGACAGCTCCTGCCTGGGGGATCTTATCTAACGGAAGAGGTCAATCACCGGCAGCTGAATGGGCAGTGGTCCAGTGCCAGGTATTTAGCTGAGACTTGTATAAAGTTTCTCAGAAATTCTCAGAAGTATTTGAGGGAAATGAAACTGTTTTACCAATACTCTTTAAAAAAAATCAGCTGAAGAACATCCTATAGTATCCTGAGGAGAAAAGTGAGCAAGATGCGTAATTTGAGAGAGGAAAAATACTAGGTGACTGCAGGAACATAGAAAATCTCAGGCAGCTGTTTCACATGACAAGCAATAATATACTATTAAAATAGCTGCATAAACTAGGAGTTGATGAGACTTCAGAAAACCAGGGTGTGGGCAAAGCTGGCTAGGAACAACTGGACCCAACATGGTGTTGAGTATCAGTTAGGTTTCACCTTGGAGAAAATAGCAAAAAACTCACTGCTGCTACTATGCAGCTCTGCTACTACCATGCAGATCAAAGGTAGCAACTGCCTAACTATGGCTGGTTCCCATGTGAAAAATAGAAATCCCTGTTTAATTTATGCTTACTTTTTCTGTTACATGAAATAAAAAACATTGCTTACTGGCACAATGTTTCATTTTCTTTCTTATTCTCCACCATTTATTTTCTTCTCACATTACTTATAGTTTGTAACTTATTTTGTCAAATATATGCCTTAAGATAAAACTGCAGTATTATAGAAAGCACACTGCATTGGAAACAGACTTATATTGAAACCAGAAAATGTCCTTCATCCTCTCCCTTGCGGGGCATGCGATGAGGACAGGTTGTGAGGCTCTGTTCCCAGGCAGCCTCTAGTGGTGAATGTTTACAGCTCCTGAATCCCCAGCAGGCATGTGTTACATGGTACATCCGCAGGTGGCTTGTGTTAGTCAGCTCCATCAGACACCTGCCTTACTGCAAAGACAGAAGGCTATCAGAATCCTGGGGTTTATTGCCTCGGTGCACCTGAAGAATTGGCTCACACGTGGGCTTGGAGAATAAGTGCAAGGTTTCATTGACTGGAAGTTCTCAGCCGATAGATGGGGACCCAGAAGGGAGATGAAGCGGGATGGTATTTTTCCCTTGGAATGGGACAGATCACCATCTCCTCCCACAGTCCCCTGGAACTCCGTGTTCTTCTGCGGTGGATGGCCTGCGGCCTCATTCCTTGTGCTCTCCTTCCTCCAGTGTCTTCTTGAGGCCCAGTTGCTGTGTCTGTTTCTGCTGATGGCTCCTCTTGATGTCCAGCTGCTGTTACTGCCTGCTAAGGTCTCAGGGTTTCTTATATCACAGGACGGAGGTGTGGCAGGCCCGGGTGGTCTTGGGAAATGCAACATTTGGGCAAGAAAACAGAAGTTCATGTCCTCATGTAGGTCAGTGAACATGGGCCTGAGGGTGGGGCCCTAGCCAAGGACCATGCCCTCCACTACCCAGCACTTCCCTGTCCCCCTTCCATATCAATATATATTTTTTAAATCTCCAAAAATAATACCCAAATTCTTCAGACAAGATAGGATTAGGGTCACTAAATAGAAAATGAAAATACAGTGTGTACTACAGACCATGGAATCACTGCAGAAAAATATCCCTTGCTGAGGAGAAAGACACACACTGATTTCTCTCATTTTCTTGTTCTCTAATCTCTGGAGTGTCATCTCTTGACTGAACCTAAATAAGAATTAATTTTCATGGGAGCCTAGGAACCATGCCTCGGAGGGGCCGGCCTCTCTATTACAGAACAGTGCCAGGAGAAGTGATTGATATATCTGTGGGCATATAAACACAGGACCACACAAAGGCATGTGAGAGAAAAATATAATATCAAAGGATCAAGAGAGGTGTAGTCTCAGGAACGATTCATGCTTAATATTTGTGAAGACCAAAAAAAGTAAAACAGAGCTTATGAGGTAGTAAACATAACAAGAACATAGAGAAAAACAGGCAAAATTTTAAAGTCAGAGGTATTTACCTTTCCTTTCAGGATTTTTAAAATCCCTTCCAGAGCCGTTTTCCCAATATCTTTCATTCATTGATTAATTCAAAAAACATTTATTGTGCTAATATGGTCTAAGAATTGGGCAGATGTCATCATATGCACTGTTAGTACTTCTGTCATTGGTGGAAAGAATGTTTCATTTCTCACACAATGTTTTTATCCCAAATATTCTTCTTGCAAATTTGTATTCTTACAGATCCAGTCGACTGTTCCTGCCCTAAGAAGGTTCCCCAAACCCGTGTAAACCCAGTTAAGAACTTCCTTCCTCTCCAACTAAGTTGTTAAATTTTATATATTGTAACACTTGTCACAGTACATTGCGATTATTCTTCTTCTCTTCATTCTCCAATTAAGCTATGAATGTTTAGAAGGAGGAGGCTATAAAGACAATGGTTTGACATTTGTCAGTATTTGTTTTACAAAAGATTATTAGATATTTATACACAATATTCTAACATGTTTATCCTGATTTTGGAAAACAATATAAACAATTTTCTCTTCCCATTCCCCACAAACTGCTCAACTGTAAACAATGTCTATGCTTTTGGAGCAATTATACAAACTTCCAAAAAATACCTGAAAGTGTTTTTATTTTGTTTTATTGTATTATTTTTTAGAGACAAATTATTGCCCTGTGGCCCAGGCTGAAGTGCAGTGTGCCATCACTGCTCACTGCAACCTTGAAGTCCTGAGTAACTAGAACAACAGATGCATGCAACTATGCCCTATTTAATTAATTAATTACTTTTGTAGAGTTAGGTCTTGCTAGGTTTCCTGTGCTGGTCTCCAACTCTGGGCTTGAAGAAATCCTCCCTTCTCAGTCTCCCGAAAAGCTGGGATTCCAGGCATGAACCACTGGACTTCAAAGAGGAAATAGTAGATTTTGGAATATTGGAATATATTAGACTTAATTTTTTTTTCAAGTTTGCAGTTGCATTGGCCCTTGAGAATAACTATTTCTTATGGTGAAAGTATGATTTCTTGTATCTAGTCATCTACTTTTGAAATCTTTATTTTATTTACTTAAATCATAATAACTGATAGCTCAGCTGAAAATGAGTACATGGATGTTTTTGTGTTGAGGTTATGAAGACAAATGTAGAGAGATATTAAGGACAAAAGACATTTATTTTACATATAAAACACTTATCTTTTTATTATGGCCATATATTTGAAAAATTATGATACACATTTGATATGAGAAGGATTGTGTATTGCTAAGTACATCCCAGGTGTTATTTAGGCAAATCTATATTTCTTGAATCATATTATCCCAAAGTACACTATTATGAGCTAAGTACAGTTACATTCTCACTTTACAGATAAACTGAAAGTTATCTAAGCATTCATAGTTCATAGGAAGATTATAACAAGTCAGTAGAAATATCACTTATACAAAAGAGTAAGAACTCATTTTTTTGCTTGCAAATAGTGAAACATTTATTTGTTTTAAATAAAAAAGGTACTGGGGTGGATGAAAATTGTAATATTTTACACCAGTTAAGTTGCCTCCTTAGAGGCACAAATATGCACTTGAGCACACAACTGAAATGCCATGTTACCAGTATTGTTTAGATTTCTTTGCTTTGAAATATTTATGTCAAAGCTTTATCCTTGCAGGTTAGGCATCATATATGGCATGAGTCATTTTTTAAAATACCCTGAAATCCATACTTTATTTACCAATTTTCAAACTTTCTTTTAATCAGGAGTTTATGATGTATGGCACTCCTGGTAAGTAAATGAATGTGTGAACTGCTGTGAGTTATTTTAGTAATTGTTCAGTTAGCCATTTAAGTTATCAAAGATCTTTACTTGTGCAATATCATATAAATGCAGGACATTAAAAATTAATAACAGGATTTATGTAAATAAAAGTTGCCATCTAATGTGATATTTGTCAATAAGATGACAGCAGTAATTATGTTGAAAAATAGTCATTCCCAGAGTTTGAGCCATTATAGCAATTTCCACCTGGGTAATTCACAGTCAGATTCCAGTTACGGGCAACAATGATTAACATAATGGTTATTAATAAAAAGAGATTTTGAGAAATCCAGCCGTGTTTAGATGTAAGTGCTGTGAAGGGATGGATTTGGCATATGAATAAAAAATATTGCATTAGACTGGATACTAAGAAACATACTGAATTGTTTTCCTTGTCCTCTGTAACATGAAAGGTCATTAGAGATATAGAAACAATGGAACATTTCACAGCATGGCCTGACATTTCACTGCACTTTTATCCTTTTAACCATATACAAAGTTTATTAAATATGAAAATGTAGGACTGCTATAGGAATAAAGAGGAGGAGTCAGAGGTCACAATCCACTGCAAGGTGACAGTCTCTTGTGGATCACACCCTGAGAGCTAATTAGAGTGAGAATCAACTTTCAGGTTGCCAATAGGTGAGAAGGAAAATGACTCTATCAACAGTTAAGGTTATTGGATTAATTGAAATGAATGTTAACAGACATTTTGTTGTCTTTCTATCAAATTGAGTATAAGATAACGTAACTGTTTACCAAATTTCACACATATAATATTGTGAATTAATTAAAACATTACACAACCCATATATTATGGGTATCTCATATAAATTTATATATACATGTACAAACTCACAGTGTGCAAATATGTGTCTATATCTAAATATGTACAAATCCATTGACCAACAGTTAGAAAGTTAGAAATTATTCTCCCATTTAACCATTCCCTTTCCTAAAATTTTGTCACAATTATAATTTTTCCATCTGTTTGAAGCCTACTATCTGGAGGCATGTAACGTACAGTAAAACCAAGAGATATCACAGTGTTTGTATCAGAGGAAACAATAACACCGGTGTTATAAAAGACTCATTGTGAGGAAAATGCTATACTTCACATTACTACAAATACGGAAGTATGACTTCATCAAAAGCTGAAATCCGTCAGTATAATTTGCTTTTAATATTTTATTTGAAATACTTAATTTCAAAAGGATTACTCAAGTAGAATAACGGTATTGGTAATAAATAATGTTGAAAACTTCTTTTTAATTTGATGATTATTTAAAATGTAAGTAAAATACTAAACTGTACTGTATAATGTAGTTTCATGAAGAATTCTTTATGGTTTTCATAAAATTAATAGTCTCAATGAAATATTTTAAGACTGAGAAAGTTCCACATATCAATGTATTGTACTTTCACTTTATTACTTGCTTGCAAGTCATAATTGATGGAAATAAAAATATTCATATTTACACATATACAAAACTTGGATTTCTGTTTCTGTTTTCTAGTGAGATAAAGTTACCGTAAATTTACCTATATAGGAAAAATTTTACAAGCCCAAAGTTCTTAACTTTCTTTTCTTTTGAAGTTTCATATTTCAATCTAGGTATGAGATGGAACTTACTGTGATCATTCTTTGATTTCACTATGATTACTGAGTTTCTGATACAGTGTTAGGAATATACAGACTTTAAAGCTTGCTATCTTCTTCTTCCTCATCTCCCTTTGGACCTGTATATGTGATTTTTGCAGTAATGTGCCTCGTTATCTGACATATTTGTTGCTGAAAGATACAAGCGTAAATAGAATTTTTAGTTTCAGTGAATCATTAGGAACAGACAAGTAAAACTGAAAGAGTATTATCGTATGAATATAAGTAAGCAATTTATCACAGAGGTACAATAGGGTAAAAATAAATGTAAAAATACATGCCTCATCCACAACATGAGGTAGTAAAAATGAAAAATTTTATTTGTTATTAAGAACAATTTAAAAGTTATGATTATTTCTGTTGAGAACAAGTAGCTAGGAAACCAGGAGGAAGTCCTGAAAAGCTACATAATGGATGTGCAGGTCAAGATGGGAAGCCTGGGTCTGGGGGAGTGTTCCAAGGTCCTGGTCAGATTGAGGTCCTCCTGGGGCTCGGGGGTGTTTCAGTGGGAAAACTTGGAAGGGGAAATGCATGCTTCACCCCAGCTAGCAGGCCACTTCAGCCCACCTAGATGAAATTGTCCCTTGACCATCCTCTTCCTCTTTCTTGGAGAGACCGGAGGAGGAACTCAGCCATCCTGAGTACCAGAGGCAGGATGGTTTGCCTTTCATCTCAACATTTACTTCTGCGATGAAGTGATCATTAAGGAGTACTGGGTTGGCATCCTCAATAAAGAGTGCCTCCCAGCATGGTAGAGGAGGTGGCATGTGAGAAGCTAGGCCTGGCATGAGCCTTCCCAACTCCTCTCTCTCTAGAATACAGGGCGAGTGACTCCACCACATCCAGTGGTTCTAGGGTCATGCAGGTGAAGTCTCCAGTTTCAGGCAGGGCGCCACCTAACTGAGCTTCTTCAGCTGGTTGGCTAATGGTGACTGCCCAGGGTGTGGAGGGATTGCCGAGGTGGGGTGTCTGTGGGGCATCGTGGGAAAGGACCTTGCTGGTCATTCCTTGGCATAAGAGGAATTTGTTTTGAACCAGAACCCGACCTGTCATGACCACTTTGCCCAGTCCCCCAGATCATCAGCCAGGGCCTTTGGCTCAATCTCATGCAGCACTACCCAAGGGAGTTAGGCCCTCAGAGAGGGAACAGAGAGGAGGCTGGGGAGCAGCCCAGGGCTGGGGGCTGAGAGGCCCGAGGGTCTTGGAGCTAGGACACACATAGAGAACCCAAGGCTCAAGGAGGAGACTGCAGTAAGCAAACTCAGGCCATCCACGGGCTGGGAGAGAAAGGCCCATCAGGGAACTAGCACACAAATTTCAGCATTGGGGAACCCCAAGCTGCTTAAGAGGCATAATTGGCTAAGGTCAATGGGAGAGAAGTCAGGCTCAAGGGATAGCTGCCTGATCATCACACACAGGGCTCATGGGGAGGAAATGTGTAGAGATGGCAAAATGGAAGGGGACCTTCTGTGTGTGTCCAGGAAGGTAATCTGGCTGGATATTAATGTGGAGGTGGTGGTTGAGGATGAGACAGGCAGGGAGTGGCAGAAGCAGGACCAACAGGCACAGCCTGGCCCTGGACCCAGCACACCCAGGCCATCAGTGAGCTCACTGGACGTCCTTCACTTGGAGCTGGGCTCCGTGAATGCCTCAGGCCACAGGGCATCTCTGGCTTCTGGGCCAGACCCATGTCCTTGCAGCTGCACATTCTGGATGGCTGGAAGCAGGGGTTGGGCATCAGGCTTTGGGGGGCCATGGGGGCTGGCTGGGGGATGAAGCCAAAAGGGAGGCACATGAGGTCAGCCAGGAGGCAGGGAATGGGGCACAGCATGGGAGTTGAGGCCAGGTTCCCACAGCTAGGATGGCAGCTTGCTTATGGGAGACCTGGGAGCACATGGTAGGGATGGGGAGCCAAGAACAGTACTCACAAGGGAGAATCACAGTGCCAAGGACCCTTCATTGACAGCACAAAGTTGAAGGGCAGCACAAAGTTGAAGGGCAGCACAAAGTTGAAGGGATGCCAGCCATTGAAACACCCCTGCTCTCAGTGCCTGTTTCCAACAGTCTCACTGGAGAAACACAACGTGCTCAAGATTCTGGTGTGCAGTGCACAGGGCTGGTGACCTCCACAAGGCAGGCACCATATCCCCAGATACTCTTTCTTCCTCCTGGTGGCACTGCTCCTGCTGTAGGGTGTAGGCCCTGAGCGTATATAGCCTCCTTTGCACCCAAGTGAGCACCATGGGGAGCTCCAGGCACAACCCTGCACCCCTTTCTACCTACAGGGCTTCCCTCAAGTGGACAGGCCCACCCCTCAGGGAGACCAGAATAAGAGGACACTGAACACCTGGATAATAGCAGAGTGCGTCCAGCGCCCAGTTCACAGGGGCCTCCTGCAGCTCATAGACCCTGAGGAAGCAGCCACCTCATACCAACCCACCCCCAGCCCCTGAGTTGCAACCAGGTGCCCACTTCTTTTTCCTCCTTCCCCTGGTCAGAGCAGGCCGTCTTGGCCTGGCTCCACCCACCCCAAAGACCACCACAGTTGTGGCATTGCCTCCTCTCCAGACAGAGACAGAGGACAAACAAGGGAGGCTGAAAGGCCAAATGTCTGAGATATAACCCTGGTCCACCTTCTGTATACTCTTGCAAAGTTGCAGGGTGTTATGAGGCATGTACACCCAATTATCTGGAGGCTCCTTGACCAGAGGTAGATTATTTGACACACCCAGATGTTGGCCTAGGTCAGAAACCATGATGAAGTCCTGCTTTGCTACATGATGGATTTGCTGGTCAGGATGGGGAGCCTGGGTCTGTGGGAGCGGTCCACTGTCTGAGTCAGTTTGAGATCCCTTGGGGTCAGGGGGTGTTCAGTGGGAGAACTGGAAAGGGGAAACACATGTTTCACTCCAGTTAGCAGGCCACCTCAGCCCAGCTAGATGAAATGGTCCCATTGACTCCATCCTCTATCCTTCTTGGTCAGGCAGGTAGAGGAACTCAGCCATCTCGGTTTCCAGTGGCAGGATGAAGATTTCCTTCTGTCACAACCTTTACTTCCAAAATGAAGTGATCATTAAGGAGTCCTGCATTGGCATCCTCAGTAAGGAGTGCCTCCCAGTATAGTAGGGGAGCTGGTGTGTGGGAGGGTAGGTCTGGCTTGCACCTTTCTGACTCCTCCCTCCAGGGTACAGGGTGTCTCATTCCAATGCGGTCCAGTGGTTCTGGGATCATCATGGTCACGCCTCCAGCTGCAGGCAGTACATCATCTACCTGAACTTGTTCAGCTGGTTGGTTGAACATGATTGCCCAGATTTTGGCGGGATTGCTGAGGTGGTGGCCGTTGTGAGGCATCATGGGAAAGGACCTTGCTTGTCATTCCTTGGCTTCTGGGAAACTGGCTTTGAACCATGAACTTACCTGTCCTGGATTCCCCTTCTGCACTCCCCCAGGTCATCAGCTGGGGCTTATGGCTCAATCCTTTGCAATAATACCCCAGGGAGGTAGGGGCAGCATTAGAAAGGAAACAGAGAGAAGGCTAGGTGAGCAACCTAGGTATGGGAACTGAGAGGCCTTTGAGTCCTGGATCTGTGCCCCACATGGAGAACCCAAGAATCATGGAGGAGACTGCAGTGAGCAAACCCAGGCCGTCCATGAGTTGGGGGAGAAAGGCCCATCAGGAAACCGTAACACTCACATTTCAGGATTGGGGAACCCTAAGCCACATATGATCCATAAGTGGCTAAGGTAAGTGGGTGAGAAGCAAGTCTTAAGGGACAGCTGTCTCAACATCACTTGCTAGCTCCCTCCTCTGCCCTGAGGCCTGCTACCAACTAGGGCTCACTTTGAGGTAAACCAGGGCCCTCTGTCTCTCTATGCAGATGTCTAACTGTGGCCTGTCTAGGTCTACATCCTTTCACAATGGTTGTCCCAGGCCTGTCATGCTCTTTTTCAATGAACCCAGGCTCCCTTTACATGTGTTCTCCTCTCTGCCATCCTCACTCCCACTGCTCTGCCTTCCCAGATAAGAAAGGACACTGCACAGGGAATATGGAGGACCACACTGGGCTCCAGTGTGAAGAAGTGTTCTATTATCTTCATGTACATGTATTTTAGAGTTTCCTCCAGGGAAGAGAATGTGAAGAGACTGCAAAATGGCTGTGGACATTCAGTGTGTGTACAGGGAGGGAACCTGGCTGGGAATAAGGCCTACCTGAGTAATGGTGTGGACTCCCAGTGTCAGTTATCTTGATAAAGATCTGGTTTGTTACATCACCTACTATTAATATTAAAAGTTAATTTCTTAGAATATTGGAAAAAAATTAAGTATGAAGAATTACAATTTGTTCATAATTGTGTGGAAAAACTGCAGACGGATCCATTTTCCATTACAATTCTTATGTAAGACTTGAAGTGTTTATCAAGTTTTAAGATACATTCCTATTGTTCTACTCCTGGCAAATTTTATGATCATTTTTGCAACACAGGGACATAGATTCTTGAAAGTTTTTGAGGGACTTTCAGCTTCTTTTAGTGTACTTACTTGTAAATTTTGAATTTTTTTTTCCCTGTGGTTCTTTTCAGTTTAACATTTGTACTTTACATGTGAGGTGTTAAATTTCTTTGTAACTGACCTGCACAATGTGCACATGTACCCTAAAACTTAAAGTATAATTTAAAAACAACAACAACAACAACAACAAAAAAAACAAAAATAAATTTCTTTTCTTACTTGCCCGTTCTGGAAATTTTGTCTTAAAGGGATTTTTTTTTCTATTAGATATGCGCATTTGCCTGTGAGCACTTTTTCTAGTAAAGAATTTTTGTTGTTGTTGTTTGTTTTGTGTGTGTGTTTGGTTGTTTGTTTTGAGTTGGAGTCTCACTCTGTCACCCAGGCTGAAGTGAAATGGCATGATCTTGGCTTACTTTAACCTCTGCCTCCAACCTTCAAGCGATTCCCCTGTCTCAGCATTTTGAGGAGCTGGGATTACAGGTATGCCACCATGTCCAACTAATTTTTGTATCTTCAGTCGAGACTTGGTTTCATCATATTTGCCAGACTGTTCTTGTATTCCTGACCTCAAGTCATCCACGCTCATTGGCCTCCCAAAATGCTAGGATTACAGGTGTGAGCTACCATGCCTGGCCTCATTTGTTTGTTAATGTATTTTAATCTTTGTTGTATTTTCTTCATGTGCACATATTTTATAGTGATTGAAATAATACATTTTATTTATTAACTCAATGCTTTGGTAAGATTTTAAAAGTAATGTTTTCATTCAGTAAATACAGTATTGTGAATAGGTTAAACCTTGTATAGTATTGTCATTCTGTCTTTCATAAATCCTTCAAGAACTCTGATACTGTTTTCCCCCACCTGAGGAAAACATGCAGATAGTTATAAAAAATTGTGTGAGTAGGTATGAAAATATAATTTGAAAGACTAATAAATTTACAAATACAATTTCCCATTTGTATTTTGCATCATTTTGAAAATTTTGTTTGCTGACAGATGAAATTCTGTATTCATGTTCATGTGAAATATGCACTTTTGAATTATTTTCAAGAATGAAATCAATCCAAGGTCAAGCATTAGTTCAGGAAGGAAGTAGAATGTAGTTGTTATGTAGGAAAACCATATTTATTGAAGGTATATTTGGAGACATTTTAGAAGGCTGAAGTCAATGTTTTGTTTTTGTTGCTCTTCTGTTTTAGCATACTGTGACCAGACAGTAGCATCACTAGTTATAGTCACTAGGCTACCAAAATCTCAGGGCTGCAGTAATTACTATTGAAGAAAATGGCAGTGTGGTTGGCTGTTAAAGGAGATTAGAGGACTTAGGAGTTTCCACCCAAGGTATAAGGGCATGGTTTAGTGGCTGGCCTTCTTTTGCAGAAGTAGATGAAATCCAGGAGAAGTGTGGACTCACTGCAGTAGCTAGGGGTTTGAGACTTGTGAAGCCCATTTGTCTTCAACTCCCATTGCCAGATACTGGTCTGCACATAATAGCACTTCCTGGACTCACTGACTCCTGTAAATTCAAATGTAGCATTTGGATTTAAATCCCTATTCCAACTTCTTAAACTTAGATCTAGTAAATGGATAATAAAATATGTATTCACAAGAAAGGGAGACATCAGATAAGTACATAAGTAAATCAACCTGATCAAATACCTTCAAAAATATTACTACAAAAAAATCACTGAAGATTAAACCTTAAAAAGTTATTTTAATTGGGGAAATAGAAAAAGTTTGGAATTGTCTTAAACTGTGAGGTGTGAAGTTACAATTATTAGAATACGGTAATTATATAAAGTGTCTAATTTGTTTGAAGAGCAGCATACTAGCTATTTAGTATGGCTAGAGATTAATAACCCATGTAAGAAAACTCAGAGATTAATAATAAAACTTTTTCAGAGTTTTTGTTCTGTAATTAAAGACTTTTAAGATGGTTTTCTACTGATCAGTGATTCACTTATATGTATCATTTAGGCATACTCTGTATACCCTTTTGTATAGGGACAAAATTATAGTTTCTATCATGTAGAAAGAAATGACTGTGTAATACATTTGCATTAGAGTCCTTGGACTGAGTAATGAAACAAACAATGGAACTGCTTATTTCAGAGTACAAGTGGGCACAGCTGAAACTTACATCACTTGAATGTTTAACATTTCTGGATTCTCTTTCATCTTTCCTAGAAAGACAAATGGACTATAACTATCCTAAAGAAGATATGTTACATTTAAACACTAACTATCGAGGTAAGACCATGCTCTGTCTTATCAATGTCTCCTCATCACTTTAAACTTGTATGCATAACTTATACAAAGAAATTCAGTTTATTTTTTCACCATTAACATTTTACATTGCACATTATCTATTTCATTCTCTTTCTAGATAATTTTTTTTTTTTGAGATTGAGTTTCGTTCTGTCACTCAGTCTGGATTTCAGTGGCCAGATCTCAGCTTACTGCAGCCTCTGCCTCTTGGATCCAAGCAATTCTCCTTCCTCAGCCTCCTCAGTAACAGGGATTACAGGCACACACCACCACTCCTGGCTAATCTTGTATTTTAGTAGAGAGGGATTTTCCCCATATTGGTCAGACTGATCTCAAACTTCTGACTTCAGGTGATTTAATGGCCTCAGTCACCCTAAAGTGCTGGGATTATAGGTGTGAGCCACCACGCCTTGTCTCTCTTTTTTTTGAGACAAGTTCTTGCTCAGTCACCCAGGCTGGAGTGGATTGGCACAATCTTCACACAATTTAGCCTCAACCTCCTGGGCTCAAGCTATCTTCTTGTCTCAGCTTTCCACATAGCTGAGACTACATGTGCGCAACACCAAACCAGGCTATTTGTGTTTGTTGTTGTTTAGTGATGAAATCTTGCTATATTGCCCAAGTAGGTATCAAATTCCTAGACCCAAAAGGTTCTCCTAGTTTAGGCTCCCAAAGTGCTTGAATTACAGGAGTGAGCCACTGGGGGCAGCCTCATCCCACTTTAATCACGTTTTAAACGCCACTCTTCAAAATTAACAAGTAAATTTTTACTTATGAAATTCCAAATTCCAAGTCAAGTTCAGATTAACTTTCATAAAGAGGCAAAAACACAAGAAAACAAAAATTCCTCTTTTTCCTTTTTTTTGAAGCTAGCAAAGAATTGTAAAGCAAATCATCTCTATTTTTGTTTACAAAACTGACTGTACAGAGAAAGATTGTCATATTTTTTTTTCAGATCTAAAATCTGGTGAAGTTATTATCAGAACAATCATCTTATAAAACAAAAACAAATCTCCTAGTGGGTCTCTGATGAGGATTAAATATCTTATAATTAGTAATGTACACAATTGTGATTATAGGTATTCCTTGAACCACAATATTAAAAAAATGAACCTCATTTTTTTAGAACTCCTACCCTAATAAGAAAAGTAACCACTGACCTAGTATAATAATTTGTGGCCCAGAGAGACAGCATTCTGAAATATTCGGGTTCTTCAGATAGTCCAAGGGTGCTAACAGCCGAATGGGAGTCTGGACATCTTGGAGAGGTAGCAATGTCAGCTCATTTCTTGTTGCCCCACTCACCAACTGGAATCTCTCATGCAGTAGAATGGTAGACACTTTCACAACCCTCAGTGGTGCCCCAGGGTGCCTCAGGCCCAGAATCACAGCAGTGTCTTCAGTATTCTTGTGTGCATAGGCAAAGATTTATTATAGTACGTTCATTGGAAAACCTGAATCTTAAAACTACATCAGGCTTTCCAGCATATTTCTTTACTCAGTCATAATATACAAGGTCCCCAGCTCATCTTCAGAGAAATCAGAAATCTATGAATAAAGAGTCCACAGACAGTGGGATTGCAGAGGAATTAACAGGAGTACTAATATGCCAAACACAGTGAGACAATTTTTTTTTAACCAAAACCAAAAGTGTTATCTGTATAAGTGAGATGGTCATGCACTATAGAAGTGAATTTGGACAGAGAAACCTTCAGCAATGTAATTACAAGATAATGAATTATAGGGTATGGGAAGAGGCAGGCACAAACTTATATGTTCCTGACACAATGGACAGCTGTGAGAACCCAAGAGTTGCTAACTATGGAACCACTGTAGATCTGACTGCCACAGCTGATGATCACAGTCTTCCAAGGCATGGCATATCACAGAGAAATCTGATCCGCCAAAGCTGAAGAGAAAATTAAGCTAATTGGGCTAATTTGAATTGAATTGCCAACTGTAGACCATTTTTTAAAGTTTTAAATCCCTCGTATTTCTGCTAACTGAGTCATCATTGTTAAATATGATTAGCAAAGACAAACTTCTACCTCTTTTGTGTTTATGCATTTTTCTTGGAAAATAAGTGTTCCTCTTATTATCTTTCCAAGGTCATAGTTTCTTTGTGTCCTAGCTTAAGTTTATTTAATCAAAATATTGGCAGTCATTCCAGCTTTTTCCCCATTGCAACATTTATATAGCTATGATTTTAGCTACTTAGAAGTCATTGAAGTAGATAGGCAACAAAAATTGCAATGATTTGACGATATTAGAGAAATAATGAAAAATTTGGAGATAAGGCACCTGTCTCTAAATTGGAGGGGACTTATCTTCCTAAACTTATAATCTTAGTGAGATATCAAACCAATAGTTTAAATACAAAATTCAAGTTTGAAGTTCAGGAAGAGTTGATATTTTTAAAATTATTTTAGAGTTCCTCAGAAAACTGAGTTGAAGCAATGCTCGTTAATATATAAACAGAGATAAAAATGGTGAAGATAACCAGTCTATAGAAGAGGTAAGGAAGTATAGATGAAATTAGAAGCATAACTAAGATCTTAAGTGTAGTTGTCTTTGAATTAGGCTTTGGAGATATGAGGAAATAATTATGGTCTCCTTTATGTTTTAAATATATTATTTACTGTAGGTATGGAAATAGGTGGTAGCTATAAAATAGCTGTTGTTAAGTGCACATTTAATACATGAGACCAAAAGAGATCCCTCAGTTTTGAAGGAAATAAGTGAAAGTAGTGTAATGTGAAATAGACATTACAAATATTGTGATAGGTTTTCTGATAGCCAAGGGAAGGAGGAAACTGATAATCACAATATAATACAGTCTAGTACACCAGCACCTAAAACACATTACTTACTCACTTCTATGCTGTTTCCAAACATCATAATATCTTTAACTTAAAATATACTTAATTTAAAAGAACTCTATTACAAATGTAAGGTACTGTGTGGTAGTAAAGAAATATCTTTGTGTTAGGAGAGTGGGTCTTAATGCTAGCCGTATTCATCTTTTGCCATGAGAACTTGATCAATCTGTTCTACTTATCTAGTATCAGAATTCACATTTAAGATGACTATAATAATCATGTCATATGATCTACATCATAGAGTAGTCTACAGGGATACTATGGAAATTGAATCAAATATCAAGTATGAAATGTTTTTGTAATCCATAAGGAAAACAATTTTTATGATTTGGTAGATAACTCCAGCATTTTACAGGAAGAGTTTTCTTTCCCCTGTCCTTCCCTCTTTTCCTTTCTATTTCCGTTTCTTCTTTTACTTCTCCTACCAAGTTTTTGAGCCTTACTCTGAGGCTGTAGCAGAGATATGAAGTGTGGCCGAATGCAACAGGAAATGGAGGGAAAAGCCGAGGCATTTGGAGAAGTAAAGACTAAAAGGGACACGGAAGCAGAGGTAGTAATGGGTCCTTGCTGGTGCCATGGTGTATGGCTAGGCTGTGTCACTCCCTTGAGCCAGAAAGGAAAGGGTGCACTTGGCTGAAGACATAGGGCTTTATGTAACACTCCTTAAAGTGACTCAAGATTCCCACTTGCACCTAAGTGTCCTTTTGCTGTATGTGGCACACCAAAGGTGCTCCCAGGTCACTCTGCAAGAAACAAGAGACAAGATAGCAATCAGTATTTTGAAGGAGGGCCAGAAGTAACTTTTGTCGTTCAAGATATTCCTTTTGTCCCTGGCATTCACACCCCATGAGTTTGCACATTACAGCCATCCTCTCACATAGCTTGCTTTGCCTCGACACAAAAAGTGGATTCATTCAGCTTGGGGCAAAATTGGGCACAAGTGTTGATGTGTAGCATGCTCAGGTGTGTTTTTTTTTTTTTTCCCAGAATTCCAGGACTTTCTGATGGAAAACAGAGAAGAGGTGTTTGTGTTGGTTTGTTTTCAAATTTAGCCTAGATTAGATAAAGAAGTATGGTGAGGAGAAAGACAAAATTTTATTATTCAAGAGAGGATATGATTCTCTTTCCAAACACGCTTCTCTTCCATCTCAGTGTCTTCTTCATTACTCACCCTTCATAAGGAAACAACTATGTAGCCAACGGTTATATCATTGTATAAATTTCTCCTGTTCCAGACTTTCCTCCAGGCATATAGAAAGGACCAGGTGTTAAAAATGTAGTTGCTGCTTCAGGGAGATAAACTCAGGTACTAGAGGTCTCTGGGTACCTAGGTAGGGTACGGCACCATCAATGCTGACAGTCTGAGCTTAGGTGGAATCCAAAAGATGACTAAGCCCCACTTCAACCAGAGCCAGTGCTCCAGAGATTTTCTGGGGAAAAAAAATCAAGGAAATGTTTTATTATTTCCACATTTCAATTTGAATAAAGCCCTGGAGGTCACGTGAATCAGATGAAGTCCAAGTAAGCACTAAAGTACAAATACTGCTTTAGAAAATATTTTTGAGGATCATTTGAGACCAGGTGGGCAACATGATAAGACTTTATTTCAGCCAAAAGAAAAAAAAAAATTAGCCAGATGCAGTGGTGCGTGTCTTTGGCCTCATGTACTCAGGAGGCTGAGGTAGGAGAATCCCTTAATCTTGAGAGTTTGAGCCTACTAAGAATCATGCCACTGCACTGCAGCCTGAGCAATAGAGCAAGACCCTGTCTCTCTCTCTCTGTCTGTCTCTCACACACAGACACAGACACACACACACACACAATAAAAATAAAGAGAAAAATATTCATTAACAATCTCAGTGTTGTAATTACTTTATAATATATCTTAATCTTGAAATGAATTACTCACACTTACATAAAATTGGCACATCTAGCTGTGGTAAGGATCCACTGTTCATTTAGTATGGAGCAAGCACAGAAAGAGGAGAGACAGTTGCTCAGAAACAATCCAAGCAAATTCATCAATTTCTGCCTCCCAGTAGTTGTCCCAACAGAGGAGGACATGACCAGGACATAATTCACACCCTACAGAATGAATACATCTGTGGAAAAGAGTGAGATTAGTGTTACCACTCTCCCATTTCTAAAATCTAATTTTTGGTTTTTAGGAATATGCTTGAAAATTGAGTATCTTCAATTCTGAGAAAATATTTGGAAATATACAATATTCATCCTACAATTTGAGATATAGTACAGAGGTTTTCTGCATACTTTCCCTTCAAATAATAAAGTATATATAGAAAGTAACTTATTATTTACATCCAATATATTATATTATTGTCCAATAGCATGTGTATATATTCATATACCTCAGGTGGAATAATAAACCATTTCTAAGAAGTAAGACTATCTTTAAAATACTGTTTTCTAAATAGAACTGTATTCATAAAACATAGCTCATAAACTCTGTTAGGCAAAAATAAGATATTCTTTCAATATTTTACCATCTCTGCTGATTCATACAATAACTGAAATTTTGGTTTTGCAAAGGTCTGAGAACATAACCTCTGATCTTACAAACTGTGGTTTCAGGGTTCAACAAGAGTCTTCGTACCAAGTATATTAACTCAAACATAGGACTAGACTAAAGATGCCTGTGGTTTCATGAGAAATAACAGCTGTTTTGAAGAGCCAGAAAGACTGGAAACTTTCTTTCCAGACCCCAGCTAGTTGACACTCAACTGGCAAACATTGAGTTCTGAATGCCTAAGAGGTTGTTGTCCAGGCTTGGTTCCTGATTGAGATCCAGGCATCAGGAGAGGTTGTTTTGTTAAAACTATGGCTGGAGCAGCATGCAAGACTGAAAAAGAAGGGCACAGTGAACATGGAGATGGAAGAGGACAAGGAAGAAGGAAAAAGGAGGAAGAAAGAGAGATAAGAGAGGTACATGGGACATCAGGGCTTTCTTTTATCTTGATACTTTTTAATTTCCTGCCGTAGTACTGGTAAACAACTCTTCCAGGAAGCCAAATGCTTGTAATCTTGCTTGGTTGGAGAGAATTGATTTTATCCTGGCTTTCTGTGGCAGTTATCTCAGTTAACAAAGCAATAAAATACTGATCTGGGAAAGAAACAGTTTTTACTGGTGAAAAGGGTGCGCGTTGAGACAAGGAGCCAAAATCACTCATTAATAGTGTTTCTTCATTTGACTTAATTTCAGGAGGAGAAAATGATGCAATTATATTAGCCTTATAATGGATTCTGGGTCTTCGTATTTTTGTTTCAGGCTGGATCCAGGTTCTCACTTTCCCAGCTTTAAAAACAGCAAAGTATTCAATATTATCAGCCTCAGACTGAATTCAGTGTCTGTCTGCTTATGTTACAGACAGTATCCAAGATATGAGTGCTCTTCCTTTAAGCAAGGTCCATGGTTTGACTACTGGAGATAGAACCTTGGGGCAGAATCTTAATAGAAAGGTTTCAGACTAGATGAAAGTGTGAATTATGTCAACTTCAGGCTGGATCCAGGGACTGACTATTTGAGATTTTGAATAAGCCCAGGATCTGTCTTTATTCATTTGAATGTAAAATGAAGATCTGGCTTTATCAGTTTCCTGCTTGATCCAGGGTCTCACTGCTTGGGTTTCAGGGTGGGTCCAGGTTTGATATATAGCAGCTCTTTGCTGAGTCCAGGGCCAAAATATACCAACTTCTGTCTGGGGCCAGGGACAGATTGACTGACTCTCAGGGTGAATCTGACTGTGTCACTCTCAGGTTGGTTCCAGGATCTTATTGAATTCATTTGAGTGTGAAACCAGTATCGTATCACTGTATTGGCTTCAATGTGGGTCCAGGGATTCATTTTAGAGTAAGTCCATTGTCTGATTGTTACAGGTACATGCTGAGTCCAAGGGTAATTTATACTGACTTGATTCTGGGTCTAGGAGTGCATCATTTGAGATTCAAGTTGGGTCCACTGCCAGACTGCATCATTTTGAGTTGGGGACCAATGTGTCAACACACCCACCTCAGGCCAGGTCCTAATTGCTTGAGATTCAGGATCAGTTCATTGTTTCATTTTACCCGTATCAGAATGGGCCCAGTGTCTGACTGAATTGGTTTCCACATAGGTCCAAGGTTGGATAACATCACCTTCAGGCTGGGTCCAGGGTCTGGCTTCATGCTTTTCAGATTGGTTCAATGGGTGGATTATTTGCCATTCTGGCTTCATCCAAGTAGTAACTGTTTGAGAATAAGGTTGAGTACCATTTCTTCTTGTATTGTTTTGGGTCTGAAACAAAGCAATCAGAGTATTAGTCATGCATTTTGCTGCCTGCATTTCAGCCTGATACAAAAGTGTGGTGTATCAGAGAAGGACAGGGTCCAGGTCCTGACTGCTTGAAATTCAGCGTGAGTCAAAGGCCTGATTGTATTAGTTTTAGCTCACGTCCAGGGGTGCATTGTGCCTGCTTCAGTCCAGATCCATAGTTTTACTGTATCACCTTCTGGGATCTGGTCTGAGATCTCACTGTACCTGATCAGATTGGGTACATGGGAAGAAGACATCAGTTTCAGATTGAATCCGTGTTATAAATGCTGTAGCTCTATATTTGGCCCAGTTCTATTTTACCATGTCCAAAGGGAGTGAATGTGCTCAGTGTTTGAAATTCTGACTGAGCCCAAGGTTTTTGTTTATTTTTTCTGTTCCAGTTTTAAACTAAATTCTACTAACTAGAGCTTCAGGTTGGGACCATGGTTTTGCTGCTTGTGGTGCAGGCACTATCCAGGATATAAGTGTTTCAAATTCAGGTGAGGTCTATTCATTGATATTTTCAATTTCATGGTGTGTCCATAAAATAGACACTTGATTTTCATCTTGGATCAAAGGTTGTGAAGTATCAAGTTCAGGCAGTAATGAAATTCTATAAATATTTTAGCTTCAGATGGTGCCCAGAGTTTCTTAGCTTCAATCTTAAGCATTGTCCAAAATGAGCCCATATCACTCTGTGTATAAGAATTTCCATCTGGAAAATTATCATGAGTCCACTTTGTGTCTGTTGAAGCTGTAGCCTCTGTCCATGTGTTTACCACTGGAGACTCAGACTGGGATCATGGGGTGATTCATTCAGACACAGTTAGTGTTCAGGGTTTTCTGCTGTAGGGATACCCTGAGTCCATGGTAACATTGAGGAAATAACAGCCCATGCCCCTGGATTTTCTGCTGAAGATTCATCATAGGTCCATGATATAAGTATATCAGATACAGTCTGTGTCCAGGTAATTCCTACTGGAGACTGGGCCTGAAGCCACAGTATAATTTTGTCAGATACTGGCTGTGCAGAGATAATGACTGGAGAAGATTCAGCCTGGGTCCACAGTGCAAGTATATCAGATACAGTCTGTGTCCAGGGATTTGTTGCTAGAAGTAAAGCTTTGGTCCATGGGGTGACTGTGGAAGCTATTGCCTCTATCCGTGGATTGACTCCTAGAGATACAGGCTGGGCCCACAATGATAATGTATTAGACATAGGCAGTATCCAGGGATTTACTGCTGAAGATTCAAATTGGATTAATTTTATGTATATGTCATATACAGGCAGTATTCACATAATTAATACTGCAGATTCAGATTGGGACCATAATCTTGTTGTATTAGATGAAGGCTGTGCTCAGGCCTTTACTGTTGCAGCTACAGCCTGTGCCCAAATTGTAGCTGTATAAAAAACAGGCTGTGTCCAGGGATTTAGTGCTGGAAATTCAGCCTGGGTCCAGGGTATAACTTTCAGAGATACAGCCTCTGTCCAGTTATTTAGTGGTAGACATTTAGGTTGAGTCCATGCTTTCGGTGTGCCATGTAAACTTTGTGAACAGATTAATGATAGAGTTACAGCCTGTGTACACAATGTAAGTGTATCAACAACAGGGTTTCTTGAGGGATGTACTGCCAAATATTCAGTCTGGGTACATGATATGACTATATCAATCTCAGCCTCTAACAGAGGACATGGGGCTAGAGATTCAGACTTTGTCCAGATATTTATAATTTGAGACTTAGACTGCATCATGGGATTTACAGCTGGAAATTCAGCCTGGTCCCACGTGATTACTTATGGATATTTCATTTGGGTTCACAGTGTGACTACATCAGGTAGAGGTTGTAACCAGAAATTGACTGCTGGAGATTTTGTCTGTGTCCATGTTATGACTGTGTCAGCTAGAGCCTCTCTCCTGGGAATTATTACTAGAGATACAGCCATGTACTACAGCATGACTATACCAGTTACAGCCACTGTTAAGGGATTTATTGCTGGCAACAGATCCTGGTTCCATGATGAGACTATTTCAGTTTTAGACATTCTCCATGGATTTACTGCTACATAAACATTCTTAGCCAATGATTTCATTTTGTCAAGTAGAGTGTATGTGCAGACGTTGCTGATTTTAGAATGAACCTGGGTCCACAGTAAGACAATTTCTGTTTCAAGCTTTGTGGAGGGATTTACTCCTACAGATTCAGCTTCGTTCAGTAGTATAACTAGCAGGTACAGGCTGTGCCCAGTCATTTACCTTTGGAGACTCAGCCTCGGTCTACTGTGTGAATATACTGGTTTCATTTGGTTTCCAGAGATTTATGACAGGTGATTTGACTTGGTTCCATAGTTTGATTGTATGAGCTTTTGCCTGTGTCAAATGCTTTACTGCTGAAGACTCAGCCTGGGTCCATGGTATGAGTGTAACAGATACAGATTGGATCCAAGGCTTTACTGTTAAAAATTCTGACTGAGTGCACAGTGTCTCTGTATTGGCTACAGGTTCTGTCCAGTAAGTTACTGCTGGGGAGTCAGCCTGATGCCATGGTGTATCTGTGTCATACATAGACTGTGTCCAAAGATTTCATGCTGGAGATTCAGATGGTGCCCATAGTGTGATAGTAGCAGCCCAAGGCAGTATCCATGGATATCCTGCTCTTAATTCAGCCTCTTTCCATAATGTGATGCTATCAGCTGTGGACATTGTCCAGCTATTTACTAATGGACATTCAACCTGGGTCCAAGGTACGAGTATGGAAGGTATAGGATGTGTCCATGGAATTACTACTGGAGATACAGCCTGGGCCCATGGTGTGACTGTGGAAGTTACAGCGTCTGTGCACAGATTTACTGTTGAAGACTCAGCTTGTGTCCAAAGGATAATGTTATCAGATTCAGGTAGTGTAAAGAGATTTACTGCTGAAGATTCGCCTTCGGCTCATGGTTTGATTGTATAAGATACGTACTGTGTCCATGGATTTATTGCTGGAGACTCATCCTGAATCCAGGTATAGTACTGTCACCTACAGACTTTTTTCAGGGATTTATTGCTGGAAATTCAGGCTTGGCCCACAGCTTGTCTGCATCAGCTGTTGTCTGTGTCCAAGAATTTACTGCTGGAGAATCTTTCAGGATCTCCTGTGTGACTGTATAAGTTTCAGATTGTGTCCTGGCATTTCCTTCTATAAATACAGCCTGATTCCATGGTAGGACCATATCAGCTGTAGCTTCTCTCCAGGGATTCATTGCTGGAGTTTTACCTGGAATCCATGCTTGAGTCCAAGATACAGGTGGATATTCAGCGTGGGTCCATGGTAAGAATATATCATGTGCCAGGGACTTACTCCCAGAGTTTCAGCCAGAATCCATATTGTGAGTATATCAGTTTCAGACTGTGTCTAAGGATTTAATTATAGTGATTTAGCCTGGATACACATTGTGACCATGTCAGATATAGCACAACGTATCCAAGAATTCATCACTAGTGATTCAGCATGGGTCCCTAGTGTGGTTATATCAGTTTCCAAGTGTTTCCAGGAATGTATTGCTGGAGACTCAACCTGGGTTCACAGTGTTATTGTTTCAGTAACAAAATGTATCCAGTAGTTTACTGCTGGCAAATAAACCATGGTCCACAATGAGGTAGGATTAAATTCAGATGGAAGCCAGGTATGTCTTTCTAGATATTCAGACTGTAATATTGTCCAAGGATTTGTTGGCATTTCATCCAGGATCAATGGTATGACAGTTTCAGCTATAGTTTTTGCCCAGGGATTCATTGTTGGAAATCTAAATTGGATCCATAGTGTAACTATCTTAGCTATAGGCTCTGTTAAGGGAAATAAGGCTGGAAATTCACCTTGGTTCCCATATGTGACTTTATCAGATACAGAATGTGTCCAGAGATTCACCGCTGGAGATTTGGCAATAGTCCACAGTATGACTGGATCAGTTTCAGACTGCCTCCAGGATGTTAATCCTTGAAATTCAGCCTTTGTCCATGTTGAGACTATACCTGCTAACATCTTTGTCCAATAGTTTATTCTTGCAGTTTCAATCTGGGTCCACAGTGGGACTCTGTCTGTTTCAGATTGTGTCCAGGAATTTAATTCTTGAGACTCTCCTTGCATCCATGGTGATAATATAGTAGCTTCTTTTTGTACCCAGCAGTTAATTACACCAATGTCTTTCTGAATCCATGGTCTCAATATGTCATCTCCAGCTTGGATACAGGATCTAACTTTATCACTTTCAACCTTGCCCCAGTGTCTAAATGGGTAAGTTTCATGATGTGTTCAGTCTCTTAGCTTATCAGGCACAGGTTGGTTCCAAAACCTCACTGTTTCAGTTTCAGACTGTATCCAATGGTGATCTGTCAGAGTTATTGGTTCTCTCTGCTCTGTGACTGTGTCTGCTTGAGACTGAAACAAAGGTTTGATGATATCAGCTTCTGTGTGATTCCAGGGTCAGGATCTATCACCTTCAGATTGGGGCCTAGGTATTACTGTTTCCATTCCAGTTTGGGCCCAGTACCTAACTGGATCTGTTTCTGTTTGGGTCTAAAGTTTTTATTTCCATTCTTCAGTCTAGGTTCTGGGCCACAGCATTTTAAATTTATGCCAAATCCAGTGTCTCACTCTTTCATTTTCTTTTTTTTTTATTTTATTATTATTATACTTTAAGTTTTAGGGTACATGTGCACAATGTGCAGGTTAGCTACATGTGTATACATGTGCCATGCTGGTGTGCTGCACCCATTAACTCATCATTTAGCATTAGGTATATCTCCTAATGCTATCCCTCCCCCCTCCCCCTACCCCACAACAGTCCCCAGAGTGTGATGTTCCCCTTCCTGTGTCCATGTGTTCTCATTATTCAATTCCCATCTATGAGTGAGAACATGTGGTGTTTGGTTTTTTGTCTTTACGATAGTTTACTGAGAATGCTGATTTCCAATTTCATCCATGTCCATACAAAGAACATGAATTCATCATTTTTATGGCTGCATAGTATTCCATGGTGTATATGTGCCACATTTTCTTAATCCCATCTATCATTGTTGGACATTTGGGTTGTTTCCAAGTATTTGCTATTGTGAATAGTGATGCAATAAACATACGTGTGCATGTGTCTTTATAGCTGCATGATTTATAGTCCTCTGGGTATATACCCAGTAATGGGATGGCTGGATCAAATGGTATTTCTAGTTCTAGATCCCTGAGGAACCGCCACACTGACTTTCACAATGGCTGAACTAGCTTACAGTCCCACCAACAGTGTAAAAATGTTCCTATTTCTCCACATCCTCCCCCGCACCTGTTGTTTCCTAACTTTTTAATGATTGCCACTCTAACTGGTGTGAGATGGTATCTCATTGTGGTTTTGATTTGCATTTCTCTGATGGCCAGTGATGGTGAGCATTTTTTCATGTGTTTTTTGGCTGCATAAATGTCTTGTTTTGAGAAGTGTCTGTTCATGTCCTTCGCCCACTTGTGGATGGGGTTGTTTGTTTTTTTTCTTGTAAATTTGTTTGAGTTCATTGTAGATTCTGGATATTAGCCCTTTGTCAGATGAGTAGGTTGTGAAATTTTTCTCGCATTTTGTAGGTTGCCTGTTCGCTCTGATGGTAGTTTCTTTTGCTGTGCAGAAGCTCTTTAGTTTAATTAGATCATTTTCAGCTTGTAACCATGGTTTAATTGTATCAGCTTTCAGGTGAGTCAAGAGTCTTCGTGGTTGAGTTTCTGGCTGGGTCCAGGTTTGTACTACGGCTGTTTTAGGCTGACTCCAGGGTCTGATCATGTCAACTTTAGAGTGAATTAAGGGCTCAGTTATGTTCATAATAGGATGTATTAAGATCCATGTATGCATCAGGGGTTTGAGTATAATAGCCTCATGCTTATTCAATGTACTAAGTCTATCCATTTGATTACAGGGCCTGATCATACTAGTTTTATGTTGCATCTAAGACTTAATATTGTCACCTTCAGACTTAGCAAATTAATATGGAGTATGCCATATAGAAGCAATCCAGAACTAAGTTGACTCAGGTTCCATGAGAGTCCAGTATCCATCTGTCCTTTCTATAGCTTCTTGGCATCCAAATACATTCTATACTGGCTGACACCATGGTTAAAATGTATGGGTTACTGTAGCATACTGAGATATATCTTCATTGAGGGATGAATGAGCCCATAGTTCAATTTTATTAACTACAAAAGAAATGGTGGAATCTAGCTGTAAGTTACTGGTTTGGCACCAGGGTTAACTCTATGAGCTACCTGATACTTCTGGTTTCTGATACTCTTCATTAGATTTAATCTGCATCACTCTTCCTGTTTTATATGACACAAATTGTTTCCAAGTTTCAACTTAAGTAGTAATTTCAAGCCAAGGTCTAGCTACAAGTTGTACATGAGATAGGACATTAATAGATTGAACTTGAAACTGACCAGTATCCATCTTGTAAGGAATTTAGATCCACCTGTGCCACTGGAAAAGAGAAAACAAGATCCACCAGCATCAACTAATGGTAGAGTATGAAGCCTAATTATACCAGCTAATGTATAAATCCAAGATCTTGCTGAATCAGTCAGAGTTTGATATTTATAATTCATTGTATTTCTCTGAGGAAGATTCCAGGGTATAGGTATAATATCTGTTTGGGGGTTCTGGGGTCCAGAAAAAACATTGAGAAGTGTTCATTTCTGTGATACTCCAGCATTCAGCTGTATTGGGATGATCTCATGGTTTGGCAACAGAAGAAATCCATGGTCATACCATTGGAAATTTGCTAGCTGAGGAGAGGTGACCACTTTGAAAGTGTAATAGCCTATTGGCATAGAAAGTCTCTATCATTTGAATCAAAAAACATTGAATGAGGACTCCAGTGCTTTCTCTTCACTGGGGAAGTGCTTAATCTTCTTGTCCATGTTTGTACTGAGAATCTATGGATGACCAAAGTGGCAGAGCTTGTGTTAGAGCTAAGTATGTTTTGTGGACTACCTTCTACTCCAGGAGGAAACTGCAGGGTAGAGAAAAAAATAGGACCTAGTGATTTCTGGGATGCCTTGATAAGCTGTCTCATCAAATTCAGTTCCCAGCCAAGCAGGTGTTTAAAGTCATCAGGGGACACTCCTCCATTGTGTTGGGATCTCATTCTGGTACAGAGAGTGTGAGCAGAAATGAGGTCAGATAGGGGTGAGGATACAATCTGATGAGGGTTGGATGGGGTCCTGCACCTTCACCTTCAAAAGAGCTGAAGAGAGATGACAGAGAAGGTGCTTCCAACTGCATCCCCTTAATTGAACAAGCAGTTCACACCATGGCCCCATGTTCATCTGGGAGTACTCCAACATGCAGGGAACATTAGGATTGCAAACTGGGCCTTCCTGGCAAACTCCCAATTTGAGGGCTTTCATTGTCATAACCAAATGGGACTGGGATGGATTGATGCTGGGTGGGATGTGGCCTCCACACTTGCCTCTTCTTTTCCTGACTTCCATGCTCCTCATTGACATACAGTTTCCTGGATCTGGCTAAATGTCTTACACTCTAAGTATTTCCCAGTTCATGGAGGATGGCCCTCATGGGAATATGTTGCGTAAGTGTTGCCTTCCAAACACTGTCACGTTTTAATGACTGGGCTGCTTTGATACATTTAAAACCATAAATTCCATTACAGATGCCAGCCAGAAGGAAAACTTTTGTTCTCCCACTTCTATTGGAGAGCTGCATGATTTGTGTAGGATGAGAAGCAGGCAGGCCTGTCTGGCTTTTGCCTGGTAATGTAGGCCGTATTTCATTATATCTGCATGTCCTGTCTCATTGTGGAGGGAGTATTTCATTGAGTTGTTGCAGGATGCAACTGCCTCTTGCCAAAGATCTCTTGGCTGCTAGGGATTTCAGTGAGAAAAGGAAAGTTGGGTAAGCTAGCTGCACTCCAGGGTTTGGGTCATGGTATCTTTTTGGAGGCTGTGGTTGTTTGTACTTTGCAGGAGGCTTTTGTGTCCTCTGACAGGAATCTTTGAACATTGCTTGGACTCCAGCACAAGTCAGCTTTTCTCTTGGATGAGTTTTGATTTATCTTTGCTGTCATGGTGAGTCCACAGTGGCTGTCAACAATGCTACTGAACACCCTATTCAGGGTTGCAATCACAACAGACTACCTCAGAGACATTGTCTCAACCTCATCTGCACCTGTGAGCACCTAGGTCGAGGGGTGTGAACACTGATCCACCTTCGCCTTGCCTTTATCGTGGTCCCTGCCTTTCCCAGAGAGCCCTTGCAGGGTCCAGGGTGAAGGGAGGAAGTGAGGTAAAGGGCCTGGCCATCTTTGGCTGATACCCACCTCTTGGGTCTCAGGTATGATTCCATCAATCAAAGACCCCTAAAAAACTCACCAGACTATATTCCAAACCCCATGGGACCCAATTCCTGCACACAGCCTCTTTCGAGAATGGAGTCAGAAGAGCAGTTTCTAGGGACCACCTCACAGTCTCAAAACTTCTTCTTCTCCATCTGGACTAGAACACAAACACAGCCCAATGGAGCCCTAAAATCGCACCTGTTCCATTTTTTTTTTCTGCTTAGGAAGGTTCACAGACCTGAGAATTGAGCGCCCGCACCTGCCCGTGAATGCGTATGTGCTGTTCTCAGGGCACAATGCCTTAACTGTCAGTTCTGTCTAGCTCGCAATGAATGACACAATTGCCTAGCAACAAGTCACCGTGGCTTGGCGGAGAAGGAGACTTCCCTGGAGGTGCGTCAGCGGTGGACTCTCATCTGTTTTCTTTGTGGGATGCCCAGGATAGTACCGTGATTCTAGGAGAAGACAGGCGTGAGCCAGCCTGAAGAAATGTCAAGGAGAGCTCCAGAAATAAAAAACAGATTCCCATGGGTCCAAAATAAATCTGCAGGATGTCTCAGGCCTGCCTACACGTTGTAGGGGTTAGTCCTTTAGAAACTTGCTCCACAGTGATTTACAGATACAACCCGCCTGTATTCCCCAGGGTTGTTTTCTCCATGGTGGGAGTTTCTGCAGAACCATGCAGCCTCAGAACCTGCCTAGCTGTGTGTTTCTTTTGGAGTGTTGCAAGTGTTGGATGTCTGCCTTTGTGTGTGTATGTGTGTGTGTGTCTGTGTGTGTGCCTGTAAGTGGAGCCTGCTTACATGAATGTGACTAACGCAGTCTTGAAGCAGCACTTCTTTCATTTGAGTCTCCCAACCTTTTGGTGGGTGGTCTATGTGGCTCTTCCTAGGCTGTGGGGCTCCGTGTTATTTCCTATGGATAAAGAATCCACAGTGAATTGGGAGTCTGGCTGTGACCCGTCTGAGTTCAAATCACCTACCCCTGCAATTAAAGCCACTCTTCTTCAAAGAAGAGGAGCACACCTCACCGGAGAATAGACATCTCCCAGTGTTTCATTGTCCTGTGACCAAGCCCAAGAGATACACTAAAATTCTGTCTTCAGGGCCCCTTGAAATTACCTCAAATTTGCCTGGCAGTTGAGCAGGTGCTTCATGTTGTGAGGGAGCACTCTGCCATCATCTTGGAATTTCATTCTGGGACAGAAAGTGTGAGCAAAAATAAGGTCAGAGGGGTGAGGATGGAATCTGGTCAGGATTGGATGGGGTCCCACACTTTCACCTGCAAAAAGGTGAAGAGTGATGACACAGAAATTTTTTCCAACTGCATCCCCACATTCCCTTAGCTGCACCAGCAGTCCACGCCATGGCCTGGTGTTCAGGTGGTAGTATTCCAACGTGCAAGGAATATTTAGAGTACAAATTGGGGCCATCCTGGCAAACTCCTGATTTGAGGGCTTTCATACCCGGAGCCAAATGGTAGTGGAATGGATTGATGCTGGGTGGGATGTGACCTCCAGATTTGCTTCTTCTTTTCCTGACTTCCATGATCCTTCTCAACCTAGGGTATCCTGGGTCTGGCTCACCATCTTCCACACTAAACGTTTCTCAGTTCTCTGAGAACGAACCTCATGAGAATCCATTGTGTGAGTGTTTCCTTCTAAACACGGTCACATTTTAATGACTGTGCAGCTTTGATACTTTTAAAACCATAAATTCCTGTTACAGTCACCAATAAGGAAGCTCTTGTTCTCCCACTTCTTTGGGTGGGTTGCATGATTCCTATAGGATGAGAAGGAGGCAGCTGTGTCTAGCTTTTTCCTGTAAATCTAGCCTCAATTTCATTTCGTCTACAGGGCTTCATTCTGGAGGACCTCTTTCACTGGGCTGTCGCTTGTTGGAACTGCTTCCCACCACAGATTATTTAGCTGCCAGGGATTTCAGAGAGCGAAAGGAACTTCAGGTAGGCTAGCTGCACTTCAGCTTGTGGGTCATTGTCTTCTTTTGGGGGCTGAGGTTGTTTGGACTTTGCAGGAGGCATTTGGGTCCTGTGATGGAAATCATGGAGAATTGCTTGGACTCCAACACAAAGCGGCTCATTCTCTCATGCGAGCCTTGATTTTTCTTTGTTTTCATAGGGAATCCAAGTGTCCCCCAACAGCATTACTGGGGATCCTTTTTAGGCTTGCCGTTGCTATGGAGGCCATTGAGACACTGTCTCAAACTCCTCTGCAGCTGTGAGAGGCCAGTCTGAGGTATGAGAAAACTACTTCACTTTGGACATGCCTTTGTCATGGTTTCTGCTTTTCCTAGAAAGCTCCTGTGAGGTCCAGAATGAAGAGAGGCAGTGAGATCAAGAGCCAGGACATCTTTCACTGATACATGCCTCTGGGGTCTCAGGTATGATTCTGTCACCCAAAGGACCCTCAATAACACACCAGACTATATTCCAATCCCAATGTGACCAGATTCTGCCACATAGCTTCTTTCAGGAATGGAGTCAGAAGAGCAGTTTCCAGTGATCACCTCACAGTCATGAAATGACTCATCCTCTAGCAGGACTTTAACATGGAGATGGCCTGAAAGGGCTCAAAGTTTGAGACTTTCAGAGTCTCGCTGTGGGTTTTGCAGGTAACCTTTTTCCTGATACAAGGCCAGCTCTACCTGTACCAGTTTTCTCTAATTAGGCAGGCATTTCTAACAGGTGAATGCCCAGCCTGCCTCACAAATGCACATGCCCTGGTCTCAGTGCACCTGGTCTGATTTTGAGCTCTGGCTAGTGTCACAATAAATGTCAATGTTGCCTAACGACAAGTACTACAGCTTGGCAGTGTAGGAAACCTCCATGTAGGTTCGTCAGTGGTGGATTCTTACCTGTTTTTTTCTGTGGAATCCATGTGATAGTCCCATGATTCTAGGGCAAGGAAGACATGAGCCAGCCTGAAGAAATATCAAGCAGAGCCTCAGGAATAAACCATGAAATCCCTAAGTTTCCAAAAAATCTGCTGGATTCCTCAGGCCTGCCTAGAATTTGCAGGGGTGAGTCTTTATGAAATTGCCCCAGTGATTTCTAGGTACAGCCTGATTGTGTTCCTTGGGTTTGCTCTCTATTAAATGGGGCTTCCTGCAGAACCATGCAGTCTCAGGGGCTGACAGATTGTGTGTTTCTGTGGGATGGTTGTGAGTGTTGGATATCTCTGTATGCGTGTGACATTGTGTGTGTGTTTGTGCCTTTAAGTGGAATCTGCTTAAAGGAATGTGGCTAATGCACGTCAGTGATTCCTTTTTTTTTTTTTTTTTTTTTTGAGTCTCCCAACCTTGTGGTGGCCTGTCTGTGTGGCTCAGCTTAGGGTGGCTCTGCTTAGGCTGCAGTTCTCTGTATTCTTTATTTTTCTGTGGATCATGAATCCGCAGTGAATTAAGAGGTGTATTATGACATGCAAGTGTCCAAATCACCTCTTGCTGAAAAAAAAAAAAAAGTTACTCTTTTGAAAGAAGTGAAGCACTCCACACCCAAAAAACACAAATCTTCCAGTGTTTCATTGTCCTGTGGCCAAACCAGAGAGAGACACTAGCAGTCCTGTCCTCAGGGCCACTTGAATTCACCTTGACTTTGGTTCCCAGATGAGCAGGTCCTTCACGTCATGAGGGTGCAACCCTTCATCATCTTGGGATTTCATCCTGGGACAGAGTGTGAGCAGCAGTAAGGTCAGATAGGGGTGAGGTCATAATCTAGTGAGATTTGGATAGGTTCCAGCAACTTCACCTGAAAAAAAAATATCAAGACTGGTGACACTGAAGATGCTTCTAACTCCATGTCTGCATTCCCTTAATTTCACAAGCAGTCCACACGATGGCCTGGGGTTTAGATGGGAGTATTCTAAGGTGCAGAGAACATTTGGAGTGCAAATTGGAGTCATACTGGCAAACTCTTGATTTGAGGGATTTTATGTCTGGAACCAAATGTGAATGGAGTGGATTGATGCTGGGTGGGATGTGGCCTCCAGACTAGCCTCTTCTTTTCCTGAATTGCATGTTCCTTTTCAGGCTAGGGTTTCCTGGGTCTGATTCTACCACTTCCACACTCAACGTTTCCCAGTTCATGGGGAACGACCCTCATGGGAATCCATTGCATGAATGTTTCTTTCTAAACACTGTTATGTTTAAATGAGTGGGCAGCTTTGATACCTTTAAAACCATAAATTCATGTTACAGGCACTAAAAAGGAAACTCTTGTTTTACCTCTCCTGGCTGCATGATTCCTGTAGGATGAGAAGCACACAGCCATGTCTGGTTTTTGGCTGATAATCTAGCCTCTGTTTCATTTCATCTGCATGGCCTTCTCATCATGGAAGAGCTGTTTCATTGGGCTGTTGCTGGATGGGACTGCCTATTCCTTCAGATTATTTAGCTGTCAGAAAATTCAGAGAGCAAAAGGAACTTTGTGTAGGCTGGCTGCCCTCCAGGTTGTGGTTCATTGTCTTCCTGTGGGAGCTGAGGTTGTTTGCACGTTGCAGGAGGATTTTCAGTCCTCTGACAGGAATCATTGAATCTTGCATGACTCAAGCACAAGGCAGCTGATTCTCTCAGGTGAGCCTTGATTTATCTTTGCTTTCATGGGGAATCCTCAGGGGCTCTCAACAGCACCACTGGTCACCTTTTTGAGGCTTGCCATTGCCACTGAGACACTGTGTCAACTTCATCTTCACCCAGGAGAGGCCAGTCCGAGGTTTGAGAACACCGCTCCACCCTGCACTTGGCTTTGTCATGGTTGCTGCCTTTTCCAGAGAGGGCTTACAAGGCCCAGAATGAAGGGAGGAAGTGACGTCAAGAGCCCAGCCATCTTTCATTGACACCCACCTCTGGGGTCTCAGGTAAAATTCTGACACCTAAAGAATGCTCAACAACACACCAGCCTATATTCCAGTCCCCACAGGACCTAATTTTTGCAGACAGCCTCTTTTGGGAATGGAGTCAGAGGGGTAGTTTCCAGCAACCCCTTTAGAGTCTTGAAATGCCTCCTCCTCCATAGGGACCCGACAATGGAGGCAGTCCAAAGGGGTCCTGAGGTCGAGACTTTTAGGGTCCTACAGTGGGTTTTCACAGATAGCCTTTTTCCTGATACCAGGCGGGCTTTGCCTGTTTCATTTGCCTCTGCTTAGGCTGGTTGACAGCTCTGACAGCCAGGCATCTAGGCCTGCCTCACAAATGCTCATGCACTAGACTTAGGGCACCTAGCCTGATTGTGAACTCTGGCTAGCATCACAATGAATGTCACCATTGCCTAGCGACAAGTCTCTGTGGCTTGGTGAAGGGGACCTCCATGGATGTGCTCCGGCCATGGACTCTCACGTGTCTTCCATGTGGGATCCACGGGATTGTCCCATGATCCTAGAAGAGGACAGAAGTGAGCCAGCCTGAAGAAATGTCAAGCAGAGCCCCTGGAATGAGTGGCAAAATCCCTAAGGATCCATAAGGATCTGTAGGATTCCTCAGGCTTGCCTAGATGGTGTAGGGGTGAGTCTTTGAAACTTGTCCTATGGTAATTACTAGGTACAGCCTGCCTGTGTTCCTTATGGTTGCCCACTCCCAGGTGGGGCTTCCTGCAGAACCACACAGTCTCATGAGCTTCCAGGCTGTGTGTTTCTGTGGAAGTATTGGAAGTGTTGGATATCTGCATGTGCATGTGGCATTGTATGTTTGTGTGTGTGTGTGCATGTGTGTGTTTTGTGTGTGTCTGTAAGTAAAGTCTTCTTAAAGGAATGTGGCTAATGCACTTCAACATTTTTTTTGGGTCTCCCACACTTTTCATGGTCTGTCTGTGTGGTTCTTCTTGGGCTGCAGGGCTCCCTGTTCTTTATTTTTCTGGGAATCATGAATCTGCAGTGAATCGGGAGGCAGGCCGAGACCCACCGATGTCCAAATCACCTCCCCATGCAGAAAAAGCCACTATTCTAGGCAAAGAAGGAGTAAACCACACCAAAAAACAGACATCTGCCAGTACTTTATTGTCACATGGCCAACCCAGGGACAGACAGTAACAGTCCCGTCCACAGGCCCGTTGAATTTACCTCAAATTCGGTTGCCAACTGAGTAGGTACTTCAAGTCATGAGGTGACATTCTTCTATCATCTTGAGATTTCATCCTGGTACGTAGAATTTGGGCAGAAATAATGTCAGATAGGGGAAAGTATACCATCTGGTGAGGGGTGGATGGGGTTCTGCAAATTCACTTGCAAAAAAAAAAAAGTAACTACAGATGACCTAGGGTGCTTCCAACATTATACTTGCATTACCTTAATTGCACAAGCCATCCTAACTATTGCTCGGTGTTCAGGTGGAAGTGCTCCAAAGTTCAAGGAATACTTGGAGTGCAAGTTGGGGCCACTTTGGCAAACCCCCAATTTGAGGGCTTTCATACCTGGAGCCAAATGGGAGTGGTATGGATTGGTGCTGAATGGGATGTGGCCTCCAGATCCATAAGGATCTGTAGGATTCTTGTTTTCTTGACGTCCATGTTCCTCATCAGCCAAGGGTTTCTCTGGGTCTAGCTCAATGACTTTTTTACTAAACATTTCCCAGTTCATAGTGAATGGCCCTCATTGGAATCTATTGCGTGAATGTTCCCTTGTAAACACTTTCATGTTTTAATGACTGGGCAGCTTTGTTACTTTTAAAACCATAAATTCCAGTTACAGCTACCAACAAGAAACCATTCTTCTCCCACTTACATAGGAGGGCTGCATGATTCCTGTAGGATGAAAAGCAGCCAGCTGTGTCTGGCCTTTGCCTGGTAATCTAGACTCTGTTTTCACTTCATCTACGCAGCTTTCTCATCGTGGAGGGGCTCTTTCATTGGGCTGTTGCTGGATAGACTGCCTCTTGCCACAGATTATTTTGCTGGCAGGGATTTCAAATAGCAAAAAGGACTTCAGGTAGGCTGGCTGTGCTCCAGGTTTCAGGTCGCTGTCTCATTCTGGTGTCTGAGGTTCTTTGCATCTTGCAGAAGGATTCTGGGTCCTCTGACAGGTATCACTGAACATTGCTTGGACTCAAGCACAAGGCAGCTCATTCTTTCAGGCAAGCCTTGATTTCTTTTTGCCATCTTCAGGAATCCACAGTGCCCCTTAATAAAACTACTGGATATGCTTTTCAGGCTTGCCATAGCCAAAGATATCCTCTGGGACACTGTCTCAACCTCATCTGCAGCAGTGAGAGGCCAGTCTGAGATGTGAGAGCACTGCTCCACTTTTGACTTTCCTACCTTTATTGGGGTTCCCGCCTCTCCCAGAGTGCTCCTCTGAGGGCCAGGATGAAGGGAGGCAGTGAGATCAAGAGCCCAGTCATCTTTCACTGACGCCCACCTCTGAGTTGTATGATTCTATCACACAGGAAACCTTCAACCACACACCAGACTATATTCCAATCCTCATAGGACCTGATTCTGGAACAGAGCCTCTTTCGGAAATAAAGTCAGAAGAGCAGTTTCCAGGGACCACCTCACAGTCTTGAAGCCCCTCCTCCTCCAGGGGGACCTGAAAATGGAGATGGCCTGAAGGGGCCCTGAGGTCAAGACTTTTAGGGTCCTGTAGTGGGTTTCCACAGACAGCCTTTTTCCTGATACCAGGCTGGCTCTGCCTGTACTGTTTTCCTCTGCTTAGGCAAGCTGACAGCTCTGAGAGCTGGGCATCTGGGCCTGCCTCATGAATGCCCATGGTCTAGGCTCAGGAACATGGCCTGATTATGAGCTGTGGCTAGCATCACAATGAATGTCACCGTTGCCTTGCCACAAGTCCCTGCAGCTTGGTGGAGAAGGAGACCTCATTGGAGGTTCCTCAGAGGTGGGCTCTCACCTATTTTTTTGTAGGACCTACAGGATAGTCCCATGAACCTAGGAGAGGGCAGACATGAGCTAGCCCGAGAAAACATCAAGCAGGGCCCCAGGAACAAACTGCAAAATTCTTAAGGATCCAAAAAAATCTGCATGATTCCTCATTGCTGTCTATACGTTGTAAGGGTGAGTCTTTTTGAAAGTTACCCGACTGTGATTTCTATGTACAGTCCACCTGTATTCCCTGGGGTTGCTCTCTCCTCTCCCAGGTGAGGTTTGTGCAGAACGCTGCAGCCTCGGGAGCTGCCAGGCTGTTTCTCTGTGGGAGTGTTGTGAGTGTTGGATGTCTACATGTGTGTGTTGCATTGTGTGTTTGTGTGTGTGTGTGCCTTGAAGTGGAGTCTGCTTAAAGGAATGTGGCTAACGCAATTCTGCTCTCCTTTTTTTTCTTTCTTTGTTTCTTTCTTTCTTTTTTTTTTTTTTTGAGTCTCCTACACCGCCTGTCTGTGTGGCCGTGCTTGGGCTGCAGGGCTCTGTGCTTTTATTTTTCCATGAATCATGAATCTGCAGTGAATTGGGAGTGGGGCTGAGACCCTACATCATCCAAATCACCTCCCTCTGCAAAAAAAAAGCTGGTTTTCTAGCAAGAAGAGTAGCACACCATACCAAAAAACAAACATCTCCAAGTATTTCATTGCATTGTGGTCAAACAAGGTGGAGAAATGAGAAAACCTGTCTGCAGTTTCCCTTTAATTTACCTCGAATTTGGTTCCCAGGTGAGCATGTGCTTCATGTCGTGAAGGGGCACTTCTTCATCAACTTGAGATTTCATCCTGGGACATAGGCTGTGAGCAGCAATAAGGTCAGGAAAGGCTGGGGTCTTGCTACTTCACCTGCAAAAGAAATAAAGACAGATGACACAGAAGGTGCTTCCAACTCCATCCCCACATTCCCTAAATTGCACACAGAGTCCACACTATGGTCCAGTTTTCAGGTGGTAAGGAAGGAGACCACCACTCTTATTGTCTAATACTCAGAAAAAGAAAGAGGAAGCCAAAGCTAAAGAAAGGCAGAAATGAGATCAATAGTCAGACAGCCTGGTGCCACACCCCAGGCATGGTAGTTAAAAATCAACCCCTGACTTAACCGCTTCTATTACCTATAGATTCCAGACATTGTATGAGGAAGTATTGTGAAACCTTCTGTTCTGTTCTCTTCTTTCCTGATTACCAATGCCTGAAGCCCCAGCCACATACCCCATGATTGCTTCATTGATCACAACCCTTTCACATGAACCATTTAGAGTTATAAGCCTTTAAAAGGTGCAGGAATCTCTCTTGGGGAGCTTGGTTTTTGAGACACAAGTCTGCCAAAACTCCCTGCCAAATAAAGCCACTTCCTTCTTTAGGTTGGTGTCTGAATGGTTTTGTCTGTGGCTCATCCTTCTACATTTCTTGGTTCCCTGACTGGGAAGAGAGGTGATTAGTAGATGGCCTAGGTAGCCCCTTAGGTAGCTTAGGCTTGCCCTGTAGAGCATCCCTGCAGGATAATCCATCCAGCTTGAGTGACGCAAATACTGATAGTGCTTCTGAGTAGGCAACTGCCTGGTTGGAACACCTCACCAGAGCATTGCAAAGCAGGCCACTACAGAGGATTGACAGAGTGGCTGAACACCAGGAAGGAACTGGCACTTGGAATCTGGAAATCTCGAACACAGTAAGACCAGTCTTGGAAACTTACCAACTCTGTTTGAGCAGAAGTGTGGCCTGATCACTCACAGTGTGCCTTTATCAGCACTTTGGCTTTGGTTTTGATTTTTACTTGGCTTGAATTAATTGATTTAGTGTGAATTAGATGAGTGAGGGACATTTACCCTTTCCCTCTTGCAGTGCCAGTGTTGTCTTCTCTGGGGGAAAAATGGTTCAGACACAAAGTAACCCAGCCCCCTAGGAACTATGAAGAATAATTTCAAGAAGGGATTTAAAAGAGACTGTGGAGTTACTATGACACCAGGGAAACTTAAAACTTTGTGTGAGATAGACTGGCCAACATTAGAAGTGGGTAGGCCATCAGAAGGAAGTCTAGACAGGTCTCTTGTTTCAAAGGTATGGCACAAGATATCCTGTAATCCAGGGCACCCAGACCAGTTCTTATACATAGACACTTGGTTACAACTGGTTTTAGAACTCCCACAATAGTTAAGAGGACAGGCAGCAGCAACATTATTAGTGGCAAAGGGACAAATAGCCAAGGAATAGTTCCACTCCAACCATCGAGGGAAGCTATGTCCTAATTTTCTGTCTGACCCAATATCAGAAGACTCATGGCAGGAAATGACACCAGTGATGCCCCTGTCCCTTACCAAGAAGAGAGACTCTCCAACTCTGTCCCACAGTACCTGTGCCTCTGCAAGACACACACACCCCTAGGCCAACCACAGTAGGCAAGTAAGGATGTGAAGCTGTGGGAGAAACCCCAACCTTGGTGGCTCACTTACCACCTAAGACTGGGATACAAATGCCCCTGAGGAAGCAGCGGTATACTGGGGTAGGCGATGACAGGCATATGGTGGAAATGCATGCCTTTGTGTATCAACCCTTTACTTCTACTGATCTCCTAATTTGGAAAAAAATACACCATCTTATATTAAAAACCTCAGACTTTAATTGACTTGCTTCAAACTATTATCCAGACCCACAACCCTACTTGGGCCAATTGCCACTGCCACCAGCTGCTTATGTATCTCTTTAACACAGATAGAAGGGGAAGGTTGCTCCAGAAGCCAACCAAGTGGCTGGAGGAACGTGCTCCTTCTGATTACCAAAACCTCCAGGAGTATGTGAGGATCCAATTACCCGTAATGGATCCCCAGTGGAACCTAAATGAAGGAGAAGTTATAGAAAGTCTGAAGCAATATAGGGAAGCCCACTTAGAAGGGTTAAATAAGGGATCTCAGAAGGCCACAAATGTTAACAAAGTCTCTGAAGTCATTGAAGAAAAAGAAGAGAGTCTGGCACAATTTTATGGAAGACTATGTGAGGTCTACCATATGTATACTCCCTGTGATCCTGAAAGTTCTGAACATCAGTACATGATTAACATGGTTTTAGTTAGTCAAAGCACAGAAGACATTAGAAGAAAACTTCAGAAACAGGCTGGATTTGCGAGTATGAACACTTCACAGTTGTTGGAAATAGCCAATCAGTTGTTTGTGAATAGGGATGCAGCAAGAAAATGAGTGCCAAGTCTGGCAATAGGCCAACCTGCTAGCTGCAGCAATTAGAGGGGTACCTCCAAAGAGTGAAAGAATGAGTGGCCCTGGGAAAAACATCCAGTATGACTGACCATGCCTGAAGTGTAACTAGTGTGCATGCTGTGAAGAAATAGGACATTGATAAGACAAGTGTCTCCAGTTAAAAGAGAAACAAAATGGCTCCAAGCCAGAGGTCTCAAGCAAGGATGAAAGGGCCTTGTTTAATCTGGCAGAAGGGTTCCTGGACTGAGGGGGACAGGGTTCAGATGAACTGAATGAGTCCATGGTCAGGAAGACAGTTGGGGGCAAAGAGATTGTATTTCTTGTCAATACTGGTGCTGAACATTCAGTATTGACCATCCTGGTCTCCCACTTATCCAAAAAGACTATTGATATAATCAGAGCCACAGGAGTCTCAGCAAAACAATTTTTCTGCTTGCCCCAGACTTGTGCCATAGGAGGATGTGAAGTGAGTCTTCACAGCCCTTATGCTCCCCAGAGGGGAGAAATGGAGACTTTTCATAACTGAGCTAGTCCAAGAGATAGAACCAGCTCTGGCTAAGCAGTGGCCAAGGGTGTGGGCAGAAGATATTCCTCCAGGGCTGGCAGTCAACCAAGCCCCTGCACTCGTAGAAGTTAAGCCTGGGGCCCAGCTGGTCAGGCAAAGGCTGTGCTCATTCCCCAGAGAAGCTCTTGAAGATATCCAGGTTCATCTTAAATGTCTGAGAGCCTTTGAAATTATATTCCCTTGTCAGTCTTCATGGAATACTCCCCTCTTGCCTGTTCCCAAGCCAGGGACCAAGGACTACAGGCCACTATAGGACTTGCACTTAGTCAATCAAGCTACAGTCACTTTAAACCCAATAGTAGATAACCTGTACACATTGTTGGGGTTACTGCCAGCTTAGGAAAACTGGTTCACCTGCCCAGACAAGAATGACATTTTTGTTAGCATCAGACTATCTCCTGAGAGCCAGAAACTGTTTGTGTTTCAATGGGAAGATCTGGGGTCATGTGTCACCATTCACCACACTTGGATCCGCTTTCCCCAAGGGTTCAAGAACTCCCCCACCATCTTCAGGGAGGCACTGCCTCAAGACCTCAAAAAGTTCCCCACCAAAGACCTAGGATGTGTTTTGCTCCAGTATGTTGATGACCTTCTTCTGGGATACCCCATGGCAGTAGGGTGCTCCAGTGGGACAGATGCCTTGCTTCAGACCTAGAGGATTCTTGGTATAAGTTGTCCAAGAAGAAATTTCAGATATGCAGACAGCTGATACGCTACCTGGGATTCACTATCTGACAGAGGGAACACAGCTCGGGGTCATAAAAAAAGCAGGTCTTCTGCAGCCTATCAGAGCCTAAGATCAGAAGGAAGGTGAGACATTTCTTAGGAGCTATATTGCCAAGCCCCTGTATGGGGTTAAAAAGAGGGGTGAAAAGGAACCTTTTGAATGGGGATCCCAATAACAGCAAGCCTTTTGTGACTTAAAAGAGAAACTCATGTCAGCCCCAGTCTTGGGTCTGCCTAACCTGACAAAGCCATTTACACTATATGTGTCAGAGAGAAAAAATGGCATTTGGGCTTTTGACCCAGACTGTGGGGCTCTGGCTGAGGCTGTTGGCCTACCTCTTTAAGCAACTAGATGGGGTTTCTAAAGCTTGGACCCCATGTTTGAGAGCCTTAGCAGCAACTGCCCTGCCAGCACGATAAGCAGATAAACTAACTCTTGGGCAAAACCTGAACATAAAGCCCCCACCATGATGCGATGACTTTAATGAATACCAAAGGACATCATTGGCTAACCAGTGCTATACTAACGAAGTACCAAAGCTTGCTCTGTGAAAATCCCCACATAACCATTGAAGTTTGTAACAACCTGAACTCTGCCACCTTGCTCCCAGTATCAGGAAGCCCTGTTAAGCATAACTGTGTAGAGGTGTTGGACTCAGTTTACTCTAGCATACCTGATCTCTGGGACCAGCCTTGGGCACCAGTGGACTGGGAGTTGTACATGGATGGGAACAGCTTTGTAAACCCACAAGGACAGAGGTATGCAGGATACGCATTGGTAATCCTGTATGCTGTCATTGAGGCCAAACCATTTTACCAGGGTACTTCAGCCCAGAAACCAAGGTCATTGCTTTAATTCGGGCCTTAGAACTCAGTGGATGTAAGAATGTAAAAATTTAAACTGACTCTCTGTATGTCATCTTATCCACCCACGTTCATGGAACATTATATAAAGAAAAGGGCCTGATAAACCCTGGAGGAAAGGACAAAAAAAAAATCAGCAAGAAATCTTGCAATGATTAGAAGAAGTATGGAACCCCAAAAAAGTGGCAGTCATGCATTGCAGCAAGGTTCTACCACGGTGGCTTTAGGAAACTCCAGAGCTGACTCAGAGACTAAAAAAGCAGCCTCCACCCCCTACCAGGCAGAAGGAGGGCAAACAGCAAGAGAGTGATAGTTCAGCTACCAGATGGAAAAATACTCTTGCTACAGCTGCTAGGAGCCACAGTTGTACTGGCTATGCCTGAAACTGCCCATCTAGGTCAGGAATCACTTGAAAAGTTGTTAGACCAGTACGCCTAAATGTAGCATTTTCCAGCTCTTGCCAAAACGGTGGCACAGTGATGTATTACCTGCTGACAGCACAAGGCGAGGCAGGGTCCAGCTGTTCAGTCCAGCATACAAGTTTATGGAGAAGACCCCTTTTGAAGATCTCTAGGTGGACTTCACAGAAATGCCAAAGTGTGGAGGTAATATGTATTTATCAGATTTTTTGCATACCCACTTTGTGTGGATAGAGGCTTATCCAGCATGAACTGATCAAACTCATGAAGTAACTCATGTGCTTCTTTGTGATCTTATTCCCAGATTTGCACTGCCCTCATGAATCAGCTCAGATAATGGGCCAGCATTTGTGGCTGACTTAGTGCAGGAGACAGCAAAGGTATTGGAGATCACATGAAAACTGCATGCAGCCTACCGACCTCAGATTATGGAAATGTGGAGCAAATGAATCTGACTATCAAAAGTAGTTTCGGGAAAGTGTGCCAGGAAACAGGATGAAAATGGTTACAGCCCCTCTCTAAGGCATTGTTTAAATAAGATGCACCCCTTCTAAAAAAGCAGGATATTCCCCTTAGGAAATATTATATAGTAGAACCCCTCCCATATTATGGGGACCCCCAGGACTCCTTGAGAGTGAGGTGAAGTTGAGTTACAGCAAAAGCTACAGGCTCTAGGAAAAATTACACAAACAATTTCTGCTTGGGTAAATGAGCCATGCCCTATTATTCTCCCCAGTTCACCCCTTTGCCCCCGGTGATCAAGACTGCATCAAAGACTGGAACATAACCCCACTATGGCCACAATGGAAAGGACCCCTGACCATCATTTTGACCACTCTGACTGCCATGAATGTAGAAGGAATCCCAGCCTGGATCCATCACCATAGTGTAAAAACTGCAGTGGCTGAGACCTGGGAGGTGAGAGCAAGCCTTGAAAACCCCTGCAAAATGACACTGAGAAAGACGACAATCCCTGCTCCAGTGACAACAGGAAGCTGACTGTTCTACACACTTCTGAAGCATTAGAAAACTCGTTGTGGGAGTTATTCTCCTTAAAATTTGGGCTTGTATAATAAAGACTGATTTTCCCTGCGTGGAGGACTGTTCCCAGTGTATTCATCAGGTTACTGAGGTAGGGCAACAAGTTAAAACTATCTTTCTGTTTTATAGTTATTATGAATGCCTAGGGAGCTCAAAAGGAACTTGCCTGTATAACTTCACTCAGTATAAAATGTGCAGCTCAGGAAATGACAGAACTGATATGTGATATAAAACATCTGAGACTCCTATGATCACAATCTTTGAAATAAGATTAAGAACTGATCTTTTCCTAAGTGATACAAGTGAAATAATAAAACAGAAGAAAAGGGAACCCCCAAACACATAACCTTAAATTTTGATGCTTGTGCCACCATTAAGAGTAACCAGCAAGGATTAGTATGTGGCTCTCTATATTGAGAAAAAAGTTATACAGCAGAGAATAAGCATATTTGCTATGAGTTAGGCCTATGTGATAAAGCATGTACTTTTTGGTCTTGTTTCATTTGGGCTACCTGGAAAAAGAATGAAAAAGTTCTAGTTTGGCTTCAGAAGGAAAGGATGATTCCTCTTACACTTAGTGGCCACTGTAACCCCTTAGAACTAATAATAACAAATCCCCATTGAAAAGAGGGAGAAAATGTAACTCTAGGGATCAGCAGATCTGGTCTGGATCCTTAAGTAAATATTTTGGTCTGAGGAGAATTCAAAAGGCACTCTCCTGAACCAGTGTTTCAGACCTTCTATGATGAATTAAATGTGCCAGTATCAGAGCACCCAGGGAAGACATATAATTTGTTCCTGCAGTTAGCACAAAATTTAGCCCATTCCCTCAATGCTACTTCCTGTTATGTATGTGAGGGTACCACTAAGGGAGATCAATGGCCTTGGGGAGCCCAATAATTAGTGACCACTGATCCAGTCCCTGATAAGATTCCAGTACAGAAGGCCCATACTGGCAACTTCTGGGTTTTAAGAACCTTAATTATTAAGCCATACTGCATAGCTAGAGGAGGACAGAACTTCACTCTTCTTGTGGGAAGGCTCCATTGCCTTGAGCAAAAGCCAAGCAGAGCAAAAACAGACACGGGGTGGGGTTCAAACCACACAGAAAGATCCATTTAGTAAATTTACAAATTTGCAAGCAGTGTGGACCCACTCACATTCTCTTTGGGACTGGAAAGCCTCCACTGGACTATATATCATTTTTGGGAATGGAATCTATGCCAAGTTACCTGAACAATGGGAGAGTAGTTGTATTGTCAGCACCATTACACCATCCTTTTTCCTACTGCCCATGAAAATAGCTGAACTCCTGGGCTTCCCAATCTATGCTTCCTGGGAAAAGATAAGCATACCTATAGGTAATTGGAAAGATGACAAGCGGCCCCCTGAAATAATTAGACAGTACTATGGGCCTGCCACTTGAGCACAAGATGGCTTGTGGGGAGAACAAACCCCCATTTACATGCTCAACCAGATCATTTGTTTACAAGCTGTCAGAAATAATCACAAGTAAAACTGGCAGAGCTCTGACTGTTTTAGCCTGGCAGAAAATCCAGGTAAAAAATGCTATCTATCGAAATAGATTAGCCCTAGACTACTTGCTAGCAGCTGAAGCAGGAATCTGTGGAACGTTTAACCTAACCAATTGCTGTCTGCATATAGATCATCAAGGGCAAGCGGTAAAAAATATAGTCAGGGATATGACAAAACTGGCACATGTACCTGTACAGGTTTGGCATGGATTTGATCCTGGATCAGTATTTTGAAAGTGGTTTCCAGCACTAGGAAGATTTAAAACTATCATAATAGGAACAATAGTAATAGGAACCTGCTTGTTGCTCCCCTGATTGCTACCCATGTTCCTTCAAGTAACTAGATGGTTTGTTACTGCCTTCCTCCACAAAAATGCTTCAAAACAAGTATGTTATATGAATCACAATCGATCTGTCTTCCAGGAAGACCTAGATAGTGAGGATAAGAGTGAGAACTCCTACTAATAAGTGAGATTTTCAAAGGGGGGAATAAGGAAGGGGATCACCTCACTTACTGTCTGGTACCTCAGAAAAATAAAGAGGAATCAAAAGCTAAAGAAAGGCAGAAAAGAGATCAACAGTCAGACAGCCTGGCACCACACCCCAGGCCTTCAAGTTTAAAATCAAAACCTGAACTAACCGCTTGTATTATCTATAGATTCCAGACATTGTATGAGGAATTACTGTGACACTTTCTGTTCTATTCTGTTCTGTTCTGTCCTGATTATCAATGAATGCAACCCCAGCCATGTACCACATGTAAGCCTTTAAAAGGGGTGGGGATCTCTCTCTCTCTCTCTCTCTCTCTGTCTCTCTCTCTCTCAGAGAGCTTGATTTTTGAGATGCAAGTCTGATGACATTCCCTGACGAATTCAGCCACTTCCTTTTGAAACGCAGTGTCTGAATGGCTTTGCCCACAGCTCCTCCTGCTACAATGCGAGTTCATCAATGTGCCAGTAACATTTGGGATGTAAATTTGGTCCATCCTGGCAAACTCCCTATTTGAGCGCTTTCATACCTGGAGCCAAACGAGAGTGATATAGATTGATACAAGTTGAGATGTGGCCTCCACACTTGCCTCTTAGTATCCTGAGTTACCCGTAACTTATCAGCCTAGGATTTCCTGGATATGGCTAAACGAATTGCATGCTAACATTTCCCAGTTCATGGAAGAAGACCCTCAAGGGAATCTATTCCATGAATGTTTCCTTCCAAACACTGTCACATTTTAATGACTGGGCAGCTATGATAATTTTAAAACCATAAATTCCTTACATCCACCAACAAGGAAAATCTTGCTCTTCAGCTTTTATTGGAGGGCTGCATGACTCCTGTATGGTGAGAAATATGCAACCATGTCTGGCTTTTGGGTAACCAAGGCTCTGTTTCATTGCATATACATGTCTTTTCTCATTGTGAAGAGGGTCTTTCATTGGGCTGTTTTGTGGATGGGGCTTCCTCTCCCTACAAATTTATTTGCCACCAGGTATTTCAGGGAGCACAAGAAACTGTGGGTAGGCTGACCACATCTCAAGTTGTGGATCTCAGTCTCATTATGGGGGCTGAGATTGTTTGCACTTTGCAGGAGGCTTTTTGGTCCTCTAACAAGAATCTTTGAATGTTGCTTGTACTCCAGCATAAGTCTTTTCTTTTTCTCATGCCAGCCTTGATTTTCCTTAGCTTTCATGATAGATCCACAATGCCCATCACTAACACTACTGGACACCCTTTCCAGGGTTGAAATCTCCACAGACAGCCTCTGAGACACTGTCTCAACATCATCTGCACCCGCGAGAGGCCAGTTGGAGTGTTAGAACACATCTTCACCTTTGGCTTACCTTTCTCATGGTTGCTGCATATCCTAGAGAACCACTGCAAGGCCCAGGATGAAGGGAATCAGTGAGGTTAATGGCCCAGACATCTTTTATTGGCACCAACCTCTGGGGTCTGAGGTATGATTCTATCATCCAAAGACCCTCCACAACTCCCCATACTATATTCCAATCGACATGGGACCAAATTTGTGCACACAGCCTCTTTTGGGAATGGAGTCAGAAGAGCAGTTTCCAGGGACCACCTCACAGTCTTGAAACCCCTCTTCCTCCAGTGGGTTGTGACCGACCACAAAGACAGCCCGAGGGGCCATAATGTGGAGACTTTTAGGGTCCCACAGTGGGGTAGTGTAGGTAGCCTTTCTCCCGATACTGGGCCAGCTCTGCCTGTACCATTTGCCTCTGCTTAGGCAGGCTGACACCTCTGACAGCTGGGCGCCGAAGCCTGCATGCAAATGTGCAAGCTCTAGTCTCACAGTACCATGTCTGAACTCTGGCTAGCATCACAAAGAATGTCACCATTGCCTAATGACAAGTCCCTGGGGCTTGAGAATAAACAAGACTGTCATGGAGGTGTGTCACTGGTGGACTGTAATCTATTTTCTCTGTGGGATCCAGGGGAATGTCCCATGACCCTATGAGAGGGCAGATGTGAGCCAGCCTGAAAAAACCTCAAGTAGAGCCCCAGGAATAAGCTGGAAAATTCCTAAGGTTCCAAAAAGATCTGCAAGATTTGTGAGGCTTGCTTAGATGTTGTACGGGTGTCGTTATGAAACTTGCCCCACTATGATTTCTAGATATTGCCCACCTGTGTTCCCCAGGGTTGCTCTCTCCCAGGTGAAGCTTCATGCAGAACCACACAGCCTCAGGACCTGCCAGGCTATGTGTTTCTGTGGGAGTGTTGTTTGTGTTGGATGTCTGCGTGTGTGTGTGTGTCATTATGTTTGTGCCTGTGTGTATTTCTGTGCCAGTAAGTGGAGTCTGCTTAAAGGAATATGGCTAACACAACTTGTCATTTCTTTTTTTGAGTATCCCAACCTTATGGTGGCTTGTCTGTGTGGCTCTGCTCTGGCTGTGGGGCTCCATGCTCTTTATTTTTCTGTGGATCATGAATCCTCAGTGAATTGGGAGATGGGCTGAAATGCACCAACATCCAAATGACTGTCTCCTGCAAAAAAAAGCTACTCTTATAGAAAGACGAGAACACCACACCAAAAAACAGATATCTTCCAGTGTTTTATTGTCCTTCAGCCATCCCAGAAAGAGACACTATCAGTCCTGTCCACAGGACCACTTGAATTTACCTCAAATTCAATTCACAGCTGAGCAGGTGCTTCACATCATGAGGGGTCAGTCCTTGATCATCTTGGGATTTCATCCTGGGATGTGGAATGTGAACAGCAATAAGGTCAGATGGGGTAATGATACAATTTGGTGAGGGTTGGTTGGGGCCCTGCAACTTCACCTGTTAAAAAGTAATGAAGATAGATTAAACAGAACGTGCATTGAACCCCATCCCACATTCCCTTAATTGCATAAGCAATCCACACCATGGTCTGGTGTTAAGGTGGAAGTACTACAAGGTGCAAGGAATATTTGGAGTGAAAATTGAGGCCATCCTAGCAAGCTGCCAATTTGAGGGCTTTCACACCTGGAGCCAAATAAAAGTGGAATGCACTGATGGTGGGTGTCATGTGGCCTCCACACTTTCCTCTTCTTTTCCTGACTTCCATGTTTCTCGTTGGCCTAGGGTTTCCTGGGTCTGGCTCAATGACTTCCACTCTAAGACTTTCCCAGTTCACAGTGAACGACCATCATGGGAATCCACTGCATAAGTGTTTCCTTCTAAACACTGTCACGTTTTAATGACTGGGCAGCTTTGATACTTTTAAAATCATAAATTCCTATTACAGTCACCAACAATAAAACTCTTGTTCTTTAACTCCTATTAGAGAGCTGCATGATTCCTGTCAGTTGAGAAGCAGGCTGCCATGTCTTGCTTTTGTCTGGTAATCTAGCCCCTGTTTCATTTAATCTGCAAGGTCATCTCATTGTCGAGGGGCTCTTTCACTGGGATGTTGCTGCATTGTTCCAGGTTGTGGGTCATTGTCTCGTTGTGGAGGTTGAGGTTGATTGCAATTTGCAGGAGGCCTTTGGGTCTTTTGACACAAGTTATTGAACATTGCTTGGCCTCCAGCACAAGGCAGCTTGTTCTCTCAGATGTGCCTTGAGGATTTTTTTGTTTGTTTTATTTTGTTTTTGTTTGTTTGTTTGTTTTGTTTGTTTGTTTTTTGCTTTCAAGGGGAATCCACAGTGCCCCACAAGAGCACTACTGGATGCTCTTTTCAGGCTTGCTATTGTCAATGACAGCATCTGGGAAACTGTCTCAACCTCATCTGACCCATGAGATGCAAGTCCATGGTTTGAAAACACTGCTCCACCTTGGACTTGTCTTTGTCTTGGTTTCAGCCTTTTACACAGAGTCACCAAAAGGCCTTCAATGAAGGGAGGCAGTGAGGTCAAGAACTCATCCATCTTTCAGTGACACCCACCTCTGGGGGTCTCAGGTATGATTCTATCACCCAAAGAACCCTCAAAAACCCACCAGGCTATATCCCAATACCCGTGGGACCCAATGCTCACACACACAAATTTTCTTTCAGGAATAGAGTCAGAAGAGCAGTTTCCAGTGACTACCTCACAGTTTCAAAAAACCTCCTCCTCTAGCAGAACCTGACCACAGAGACAGCCCCACAGGGCCCTGAGGTTGACACTTCTAGAGTGCCATGGTGGGTTTTCACAGGAAGGCTTTTTCCAGATACCAGCTTGGCTCTGCCTTTGCCATTTTCCTCTGCTTAGGCAGGCTAACATCTCTGACAGCCAGGCGCCCCAGCCTGCCCCATGAATGTGCATGCACTAGTCTCAGGGCACCAAATCTGATTGTGAGCTCTGGATAGAATCACTCTGAATGTCACCATTGCCTAGCAACAAGTCTCTGCAGCTTGGTGGAGAAGGAGTCCTCCATGGATGTGCATCAACGGTGGACTCTCGCCTGTCTTCTCAGTAGGATTCATGGGATAGTCCCATAATCCTAGGAGAAGGCAGATGTGAGCCAGCCTGAAGAAACATCAAGCACAGCCCCAGAAATAAACCATGAAATCCTTAAGGATACAAAAGGATCTGCAGAATTCCTTAGGCCTGCCTAGACATTGTAGCGGTGAGTAATTTTAAAACTTGCCCCACTATGATTTTTAGATACAGCCCGCTTGTTTTCCCCAAGGGATGCTCTCTTCCAGGTATGGCTTCCTGCAGAACCATGCAGCCTCAGATCTGCTGGCCTGTGTATTTCTGTGGGAGTGTTGCAAATGTTGGATGTCTGAGTGTTTGTATGGTATTGTGTGTGTTTTTGGGTGTTTGTGTCTGTAAGTGGAATCTGCTTAAAGGAATGTGGCTAATGCACATTGGTCCTTCTGTTTTTGAGTCTCCTAACCTTTTGATGGTCTGTCTGTGTGGCTTTGCTTGGGCTGCAGGTCCCCGTGTTCTTTATTTTTCCATGGATCATAAATCTGCACTGAATTGGAGGCTGACTGAGACCCACTGATGTCCAAATCAACTCTTCTAGAAAGAAAGAGTACTCCACACCACGAAACGTATCTCCTAATATTTCATTGTCCTCCAGAAAAATAGGGGGAGACACTAGCAATTCTCTCAGCAAGGCCCCTTGAATTTACCTCTAATTCAGCTCATGAGCGGCCACTCCTCCATCATCTTTGGATTTTATTCTTGGACATAGAGTGTGAACAGCAATAAGGTTAGATAGGGGTGAGGATACAATCTGGTAAAGGGAGGATGTGGTCCCGCAACTTCACTTGCCAAAAAAAAAAAAAAAAGTGAAGACAGAAGGTACTTCCAACTCCATTTCCAATTCCCTTACTTGCATAAACAGTCCACAGCATGAACCAGTGTTCATTTGGGGGTACTCCAATGTCCAAAAAGTTCTGGAGTGCAAATTGGGGAATTATGGAAAACTCTCGATTGGAGGGGTTTCATACCAGGAGCCCAGTGGGAGTGGAATGGATTGATGCTGTGTGGGATGTGGACCTCCACACTTGCCTCTTCTTTTTTTGATTTCCAGGTTCCTTATCAGCCTAGAGTGTCCTATGTCTGGCTCAATGACTTCCACACTAAACGTTTCCCAGGTCATGGTGAAAGACCCTCATGGGAATCCCTTGTGTGAGTATTTCTTTCTAAACACTGTTACTTTGTAATGACTGGACAGCTTTCATGCATTGAAAACCATAAATTCCCATTACAGTCACCAACAAGGAAATCTTTGTTCTCTGGCTTCTATCAGAGGGCTGCATTATTTCTCTAGGATGAGAAGCAGGTAGCTGTGTCTGGCTTTTGCCTGTTAATCTAGTCTCTGTTTCATTTAATCTACATGGTGTTCTCATTGTGGAGGGGCTCTTTCATTGGGCTGTTGCTGGATGGGACAGCTTCTTACCACAAATAATTTATGTGCCAGTGATTTCAGAGAGCAAAAGGGACTTTGGGTATACTGGCTGGGCTCCAGCTTGTGGGTCGTTGTCTCATTGTGAGGGCTGAGGTTGTTTGCACTTTGCAGGAGGCATTTGGGTCCTCTGACAGGCAGCATTGAACATTGCTTGGACTCTAGCACAAGGAAGCTCGTTCTCTCAGATGAGCCTTGATTTTTCTTTGCTTTTATGGGGAATTCACAGTGCCCCTCAACAGCAATACTGGACACAATTTTCAGGCTTACCATTGCAATAGATGGCCTCTGAGAAACTCTCTCAATCTCATCTGTACAACTGAGTGGCCAGTATGAGGTTGAGAAGACTGATCCACTTTGGATTTGCTTTTGTCATTGTTCCTGCCTTTTCCAGAGTGCCCCTGCAAGGCCCAGGATGAAGGGAGGCAGTGAGGTCAAGAGCCCAGCCATCTTTCAGTGACACTTGCCTCTTGGGCCTCGCATATGATTCTATCACCCAAAGAACACTCAATAACACACCAGACTATATTTCAATGTCCATGGGACCAGATTATTGGATATAGACTTTCAGGAATGGAGTCAGAAGACCACTTTCAGCGATCACTTCACAGTCTTGAAACACTTTTTTTTCCCATCATGATGTGACAACAGAGACAGCCTGAAGGGGCCTTGAGGTCCAGAATTCTAAAATTTCAGAGTGCATTTTTGTAGACAGCTTTTTCCTGATATCAAGCTGGATCTGCCTCTACCATTTTTCTCTGCTTAGGCAGGCTGACAGCTCTGACAGCCAGGTCTGCCTCACAAATGCACATGGGCTTGCCACAGGCCACCAGGCCTGATTGTGAACTCCAGCCAGAGTCCAAATAATTGTCCCTGTTGCCTAGCGAATAATCCTTGTGGCTTGGCCTAGGAGAACTCCGCGGAGTTGAATCAGTGCTGGACTTTCTCATGTCTTCTCTGTGAAATCCACTGGATAGTCCCATGAACCTAGGATACTGCAGATTTGAGCCAGACTGAAGAAACATCAAGCACAGCCCCAGTAATAAATCTCATAATCCCTAAGAATTCAAAAGTATTTGGAGGATTCCTCAGGCCTTCCAAAACATTGTAGGAACATCCTGCCTGTGTTCCCCGGGTTTTCTCTCTTTCAGGTTGGGCTTCCTGCAGAACCATACAGCCTCAGGATCTGCCAGGCTGTGCACTTCTGTGGGAGTGTTGCCAGTGTTGGATGTCTGGGTGTATGTGTAGCATCGTGTGTGTGTGTGTGTGTGTGTGTGTGTGTGTCTGTAAGTGGAGCTTGCCTAAAGGAACGTGGCTAACGAACTTCAGTGTTTTTTCTGTTTTTTTTTTTTTGTCTTCCAATCTTTTGGTGGTCTGTGTGGCTGTCATTTCACTATCGGGCCTGTATTCTTTCTTTCTTTCTTTCTTTCTTTCTTTTTTTTTTTTTGGTGGATCATGAACGCCCAGTGAATTGGGAGGTGGGCCCAGACCCACTGGCCTCCAGATCACCTCTCCCTGCAGAAAAAAAACCAATCATCTAGAAAGAAGAGGAGCACACAACACACGCACACACAAACAGACATCTCCCAGCATTTTATTATAATGTGGCCAACCCAGGGAGAGACTCTAGCAGTACTGTCCATACGTCCCTATAAATTTACCTGGAATTTGGTTTCCATCCGAGCAGTTGCTTCATGTCATGAGAAGGGACACCTACATCATCTTGGGATTTCATTCTGGAACATAGAGTGTGAGCAGAAATAAGCTCAGATAGGGGTGAGGATACAATCTGGTGAGGGATGGATGGGGTTCCAGAACTTCACTTGCAGTAAAAAATTGAGACAGATGACACAGAAGGTGCTTCCAACTCCATCCCCTCATTCTTTTAATAGCAAAAGCAGTCCACACCATGGCCTGGTGTTCAGGTAGGAGTACTCCAACATGCAAAGAACATTCAGAATGCATATTGAAGCCATTTTGGCAAAATCCTGATTCAAGTCCTTTTATACCCAAAGTCACATGGGAGTGGAATAGATTGATGCTGGGTAGGATGTGGGCCTCCAGACCTGCTTCTTCTTTTTCTGACTTCCATGCTCCACATTGGCCTAGGGATCCCTGGGTCTGGCTCAATGACTTACACATTAAATGTTTCTCAGTTCACGGGAATGACCTTCATTTGCATGAGTGTTTCCTGGTAAACACTGTCACGTTTTAATGACTGGGCAGCTTTGATGTATTTAAAACTAAATTCCCTTTACAGTCACTAATATTAAAACTATTGTTCTCCTACTACTATTGGAGGACCTGCATGATTCCTGTAGGATGAGAAGCAGGTAGCTCAGTCTAGATTTTGCCTGGTAATCTAGCCTCAGTTTTATTTCATCTGCACATCCTTCTCATTGTGGAGCGGCTCTTTCATTGGGCTATTACTGGAAGGTAATGCCTCTCACCAAAATTTTTTATCTGCCAGAGATTTCAGAGTGCAAAAGGGACTTGGGTAGGCTGGCTGTGCTCCAGGTTGTGGGTCGTTGTCTCACTTTGGGGACTTTGCAGGAGGCTTTTGGGTTCACTGACAGGAATCACTGGACATTGCTTGGACTTGAGCACAAGGTACCTTGTTCTCTCAGGTGAGCCTTGATTTTTCTTTGCTTTCATGGAAAATCCACAGAGCCCCTCAACCACACTGCTGGACACCCTGATCAGGCTTGCCATCACCACAGAGGGCCTCTGAGACACGGTCTTAACCTCATCTGCACCCAAGAGAGGTCAATACAAAGTGTGAGAACACTGCTCCATCTTGGATTTGCCATTGTTGTGGTTCATGTCAATCCCTGAGAGCCGTTTTGAGGCCAAGAATGAAGAGAGGCAGTGAGGTCAAGAGCCTAGTCATTATTCAATGACACTGGCCTCTGGGGTGTCAGGTATGATGCTGCCAACCAAAGAAACCTCAGAAACATGCCAGACTATATTCCAATGCACATGGGTCCAGATTCTTGCATACAGCCTCTTTTGGGAATTGAGTCAGAAGAGCAGTTTCCTGAGGCAACCTCACAGTCTCAAAATGCCACCTCCTCCAGGGATACCCGACCATGGAGAGGGCCTGAAGGGGCCCTGAGGTCGACACTTTTCAGGTACCACAGTGGGATTTTGAAGGCTGACTTTTTCATGATCCCAGGTGGGCTCTCCCTGTACCATTATTCTCTGTTTAGGCAGACTGACAGCTTTGACAGCCAGGCACCGAAACTTGCATCACGAATGCTCATGCACTAGTCTCAGGGCAAAAGGTCTGATTGGGAGCTCTGGCTAACATCACAATGAATGTCACCATTGCCTAGCGACAAGTTCCTGTGGATTGGCAGTAAAGGAGACCTCCGTGAAGGTATGTGGGCCATGTACTCCCACTTTTCTTCTCTGTGGGATCCAAGAAATAGTCCCATGCTCCTAGGACAGGGAAGACCTGAGACAGCCTGAAGAAACATCAAGCAGAGTCCCAGGTATAAACCGTGAAATTTCTAAGGATCCAAAAAGATCTGCAGGATTTCCTAGCCCTGCCTAGACATTGTAGGGATGACTTTTTTTGAAACTTGCCCAGTGGTGATTCCTAGGTACAGCATGACTTTGTTCCCCAGGGTTCCTCTCTCCCAGGAGAAACTTCTTGCAGAATCAATCAGTCTCAGGAGCTGCTGGGCTGAGTGTTTCCCTGAGAATGTTGAGAATGTTTGATGTGAGAGTGTGGGTGCGGCATTGTGTGTTCCGTTTTTTGTGTGTGTGTGTGTTCCTGTAAGTGGAGGCTGCTTAAAGGAATGTGGTTAATGCACTTCAGTGCTTTTTTTTTTTTTTTGAGATCCACAATCTTTCAGTGGCTGTCTGTATGGCTCTGCTTGGGTTGTGGGGCTCTGTGTTCTTTATTTTTCTTAGGATCATGAATCTGCAGTGAATTGGGAAGTGGGCCAAGACCCACTGGCTTCCAAGTCAATTCCACTCTTCTAGAAAGAAGAGGAATACATCACACCAAAGAACAGATATCTCCCAGTGTTTCATTGTCCTGTGGCCAAACTAGGGAGAGACACTAGCAGCCCTGTCCCCAGGTCCCATTGTATTTACCTTGAATTTGGTTCCCAGCAGAGCAGGGTCTTTATGTCATGAGGGGGCACTCCTCCATTGTCTAAGGATTTCATCCTTGTGTATAGAGTGTGAGCAGCATTAAGTTCAGATAGGGTGAGGATAGAATTTGGTGAGGGCTGAATTCAGTTCTGAAACTTCACCAGCAAAAAAAATAAAGACAAATGACAAAGATTATTCCAACTCGATCCTTCAATTCCTTTAATTGCACAAACAGTCCAGACTATGGCCCAGTGTTTAGGTAGGAGTACTCCAACGTGCAAGGGACATTTGGTGTGCAAATTAGGGCTATCCTGGCAAACTCCCAATTTGGGGGCTTTTATACCCAGAGCCAAATGGGAGTGGAATGGATTGATTCTGGGTTGGATGTGGCCTCCAGTGTTCCTTTTCTTTTTTTGACTTCCATGTTCCTCATCAGCCTAGGTTTACCTACCCTGGCTCAACCACTTCCATACTAAACTTTTCCCAGTTCACAGAGAATGACACTCATGAAAATCCACTGTGTGAGAGTTTCCTTCTAAACATTTTCATGTTTTAATGACTGGGCACCTTTGATACTTTTAAAACCATAAATTCCCACTACAACTGCCAACAAGGAAACTCTTGTTCTTCCACTTCTATCAGAGGGCTGCATGATTCCTCTGGAATGAGAAGCAGGCTGTCATGTGTGGCTGTTTCCTTGTACTCTAGCATCTCTTTCGTTTCATCTGCACTGCATTTTCATTGTGGAGGGAATCTTTCATTGGGCTGTTGCTGGATGAGACTCCCTCTTGCCATAGATTGTTTAGCTGCCAGCAATTTCAGAGAGCCAAAAAGATTTTAGGTAGGCTGGCTGTGCTCCAGGTTGTGGATTGTTGTCTTGTTTTAAGGGCTGAAATTGTTTATACTTTGCAGGAGGCTTTTTGGTCCTCTGAAAGGAATCATTGAACATTGCTTGGACTCCAGCACAAGACAGCTTGTTATCTCAGGAGAGCCTTGATTTTCTTTTGCTCTGATGTGGAATCCAAAGTGTCTCTCAACAGCACTACTGGACACAATTTTTAGGCATGACATCAACACAGATGGTTTCTGTGACAATGACTCAACTTCATCTGCACCAGTGAGAGGCCAGTCTGATGTGTGAGAACACTGCTCCACCTTGGACTTGTCTTTGTCGTGGTTCCTGCCTTTCCCAGATAGCCCCTGAGATGCCCAGGATGAAGGGAGGCAATGAGGTGAAGAGCCCATTAATAGGTGGCTGACAGGTGCCTCTGGGGTCTCATTTAGGATTCTGTCACCTTGGAACCCTCCACAACACACCAGACTATATTTCAATTCCCATGAGACCTGATTATTGCACATAGCCTCTTTTGGGAATGGAGTCAGAAAAGAAGTTTGCAACAGCCAACTCGCAGATTCAAAATGCACCTTCCTTCAGTGTGCCCTGATCACGGAGATGGCATGAAGTTGCTCTGACATCTAGACTTTTAGGGTCCTGCAGTGCCTTTTCACAGGTATCCTTTTTCCTGAAACCAGGTAGGTTCTACCTGTATCATTTTCCTCTAGTGAGGCATGCTGAGAGCTCTGACATTGGGGCTGCCAGGCTGCCTCCTGTGTGCACATGTAGTAGTCTTAGGGCACCAGGCCACAGTGTGAGCTTTGGCTAGCATCACAATGAATGTCACCATTTCCTGGGGAAAAGTCCTGGTGGCTTGGCCAAGAAGGAGATTTCCGTGGAAGTGAGTTAGTAGCAGACTCTCACCTGTCTTCTCTGTGGGATCCATGATATAGTCCCATGATTGAAGAAGAGGGCAAACCTGAGACAGCCTGAAAATATATCAAGCACAGCAAAGCAATAAACCGCAAAATCCCTAAGGTTTGAAAGAATCTGCAGGATTCCTCAGGCCTGCCTAGACATTGTAGGCATGAGTCTTTTTGAAACTTGCCCCACTGTAATTTCTAGGTACAGCCTACCTCTGTTCCCCAGGGTTGCTCTCTCCCAGGTGGGGCTTCCTGCAGAAACGAAGAGCCTGAGGAGCTTCTGGGCTGTGTGTTTCTGTAGGACTGTTGTGAATGTTGGATGTCTTTGTGTGACTGTGTGGCATTTTGTTTGTGTAAGTTTGTGTTTGTGACTGTAAATTAAGTCTGGTTAAAGCAATGTGAATAACACCCTTCACTGCTTCATTTTTTGAGTCTCCCAACCTTTTGATGGCCTTTGTCTGTGTGGCTCTGCTTGGGCTGCTGGGCTTTATGTAATTTAATTTTCTGTGGATCTTAAATCTGCCGTTAATTGGAAGGTAGGCAGAGACCCGCCAGCATCCAAATCACCTTCCCTGAAAAAAAAGCCACCCTTCCAGAAAGAAGAGAAGCACACCACAGCACAAAAAGACAGACATCTCCCAGTATTTTATTGTCCTAAGGCAAACCTAGGGAGAGACACTAGCAGTTCTGTCTGCAGGACCTCTTGAATTTGCCTGAAATTTGGTTCCAAAGTGAGCAGGGGCTTCATGTTATGAGGAGACACTCCACTATTGTCATGGAATTTCATTCTGGGACATAGAGTTTTTGCAGCAGTTAGGCCAGATAGCTGTGAGGATGCAATTTGGTGAGGAGTGGATGGGTTTTCAAAACTTCACTTTCAAATAAAATGAAGTCAGATGACACAGAAAGTTTCCCAACTCCATCCCCGCATTCCCTTTATTGCACAAGCATTTCCCATCATGGCTTTTTTTTCAGGGAGGAGTATTCCAACGTGGAAGAAACACTTGGGGTGCCAACTGGGGCCATCCTGGAAACTCCTGATTGGGGAGCTTTCATACCGCGAGCCAAGTGGGAGTGGAATGGATTGATGCTGGATGGGATATGGCTTCCACACTTGCCTCTTCCTTACTAGACTTCCATGTTCCTTGTCCTCCTAAGGTTTCCTGGGTCTGGCTCAACGACTTCCACTCTAAACATTTCCCAGTGCAAAGAGATTAAAACTCATGAGAATCCTTCGTTTGAGTGTTTCCTTCTAAACCCTGTCAGATTTTAAAGACTGAGAAGCTTTAATACTTTTAAAAGTATGAATTCCCTTTACAGCAGCCAACAAGGATATTATTGTTTTCCCACTTCTATCAGAGGACTGCACGATTTCTGTAGGATGAGAAGTAGGCAGCCATGTCTCATTTTTGCCTGGTAATTTAGCCTCTGCTTCATTTTAGTTGCACAGCCTTTTCATTGGGGATGGGTTCTTTAATTGTGCTGTTGCAGGATGGGATTATCTCTTGCCACAGATTATTTAGCTGGCAGGGATTACAAAGGGCAAAAGGAACTTTGGATAACCTGGCCGCGATATACACTGTGGGTCATTGTCTCGTTGTGGGGTCTGGGGTTGTTTGCACTTTGCAGGAAGCTTTTGGATCCTGACAGCAATCATTGGACATAGCTTGGACTCCATAGTAAGGGAGCTCATTCTCTCAGGTGAGACTTTGTTTTTCTTTGCTTTCGTGCCCAGTCCAAAGTGTGAGAACACTGCTCCACCTTGGACTTGCCTTTGTCTTTGCTCCTGCCATTTTCAGAGAGCCTCTGTGAGGCCCAAAATGAAGGGAGGTATTGAGGACAAGAGACCAGTCATCCTTCACTGACACCTCCCTCTGGACTTTCAGGTATAATTCTATCACCCAAAGAACCCTCAGCAACACACCAGACTATATTTCAATCCCCATGGGACCAGATTCTGGCACACTGCCTCTTTTGAGAATAAAGTCAGAAGAGCGGTTTCCAGCAACCACCTCCCTATGTCAAAAAGCCTTTTCCTCCAGCAGGAGTCGACCATGGAAATGGCCCAATGGGGCCTTAGATCGGGATGTTTAGTGTTTTGAGGTGGATTTTCACAAGGAGCATTTTTCCCAATACCAGGGCGGCTGTACCTGTATTTTTTTTTTTTTTTTTTTTTTTTTTCTGCTTAGGTTAGCTGAAAGCTCTGGCAACATGGTGCTTGAGCCTGCTTCATGAATGTCCATGCACTAGTCTCAGGGCAGCAGGCCTGATTGTGAGCTTTGGCTAGCATCACAATAAATGTCACCATTGCCAACTGACAAGTCCTTGAGGCTTGGCAAAGAAGAACTCCGTGGAGGTCCGTCAGCTTTGGATTCTCACCTGTCTTCTCTGTGGGATCCCTGGGAGAGTCCCATGATCCTAGGAGAAGGCAGACATGAGCCAGCCTGAAGAAAGATCAAGTATAGACCCAGGAATAAACTGTGAAATCACAATGATCCAAAATAATCTACAGAATTCCTCAGGTCTGCTAGACATTGTACGGGTAAGTCTTTTTGAAACTTGTGACACTATGATTTCTACGTATAGCCCAACTGTATTCCTCGTGATTACTCTCTCTCAGGTGGAACTTCCTGTAGAGCCATGCAGCCTCAGGACCTGCCATGCTGTTTGTTTCTGTGGGAGTGTTGTGAATGTTGAATGTCTGCATAAGTTTGTAGCACTGTGGATTTTGTGTGTGTGTGTGTGTGTGTGTGTGAGTTTGTGACTGTGTACTAGTAAGTGGAGTCTGCTTAAAGAAATGTGGCTAATGCAATACAGTGCTTACTTTTGTTTGAGCCTCCCACCCTTTGCTGGCCACTCTCTGTGGCTCTGCTTGGGCTCTGGGGCTCCGTGATCTTTATTTTGTTGAGGATCATGAATCTGCAGTGAATTTGGAGGCAGTCTGAGACCCACTGGTGTCCAAATCACCTCTCATGGCAAAGAAAAGCCACTCTTCTAGGCAGAAGAGGAGGACACCATACCAAAAATAAAAAATAAAAAAATAAAAACAAACATCGCCCAGTGTTTCATTGTCCTGCGGCAAACCCAGGGAGAGACACTAGCTGTCCAATATGCAGGGTCCCTTGAATTTACCTCGAATTCAGTTTACAGCTGAGCAGGCACTTTACATCATGAGGGGGCACTCCCCCATTGTCTTTGGATTATATCCTAGGACCTAGAGTTTGAGCAGCAATAAGGTCAGATAGTTGTGAAGATACAATCTGGTGAAGTGTGAATGGGGTCTCACAACTTCACCAGCAAAATTAATTAATTAATTAATATACGAATAACAAAAAGACAGATGACATAGGAGATGATTACAAATCCATCCCTGCATTCCCTTATTACACAGGCAGTCAACACCAAGGCTCAGTGTTCAGGTGGGAGTCCTCCAACATGCAAGAAAAATTTGGAGTCCCAGTTGGGGCCATCCTGGAAGTTCCCAATATGAGAGCTTTCATATCCAGAGTCAAATGGGAGTGGAATGGATTGATGCTGGGTAGGATGTGGCTTCCACATTTGCCTCTTCTTTTTCTGACTTCCATGTTCCTCATCTGCCTAGGGTTTCCTGGGTTTGGCTCAATAATTTCCACACTTAATTTTCCCTGTTTACATAGAATGACCCTCATGCAAATCCATTTCATCACTGTTTCCTTCCAAACACTGTCAGGTTTTGGTGACTGGACAGCGTTGATACTTTTAAAACTGTAAATTTTGCTTACAACTGCCAATAAGAAAACTCCTATTTTCCCACTTCTATTGGAGGGCTGCTTGATTCCTACAGGATGAGAAGCAGGCAGCCATGTCTGGCTTTTGCCTGGTAATCTAGCCTCTGTTTCATTTCATCTCTATGATCGTCCCATTATGGAAGGGCTCTTTATTTGGGCTGCTGCTGGATGAGACTGCCTCTCACCACAGATTATTTAGCTGCCAGGAATTCCGGAAGAAAAAAGGGACTACTGGTAGGCTGGCTGCAATTCAGGTTATGGGTCATTGTCTCATTGTGGGGGCTGAGGTTGTTTTCATTTTTCAGGAGGCTTTTGGGCTTTCTGACAAGAAACATTGTGCATTGCTTGGACTCTAGCACAAGGCAGCTCATTCCTCAGACAAGAGTTCATTTTTTTTTTTTTTTTTTTTTTTTTGCTTTCATGGAGAATCCACAGTGCCCCTCAACAGAACTACTGACAGCCATTTCAGGCTTGCATTGACAAAGATGGCCTCGAAGACATTGACTGGACCGCATCTGAACCCATGAGACATCATTATGAGGTGTGAGAACAATGTTTCACCTTGGACTTGCCTTTGTGATGGTTTCTGCCTTTCCCAGAGAGTCCCTGTGAGGCTCAGGATGAAGGCAGGCAGTGAGGTCCAAGGATCCAGTCATCTTTTGCTGAAACCCACCTCTGGATTCTCAGGTAAGATTCTATCACCTAAAGACCCTGAACAACACATGAGACTATATTCCAATCTTCATGGGACCTGATTCTTGCACACAGCCTCTTTTGGGAATGGAGTCAGAAGAGCAGTTTCCAATGATCAACTCACAGTCTTGAAACACCTCCTCCTCCAGTGTGACCTGACAGCAGAGATAGCCAGAATGGGCCCTGAATTTGAGAATTTAAAAACCCTCAGTGGGTTTTTGCAGGCAGCTTTTTCCCAATAGCAGACCTGTTCTGCCAGTACCATTTTACTCTTTTTAGGCGGATGACAGTTTTGGGAGCTAGATGCTCAAGTCTGCCTCATAGATGTGCATGCACTAGTCTCAGGGCACCAGGCTTCATTATGATCTCTGGCTAGTGTCACAATGAAACTCACTTTTACCTGGCAACAAATCCCTGTGTCTTGGCAGAGAATGAGACCCCTGTAGAGGTGTGTGGGAGATGGACTCTCACCTGGCTCTCTGTGGGATCAACAGGATAGTCCCATGATCCTAGGAGAGGGTAGACATGGACCAGCCTGAGGAAACATCAAGCACAGCTCCAGGAATACACTGAAAAATTCCTGAGGAGCCAGAAGGATCTAAAGGATTGTACAGGCCTGCCTTGTCATTTTAGGAGTGAGTCTTTTAGAAACTTACCCCACTGTGATTTCTAGGTACAGCCTGCCTGTGTTCCCCAGGGTTTCTCTCTCCCACATTGGGCTTCCTGAAGAATCATGCAACCACAGGATCTGCCCGGCTGTGTGTTTCTGTGGAAGGGTTGTGAGTGTTGGATGTCTGCGTGTGTGTGTAGCATTATGTATGTGTGTGTGTGCGCGTGTGTGCCTTAAGTGGAGTCTGCTTAAATAAATGTGGTTAATGCACTATATCACTTCTTTTATTTTTTTAATCTTCCAACGTTTTGATGGCCTGTAGTGTGGCTCTGCTTGGGCTGTGGGGCTTCGTGTCTTTTACTTTTCTGTGAATTATGAGTGCACAGTAAATTTGGAGGCCAGCCAAGACACATTGGCCTCCAAATCACCTCCCCTTGCAAAAAAAAAGCCACTCTTCTAGGCAAATGAGGAGCACATCACAGCAAAAAACAAACAAACATCTCCAAGAATTTCATTGTCAGGTGGCCAACCCAGGGAGAGACACTACCAGTGCTGTCCTTAGAGCATCTTGAATTTGCCTCATATTTGGTTCCCAGCCAAGCTGGTGACTCAGGTCTTGAGGGGGATCTCCTCCCTCATCTTTGAATTTCATCCTAGAACATAGAGTGTGAGCAGTAATAAGGTCAGATACTTGTGAGGCTATGATCGGGTGAGGGGTGAATGGGGTCTCACAACTTCACCTGCAGAAAAAAAAAAAAAGAGGACAAAGGTGATTTCCACCCCATTTCTGCATTTCCTTAATTGCACAAGCAGTCCATACCAAGGCTCAGTCTTCAGGTGGGAGTACCCCGAAGTGCAAGCAACTTTTGGAGTGTAAATTGGGGCCATCCTGGAAACTCCTGATTTAAGGGCTTTCATACCTGGAGCCAAATGGGCATGGAAAGGATTGATGCTAGGTGAGATGTGGCCTCCAAATTTGCCTCTATTTTTTCCCTACTTTCATGTTCCTCATCGGCCTAGGGTTTCCTGGGTCTGGCTCATCGACTTCCACACTAAAAGTTTCCCAGTTCACATAGAGCAACACTCATGGGAATTCATTGCATGAGTGTTTCCTTCTTAATACTGTCATGTTTTAGTGACTCGGCAGCTTTGATATATTTAAAACCATAAATTCCAGTTACAGCTGCCAACAAGGGAACTCGTGTTCCTACACTTCTATTGGAGGGCTGCATGATTCCTGTAGGATAAGAAGCAGGAAATTGTGTCTGGCTTTTGCCTGGTAATCTAGCCTCTGCTAAGTTCATCTGCACAGCCTTCTCACTGTGGAGGGGCTCTTTAATTGGGCTGTTGCTGCATTAGACTGCCTTTCATCACAGATTATTCAGCTGCCAGAAATTTCAGAGAGCACAAGTGACTTCAGGTTGGCTGGCTGCACTCCAGGTTATGGCTCATTGTCTCATTGTGGGCACGGAGGTTGTTTTCACTTTTCAGCAGTCTTGGTTTATCTGACAGGAATCATTGAACACTGTTTTGCCTCCAGCACAAGGCAGCTTGTTCTCTCAGGTGAGCCTTGATTTTTCTTTGCTTTCATGTGGAATCCACAGTGCCCTTAAACAGCAGTACTGGACAGCATTTTCAGGCTTGCCATCACCAAAGACAGCATCTAAGACTGTCTCAATATCATCTGAAACCTTGAGAAGTCAGTCTGAGGTGTGAGAATAATGCTTCACCTTGGACTTGCCTTTGTCATGGTTTCCGCCTTTCCCAGAGAGGCCCTGTGAGGCCCAGGATGAAGGGAGACTGTGAGATTAAGGGTCTGGCCATCATTTGCTGAACCCTACCTCTGGATTCTCAGGTGTGATTCTATCACCCAAAGAACCCTCAGCAACAAATGAGACTATATTACAATCTTCATGGGACTCAATTGTTGCAGACAGCCTCTTTCAGGGATGGAGTCAGAAGAACAGTGTCCAATGACCAACTCACAGTCTCAGATTGTCTCTTTCTCCAGAGGGACCTGACAATGGAGACAGCCTGAAGGCGTCCTGAGGTTGAGACTTTAGGGTCCCATGGTGGGTTTTCGTAGGCAAATTTTTCCCGATAGCAGACCACCTCTGCCTGTACCAATTTCCTCTGCTTAAGCAGGCTGACAACTTTAACAGTCAGGCGCTCAAGCCGGTCTCACGAATATACATGCTAGTCTCAGGGCACCAGGCCTCATTGTGAGCCTGGCTAGGGTCACAATGAATGTCACCATTCCATAGCAACAAATCCGTGTGGCTTGGAGGAGACCTCCATGGACGTGCATGGGTGGTCAATTCTCTCCTGTCTTCTCTTTGGGATCGGTGGGACAGTCCCATGATCCCAGGAGAGGGCAGACATGAGCAGCCAGAAGAAACATCAAGCACAGCTTCAGGAATAAACCACAAAATTCCTGAAGAGCCAAAATATCTGTAGGATTTTTCAGACCCGCCAATTTTTGTAGGAGGGAGTCTTTGAAACTTGCCCCACTGTGATTTCTAGGTACAGCCCACCTGTGTTCTCTGTGGTTACTCTCTCCCAGGTGGGGCTTCCTGCAGAGTGATGCAGCCTAAGGATCTGCCCAGCTGTGTGTTTCTGTGGGAGTGTTGCAAGTGTTGGATGTCGGCGTGTGTGTGTGGCATTCTATGTGTGTGTGTGTGTGCGCGCGCGTGTAAGTGAATTCTGCTTAAAGGAATGTGGCTAACGCATTTCAGCACTTCCCTTTTTTGAGTCTCAAAACCTATTGGTGGCCTGTCTCTGTGCCTCTCGTTAGGCTGTGGGGTTCTGTGTTCTTTATTTTCCCGTGGATCATGAATTTTCAGTGAATTGGGAGGTGGGCTAAGACTGGCCAGTGTCCAAATCACCTCCCTCTGCAATAAAATCCACCCTTCTAGAAAGAATAAGATCACACCATTCCAAAAAACACATATCTCCCAGCATTTCATTGTCCTGTTGCCAACCCAGAAAGGGGCAGTAGGAGTCCTACTGCAGGGCCTTTCGAATTTACCTAGAATTTGGTTCCCAGCACAGCAGATGTTTCACATCATGATGGGGTTATCCTCCATCATCTTGGAATTTCGTAATGACATAGAGTGTAAGCAGTAATAAAGTCAGATAGGGATGAGGACACAATCTGGTGGGGGCTGAATAAGTTACCACAGCTTCACCTGCAAAAACAAAACAAAACAAAACAAAAAAAATGGAACACAAATGACACAGAAGGTGCTTCCAACTTCACCCCCACATTCCCTTAATTACACAAGTAGTCCATACCATGGTTCAGTATTCATGTGGGAGTACTACAACGTGAAAGGAACATTTAGAGTGCAAATTGGGGCCATCCTGGCAAATTCTTGATTTGAGGGCTTTCATAACCACAGCAAAATAAAAGTAGAATAGATTGATGCTGGGTGGGTCCACACTTGTCTCTTCTTTTCCTGACTTCCATGTTCCTCATTGGCCTAGGGTTTCCTGGTTCTGGCTCAATTACTTCCACACTAAATGTTTCCCAGTTAATGCACAACAACCCTCACAAGAATCCAGTGTGTGAATGTTTCCTTCTAAATACTGTCATATTTTTATGACAGGACAGTTTTGATACTTTTAAAACTGTAAATTCCCATAGCAGACGTAAACATGGAAACACTTGTTCTTTCACTTCTGTCAGAGGGCTGCATGGTATCTATAGGCTGAGAATCAGATATCTGTGTCTGGGTATTGCCTGGTAATCTAGACTGTTCCATTTCACCTGCATGGCCTTTTCATTGTGGAACGTCACTTTCACTGGGCTGTTGCTTGATAGGACTGCCTTTCACCACAGATTATTTAGCTGCCATTTATTTCAAAGAGCAAAAAGTACTTTGGCTAGGCTGGCTGCACTGCAGATTGTTGCTTTTTTTGTCATTGTGGGGGTTGAGGCTGTTTGTACTTTACCGATTTTTAGGATTTTGGGTCCTCTGAAGGCAAACATTGAACATTGCTTGAACACCAGCACAAGGAAGCTCATTCTCTCAGGTGAGCCTTGATTTTTCTTTGCTTTCATGGGGAATCCACAGTGCTCCAAGAACACGAGTTGACATCCTCTTTCAGCTTGCCATTGCCACAGATGGCCTCTGACACATTGTCTTAAACTCATCTGAAACATTGAGACGCAAGTCAGAGGTGTGAGAACACTGCTTTACTTTGGACTTGACTTTGTCATGGTTTCTGCCTTTCCCAGAGAGTGCCTGTGAGGCAAAGGATGAAAGGAGGCAGTGGGACCAAAAGCCTGGCCATCATTCATTGACACCCACGTATGGGGTTTGTGGAATGATTCTATCACCCAAAGAACCTTCCAGAACACATCAGACAATATTTCAATCATCATGGGACCCGATTCTTGCACACAGCCTCTTTTGGGAATGGAGTAAGAAAAGTAGTTTTAAGCGACCACCTCACAGTCTCAAAATGACTCCTCCTGCAGTGAACTCGACCATGAAGATGGCCCACAGGGGTCCGGAGGTCGACACTTTTAGGGTCCTGCAGTGTGTTTTCACAGGTATCATTTTTCTTGATACCAGGACGTTGCTGTCTGTACCATTTTCATCTGCTTAGGAAGGCTGACAGCTCTGGCAGCTGGGTACCCAAGCCTACATCATGAATGGGCATGGGCTAGATTCAGGGCACCAGCCTGACCCAGAGCTCTGGCTAGTATCACAATGAATGTCACCATGGTGTAGCAACAAGTTCTTGTGGCTTGGCAGAGAAGGAGACCTCCATGGAGGTAGGTCGGTGGTGGAGTCTCACCTTCTCTGTGAGATCCACGGGATAGTTTCATGATCCTAGGAGAGGACAGACATAAGCCAGCCTGAAGAAATGTCAAACACAGCTCCAGGAATAAACCACAAAATTACCAAGAATCCAAAATGGTCTGCAGGGAAACTGAGGCCTGCCTGGACATTATAGGGGTGAGTCTTTTTGAAAATTACCCCACTGTGATTTCTATGTGCAGCCTGCTTGTGTTCCCTGGGGTTGCTCTTTCCCAGATAGGACAACCTGAAGAACCACACGGCCTCAGGAGCTGCTGAGTTGTGTGTTTCTGTGATAGTGTTTTGAGTGTTGGATGTCTGCTTGTGTGAGACTTTGTGTGTGTGGGTTTTCTGTGTGTTTGTGTGTGTGCGTGTGTACCTGCAAGATAAGTCTGCTAAAAGGAATCTGGCTAATGCATGGCATTGCTGTCTCTTCTCCTTCTCCTCCTCCTCCTTTTCTTCTTCCTCCTCCTTCTCCTTCCTCTTCTTCTTCTCCTTCTCCTTCCTCTTCTTCTTCTCCTTCTTCTTGTTCTCCTTCTTCTTCTTCTTCTTCTTCTTCTTCTTCTTCTTCTTCTTCTTCTTCTTCTTCTTCTTCTTCTTCTTCTTCTTCTTCTTCTTATTCCCCTTCCCCTTCCCCTTCCCCTTCTCCTTCTCCTTCTCCTTCTCCTTCTCCTTCTTCTTCTTGTTGTTGTTGTTGTTGTTGTTGTTGTTGTTGTTGTTGTTCTTCTTCTTCTTCTTCTTTTTCTTCTTCTCCTTCTTCTTCTTCCCTTTCTTCCTCTTCTTCTGAGTCTCCCAAACTTTTGGAGGCCTGTCTGTGTTGCTGTGCTTAGGCTTTAGAGTTTCATGGTTTTTTTTATTTATTTATTTTCCATGAATCATGAATCTGCAATGAATTGGGAGGTGGGCTGAGATCTGCTGGTATGCAAGTCACTTCTCCCTGAAATAAAATCCACTCCTCTAAAGAGAAGTTGAGCACACCACAGCAAAGAACAGACATCTTCCAGTATTTTATTGGCCTGCAGCCAATAAAGAGAGAGACATGAGAAGTCCAGTTCACAGGGCCCCTTGATTTTATGTCGAACTTGATCCCCAATTAAGCAGGTGCTTCAAGTCATGAAGAAGCACTCCTTCATCATCTTGGGATTTTATTCTGGGATATAAAGTGTGAGCAGCAATAAGGTAATATCAGGTTGAGTATACAATCTAGTGAGGGGTGGATGTGGTCCTGCAACTTCACCTGCAAATAAAATGAAGACAGATGACAAAGAAGGTGCTTCCAACACCATCCCTGCTTTTCCTTAGTTGCACAAGCAGTGCACACCAAGTCCTGGTGCTCAGGTGTGAGTCCTCCAAAGTGCAAGGAATATTTGGAGTGCAAATTGGGGCCATCCTGGTAAACTCTCAATTTGAGGGCTTTCATACCTGAAGCCAAATGGGAGTGAAATTGATTGATGCTGAGTGGGATGTGGCATCCACACTTCCCTCTTCTTTTCCTGACTTCCAAGTTTCTCATTGGCCTAGTGTTTCCTGGGTCTGGCTACATGACTTTCATACTAAACTTTTCCCAATGCATGGATAAAAACTCTCAAGCGAATTTTCTGTTTGAAAGTATCTTTCTAAACACTGTCATGTTTTAATGACTGGACAGCTTTGATACTTTTAAAACCATAAATTCCCATTAGAGCAGCTAACAGGGAAACTCTTGTACTACCACTTCTATCAGAGGACTGCATGATTCCTGTAGGATGTGTAGGAGGCAGCTGTGTCTAGCTTTTGCCTGGTAATCTAGCATCTGTTTCATTTCATCAGCATTCCCTTCTCATTGTGGAGGAGCCTTTTCATTGGGCTGTTGCTGGATGGGAATGCTTCTCACCACAGATTATTTATCTGCCAGGGATTTAAGACAGCAAAAGGGACTATGGGTAGGCTGACTGCACTTCATATTGTGGGTCATTTTCTCATTCTTGGGGCTGAGGTTGTTTGCACTTTGCAGGAGGCTTTTGGTTTCTCTGACAGGAATCATTGAATGTTGCTTGAACTCCACCACAAGGCAGCTTGTTCTCTCAGGTGAGCCTTGATTTTTCTTTGGTTTCATGGGCAATCCACTGTGCCCCTCAATGGTGCTACTGGTCACACTTTTCAGGCTTGACAACACCACAGAAAGCCTCTGAGACATCATCTCTACCCAATCTGCACATGTGAGAGGCCTGTTGGAGGTGTGAGAACACTACTTCCATTTGGGCTTGCCTTTGTCATAGTTCCTACCTTTGCCAGAGAACCCCTGTGAGGCCCTGGATGAAGTGAGACAGTGAGGTTAAGAGCTTGGGCATCTTTAATTGGCACCCACCTCTGGGGTCTCAGATATGAATCTGTCATTCAAAGAACCCTCAACAACACACAATAGTATATACCAATCCTCATGGCACATGATACTTGCACACAGCCTCTTTTAGGAATGGAGTCAGAAGAGCAGTTTCCAGTGGCCACAACAGTCTGGAAACACATTCTCCTCCAGTGAAGTACCCCACAATGGAGATGTCCCAAAGGGATCTTGAGGCTAAGATTTTCACAGCCCTCCAGTGTGTTTTCACAGTCAGCCTTTTTCTTGACACCAGGCATGTTTTGTCTGTGTCATTTTCCTCTGCTTAGGAAGGCTGACAGCTCTGGCAGCCTGGCGCCAAGACTGCCTTACGAATGTGCATGAACTATCCTCAGGGAACCAGGCCTGATTATGAGCTCTGGCTAGTGTCACTGTTGCCTAGAGACAAGTCCCTGGGGATTCGTGAGATGGATACTTCTGTAGAGGTGCATCACCTGTGAACTCTCGCCTGTCTTATCTGTGGGATCCATGGAATAGGCCCATGATTCTAGAAGAGGGTAGACTTGAGCCATCCTGAAGAAATGTCAAGCAGATCCCCAGGAATAATCTGGAAAATTCCTAAGGATCCAAAAGGACGTGTAGGATTCCTTAGGCCTGACTAGATGTTGTAGGGATGAATGTTTTTCGAAGTTGCCCCACTTTGATTTCTAGATACAGTCTGCCTGTACTCCCTGCATTTGCTTTCTCCCAGCTGGCGCTCCCTAAAGAACCACAGCCTCAGGAGCTGCTGGGCAATGTGTTTCTGTGATAGTGTTGTGGGTGTGGAATGTCTGCGTGTGTGTGTCATTGCGTTTGTGTGTGTGTGTGTCTGTAAGTGGTGTCTGCTTAAAGGAATGTGGCTAATGAACATCAGCGCTGTTTTTTTTTTTTTTTTATTCTCCCAACATTTTGGTGGACTGTCTGTGTGGTTTTACTTGGGCTGCGAGGCTCCATGTTCTTTATTGTTTCTGTGGATCATGAATTTGCTGGAAATTGTGAGGCATGCTGAGACCTGACGGCATCCAATTCACCTCTTGCAAACAGAGTCATTTTTATAGAAAGAAGAGGAGCACACCACACCATAAAACAGATATCTATTAGTGTTTCATTGTCCTCTGGCCAAACCAGAAAGGGACAGTAGCTGTCCTGTCCACAAGGCCCATTGAATTTACCTCAAATTCAGTTTCTAGCTGTGTAGGTGCTTAATGTCATGAGGAGGCACTCTATCATTGTATTGGGATTTCATCCTGGGACATAGAGTATGAGCAGTGATAAGGTCACACTGGGATGAGGATACAATCTGGTGAGAGGTGGAGGAAATCTCGCAACTTCACCTGCAAGACAAATGAAGACAGATGACACAGAAGGTGATTCAAACTCAATTCCTGCATTCCCTTAATTGCACAAGAAATTAACACCATGGCCTGATGTTCAGGTGGAAGTATCCCAACATAGAAGGAACATTGGCATGTAAATTGCTTCCCTCCAGGCAGACTATTGATTTGGGGCTTTTCACACCCAGATCCAAGTGGGAGTGAAACGGATTGATGGTAGGTGGGATTTGGCCTCCACATTTACCCTTTCTTTTCCTAACTACCATGTTTCTCATCAACCTAGGTTTTTCTGGGTCAGGCTGAAGGACTTCTACACTAAAATTTCCCAGGTCATGGAGAACGACATTCATGAGAATCCACTGCGTGTGTGTTTCTTTCTAAACACTGTCATGTTTTAATATGACATGGCAGCTTTGATAATTTTAAAACTGTAAATTCCCATTACAGCCACCAACAATGAAGCTCTTGTTCTCTCACTTTTATCAGAGGGCTACATGATTCTTGTACGATGAGGAGCAGGAAGTTGTGTCTGGTTTTTGCCTGGTAATCTAGCCTCTGTTTTATATCATCTGCATGGCCTTATTATTGCGGAGGGACTCTTTCATTGGGATATTGCTGGTTGGGACTGCCTCTTGCCACAGATTATTTACCTGCCAGTGATTTCAGAGAGAAAAAGGGACTTCAGGTAGGCTGGCTGCTCTCCAGGTTTTCAGTTGTTGTCTTGTTATAGGGGCTGAGGTTGTTCCTACTTTTCAGGAGGATTTTCGGTCTTCTGAATGAATTCATTGAAAATTGCTAGGACTCTAGCACAAGGCAGGTGTTTCTCTCCTTCGAGTCTTGATTTTTCTTTGCTTTCATGTTGCATCCAGTGTGCTCCTCAACAGCATTACTGGACAACTTTTTCAGATGTGTCATCACCACAGACGACCTCTCAGTCACTGCCTCAACCTCATCTTAATACTTGAGACACCGTGCTGAGGTGTGAGAACACTGCTCCATTTTGGACATGCCTTGTCGTGGTTCCTGCCTTTTCCAGAGACCACCTGCAATGCAAAGGATAAATGGGAGGAAGTGAGGTCAAGAGCATGGCATCTTTCACTGACATCCATCTCTGGGATTTCAGCTGTGATTCTATCACACAAAGAACCCTCCAGAACACAGAAGACTATATTGCAATCCTTATGGGACTCGATTCTTGCACACAGCTTCTTTCAGGAATAGAGTCAGAAGAGGAGTTTTCAGCTACCACCTCACAATCTCAAAACGCCTCCTCCTGCAGTGGACCTGAACAAGGAGAAAGCCTGAAGGGGCCCTGAGGTCAAGACTTCTAGGTCTTGCAGTGGGTTTTTGATGGCAGCATTTTTCCCAATACCAGGGTGCCTCTCCCTCTAACATAGACATTTGCTTAGGCAGGCTGACAGCTCTGACACACAGGCACCAAAGCCTGCCTCACTAATGCACATGTGCTAGTCTCAGGGCACCAGGCCTGATTGTGAGCTCTGGCTAGTGTTGCAATGAATGTCACTGTTGCCTAGCAGCAGGTCTCTGTGGCTTGGCAGAGAAGGATACCTGTGTGGAGGTGCTTCGGGGGTGGACTCTCACCTGTCTTCTCTGTGGGATCCATGGGATAGTTTCATGATCCTAGCCGATGTAAGCCAGCTTGAAGAAAAGTCAAGCAGAGCTCCAAGAATAAATCGTGAAATTCCTGAGAATTTAAAAGGACCTGCAGGATTCCTCAGGCCTGCCTAGATGTTGTAGGAGTGAGTCTTTTTGAAACTTGCCCCACTGTGATTTCTAGGTACAGTCCAGCTGTGTTCCCTGGGGGTTGGTGTCTCCCAGGTGTGGATTTCTGCATGCAGAACCACACTGACTTAGGCTGTGCCAGGCTGTGTGTTTCTGTGGGAATTTAATACTGTGAAATATCTGCGTGTGTGTGTGCCTTTGTGTGTTTGTGTGTGCCTGCATGTGGAGTTAGCTTACAGGAATGTGGCTAATGCACTGCAGTGGTACTTTTTTTTTTTTTTTGTCTCCCAACCTTTTGTGGCCTGTCTGTGTTGCTCTGCCTAGGCTGTGGAGTTTCATGTTCTTTATTTTTCTGTGAATCATAAATCTCCTGTGAACTGGCAGGTGGGCTGAGACCATCCGGCTCCCAAGTCACCACCCTCGTGCAAAAAAAGCCACTCTTGTAGACAGAAGTGGTGCACACCACACCCTGGAAGGGACATCTCTCAATATTTCATTGTCCTGTGGCCAGCCTAGGAAAAGACACTATCAGTCTTTGTTCACAAAGTCCATTGATTTTCCTCAGATTCAGACCTGACTTCAGTAGTTGCTTCATGTCATGAGGGGGCATTTTTCCATCATCTTGTGATTTCATCCTGGGACACAAAGTGTGAACAGCAATAAGGTCAGATACGGATGAGTATACAATATGTTGAGGGGTGGATGGAGTCCCGGAACTTCACCTGCAAATAAAATGAAGACAGATGATGCCAAAGTTGATTCCAAAGGCAGTACACACAGAGGCCCAGTGCTCAGGTGTGAGTACTTCAACATGCAATAAACATTTGGAGTGCAAATTGGGGCCACCCTGGCAAACTCCCTGGAGTTCATATCTGGATCCAAATGGGAGTGGAATAGATTGATGCCGGGTGGTATGTGGCATCAACAATTGCCTCTTCTTTTTCTGACTTCCATATTCCTCAGCCTAGGCTTTCTTGATTCTGACTAAATGACTTCCACACTAGATGTTTCCCAGTTCACGAATAACAACCCTCATGAAAATCCTTTGTGTGAGAGTTTCTTCCTAAACATTGTCAGCTTTTAATGACTGGGCAGCTTTGACACTTTTAAAACTGTAAATTCCCATGACATCGCCAACATTAAAACTCTTGTTCTCCCACTTCTATTGGAGGACTGCATGATTCCTGAAGGAAGGGAAGCAGGCAGTGGTGTCTGAATATTTCCGGGTAATCTAGCCTCTACTTCATTTCATCTGCATGGTTTTCTCATTGTAGAGAGTCTCTTTTGTTATTGTTGCTGGATGGAACTGCCTCTTGCTACAGATTATTTAGCTTCCAAAAATTTCAGAGAGTGAAAGGGACTTCGCGTAGGCTGGCTGCACTCTAGGTTGTGGTCGTTGTCTCATTATGGGGGCTGAGGTTGTTTGCACTTTGCAGGGGGCTTTTGGATTCTCTGACAGGAATCATTGAAAATTGTTTGGAATCCATCACAAGGCAGCTCATTCTCTCGGGTGAGACTTAATGTTTATTTACTTTCATGGGCAATTCCAGTGACCCTCAATAGCTCTACTGGACACCATTTTCAAGCTTACCATTACCACAGAAAGGCCCTGAGACACTGTCTCAACATCATCTGCACCCATGTGATACCAGTCCAAGTTGTGAGAACACTGTTCCATCTTGGACTTGCCTTTGAAGTGGCTCCTGCATTTCCCAGACAGTCTCTGGAGTCCCAGGATGAAAAGAGGCAGTGAGATCAAGAGCCCAGCCATCTTTCACTAACACCCACAGCTGAGGTCTCACATATAATTCTATCACCCAAAGAACTAAACAACACAACAGACTGTATTCCATTCTCCACAGGACCTGATCCTTGCACACAGCCCCTTTCAAGAATGGAGTCAGAAGAGCTGTTTCCTGAGACGGCCTCATAATCTCAAAATGCCTCCTCCTCCAGTGTGACATGACTAAGGACACGGCCCAAAAATGCCCTGATCTTGAGACTTTTAGGATACAGCAGTGGGATTTTGCATGTGATCTTTTTCCTGATACCAGGCCAGCTCGACCTGTACTATTATTCTCTTCTTAATTAGGCTGATAGCTCTGACAGCTGGGCACCTGAGTTTGCCTGATGAATGTGCATGCACAAGTCTCAGTGCACCAGGCCTGATTTTGAGCTCTGGGTGTCATCACAGTGAATGCCACATTTGCCTAGTGATGAGTCCCTGAGGCTTGGCAGAGAAGAAGACCTCTCTGGAGTTGTGTTGGTGGTGGACTGTCACCTGTCTTCTTTGTGAGATCCCTGTTATTGTCTCTTGATCCCAGGAGATGGCAGATGTGAGCTAGCCTGAAGAAATACCAAGCAGAGCCCCAGGAATAAACAGTGTAATTCCTAAGTATCCAAAAGGATCTGCAGAATTCCTCAGGCCTACCTAGACATTGTAGAAGAGAGCCTTTTTGAAACTTGCCCACTGTTTGTGTTTTTCAGGTTTGCTCTCTCCCAGGTGTGACTTCCTGCAGAACCACATAGCCTCAAGAAGTCCCAGGCTCTGTGTTTCTGTGGGAGTGTTGCAAGAGGTGGATGTCTGCGTGTGGGTGTGGTATTGTGTATTTAAGTGGGTGTGTAGCTGTCCCTTTAAGTGGAGTCTGATTAAAGGAAGGTCGCTAATGCACATCAGTGCTTTTTTTCCTTTTTTTTTTTTTGAGTCTCCCAACCTTTTGGTGGCCTGTCTGTGTGGCTCAGTTTGGGCTGCGGGCTCTGTGTTCTTTATTTTTCTATGAATCATGAATCCACAGTGAATTGAGAGTTGTGCTGAGATGCACTGGCATCCAAATCACCTCCTCATGGAAAAAAAAAAAAGCCACTCTTCACTCTTCTAAAAGAAGAAGAGCACACTACAAGGAAAAACTGACACCACCCAGTGTTTCATTGTCCTGTGGCCAACCCAGGGGAAGGCAGTAGGAGTCCTGTCTGCACAGCCCATTGAATTCACCGCAAATTCGATTCCCTGCTGAGAAGGTGCTTCATGTCATGAGGGGGCACTCATCCATCATCTTGCAATTTTATCCTATGACATAGAGTGTGAGTAGCTATGTTTCCAATTCCATCCCCACATTCTCTTAATTGTACAAGCAGTTCACACCATGGCCCAGTGTTCAGGTGGTAGGACTCCAACATGCAAGGAACATTTGGAAAGCAAATTTTGGCAATGCTGGAAAACTCTCTATTTGATTCCTTTTATATTCGAAGGCAAATAGGCGTGTAATGGATTGATGCTGTGTGGGATGTGGCCTCCGGACTTGCCTCTTCTTTTCCTGACTTCCGTCTTCCTCATCAGCCTAGGGTTTTCTGGGTCTGTCTCAATGACTTCCACAATAAACCCTTCTCAGTTCACAGAGAAAGACCCTCATGGGAATCCATTGCTTGATTGTTTCCTTCTAAACACTGTCACGTTTTATTGACTGGGCAGCTTCCCTTTACAGCCGCCAACAAGGAAATTCCTGTTATCCCACTTCTATTGGACGACTGCATGATTCCTGAAGGATGAAAAGCAGGCACTCTTCTCTCACTTTTTCCTAGTAATTTAGCCTTTGTTTCATTTCATCTGCACAGCCTTCTCTTTGTGGAGGGCTCTTTCATTGAGTTGCTGCTGAATTGGACAGCCTCTCTCCACAGATTATTTAGCTGCCAGGGATTTCAGAGAGGAAAAAAGGGACTTCAGGTAGGCTGGCTGAGCTGCAGATTGTGAGATTTTGTCTCATTATGTGGGATGAGTTTGTTAGCACTATCCAGGAGACTTTTTTTTTTTTTTCTGTAACAGGAATCCTTAAACATTGCTTGGACTCCAGCACAATTCAGCTTCTTCTCTCAGGTGAGCTTTGATTTGTCTTTGCTTTCAGGTGGGGTCCACAGTGCCCCTCAACAGCATTACTGGACACCATTTTGAGGCTTCCAATTGCCACAGACAGCCTTGCTGTCACTGTTGCAACCTCATCTGCACCTGTGGGAAGCCAGTTTAAGGTGTGAGAACACTACTTTTCCTTGGGCTTGCATTTTTCTTGGTTCCTGACTTTCCCAGAGAGCTCCTGCAAGGCCCAGGATGAAGACAGGCAATGAGGCCAAGGGCCTGGCTGTCTTCTACTGACACCAGCCCCTGGTGACTCATTTATGATTCCATTACCCCATGACTTCTCAACAAATCACCAGACTATTTTCCAATCCCTATGTGATCCTATTCTTGCACACTGTCTCTTTCAAAAATGGAGTCACAAAAGCAGTTCCCAGCAACAATTTCACAGTATCAAAACACCTCCTCTTCCAAGGAGACCCGACCATAGTGACAGCCCAAACAGCCCTGAGGTCAAGGCTTTTAGCGCCCTCCAGTGGGCTATCACAAGCAGCCTTTTCTCCAATACCAGGCCAGCTCTCCGTGGACCATTTTTCTCTGCTTACGGAGGCTGACAGCTTTGACAGCCAGGTGCCCAAACTGCCTCGTTAATGAATATGTGCTAGTCTCAGGGCACAGGCCTGATTGTGAGCTCTGGCTAGGATTACAATTAATGTCACCGTTGCCTAGTAACAAGTCTTTGCAGTTTGGCAAAGAAGGAGACCTCCATGGAGATGCATCAGCAGTCAACTCTTGGCTGTGTTCTCTGTGGGATGTATGGGATAGTCCCATGATCCTTGGAGAGGGCAGACATGAGCCAGTGTGAAGAAACTTCAAGCAGAGACCCAGAAATAGACCACAAAATTTCCAATTATCCAAAAAATCTGCAGGATGCCTCAGGTCTCTCTACTTACCCTGTAGGCGTGAGTCCTTTAGGAAGTTGCCCCACTGTGATTTCTAGGTACAGCCTGCCTGTGCTGCCCAGAATTCATCTCTCCCAGGTGGGGCTTCCCGCAGAACCATGCAGCCTCAGAAGCTGCCAGACTGTGTTTCCATGGGGGTGTTGTGAGTGTTAGATGTGTGCATGCCGGTGTGGCTCTGTGTCTGTGTGTGTTTGATTGTGTGTGTGTGTGTGTGTGTGTGTGCCCGTGTGCCTGTACACGGAGGCTGCTTAAAGGAATGTGGCTAATGAACTGCAGCACTTCTTTTTTTCTCTTTCTTTTTTGAGTTTCTCAACCTACTGATGGCCTGTCTGTGTGGCTCTGTTTTGGCTGCAGGATTCTGTGTACTTCATTTTTCTGTGGTTCTTGAATCCACAATAAATTGGGAGGCTGGCTGTGACTGAACAGGGTCCACATCAGCTCCCCATGAAAAAAAAAAAAAAAAGCCACTCTTCTAGAAAGAAGAGGAGCACATCATGCCCAGAAACAGAAATCTGTCAGTGTTTCATTGCCCTGAGGCCATCCCAGGGAGAAGCACTAGCAGTCCTGTTCACAAGGCCCCTTGATTTACCTCGAATTCAGTCCCAAGCTGAGCAGGCGCTTCATGTCATGAAGGGGTGCTCCTCCATTGTCTTTGGATTTCACTCTAGGACAAAATGTGGGAGAAGCAATAAGGTCAGAGAGGTTTGAGGATACAATCTGGGAGGGGTGGATGGGGTCCCGCACCTTCACCTGCAAAAACTGAAGACATGAAAAAGTTGCTTCCAACTGCATCCACACAACACTTAATTGCATGAGGAATCCACAGCATGGCCTGGTGTTCAGGTGGGAGTACTGCAGTGCACGGAACATTCTGTTTGCAAACTGGGGCTGCCCCATCAAACTCCCGATTTGAGGGGTTTTATATTCAGAGCCAAATGGGAATGCGATGGATTGCTGCTGGGTGGGATGTGGCCTGCACACTTGACCCTTCTTTTCTTGACTTTCATATGCCTCATAGGCCTTGGGTTTTCTGGGTCTGGCTCAACGTCTTTCATGCTAAACGTTTCCAAGTTCCTAGAGTCTGACCCTCATGGGAACCCATTGTGTAAGTGTTTTCTTCTAAACATTGTCACATTTTAATGACTGGGTAGCTGTGATACTTTTAATACTGTAAATTTCCATTACAGCCACCAACAAGGAAACTTTTTTTCTCCCACTTCTGTCAGAGAACTGCCTGATTCCTTTAGGATGAGAAGCAGGTATCTCTCTCTAGCTTTTGCCTTGTAATCTAGGCTCTGATTCAATACTTCTACACATCATTTCTTATTGTGTTGGGTCTTTCATTGTGCTGTTGCTGCATGGGATTGCCTCTTGCCACAAATATTTTGGCTTCCAGGGATTTTAGGGAGCAAAATGGACCTTGGGTTGGCTGGCTGCTTTCCAGGTTGTGAGTTGTGGTCTTTTTGTGGGGGCTGAGTTTGCTTGCACTTTGCAGGGGCTTTTAGGTCTCTGACAAATCTTGGAACATTGCTTGAATGCCAGCACATGTCTGCTCATTCTCTAAGGCAAGCTTTCATTTTTCTTTGATTTCATGGGTTTCCATAGTTCCTTCAACTGCACTGCTGGACATGTTTTCAGGCTTGCAATTGCCACAGAGCACTTCTGAGACATAGCTTCAACCTTATCTGCATCCATGAGAAGACATTTTGAGGTGTGAGAACACTGCTCCAACATGGACTTGCCTTTGTCATGGTTCCTGGCTTTCCCAGAGAGCCACCCAGAGTGACTTCCAGGATGAAGGAAGGCATTGAGGTTAAGGGCCCAGCCATCTTTTGTTGACATGTGCCTCAGGGGTCTCAAGTACGATCCATCATCTGAAGACCCCTCAACCTCTCACCAGACTATATTTTAATGCTCAGGGGACCTGACTCCTGCACACAGCCTCTTTTGGGAAAGGAACTGGAAGAGTAGTTTCCAGTGACAACCTCACAGTCTCAAAACACCTTCTCCTCCAGCGTGACCCAACTACAGAGATTGCCCAAAGGGGCCCTAAGGTTGAGATTTCTAGAGTCCTACAGTGAGTTATCGAATGCAGCCTTTTTCCCGATAGCAAGCCAACTCTGCCTGTATCATTTTCCTCTGCTTAGGCAGTCTCAAAGCTCTGACAGCCAGGCACCTGAGCCTGCCCCACAAATGTGAATGTGCTAGTCTCAGGGCACCAGGCCTGATTGTAAACCCTGGCTAGCATCACATTGAAAGGCACCATTGCCTAAGGACAAGTCCCTGCAGCATGGAAGAGAAGGAGACATCTGTAGAGGTGTGTCAGTTGTGGACTGTTACTTGTCTTCTCTGAGGGGTCCATCGGATAGTCCCATGATTGTTGGAGATGGCAGACATAAGCCAGCCTGAAGACACATCAAGCAGAGCCCAAGCAATAAACCAAGAATACCTTAAGTATACAGAAATATCTTCAGGATGCCTCAATCTACCTAGGCGTTGTGAGAGTAAATCTTTTCAAAACTTGCTCCACTGTGATTTCTAAGTAGATTTAAAGCTCCCCTGTATTCCCCTGAATTGCAATCTTCCAGGTGGGGCTTCCTGCAGAATCACAGATCTTCAGAAGCTGCTAGTCTGCGTGTTATTATGAGAATGTTGCAAGTGTTGGATGTCTGCGTGTATGTGTGGTTTAGTGTGTGTGTGTGTATGTGCCCGTAAGGAAAGTCTGCTTAAAGGAATGTGGGTTACACACTGCAGCACTTGTTTTTTTGAGTCTCCAAACTTTCTGATGGTCTCTCTGTCTGGCTCTGCTTAGGCTTCAGTGCTCCATGTTCTTTCTTTATTATTATTATTATTATTTTTGATCATAAATCTGCAGTGAATTGGAAGGCTGGCTGAGATGGGCCAAGGTCCAAACCACCGCCTTCTGAAAAAAAAATAAAATTCTTCTAGAAATAGAAAGAGCACACCACACCCAAGAACAGACATTTCCCAGTGTTTCATTTTCCTGCAGCATACCCAGAAAAACACACTAGCAGTCCTGTCCACAGGGCCCTTTGAATTTGCCTCTAATTTGGTTCCCAGCTGATCCGGTGCTTCACGTTGTGAGGCGGCACTTTTCCATCGTCTTAGGACTTCATTATGGGACAGAATGTGAACAGCAATAAAGTCAGATAGGGTTGAGGATACAATCTGGTGAGAGGTGGATGTGTTCCCACACATTCACCTGCAAAATGGTGAAGAAAGATGACACAGAAGGTGCTTCCAACTGCACTTCTGCATTCTCTTAATTGCGAAAGCAGTCTGCATCATGGTCTGTTTTTCTGGTGAGATTAATCCAAGGTGCAGAGGCTACTGGTAGGGTAAACTGGGGCCATGCTGGCAAACTCTTGATTTGAGGGCTTTCATGCACAGAGAAAAAGGAAAGTTGCATGGACTGATGCTGAATGGGATGTGGCCCCCACACTTGCCTCTTCTTTTTCTCAATTTCATGTTCCTCGTTGGTCCAGAAATTCCTGGGTCTGGCTCAGTATCCTCACCTTAAACGTTTCCCAGTTCATGGAAGACAAAACCTATGGGAATGCATTACATGAGTGTTTCCTTCTAAACACTGTCATATTTTAAAGACTGAGCCACTGTGGTACTTTTAAAACCATAAATTCTTGTTACAGCCACCAACAGGAAAACTCTTGTTCTCCTACTTCTATGAGAGGGCTGCATGATTCCTGCAGGATGAGGAACAGTCATATGTCTGGCTTTTGCCTGGTAACCTATACTCTGTTTCATTTCATCGGCATCCTTTCTCATTGTGTAGAGTGTATTTCATTGGGCTGTTGATGGATGGGACTGACTCACAAAATAGATCTTCTTACTGCCACTGATTTCAGGGAGCAAAAAGGACTTTGAGTATGCTGGCTGCACTCCAGCTTGTGATTCATGCTCTCATTGTGGGGATTGAGTTTCTTTTTAATTTGCAGAAAGCTTTTGGTTCCTCTGGCATCTGTCTTCAAAAGTTTCTTGGACTCTAGTTCAAGTCAGCTCATTCTCCCATGTGAGCCTTGATTTTTCTTTTCTTTCATGCTGGGTCCATATTGCCCCACAATAGCACTACTGGACAATATTTTCAGACTTGCAATTGCCACAGACATTGCTGTGACAATTTCTCAACATCATCTGCAACTCTGAGAGGCCAGTTCAACATGTGAGAACATTGCTTGATCTCAAACTTCCCTTTGTCGTGGTTCCTGCCTTTCCCAGAGAGCCCCTGCAAGTCCCAGGATGATGGGAGGCAATAGGGTCAAGGGTTCGGTCACCATTCTCTGACAGCTGCCTCTGGTGTCTCGGGTATAATTCCATCACACACACACACAAAAAAAAACCCTTCAACAACCCACCAGAAAATATGCCAACCTTCATGGCACTAGATTCTTGCACACAGCCTCTTTTGGGAATAGAGTCAGAAAATCAGTTTTCAGTGACCAGCTCACAGTTTGGAAATGATGCATCCTCCTCCAGTGGTTCTTGACCACAGAGTGTTCCCGAAGTGGCCTTAATGTCCAGAGTTTTAGGGTCTTGCAGTGGGTTATTGCAGGCAGCCTTTTTCATGGCACCAGGCTGGCTCTGCCGATAACATTTTCCTCTGCTTAGGCAGGCTAACAGCTCTGATGGTTGGGTGCCCAAGCATATCTCACCAATGTTCCTGCTCTAGTCTTAGGGCACGAGGCCTGATAGATAGCTCTGGCTAGTATCACAATGAATGTCACTGTTTCCTAGCGACAAGTCTCTGCAACTTGTCATAGGAGGAGACCTCTGTGGAGGTCTGTCAGCCATGGACTCTTAACTGTCTTCTTTGCAGAATGCTCAGGATAGTCCTATCTTCCTAGGAGAGGGCAGATATATGCCAGCCTGAAGAACTGTCAAGCAGATCCGCAGAAATAAACTGCAACATTCCTAATGATTTAGAAGATCTGAAGGATTTCTCAGTCTTGCCTAGACGTTGTAGGGGTAAGTCTTTTTGAAACTTGCCCCACTGTGACTTCCAGATAAAGCCCACCTGTGTTCCTACAGTTTGCTCTCCCCCAGATGGGGCTTCCTACAAAACCATGCAGCCTCAGGAGCTGTTGGGCTGTGTGTTTCTGTGACAGTGTTGCAAGTGTTGGATGTCTGGTTGTATTTGTGGCTTAGTGTGTGTGTGTGAGTGTTTGTGCCTGTAAGTGCAGTATGCTTTAAAAAATGTGGCTAACACAATGTAGTGCTTCCTTTTTTTGACTCTTCCAACTTTTTGGTGTCCTGTGTGGCTCTGCTTTTGCTGTGAGGATCCATCTTCCTTTTTTTTTTTGACTCTTCCAATATTTTGGTGGCCTGTGTGGCTCTGCTTTTGCTGCGAGGATCCACATTCTTTATTTTTCTGCAGATGATGAATCTGCAATGAAGGTGGGGCCTGGCTGAGATGGGTTGGGGTACAAACCGCCTTCTCTTGCAAAAATAAAAAAAAAGTCACTCTTCTAGAAAGAAAAAGAGCACGCCGCACCCAAGAACAGACATCTCCCTGTGTTTCATTTTTTATCAGCCAACCTAGCGAGAGACCCTAGAAGTCTTGTCTGCATGGCTCCTTGAATTTAACTCGAATTCAGTTCCCAGCCAAGCAAGTGCTTCACATCTTGAGGGGCCACTCCTCCATTGTCTTGGAATTTCATTCTGGGACAGACAGTGTGATCAGCAATAAGGACAGAGAGGGGTGAGGATACAATGTGGTGAGGGGTGGACGGTGACTCTCACCTTCACCTGCAAAAATAATGAAAACAGATGACACAGAAGTTGTTTCCAACTGCATCCCCACGTTCCCTTAATTGCGTAGCAGTCCACAAAATGGTCCAATCTTCAGATGGCAGTACTCCAACGTTCAGGGAACTTTTGGAGGGCAAACTGAGTCCATGCTGCAAACTCCTGATTTGAGGGCTTTCACACCAGGAGCCAAATGGGAGTGCAATGGATTGATGGCAGGTGGGATGTGGCATCTGTCCTTGCCTCTTTTTCCTGAATTCCATGTTCCTCACTGACCTCAGGTTTTCTGCATATGGATCAACGTCTTGTACACTAAACGTGTCCCAGTACAGGGAGGGCGAACTTTATGAGAATCCATTGCACGATTATTTCATGTTATCACTGTCAGGTATTAATTACTTGGCAGCTGTGATGCTTTTAAAACTGTGAGTTCTCATTACACCTGCTATCAAGAAAACCTGTCCCTTGTTCCACCATTTCTATCGGAGGGCAGCAAGATTTCTATAGGAAGAGAAACATGCAGCCACGTCTGACTTTTGCCTGGCATTCTAGTCTCTGTTCCATTTCACCTGCACATCCTTTCTCAGAGTGGAGGGGGTATTTCACTGGGCTGCTGCTGAATGGTACTGTATCTCACCACAGGTCTTTTGGCTGCCAGGGATTACAGAAAGCAAAAGAAACTTTGTGTAGACTGGCTGCTTTCCAGGTTGTGGGTTGTGTTCTCCTTGTGGAGGCTGAGATGGTCTGCACTTTGCATTAAAATTTTGGGTTCTCTGACAGGAATCTTAGAACGTTGCTTGGACTCCAACATAAGGCAGCTTCACATCTTCCACAGTAAGCAATTAACAGTTCACAGAGGGTAACCCTCATGGAAATCCATTGCACAAGTTTTTCCTTCTAAACACTCTCACTTTTTAATAACTGGGCCGGTGTGATAATTTTGAAAGCATAATTTCTCCTTTAGCTGCCTGTTTTCTTTTTTGGAACCTTTTCTCCCACTTCTATCGAAGATAGATAACCCTGTAGGATGAAAAGAGGACAACCATTTGTGGTTTTTGCCTTGTAATCTAGACTCTGTTTTACTGCATCTACACATCATTTCACATGGTATAAAAGGTCTTTCATTGGGCTGTTGCTGGATGGAGCTGCCACTAATAACAGATTTATTGCCTGCTCAGGATTTCAGGAGAAAAAGGGACTTTGGGTAGGCGAACACCCTCCACAATGTGGTTCCTGGACTCATTGTCCTGGCTGAGGTTGTTTGCAGCATGCTTTTTGGTCCTATGGCAGGAATCATTGAACATTGCTGGGACTCTAGCAAAAGACAACTGGTTCTCTCAGACAAGGCTGGATTTGTTTTTCCTTTCATGGGGAATCCACAGTGCCTCTCAACAGCAGTACTGGACACTTTTCTCAGGCTTCCGCCAGATACAGCCATCTGCACCCATGGGAAGCCAGTCTGAAATGTAAGAACAATCCTCCACCTTGGACTTGCATTTGTGGTGGTTCCTGTCTTTCCCAGAGAGTTTCCTGCCCTTCACAGATGGGCCCTGTGAGACCCAGGATGAAGAGAGGCAGTGAGGCCAAGAGCCCAGCCATCTTTTGCTGACTCCCACCTCGGGGGTCTCAAATGTAATTCCATTAGCCAAAAAAAAAAAAAAAAAAAAAACCAAAAAACCACAACAAACTACAGAAAATTCCAATCCCCATGGGAATCCATTCTTGCATGCAGCATTTTTCAGAAATGGAGTCTGAAGAGCAATTTTGAGCTACCAACTCGCAGTCTGAAAATGCCTCCTCTTGTAGTGGGAACTCATGATGGAGACGGCCAGAATAGGCCCTAAGGTCAATATTTTAAGGATCCCACAGAGTGTTCTCACAGGCAGGCTTTTTCACAATGCCAAGCCACTTCAGCCTGTAAAGTTTTTCTCTGCTTAGGAAGGCAGGCAGCTCTGATAGCCAGGCATCAGAACCTGCTTCACCAATGCACATCTGTTAGTCTCAGGGCACCAGGCCTGATTGTGAGCTCTGGCTAAAGTCAAAATGAATGTCACCATTGCCTAGCAACAAGTCCCTGTGGCTTAGGGAAGAAGACCTCCGTGAAGGTACTTTGGCTGTGGACTCTCACCCATCTTCTCTATGGGATCCATGATCCTAGGAAAGTCCCATGATCCTAGGAGAGGGCAGACATAATTCATTCTGATGAAACCTCAGCAGGGCCCCAGGAATATGTCAAAAGGATCTGTAGGATGGCTCAGGTCCACCTAGTCTCTGTAGGGATGAGTCTTTTTAAAACTTGCTCCTCTCTGATTTCTAGTCATACCCTTCCTGTGTTCATCAGAATTGCTCTTTCCCAGGTGAGGCCTCCTGCAGGGCCAAACAACCTCAGAAGCTGCTGGGCTACGTATTTCTCTAAGAGTGTTGTGAGTCATGGATGTCTGCATTTGGGTGCAGCTTTGTGCCTTTTTGTGTGTGTGTGTGTGTGTGTGTGTGTGTGTGTGTCTGTGTGTGCACAAGAGATTTGGCTAATGCACTGTGATGATTCTTGTTCTTGAGTCTCCCAAACTTTAAGCGGTCTGTCTGTGTGTCGCTGCTTGGGCTGTGGAGCTCCCTGTTTTTTAATTTTTCTGTGGATCATGTATCCACAATGAATTTTGATTCTGACTGTGACTCACCGCGGTCCACATCACCTACACCTGCAAAACAAAACAAAACAAAACAAAACAAAACAAAACAAAACAAAAAACACTGTTCTAGAAACAAGAGGAATACACAACATCCCAGAACAAACATGTCCCAGTGTTTCATTGTTCTGTGAGCAACCCAGGGAGAAACACTTGTAGTCTTGTCTGCAGGGACTTTTGAATTCATTTTGAATTTGGCTTCCACCTGAGCAGGTGCTTCATGTCATGACTAGGTACTCCTAAATTGTCTTCAGATTTTATCCTGGTACATAGAATTTGAGGAGCAATAAGGTCAGATAGAAGTGAGGATATAATCTGGTGAGGGGTGGAAGGGGACTCATAACTTAACCTGAAAAAAAAAATGAAGACTGGTGACACAGAAGGTGCTTCCAACTCCATCCCCCCCACTACCTTAATTAGACAAGCAGTCAACACCGTGGCACAGTGTTTGAGAACTTTCATACCCGGAGCCAAATTGGAGTAGAATGGAATGATGCTGGTTGGGATGTGGCCTACACACTTGCCTCTTTTTTTCTTTCATGTTTCTCATCAGCCTAGGGTTTCCTGGGTCGGGCTCAATGACTTCCACACTAAATGATTTGCAGGTCATGGAAAACAACCCTCATGAGAATTCACTGAGTGAGTGTTTACTTTTAAACACTGTCACATTTTAATGACTGGTTAGCTTTGATAATTTATACCGTGAATTCCCATTAGAGCCAAGAAAACCCTGTTCTCTCGCTTCTATCGGAGGGCTGAATGATTCCGGTAGGCTGGAAAGCTTTCAGTCATGTTTGGGTTTTGCCTGGTAATCTAGTCTCTGTTTCATTTCATCCACATCGGTTTCATTTATAGCCTTCTCTTTGTGGAGGGGATCTTTTATTGGGGTATTTCTGGATGGGACTGCCTCTCACCAAAGATTGTTTAGAAGCCAGGGATTTCAGAGAGCTAAAGGGATTTCAGGTAGGCTGAATGCACAGTGACCTTCAATGGCACTACTGGACATCCTTTTCAGGCTTGCCATCACCACCAAAGGCCTCTGAGATACTGTTTCAACCTCATCTGCACCCATGAGAGGCCGGTCCGAGGTGTAAGAACACTGCTCCAAATTGGACTTGCCTTTGTCTTGGTTCCTTCCTTTCCAAGAGAGCCCCTGGGAAGCCCAGGATGAAGGGAGGCAGTGAGGTCAAGAGCCCAGCCATCTTTCACTGACATCCACCTCTGGGTTTTCAGGTATGATTTTATCACTCAAAGAACCCTCAACAACACACTAGATCCAATTCCAATCTCCATGGGACCCTATTCTTGCACATAGCCTCTCATGAATGAAGTCAGAAGATCAGTTTCCAGTGACAACCTCAGCATCTCAAAACGACTCCTGCTCCAGGGGTACCCGATGACAGAGACTGCCAGAAGGGTCCCTGAGGTCTTGGCTTTTAGGGTACCACAGTGGGTTTTCATAGGCAGCATTTATCCTGATGCCAGCTCGGCTCTGTTTGTACCATTTTCCTCTGCTTAGGCAGGCTGACAGCTCTGACAGCCGGCCACTCTAGACTGCCTCATGAATACACATGCACTAGTGTCAAGGCATTGGGCCTGATTGGGACCTCTGGCTAGCGTCACAAGCAATGTCACCATTGCCTAGCAAAAAGTCCCTGCAGCTTGGCAAAGAACTTGGGAGAGGTGCTTCAGCTATGGACTCTGGCTTGTCTTTTTTGTGAGATCCACGATATAGTCCCATGATCCTAGGAGAGGGAAGACAAGAGCCAGTCTAAAGAAGCCTCAAGCACAGCCCCAGAACTATAAACCATGAAATCCCTAAGAATCCAGAAATATCTGACAGATTCCTCAGGCCTGCCTAGGCGTTGTAAGTGTGAGTTTTTTGAAGCTTGCTCCATTGTGACATCTAGGTACAGCCTCCCTATTTCCTGGGGTTGCTCTGTCTCAGGTGGGGCTTCCTGCAGAAATACACAGCCTCAGAAGCTGCAGGTCTGTGTGTTTCTGTGGTAGTGTTGTGAGTGTTCTATGTCTGCGTGTTTGTGGCATTGTGTGTCTGTGTGGGTGCCTGAAAGTGGAGTCTGCTTAAAGGAATGCGGCTAATGCACTTCAGCACTCCTTTTTTTGAGTTCCCCATTTTTTGGTGGCCTGTCTTTGTGGCTTTGCTTGGGCTGCAGGGCTCTGTGTTCTGTATTTTTCTGTTGATTATGAATCCACAAAGATTTGCCAGGTGGGCTGAGGACCACCGGTGTTCAAATGACTTTTCTTTGCAAAAAAGCCACTCATGTAGAAAGAAGAAGAGCACAACACACCAGAAAAATAGACCTCTCCCAGTGTTTCATTGTCCTGTGGCTGACCTAAGGAGAGAAACTAGCAATTCTGACTACAGGGCCTTTGACTTCACCTTGAATTTGTTTCCCACCTTAGCAGGTGCTTCACGATATTAGGGGACACTCCTAAATCTTCTTGGGATTTCATTCTGGGACATCGATTGTGAGCAGCAATAAGGTCACATAGGGCTGAAGATACAATCTGGAGAGGGGTAGATAGTGTCTAGCAACTTCACCTGCAAAAAAAAAACTGAAGACAGATAACACAGAAGTTGCTTCTAACTCCATCCCCATATTCTCTTAATTGCACAAGCAGTCCCACACTATGGCCTAGTGTTCAGGTGGGAGTACTGCAACATGCAAAGAATATTTGATGTACAAATTGCGGCTATCTTGGAAAACACCGCATTTGAGGGCTTTCATACTTGGAGCCAAATAAGGGTGGAATGGATTGATGCTTGGTGGGATTTGGCCTCCACACTTGCCTCTTCTTCTCCTGACCTTCATGTTCCTCTTTGGCTTGGGGTTTCCTAGGTCTGGTTCAATGACTTCCATACTAAACGTTTCCCAGTTCATGGAGAAGGACCCTCATGGGAATTTATTGTAAGTGTTTCCTTCCAAACACTGTCACCTTTTAATGGTTGGGCAGCTGTATTTCTTTTAAAACCATAAATTCCCGTTACATCCGCCAACAAGAAAACTCTTGTTCTCTCACTTATGAGAGGGCTTATATGTTTCCTGTAAAATGGCTGCATGTTTCCTGTAAAATGAGAATAAGGCAGCCATATCTGGCTTTTGCCTGTCAATCTCACCTCTGTTTCATTTCATCTGCACAGCCTTCTCATTGTGAAAGGGCTCATTCATTATGTTGTTGCTGGATGAGACTGACTCTCACCATGTATTAAGTATCTTACAGAGATTTCAGACAGCAAAAGGGATTTCAGGTATGCTGGCTGCTACCCAGAATGTGGATCATTGTCTCTTTGTGGGTGCTGAGGTGGTTTGCACTTTGCAGGAGACTTTGGGGTTCTCTGAAAGGAATCATTGAACATTGCTTGGACTCGAGCACAAGGCAGCTCATGCTCTAAGGTGAGTCTTGATTTTTCTTTGCTTTAATTGGGAATCCACAGTGGCTATCAACTGCACTATAGAACAACCTTTTCAAGCTGGTCATCATGACAGATGGATTGAAAGACTGTCTCAACCTCATATGCACACATGAGAGGCCAGACCAAGGTTTTAGAACACTGCTCCACCTCGCACATTCCTTTGTCATTGTTCCTGCCTTTCCCAGAGGTCCTTTCTGAGGCCAAAGATGAAGGGAGGAAATGAGGTCAGAAGTCCAGCCATCTTTCTCTGACACCTACCTCTGGGGTCTCAGGTATGTTTCTGTCAAGGAAAGAGACTTCAATAACACACCAGACTATATGCCAAAACCTATGGGATGCGATTCTTGCACACAGCCTCTTTCAGGAATGGAATCAGAGGAATATTTTTCAGTGAAAAACTGACAGTCTAGAAATGACTCCTCCTCCAGGGTGACCCTATCATGGAAATACCCTGAAAGGGCCCTGAGATCAAGAATTTTAGGGTCCCACAGTGGGTTTTCAAGGCAACATTTTTCTCCATACCAGGCTGACTCTGCATGTACCATTTTACCTTGCTTAGGCAGTCTGACAGCTCTGACAGCCAGGCACAAGAGCTTTCATCACAAATATGCATGCACTAGTCTCAGAGCAACAGGCCTGATTGGAGACTCTGGCTTGCATCACAATGAATGTCACTGTTGCCTAGTGACAAATTCCTGCATCTTGGTGAAAAAGCAGTCCTCCCTGGAGGTGCGTCAGCTCTGGACTCTCATCTGTCTTCTCTATGGAATCCACGGAATAGTCAAATAATCCTAGGAGAGGACAGACATCATCAAGCCTAAAGAAATGTCAAGCAGAGCCCCAGGAATAAATCGTGACATCCCTAAGTTTCCAAAATGATCTGCAGGATTCCTCAGTCCTGCCTAGATGTTGTAGCAGTGAGTCTTTTTGAAACTTGCTCCACTGTGATTACTAAGTACAGCCCGCCCGTGTTCACCGGGGTTGATATCTCCTACTGGGGCATCCTGCAGAACCACACAGCCTCAGGAGCTACCGGGCTGTGTGTTTCAGTGGGAGGATTGAGAGTGTTGTATGTCTGCGTGTGTGAGTGGCATTGTTTGTGTGTATGTGTGTGTTGTGTCTGTGCCTGTAATGGAGTCTACTTAAAGGAATGTGGCAATAAACTTCAGTGCTTCTTTTTTCTGAGTCCCCCAACCTTTTGGTGGCCAGTCTGTGTGGCTCTGCTTGGGATGCCAGGCTCCGTGTTCTTTATTTTTCAGTGGAATATGAATCCACAGTGAATGAGAGGTGGGCCAAGAACAGCTGGCATCCAAATAACCTCTCCCTGCAAGAAAAGCCACTATTCCAGAAAGAAGAGAAGCACAACACACATACACACACACACAAACACACACACACACAATCTCCCAGTGTTTTATTTTCCTGTGGTCAACCAAGGGAAGGAAATTAGCAGTCATATCCACAGGGCCCCTTGAGTTTACCTCGAATTCAGTTCCCAGCTCAGCAGGTGCTTCACGTCGTGGCTGAGGGAGACACTCCTCCATCATCATGGGATTTTATCCTGAAACACAGAGGGTGAACAGCAATAAGGACATATATGGGTGAAGATACAATCTGGCGAGGGGTGGATGGAGTCCCTCAACTTCACCTGCAATAAAAACAAAGACAGGTGACATGAAAGATGCTTCCAATCACATCCTTGCATTTTCTCAATTGCACAAATAGTACACACCGTTAACATGCAAGGAACATTTGGAGTGCAAATTGGGGCCATCCTGGAAAATTTTTGTTTTGATTACTTTCTTTTCTTTTTATTTCTCTTTTAAATTATACTTTAAGTTTTAGGGTACATGTGCACATTGTGCAGGTTAGTTACATATGTATACATGTGCCATTCTGGTTAGCTGCATCCACTAACTCGTCATCTAGCATTAGGTATATCTCCCAATGCTATCCGTCCCCCCTCCCCCCACCTGACAACAGTCCCCAGAGTGTGATATTCCCCTTCCTGTGTCCACGTGATCTCATTGTTCAATTCCCACCTATGAGTGAGAATATGCGGTGTTTGGTTTTTTGTTCTTGCGATAGTTTACTGAGAATGATGATTTCCAATTTCATCTATGTCCCTACAAAGGATATGAACTCATCATTTTTTATGGCTGCATAGTATTCCATGGTGTATATGTGCCACATTTTCTTAATCCAGTCTATCATTGTTGGACATTTGGGTTGGTTGCAAGTCTTTGCTATTGTGAATAATGCTGCAATAAACATATGTGTGCATGTGTCTTTATAGCAGCATGATTTGTAGCCCTTTGGGTATATACCCAGTAATGGGATGGCTGGGTCAAATGGTATTTCCAGTTCCAGACCGCTGAGGAATCGCCACACTGACTTTCACAATGGTTGAACTAGTTTACAGTCCCACCAACAGTGCAAACGTGTTCCTACTTCTCCACATCCTCTCCAGCACCTGTTGTTTCCTAACTTTTTAATGATTGCCATTCTAACTGGTGTGAGATGGTATCTCATTGTGGTTTTGATTTGCATTTCTCTGATGGCCAGTGATGATGAGCATTTTTTCATGTGTTTTTGGGCTGCATAAATGTCTTCTTTTAAGAAGTGTCTGTTCATGTCCCTCGCCCACTTTTTGATGGGGTTGTTTGTTTTTTCTTGTAAATTTGTTTGAGTTCATTGTAGATTCTGGATATTAGCCCTTTGTCAGATGAGTAGGTTGTGAAAATTTTCTCCCATTTTGTAGGTTGCCTGTTCACTCTGATGGTAGTTTCTTTTGCTGTGCAGAAGCTCTTTAGTTTAATTAGATCCCATTTGTCAATTTTGGCTTTTGTTGCCGTTGCTTTTGGTGTTTTAGACAGGAAGTCCTTGCCCATGCCTATGTCCTGAATGGTAATGCCTAGATTTTCTTCTAGGGTTTTTATGGTTTTAGGTCTAACGTTTAAGTCTTTAATCCATCTTGAATTGATTTTTGTATAAGGTGTAAGGAAGGGATCCAGTTTCAGCTTTCTACATATGGCTAGCCAGTTTTCCCAGCACCATTTATTAAATAGGGAATCCTTTCCCCATTGCTTGTTTTTCTCAGGTTTGTCAAAGATCAGATAGTTGTAAATATGCAGCGTTATTTCTGAGGGCTCTGTTCTGTTCCATTGATCTATATTTCTGTTTTGGTACCAGTATCATGCTGTTTTGGTTACTGTAGCCTTGTAGTATAGTTTGAAGTCAGGTAGTGTGATGCTTCCAGCTTTGTTCTTTTGGCTTAGGATTGGCTTGGTGATGCGGGCTCTTTTTTGGTTCCATATGAACTTTAAAGTAGTTTTTTCCAATTCTGTGAAGAAAGACATTGGTAGCTTGATGGGGATGGCATTGCATCTGTAAATTACCTTGGGCTGTATGGCCATTTTCACAATATTGATTCTTCCTACCTATGAGCATGGAATGTTCTTCCATTTGTTTGTATCCTCTTTGATTTCCTTGAGCAGTGGTTTGTAGTTCTCCTTGAAGAGGTCCTTCACATCCCTTGTAGGTTGGATTCCTAGGTACTTTATTCTCTTTGAAGCAATTGTGAATGGGAGTTCACTCATGATTTGGCTTTCTGTTTGTCTGTTGTTGGTGTATAAGAATGCTTGTGATTTTTGTACATTGATTTTGTATCCTGAGACTTTGCTGAATTTGCTTATCAGCTTAAGGAGGTTTTGGACTGAGAAAATGGGGTTTTCTAGATATACAATCCTGTCGTCTGCAAACAGGGACAATTTGACTTCCTCTTTTCCTAATTGAATACCCTTTATTTTCTTCTCCTGCCTAATTGCCCTGGCCAGAACTTCCAACACTATATTGAATAGGAGTGGTGAGAGAGGGCGTCCTTGTCTTGTGCCAGTTTTCAATGGGAATGCTTCCAGTTTTTGCCCATTCAGTATGATATTGGCTGTGGGTTTGTCATAGATAGCTCTTATTATTTGGAAATACATCCATCCCATCAATACCTAATTTATTGAGAGTTTTTAGCATGAAGGGCTGTTGAATTTTTTCGAGGCTTTTTCTGCATCTATTGAGATAATCACGTGGTTTTGTCTTTGGCTCTGTTTATATGCTGGATTACATTTATTGATTTGCGTATGTTGAACCAGCCTTGCATCCCAGAGATGAAGCCCATTTGATCATGGTGGATAAGCTTTTTGATGTGCTGCTGGATTCGTTTTGCCAGTATTTTATTGAGGATTTTTGCATCAATGTTCATGAAGGATATTGGTCTAAAATTCTCTTTTTTGGTTGTGTCTCTGCCTGGCTTTGGTATCAGAATGATGCTGGCCTCATAAAATGAGTTAGGGAGGATTCTCTCTTTTTCTATTGATTGGAATGGTTTCAGAAGGAATGGTACCAGTTCCTCCTTGTACCTCTGGTAGAATTCGGCTGTGAATCCATCTGGTCCTGGACTCTTTTTGGTTGGTAAGCTATTGACTATTTCCACAATTTCAGATCCTGTTATTAGTCTATTCAGAGATTCAATTTCTTCCTGGTTTAGTCTTGGGAGAGTGTATGTGTTGAGGAATTTATCCATTTCTTCTACATTTTCTAGTTTATTTGCGTAGAGGTGTTTGTAGTATTCTCTGATGGTAGTTTGTATTTCTGTGGGATTGGTGGTGATATCCCCTTTATCATTTTTTATTGCGTCTATTTAATTCTTCTCTCTTTTTTTCTTTATTAATCTTGCTAGCGGTCTATCAATTTTGTTGAGGCTTTCAAAAAACCAGCTCCTGGATTCATTAATTTTTTGAAGGGTTTTTTGTGTCTCTATTTCCTTCAGTTCTGCTCTGATTTTAGTTATTTCTTGCCTTCTGCTAACTTTTGAATGTGTTTGCTCTTGCTTTTCTAGTTCTTTTAATTGTGATGTTAGGTTGTCAATTTTAGATCTTTCCTGCTTTCTCTTGTGGGCATTTAGTGCTATAAATTTCCCTCTACACACTGCTTTGAATGCCTCCCAGAGACTCTGGTATGTTGTGTCCTTGTTCTCATTGGTTTCAAAGAACATCTTGATTTCTGCCTTCATTTCGTTATGTACCCAGTAGTCATTCAGGAGCAGGCTGTTCAGTTTCCATGTAGATGAGTGGTTTTGAGTGAGATTCTTAATCCTGAGTTCTAGTTTGATTGCACTGTGGTCTGAGAGATAGTTTGTTATAATTTCTGTTCTTCTACATTTGCTGAGGCGAGCTTTACTTCCAAGTATATGGTCAATTTTGGAATAGGTGTGGTGTGGTGCTGAAAAAAATGTATATTCTGGTGATTTGGGGTGGAGAGTTCTATAGATGTCTATTAGGTCTGCTTGGTGCAGAGCTGAGTTCAATTCCTTGGTATCCTTGTTGACTTTCTGTCTCGTTGATCTGTCTAATGTTGACAGTGGGGGGTTAAAGTCTCATATGTGCAGCCAAATGGGAGTGAAATGGAGTGATGTTGGATGGGATGTGGCCTCCACAGTTGCCTTCCTGTGTTCCTTGGGGTTGCTCTCTCTCAGGTGGGGTTTCCTGCAGAACCAGGCAGCCTCAGGATCTGCCTTGCCGTGTGTTTCTCTGGGAGAGTTGCAGGTGTCGCATGTCTGCATGTGGGTGTGGCATTGTTTGTCTTGTGTGTATGTTTATGTGCCTGTAAGTGGAGTCTGCTTAAAGAAATGTGGCTAACACACTCCAGCACTTTCTTTTTTTTAGTCTCCCAACCTTTTGGGGTCCAGTCTGTATGGCTTTGCTTGGGCTGTGGGGCTCCGTGTTCTCTAACTTCTGTGGATCATGAATCCGTAATGAATTGGGAGGAGGGGTAAGAGCTGCTGGCATCCCAATCACCTTCCCCTGCAACAACAAAAAAAAAAAAAAAAAAAAAAAAAAGAAAAGAAAAAAAGAAAAAAAGACACTCTTCTAGAAAGAAGAGAAGCCCACCATACCAATAAACAGGCATCTTCCAGTGTTTCTTTGTCCTGACACCAACCCAGGGATACGCACTGTAAGTTGTGTGCACAGGTCCCCTTGAATTTACCTCAAATTTGGTTCCCAGCCAAGCTGGTGCTTCATGTCATGAGGGGACACTCCTCCATCATCTTAGGATTTCATCCTGTGACATAGAGTGTGAGTAACAATGAGGTCAGATATCAGTGAGAATACAACCTGGTGAGTGGTCAATGGGGTCTCGCAACTTCATCTGCAATAAAGGTGAAGACAAGTGACACAGAAATGCTTCCAACTGCATCCCCATATTATCTTCATTGCACAAGCAGCACACATCATGGCCCAGTGTTCAGGTGGAAGATTCCAACATGCAGGGGACATTTGGAGTACAAACTAGGGCCAACGTGTTAAACTCCATATTTGAAGGCTTTCATACTGGGAGTCAAGTGGGAGTAGTATGGGTAATGCTGGATCAGAAGTGGCCCCCACACTTGCGTCTTCTTTTTCTAACTTCTATGTTTCTCATTGGCTTAGGGTTTCTTAGGTCTACCTCAATATCTTCCACAATAATCATTTCCACTTCATGGGGGGCAACCATCATGGGAATCCATGGTGTGATGGTGTCCTTCTAAGTGCTGTCACAGTTTAATGACTGGGCAGCTGTGATGCTTTTAAAACCATAAATTTCCATTCCAGCCGCCAACAACGAAACTGTTTTGCTCCTACTACTATCAGAGGGCTGCGTGATTCCCATAGTGTGAGAAGCAGGCATCTATTTCTAGCTCTTACCTGGTAATCTAGGCTCTGTTTCAATGCATCTGCATGTCTTTTCCCATTGTGGAGGGGGTCTTTCATTGTGTTGTTGCTGGATAGGTCTGCCTTTCTCCACGGATATTTTGGATGCCAGAGATTACAGGGAGTAAAAGTGACTTCAGGTAGGCTGAATTCTTTCCAGATTGTGGGTCTTTTTCTCATTGTGTGGGCTGAGGGTGTTTGCACTTCGCAGGAGGCTTTGGGTTCTCTGACAGGAATCTTTGAATGTTGCTTTTATTCTAGCACAAGTAAGCTCATTTGCTCAGAAGGGGCTTAATTTGTCTTTGGTTGCATCCGGGGTCCACAATGACCCTGAACAGCACTAAAGAATACCATTTTCAGGCTTGCAATTGCCACAGATGTCCTCTGAGACATTGTCTCAATCTCATCTGCACCCATGAAGGCCAGTTCAAGGTTTGAGAACACTGCAGCATATTGAACTTGACTTTGTTGTGGTTTCTTCCTTTCCCAGAGAGCACTTTCAATGCTCAGGATGAAGGGAGGCAGTGAGATCAAGGGCCCAGCTACCTTGCTGACACCCACCTCCTGGGTCTGGGGTATGATTCCATCACCCAAAGACCCCTCAACAACTTACCAGACTGTATTCCAATACCCATGGGACTTGATTTCTGCCCACAGCCTCTTTCTTGAATGGAGTCAGCAGAGCAGTTTCCAGGGATCACCTCACTGCCTTGAAATGTCTCCTCCTACAGAGGGACCCGACAACAGAGATGGCTGAAACGGGTGCTGAGGATGAGATGTTAGGGTCCTGCAGTAGATTATCATAGGCAGCGTTTTTTTATATGCCAGGCTGCCTTTGCCTGTAAAATTGTTCTCTCTTTAGGCAGGGTGACATCTTAGAAAGCCTGGTGCACCAGCCTACCTTGAGAATAGGCATGCCCTAGTGTCAGGGAACAAGGCCTGAGTTGTGAACTATGGCTAGCATCACAATCAATGCCTAAAGACAAGTCCCTGTGACTTGGTAGTAAAGGAGACCTTCATGGAGGTGCATTAGCCTGTCTTATCTGTGGGATACAAGGGATAGTCCCCTGATCCTAGGAGAGGGCAGAGGGGAGCCAGCCTGAAGAAACATCAAGCAGAGCCCCAGAAATAAACTGCAAAATGCCTAAGAATACAAAAAGATCTGCAAGTTGCCTCAGGCCTACCTAGACATTTTCGGGGTGAGTCTTATTGAAACTTGCCACACTGTAATTTCTAGGTACAGCACACCCTTGTTACCCAGGGTGGCTTTCTCCTACATAGGGCTTCCTGAAGAACCCACACAGCCTCCGAGGCTGATGGGATGTATATTTCTGTGGGATTCCTGCAAACTTTGGATGTCTGTGTGTGTGTGTGTGTGTGTGTGTAAGTGGAGTGTGCTTAAAGTAGTGTGGCTAATGCACTTCAGCACTTTTTTTTTTTTTTTTTTAGTCTCTGGGTCCAAATAGCCTCCCCCTCCAACAGAAATCCTCTCTTTTAGAGAGAAGAAGAGTACACCACACCCAAGAACAGACATCTTCCGATGTTTTATTGTCCTGCGGCAAACCAAAGAAGAAATACTAACAGTCTTGTCCGCAGGGCCCCTTGAATTTACCTCGAATTGGGTTCCCAGCTGAGCAGTTGTTTCATGTCATGAGAGAACACTCCTCCATCATCTTTGGATTTCACTATAGGACAGAAAGTGTGAGAAGCAAGAACTTTAGATAAGGGTGAGGATACAATCTGCTGAGGGGTGGATGGGGTCCCACACATTTACCTGCAAAAAATGTGAAAATTGACAGATAAGTTACTTCCAATTGCATCCTAGCATTCTCTTAATTGCACAAGCAGTCCACACCATGGCCCAGTGTTCAGGTGGGGGTACTACAAAGTGCAGGAAACATTTGGAGTGCAAATTGGGGCCATCCTGACAAACTTGATTTGAGGGCTTTCATACCCGGAGCCAAATGGGAGTGGGAGGTATTGATGCTGGGTGGGATGTGGCCCCAATACTTTAGTCTTCTTTTCCTGATTTCAGGGCACCAGGCTCGATTAAGAGCTCTGTCTAGCATCACAATGAATGTCGCAATTGACTAGCGAGAAGACCCTGTGGCTTGACAGAGAAGGAGACCTCCGTGGAGGTGCATCAGTGGTGGACTCTCACCTCTCTTCTCTGTCGCATTCATGAGGTTGTCCCATGGTCCTAGGAGAGAGCAGACATCAGCCAGCCTGAAGAAATGTGAAGCAGAGTTCCATGAATAATCTGCAAAATTCCTAAAAATCCAAAAGGACCTGCAGGATTCTTCAGGCCTGCCTAGATGTTGTAGGATTGAGTCTTTATGAAACTTGCCTCACTGTGATGTCTAGGTACAGGGTGCCTGAGTTTCCCAGAGTTGCTGTCTCCCAGGTGGATCTTCTTGCAGAACCACACAGCATCAGAAGCTGATGGTCTGTGTGTTTCTTTGGGAGTGTTGTGGGTTTTGGATGTCTCTGTGTGTGCGTGGCATTGTACTTATGTATGTGTATGGGTGTTTATGTGTGTGTGTGTGCCTGTAATGGAGTCTGCTTAGAGGAATTGGCTAACGCACTTCAACACTTTTTTTTTTTTTGAGTATGACAGCCTTTTGATGGACTGTCTGTGCCTTTTTTTGGGCTGCAGGGCTCGGTGTTCATTCTTCAGTGAATCACAAATGTGCAATGAATTGGGAGGAGAGATAAGAGTCTCCAGCATCCGAGTCACCTAACCCAGCAAAAAAAAAAAAAAAAAAAAAAAGATATCTACCAGCATTCCATTGTCCTGCAACCAACCCAGCATGGGACATCAGTAGTGCTGTCCACAGGGCTTCTTCAAATTACCTCAAATTTGGGTTGCAAATGTTCGATATCTGCTTATGTGTGTGGCATTGTGTGTTTGTGTGTCTGGAAGTGGAGATGGCTTAAAGGAATGTGGCTAATGCACTTTAATCCATCTATTTTTTGAGGCTTAAAACCTTTTGTTGGCCTGTCTGTATGGATCTGCATGGGCTGTGGGGCTCTGTGTTCTTAAAATTTCTGTGGATTATTAATCCATAGTGAATTTGTAGGCATGCTGAGACCTGCCAGCATCCAAATCACCATCACCTGTGAAGAAGCCCTGTTTTTCAAAAGAGGAGGAGCACACCACACCAAAAAAAGATATCTCTCAGTGTTTCATTGTCCTGCGGCCAACCCAAAATGAGACACAAGCAGTCCTGTCCATGGGGCCCCTTGAATTTACCTCAAATTCAGTGGCTGGCTGAGCAGGTTCTTCACTTTGTGAGGGGGCACTCCTCTATCATCTTGGGATTTCATTCCGGGACATACAGTGTGAGCACAAATAAAGTAATATGGGGGTGAGGACACAATCTGCTGAGGGGGGATTGAGACCCAAACTTCACCTGCAAAAAATGAACACAGATTACATAGAAAATTATTTCAACTCCATCCCCGCATTATCTTAATTGCACAATGGCACAATATTGAGGTGGGAGTACTCCAACGAGAAAAGAACATTTAGAGTGCAAACTGGGGCCATACTGAGAAACCCTCGATTTGAGGGCTTTCATAACAGAGCCAAATGGGAGTGAAATTGATTGATGCTGATTGGGATGTGGCCTCCACGTTGCCTCTTCTTTTCCTGACCTCCATGTTCTTTGTGGATAAGGGTTTCCTGGGTCTTTATCAATGACTTCCACACTAAACGTATCCCAGTTCACAGAGAAGGACCTTCAACGGAATCCATTGAGTGTTTCCTTCTAAACACTGCCAGGTTTTAATGACTGGGCAGCTTTGATACTTTTAAAAACCACAAATTCCTGTTATAGCTGCCAACAAGAAAACACTTGTTCTCCCAATTATATCACAGGGTTGCATGATTCCTGTAGGATGAGAAGCAGTCAGCCGTGTCTCAGTTTTGCCTGGTAATCCAGCCTCTGTTTCATTTCATACGCATGGTTTTCTCATTGTTGAGGGGCTCTTTATTTGGGCTGTTTCTGGATGGGTCTTCCTCTAATCATGCACTATTTAGCTGCCAGGGATTTCAGAGAGCAAAAGAAACTTCAAGTAGGCTGGCTGCGCTCCAGGTTGTAGTCATTGTACTGTTGTGAAGGCAGAGGTTGTTTGCATTTTTCAGGAGGCTTTCGGTTTCTCTGACATGAATCATTGAACATTGCTTCGACTCCAGCACAAGGCAGCTCGTTCTCTCAGATGAGCATTGATTTTTCTTTGCTTTCATGGGGAATCCACAGTGTCACTGAACAGCAATACTGATCACAATTTTTAGTATTGCCATCAGCACAGAAGGCATTTGAGACACTGTCTCAACCCCATCAGCATCAATGAGTGGCCAGTCCGAGGAGTGAGAACATTGCTCCACCTTGGATTGACTTTGTGGTCTTTCCTCCCTTTCGCAGAGAACCCCTGCACGGCATGGGATGCAGGGAGGAAATTATGTCAAGAGGTTGGCCATCTTTTGCTAACACCTGCCTCTAGGGGCTCAGGTATGATTCTATCATCCAAAGATACCTCAGCAACACACAAGACTATATTCCAATAACCATGTGCCTTTTGTCTGGAACACAGCCTCTTTTAGGAATGAAGTCAGAAAAGCAGTTTCCAGAGACCACCTCACACTCTTGAAATGCCTCCTTTTTCAGTGGGTCCCGACATTGGGACTTTTAAGTTCCTGCAGTGGGTTTTCACAGGCAGCTTCTGTCCCCATACCAGGCTGGCTCTGTCTATACCATTTACCTCGCTTAGGCAGGGTGACAACTCTGGCAGCTGGGCTCCTGAGCACGCCTCATGAATGAGCATGCGCTAGTCTTAGGACACTGAGCCTGATTGTGAGCTCTGGCTAATGCTGCAGTGAATGTCATGGTTGGCTAGCGACAATTCCGTTCAACTTGGTGGAGAAGGAGACCACCTTGGAAATGGGTCGATGGTGGACTCTTGCCTGTCTTCACTATGTGTATATATATATAGTGTGTATATATATATACACTATATACACACACATACATACATATACAGGATAATCCCATGATTTTAGGACAGGTTTCATGAGATCTTGCCTGAAGAAACGTGAAGCCCACCATAAACTGCAAAATCCCTGAGGATCAAAAAGAATCTGCAGGATTGCTCAGGCCTGCATTGACGTTGTAGGTGTGAGACTTTCTAAAATTTGCTCCAGTGTAATTTCTAGGTAGAGCCCGCCTGTGTTTCCCACTGTTGCTCTATACCTGGTGGACTTCCTGCAGAACCATGAAGCCTCAGGACCTGCTGGGCTGTGTTTCCGTGGGAGTGTTGTGAGTGCTGGATATCAGTGCATATGTGTGTAGCACTGTGTGTTTGTGTGTGTGTACACACGTGCCTATAAGTGGAGTCTGCCTAAAGGTATGTGGCTACTGCACTTCAAGTCTTCTTATTTTTTTTTAGTTTCTCAACCTTCTCCTGGCCTGTTTGGCTCTGCTTTGGCTTCTGGATTCCATGTTCTTTATTTTTTCATGGATCATTAATCTGCAGTGAATTGGGAGGTGGGCCGAGACAAGCCAGGGTCCACATCAGCTTCCTCTGCATAAATAGCAACTCTTCTAGAAAGAAGGCAAGCAAACTACACTAAAAAACGGGCATCTCCTAGTGTTTCCTTGTCTTTCAGATGACCCAGGGAGAGACACTAGCAGTCCTGTCCACAGGACTTCTTGCGATTTTCTCGAATTCGGTTCCCAGCAGAGCAGGTTCTTCAATACATGAGTTCAAAGTCCTCCATCATCTTGGGAATTTGCCCTGGTACACGAGTGTGAGAAACAATAAGGTCATATAGGGGTGAGGATACAATCTGACGAGAGGTGGATGGGGTCCCGCAACTTCACCTGCCATAAAAAATGAAGACAAGTGACATGGAATGTGCTTCCAACTCCATTCCCACATTCCCTTAAGTGCACAAGCAGTCCACATCATAACCCAGTGTTCAGGTGGGAATACTTTAACGTACAAGAAACATTTTGAGTGCAAATTGGGGCCATCTTGGCAAATCCTTGATTTGAGGGATTTCACAGCCGGAGACAAATGGAAGTGGAAGGAATTGATGATGGGTGCTATGTGGTCTCCACATTTGCCTCTTGTTTTCCTGACTTCCATATTCCTCATCATCCTAGAGTTTCCTGAGTCTGGCTCAATGACTTCCATGCTAAATATTTCCCAGTTTATGGACAACGACCCTCATGGCAATCCTATGTATTAGTGTTTTCTTGTAAACACAGTCAGGTTTTAAGGACTGGGCAGCTTTGATACTTTTAAAACCAGTAATTCCTGTTACAGCCACCAACAAGAAAACTCTTGTTCTTCCAATTCAATCACAGGACTGTGTGATTCCTGTAGGCTGAGAAGTAGGTAACCGTGTCTGGCTTTTGGCTGGTAATCTAGTGTCTGTTTCATTTCATCAGCATGGCGTGCTCACTGTGTAAGGGCTCTTGCACTGGGCTGTTGCTGGATGCAACTGCTTCTTGCCACAGATTATTTAGCTAAAAAAGATTTCAAAGACCAAAAGAAACTTCAGGTAGGCTGACTGTGCTCCAGGTTGTGGTCGTTGTTCGTTGTGGGGGCTGAGGTTCTTTGCAATTTGCAGGAGGGTTTTGGGTACTCTGAGAGGAGTCATTGAACACTGCTTGGACTCCAGCAGAAAGTACCTCGTTATTTCAGGTGAGTCTTAATTTTTCTTTGCTTTTATGGAGAATCCACAGTGCCACTCACCAGCATTACTGCACAGCCTTTTCAGGCTTGCCATGTTTGCAGACAGCCTCTGAGGCACTGTCTCAACTTCTTCTGCACACATGAGAGGCCACTCGGTTGTGTGAGAATATTGCTCCACTTTGGTCTTTCCTTTGCTGTGGTTCCTGCCTTTCCCAGAGAGCTCCTGGGAGACTCATAATGAATAGAGGCAGAGACGTGAAGAGCCCAGCCATCTTGTGCTGACACTGGCCTCTGGGATCTCAGGTATGATTATATCACCCAAATAATGATCATCAACACCCAATAATATATTCCAAACTCGCTGGGATGCAATTCTTATACATAGTCTTTTTCAGGAATGGAGTCAGAAAAGCAGTTTCCAGTGAACACCTCACAGTCTTGATCCGCCTTCTCCTATGGGGGACCTGACAATGGAGGCCCTCCAAAGGGGCACAGAAGTCGAGACTTTTAGGGACCCATAGTGGATTTTTGCACGCAGCCATTTTCCCAATTCCACTCCAGCTCTGCCAGTACAAATCGTTGTTTATGCTTGCTGAGAACTCTGACACCAAGGCACCAGAACCTGCCTGAGGAATGCGCATAAGGTACTCTCAGGGCACCAGTCTTGATTGTGAGTTCTGGCTATAGTCACAATGAATGTCACCATTGCCTAGCGACAAGTCCCTGCAGCTTGGCGAAGAAGGAGGCTTCCGTGGAGGTGATTTGGCAGTGGACCCTTGCCTGTCTTCTCTATAGGATCCATAGGAGAGTATCATGATCCTAGGAGAGGTCAGACATAAGTCATCCTGAAGAAACATCAAGCACAGCCCTAGGAATAAACCATGAAATCCCTAAGGATCCAAATTAATCTGCAGTATCGCCATGAGTCTTTTTGAAACTTGCCACTCTGTGATTTCTAGGTACAGCCTGTCTGTTTTCCCTGGGGTTGCTCTCTGCCACGTGGGGATTCCTGTAGAAAAATGATGCCTCAGTGGCTGCTGGACTGTGTGTTTCTGTGGGAGTGTTGTGAGTGTTCAAGGTCTGCTTGTGTGTGTGGCATTGTGTTTATGTGTGTGTGTGTGTGTGTGTGTGTGTGTGTTTAAGTGGAGTCTGCTTAAAGGAATATTCCTAATGCATTTCTGTGCTTGTTTTAAGTCTCAAAACCTTTGGTGGTTTGTCTGTGCATCTCTGCTTGGGCTCCAGCGCTCCACGTTCTTTATTTTTCTGCTGAGAAGGAGACCTCCATAGAAGTTCATTGGTTGTGGATGCCCCTCTGACTTCTCTGTGGGATCCATGGGATAGTCTCATGAGCCTACCAGAGTGCACACCAGAGCAAGCCTGAAGAAACTTCAAACACTGCCAGAGAAATAAACTGTGAAATCTCTAAGGATCCAAAAGAATCTGCAGTATACCTCAGGTCTACCAAGACATAGGGGTATTTTTGAAACTCTTTGCACTATGATTTCTAGGAGAAAACTCTCTGTATTTTGCAGTGTTGCTCTCTCCAAGGTGGGGCTTCCTGCAGAACCACACAGCCTCAGGAGTGGCTGGGTTGTGTTTTTCTGTGACAGCGTTGTGAGTTTTGCATGTATGCATGTTTCTGTGGCATTTTCAGTTGGAGTGTTTCTGTGTGTGTGTGTATGAGTGTGTATGCATGTCTGTGAGTGGAGTCTGCTTAAACAAATGTGGTTAATGGACTTCAGTGCTCATTTTTATTCTTTATCTTTTTTTTTTTTTTTTTTGAGTCTCCCAAGCTTTTGGTGACCTGTCAGTATGGCTCTGCTTGGAATGCAGGGCTCCCTGTTCTTTATTTTTCTGTGGTTCATGAACCTGCAGTGATTTGGGAGGCAGGCCAAGACCCGTGGGCATCCAAATCACCTCCACAACAAAAACAACAACAACAAAAAAGCCACTCTTATAGAGAGTAAGGTAGCACAACACATCAAAAAACAAACATCTCCCAGTGTTTCATTGTCTTGCTGCCAACTCAGGGAGAGACACTGGAAGTCCTCTTCACAGGGTCCTTTGAATTTACCTCTAATTCAGTTCCAATCCAAGCAGGAGCTTCAAGATGTTAATGGCCACTCCTCCATTGTCTTGGGATTTTATCCTGTGACATCGAGTGTGAGGAACAATAAGGTCAGTTAAGGGTGAGCATACAATCTGGTGAGGGTGGATGGGGTCTCACAACTTCACCTGCAGAAAAAAATGAAGCAACTTCACCTGCAGATAAAAATGAAGACAGGTGACACAGAAGTTGCTTCCAACTCCATCCTCGAATTTTCTTAATTGAACAAGCCATCCTCACCATGTCCTAGTTTTCAGGTTGGAGTACTTTAACGTGCAAGGAATATGTGGAGTTCAAATTGAGGCAATCTTGGCAATCTCCTGATTTGAGAGCTTTCATACTCAGAACGAAATGTAGGTGGAATGTATTTATACTGAGTGGGATGAGACTTCCACACTTGCCTCTTGTTTACCTGACTTCCATGTTTCTCGTCTGCCTAGCATTTCCTGGGTCTGTCTCAATGTCTTCCAAACTAAACATTTCCCAGTTTCTGGAGGATGACCCCCATGGAAATCCATTGCATAAGTGTATCCTTCTAAACACTGTCACGTTTTAATGACTAGGCAGCTTTGATATATTTAAAACTATAAATTTATGTAACAGCCACCAACAAGGAAACTCTTATTCTCCCACTTCTATAGGAAAGCTGCATGATTCCTGGAGGATGAGAAGCAGGCAGCCATTTCTGGTTTTTGCCTTGTAATCTAGGCTGTGTTTCATTTCATCTTCATGTCCTTTCTCATTGTGGAAATGGTCCTTCATTCAGATGCTGCTGGATGAGACTGCCTCTCACCTCAGATCTTTCGGCTGCCAAGGATTTCAGGAAGTGAAATGGTCTTCAGGTAGACTGGCTTCTCTCCAGGTTGTTCGTTGTGATCTCGTTGTGGAGGCTGAGATTGTTTGCACTTTGCAAGAGGCTTTAAGGTCCTCTGCCAGAAATCTTTAAGCATTGCTTGGACTCTGGCAAAAGTCACCTTGTTCTTTCAGATGAGCCTTGATCATTCTTTGCTTTCATGTGGGGTCTACAGTGCCCCTCAAAAGCACTATTCGACTCCGTTTTCAAGCTTCCAATAGCCACAGATGGTCTCTGAGTCACTATCTCAACCTTATCTGCACCTGTTTTAAGCCAATTCAGAGTGTGAGAACACTACTTCTCTTTGGACTTGCCTTTGCCATGGTTCCCCCCTTTCCCAGAGAGCCCCTGCAAGGCCCAGGATGAAGGGAGACAATGAAGTAAAGGGCCTGGCCATCTTTTGATGACATCCGTCTCTGGTGTCTCATTTATAATTCCATTACCCAAAGACGTCTCAACAACTCAGCAGACTATTTTCCAATCCCCATGGGACAAGATTCTTGCACACAGCCTGTTTCAGGAATGGAGTCAGAAAAGCCGTTTCCAGAAACCATTTCTCAATATTAAAATGCCTCCTCTTCTACGACTGGAAGGTATGCCGAGGTCGAGAATTTTAGGCTTCCTCAGTGGGTTATCGCAGGCAGCCATTTTTCTGATACCAGGCCGGCTTTGCCTGGAACATTTTCCTCTGCTTAGGCAGGCTGACAGCTCTGACAGCCAAGTGCCCGTAGCTGCCTCATAAATGTGCAAACGCTAGTCACAGGACACCACGCCTGAGCTATGAGCTCTAGCTAGCATCACAGTGAATGCCACTATTGCCTTAAGACAAGTTTCTGCAGCTTGGCAGAGAAGGAAAACTCTGTGAATGTGCATCGGTGGTGGACACTCACCTGTCTTCTCTGTGGGATCTACAGGATTTCCCCATGATACTAAGAAAGGGTAGACATAAGCCAGCCTGAAGAAACTTCAGCAGAGTCTCAGAAATAAACCGTTAAATTCCAAAGTATCCAAAAATTATTCAGAATGCCACAGACCTGCCTAGACGTTGTAGGGTGGGTCTTTTAGAAACTTGACCCACTGAGATTTCTAGGTACAGCCCATTTGTGTTCTCCAGAATTGCTGTCTCCCAGGTAGTGCTTCCTGCAGAACCATGCAGCCTCAGGAGCTGCCATGCTGTATGTTTCTATGAGAGTTTTGCAAGTGTTGGATGTCTGTGTGTGTGTGTGTGTGCTGTGTTTGTGAGTATCTGTGTGTGCCTACAAATGGAATCGGCTTTAAAAAATGTAGCCAATGCACCTCAGTGCTTCTGTATTATGAGTCTTTCATCCCTTTGGTGGCCTATGTGTCTCTTCTTTGGCTGCATGACCCATGTTCTTTACTTTTCTGTGGATTATGAATCTGTAGTAAATTGGGAGCTGGGCTGCAAGACTCTGGTGTCCAAATCACCTCCCATTGCAAAAAAAAAAAAAAAAAATCCACACTTCTAGAAAGAAGAGGAGCACTCCACACAAAGAAACAGATATCTCCCGGTGTTTAATTTTCCTGTGGCCCACCAGGAAAGATACACTAGAAGTCCTGTCCAGAGGGCCTTTTGAATTTATCTCGAATTCTGCTCCCAGCTTGGCAGTTGCTTCACATCGTGAGGGGGCACACTTTCATCATCTTTGGATTTTATCCTGAGACATAGAGCAGCAATAAAGTCAGATGGGGTGAGCATACAATCTGGTGAGGGATGGATGGGGTCCTGCATCTTCAGCCGCAGAAAATAAAATAAAGACAGATGACACAGAATGTAATTCCAACTTATTTCCCACATTCCCTTAAGTGCCCAAGAAGTCCACATCATGGCCTGGGGTTCAGAAGAAAGCACTCCAATGTGCAAGGAAAATTTGGAGTTAAAATTGGGGCCATCCTGGCAAACACACAATTTTGGGGCTTTCATGCCGAGAGCCAAATGGGAGTGGAATGGATTGATGCTAAGTGGGATTTAGCCTCCACACTTGCATCTCCTTTTCCTCACCTCCATGTTCCTCACTGGCCTAGGGTTTCCAGGGTCTGTATCAATGACTTCCACACTAAACCTTTCCTAGTTGATGGAGAACAACCCTTATGGGAATTCATTGCATGAGTGTTTTCTTCCAAACACTGTTATGTTTTAATGACCAGGCAGGTTTGATAGTTTCACAACAGCAAATTCCAGTTAGAAATGCCAACAAGGAAACTCTTGTTTTGCCACTTCTATCAGAGGACTGCATGATTCCTGTAGGATGAGAACCAGGCAACCAGGTATGGCATTTTCATGGTAATCTAATCCCCGTTTCATTTTATCTGCATGGCCTTATCATTGTGGAGTCTTTTTCATTGTTCTGTTGCTGGATGGGAGTGCCTCTCACCACAGAATATTTTGCTGCCAGGGATTTCAGAGAGCAAAAGGGACTTTGGGTAGGCTGGTTTCACTCCAGATTTTGGGTCATTGTCTTGTTGTGGGGGCGGAAGAGGTTTGAATTTTGCAGGAGGGATTTGGATCCTCTGACAGAAATCATTGGACATTGCTTGGACTCTAGCACAAGGCAGATTGTTCTCTAAGGAGAACCTTACTTTTTCTTTGCTTTCATGGGGAATCCACAGTGTCCCTCAAAAGAACTACTGGATACCCTTTTCAGGCTTGCCGTTGTTGCAGGATACCTCTGATACACTGTCTTAACTTCATCTGCTCTCACCAGGGTCCAGTCCAAGGTGTGACAACACTGCTCCACCTTGGACTTGCCTTTATTCTGGTTCCTGACTTCACAGACAGCCCTGGTGAGGCAAAGGATGAAGGGAAGCGGTGAGGTCAAGAGCCCATCCCCCTTTCACTGGCACCTGCCTCTGGGTTCTCAGGTAGGATTTTGTCAACCAAAGAACCCTCAACAACACACTCGACTATATTGCAATCCCCATGTGCCTCAATTGTGGCAAACAGGCTCTTTTGGGAAGGCAGTCAGAAGAGCAGTTTACAGCAAGCACCTCACAGTCTTGAAATGACTTCTCCTCCCGTGGGACTTAACCACAGAGATGGCCTGATGGGGTCCTGAAGTCAAGAATTTTAGGTTCCCCCCTTGGGTGTTCACAGGCAGCCTTTTTCCCAATAGCAGTTCAGCTCTGCCAGTGCAATATTTTTCTTCTTAGGCAGACTGACAGCTCTTACAGCACAATGCCTAAGCCTGCCTTATGAATTCACATAGGCTGGTCTCAGGACATCACGCCTGATTGTGAGCTCTGGGTAAAGTCACAGTGAATGTCACCAATTCTTAGAAGTCCCTGTGGCTTGGAGAAAGAGACCTCTGAGGAGGTGAGATGGCGGTAAACCCTCTCGTGTCTTCTCTGTGGGATTCATGGCATGATTGCACAATTTTAGAAGACAGAAGTGAGCCAGCCTGAAGAAATGTGAAGCACAACCCCAGGAATAAACTGTGGAATCCCTAAAGATCCAAAAGGATCTGCAGGATTCCTGAGGTCTGCCTAAATGTTGTTGGGGAGCATCTTTTTGAAACTTGCCAGAATGTGATTTCTATGTACAGCCCGACTGTGTTCCACAGGGTTGGTGTCTCTCAGATGGGGCTTTCTGCAGACCCAGACAGCCTCAGAAGCAGCCAGGTTGTGTGTTTCTCTGGGAGTGTTGTGAGTGTTGAATGTTTGTGTATGTGTTTGTCATTGTGTGTTTGTGTGTGTGTCTGTCTGTGTGTTTTCCTGTAAGTGGAGTTTGCTTAAATAAATTTGACCAATGCACTTCAGGCTTCTCCTTTTTGAGTCCCCAAACATTTTGGTGGCTCTTCTTGGGCTGTGGGAATCCCTGTTCTTTATTTTTCTGTGGATAATGAATCAGCAGTAATTTGCGAGGCAGGTTGAGATGTCCCAGAATCCAAGTTGCCTCCCCTTGCAAAAAAAAGTCACTGTCCTAAAAAGAAGAAGAGCACATCACACCAAAAAATAGACATCTGCTGGTATTTCATTGTTCTGCAACCAACCGAGGAGAAACACTAGTAGTCCTGTGCACAAGACCACTTAAATTTGTCTGGAATTCGGTTTCTATATGAGTAGGTTTTTGATGTCTTGAAGGGACTCTCCTTCATCACCTTGGGATTTCACTCTGGAACATAGAGTGTGAGCAGAAATAAGATCAGATAGGGGTGAGGATACAATCTGGTGAGGGGTGGATGGGGTCCCTCAAATTCATTTGCAAAAGAACATAAAGACAGGTGACACAGAAGGTCCTTCCAACCATCCCTGCATTTCCTAAATTGGAAAAGTGGTACACACCATGGCCCAGAGTTTAGGTAGGATTAGGTTACCATGCAAGGAACATTTGCAGTACAAATTGGGGTCATCCTGGCAAACTTCTGATTTGTGGGCATTCATACTCTTAGCCAAATGTGATTGGAATGGTTTGATGCTGGGTGGGATGTGGCCTCCACACTTGTCTCATCTTTTCTGGACTTTCATGTTTCTCATTGGCCTACAGTTTCCTGAATATGGCTTAACAACTTCTGCACTAAACCTTTTTTAGTGCGTGGAGAACGACTGTCCTGAAAATCCATTGAATGAATATTTCTTTCTAAACACTGTCACGTTTCAATGACTGTGAAGATTTGGTAATTTTAAACTGTGAATTCCCATTACAGCTGAAAAAAAAAAAAAAAAAGCTCTTGTCCCAATTATATTGAAGAATTGAAGAGCTCGATGATTCCTCTAGAATGAAAAGCAGCCAGTTGTGTCTGGCTTTTGGCTGGTAATTTAGCATCTGTTTCATTTCATCTGCAGAGCCTTCTCATTGTGGAGGAACTTTTTTATTGGGATGTTGTGGATAGGATTGCCCCTCACCACTGATTATATGCTGCCAGGAATTTCGCAGAGCAAAAGGGATTTCTAGTAGGCTGGCTGTGCTACAGGTTTTGGGTAGTTGTCACATTGTAGGGGCTAAGGTTGTTTGCATTTTGCAGGAGAAATTTGGGTTCTCTGACAAGAGTCATTGAAGATTGCTTGGACTGCCACAAAAGGCAGCTTTTTCCCTTAGGCGAGCATTATTATTATTATTATTATTATTATTATTATTATTATTACTATTTGCTTTCCTGGGAAATCCACTGTGCATCTCAACACATCTACTAGATATTCTTGTCAGGCTTGCCATCACCACTGACGGCCTCTAAGACACTGTCTCAACCTTAGCTGCACCTTTGAGATGTCAATCCAAGGTGTGAGAACACTGCTCCAATTTGAACTTCCCTTTGACATAGTTCCTGTCTTTCCAGGTGAACCCCCGTGAGACCAATGATAAAGGGAGGCAGTGAGATCAAGAGCCTGACAATCTTTAACTGGTGTGTCAGTTTAAGTCCTATCACCCAAAGAACACTCAACAATACTCCAGACAGTATTTCAATCCCCATAGGCCTCGACTGTTGCACACAGCCTCTTTCGGGAATGCAGTCAGAAGAGCGTTTTACAGCGAGCACCTCAGAGTCTTGAAACGACTTCTCCTCCAGTGGGACTTGGCCACAGAGATGGACTGTTGGGGCCCTGAAGTCAAGAATTTTAGGGTCTTGCGTTGAATTTTTGCAGGCAGCCATATTCCCAATACTAGTCCAGCTCTGCCTGTACCATTTTCCTCTGCTTAGGAAGGCTGACAGCTCTGACAGCTGGTATTCTGAGAATGCCCCATGAATGCTCATGCGCTACTATCAGGTCACCAGGCCTGATTGTGAGGTCTGGCTAGCATCACAGTGAATGTCATTGCTGCCTAGTGACAAGTCCCTGCAGCTTGGTAGAGAAGGAGAACTCCTTGGAGTTGCACCGGGGGTGGACTGTTGCCTGTCTTCTTTGTGGGATCCATGGGATAGTCCCACGATTCTAGGAGAGGCAGAGGTGATCCAGCATGAAAAAATGTTATGCAGAGCTCAAGGAATAAACTGCAAAATCGCTAAGGACCCAATAGGATCTGCAGGAATCCATAGACTTGCCTAGATGTTGTACGGGTGAGTCTTTTGAAACATGTCTACTATGATTTCCAAGTTCATGGAGAATGACCATCATGATAATCCACTGAGCGATTTTTTACTTCTAAACATTTGTCAGCTTTGATGTTTCAAAACCATAAATTTCAGTTACCAACACCAACAGGGAACACACAACGCCTGTGTTCCCTGGTGTTGCTCTCTCCCAGTTGGGGCTTCCTGAAAAACCATGCAGCCTCTGGAGCTGCTGGGCAGTGTGTTTCTGTGGGAGTGTTATGAGTGTTGGATGTCTGCATGTGTGTGTGGCATTGTGTGTGTGTGGCTACCTGTAAGTGGAGTCTTCTTAAATAAATTTGGCTAACACACTTCAGAGCATTTTTTTTTTAATCTCCCAACATTTTGGTCGCCTGTCTGTGCAGTTCTGCTTGGGCTATGTGGCTCCTTGTTGTTTAATTTTCCATGGATAATGAATATCCACAGTGAATTGGGAGGTGGGCTGAGATGCACTGGCATCCAAATCAACACTCCCTGCAAAAAAAAAAAAAAAAAAATCTTGCTTTTCCAGGAAGAAGAGGAACACACCACACCAAAAACGGACATCTCCCGTGTTTCATTGAACTGTAGTTAGACAGTAGCAGTCCTATTCACAGTGCCCTTTGAATTGACCTCAAATGTGGTTCCCAGCTAAGCAGGTGTTTCACGTCATGAAGGGGTACTCCTGCATTGTCTTAGGTTTTTAGCATGCAACATACAGTGTGAGCAAAAATAAGGTCAGATAGGGGTGAGGATACAATCTGGTGAAGGGTGGATGGAATCCTGCAACCTCACCTGCAAGAAAATGAAGACAGATGACACAGAAGTTGCTTCCATCTCAATCACCACATTCCCTAATTTGGAAAACCAGTCCACACCATGAACCTTGGTTCAGGTGGGAGTACTCAACTGTGTGAGTAATATTTGGAGTGTAATTTGGGACCATCCTGGCAAGCTCCCATTTTGAGAGCATTCATACCCAGAACCGGAAGGGATTGGAATTGAGTGATGCTGGGTCGGATGTGGCCCCCACATTTGTCTCTTTTTTTCCTGACTCCCATGTTTCTCCTCAGCCTAGGGTTTCCTGGGTCTGGCTCAGTGACTTCCACACTAAACGTTTCCCAGTTCATGGAGAACGACGATCATGGAAATCAATTGCTTGATTCTTTCCTTCTAAACACTATCACGTTTTAATGATTTGGCAGCTTTGATATTTTTAAAACTGTAAATTTCAGTTACCAACTGAAACTCTTGGTCTTCCATTTCTATCGGAGAGCTGCGTGATTACTGTAGGATAAGAAGCATGCAGCCGTATCTGGCTTTTGCCTCGTAATCTAGCCTCTGTTTCATTTCATCTACATGGCCTTCTCATTGTGGAGGGGCTCTTTCATTGGGCTGTTGCTGGATGGGACTGCCTCTCACCACAGATTATTTAGCTGACAGGGATTTTGGAAAGCAACAGGGTCTTCAGGTAGCTCGCTACACCCCAGAATGTGGGGCATTGTCTCATTGTTTGCACTCAGGGCTGAGGTTGTTTGCACTTTGCAGGAGGCTTTTGGGTTCTCTGACAGGAATCGTTGAACATTTCTTGGACTCCCACACAAGGCAGCTCATTCTCTTAGGCAAGCTTTGATTTTTGTTTGTTGTTGTTGTTGTTTTGCTTTAATTGGGAATCCACAGTGTCCCTCAACAGCAGTACAGGACACACTTTTCAGGCTTTTGTTTGCCACAGCCAGCCTCTGAGACACTGTCTCAACCTCAGCTGCACCCTTAAGAGGTCACTCTGACAGGTGAGAACACTGCTCCCCCCTTGGACTTGCCTTTGTCGTGATTCTTGCTTTTCCCATACAGCCCCTGCAAGGCCCATGATGAAGGGAGGTAGTGAGGTCAAGAACTTCACCTTCTTTTGCTGACACCCGTCTCTGAGGTCTCATTAGGAAATGAAGTCAGAACAGCACTTTACAGAGACCCTCTCACAGTCTCAAAACACCTCCTCCTTCAGCGGGCCCCAACCACGTAGGCAGCCTGAAGAAGCCCTGTGGTGGAGACATTTAGGATCTCACAGAGAATTTTCACAGGCAGCATTTTTTCCTGATACAAGGGAGGCTCTTCCTGTACCATTTTTTTTTCTGCTTAAGCAGGCTGATATCTCTGACAGCCAGGCAGCTGAGCCCACCTCATGAATGCTCATGCGCTAGTCTCAGGATACCAGGCAGGATTGTGAGGTCTGGCTAGAATCACAATAATGTCATTGTTGCCTAGTGACAAGTCTTGGTGTACTGGAAAAGAAGAAGACCTCGGTGGAAGTACGTCGGTGGTGGACTCTTCCCTCTCTTCTTTGTGGCATCCATGGGATAGTCCCATGATCCTATCAAATGGCGGATGTGGACCAGCCTGAAGAAATGTGAAGCAGAGCCCCAGAAATGAACCATGAAATTTCTAAGGATTCAAAAGAAACTGTGGAATTCCTCAGACCTGCGTATACGTTGCAGTGGTGAGGCTTTTTGAAACTTGCGAGAATGTGATTTCTAGGTAGAGCCCATCTGTTTTCCCTGTGGTTTCTCTCTCTCATGTGGGGCTTATGAAGAACCACATAGCCTCAGGTGCTGCCAGACTGTGTGTTTCTGTGGGTGTTTTGTGAGTGTTAGATGTCTGCTTGTGTGTGTGGCATGGCATGTGTGTATGTGTGTGTGCCTGTAAGTGGAGTCTGCTTAAAGGAATGTGACTAATGCACTTCAGTGCTTCTTACTTTGAGTCTCCAAACTTTTTGGTGGCCTGTCTGTGTGGCTGTGCTTGGACTGTAGGGTGTCATCTCATTTATTTTTCTTTGGATCATAAATATGCAGCAAATTTGGAGGCATTTCCAGACATGCTGGTGTCCAAATCAACTTACCCTGCTAAAAAAGCCACTACACCCAAAGAGGAGCACACCACACCCAAAGGAAGAAAAAAAAAAAAAAAGAAAGACATCTCGTAGTGTTTCACTGTCCTGTGAACAACCCACAGAGAGACACTAGCAGTCCTGTTCACAAGGCTCTTTGAATTTGCCTCAAATTCGGTTCTCAGGTGATCAGGTGCTTCATTTCATGAGGGTACATTCCTCCATCATCTTGGGATTTTATTCTGCAACATACAGTGTGAGCAGCAATAAGGTCAAATAGGGGTGAGGATACAATCTGGTGAGGGGTGGATGGGGTCCCACAACTTCACCTGCAAAAAAATTGAAGACAGATGACACAGAAATTGCTTGCAACTCTATCCCTGCCTTCCCTTAATTGTACAAGCAGTCCACACCATGGCCCAGTGTTCAGGTGGGACTACTCCAAACTGCAAGAGACACTTGAGATGCAAATTTGGACCACCTTGGCAAACTCCCGATTGGAGGGTTTTTATGCCCGAAGTCAAATGGGAGTAAAATGGTTAGATGCCAGGTGGGATGTGACCTCCATCCTTGCCTCTTCTTTTTCCGACTTCCATGTTTCTTGTCGGAGTAGGTTTTCCTGTGTCTGGCCCTATGACTTTCACAATAAACATTTCCCTCTTCATGGAGAACGACCCTCATGGGAATTTTTCTGCTTGAGTATTTCCTTCTAAAAACTGCCACCTTTTAATAACTGGGCAGCTTTGACAGTTTTTAAATTGTAAATTCCCGTCACAGCTGCCAACAAGGAAATTCTTGTTATTTCACTTGTATCAGAGGCTGCATGATTCTTACAGGATGAGAAGCAGGCAGCTATGTCTGGCTTTTTTCTGGTAATCTAGCCTCTGTTTCATTTAATCTCCACAGCCTTCTCATTCTGGAGGGCCTCTTTCTTTGGGCTGTTCCTGGATGGGCTTGCCTCTTGCCACAGATTATTTGCTGCCAGGGATTTCAAAGAGCAAAAAGGACTTCAGGAAGGCTGACTACACTCCAGGTTTAGGGTCATTTTCTCATTGCGGGGGCTGAGGTTCTTTGCACATTGCAGGAGGCTTTTGCATCCTCTGACAAAAGTCATTGAACATTGCTTGGACTCCAGCACAAGGCAGCACATTTTCTCAAGAGAGCCTTGATTTTTCTTTGTTTTCATTGGGAATCCACAACACACCTCAACAACACTACTAGACAAGTTTTCAGTCATGCCATCACCACAGACGGCCTCTGAGACACTGTCTCAACCTCACCTGCACCTGTAAGAGGCAAGTCTGAGGTGTGAGAACACTGCTTTACCTTGGACTTGACTTTGTCATGCTTTCTGCTCTTCCCAGAGAGCCTCTGTGAAGCTCAGGGTGAAGGGAGGCATTGAGGGCAAGAGCCCGGCTATCTTTCACCGCCACTTGCCTCTGGGATCTCAGGTATGATTCTGTCACCCAAAAAACTCTCAAGAACACATAAGACTATATTCCAATCCTCATGGGACCCGATTCTTGCAAACAGCCTCTTTTGGGAATGCAGTCAGAAGAGCAGTTTCCAGCAATGATTTCAGTCTCTAAACACCTTCTCCTCCAGCAGGACGTGACCACAGGGATGGTGTGAAGGAGACCTGAGGTCAAGACTTTTACAGATCTGCGGTGGGTTTTCCCAGGCAGCCTTTATCCCGATACAGAGCTGACTCTGTGCATACCATTTTCCTCCACTTAGGCAGGCTGACAGCCCTGACAGCTGGTGTTTGAGTCTTTCCATGAATGTGCATTCCACAGCCTCAGGGCACCAGGCTTGATTGTGAGTTCTGACTAGCATCACAATGAACGTTGTTGTTGACTAGAAATAAGTTCTAGTGGCTTGGCAGAGAAGGAGACCTCCATGGAGATGTGTCAGCAGTGGACTCTCACCTATCTTCTCTGTGGGATCTGCTGTATAGTCCAAGGATTCTAGAAAAGGGCAGACCTGAGCCAGCCTTTAGGCATGTCAGTCACAGCCCCAGAAATAAACCGCAAGATCCCTAAGGAACCAATAGGATCTGCAGCATTCCTCAGGCCCACCTAGATGTTGTAACGGTGAGTCTTTTTGAAACTTGCCGGAATGTGATTTCTAGGTATAGCCTACCTGTGTTTCCTGGGGTTGCTCTCTCCCAGGTGAGGCTTCCTGCAGAACCATACAGCCTCAGGAGCAGCCGGGCTCTGTTTCTCTGTGGGAGTATTGTGAGTGTTGGACTTCTGTGTGTGTGTGTTTCTTTGTGTGTGTTTGTGTGCATGTGTGTATATGTGTACCTGGAAGTTAAGTCTGTTTAAACGAATGTGACTAACGAACGTCACCACTTATTTTTATTTTTTTTTCAGTCTCCTGTTGGGGGAACCATCCCCACACCACCCGGTGGGTACCCCGGGTCCAGTAGAGTCAAATGAATTAGAAAGAGACAGAATAAGAGTTTAAAAGGTGGGTAGGGTCCAGGGGACCAGAGTGTCAGAGGCTTGCTCATGGCCCAGAGCTCTTCGGCTCTGCCTAATTTATGGTTTACAAGCTCTTTGTTCTTAGGGCAGTTGGGAGGGGTAAGAAGGGATGAGGAAAAGGATTAATCAGTGAAGCAGAACTCGTGAGCTGTTCAATGAGGTGTATAGCAGTGGCTGTTTCTGTGAATTTCCTTGAAAAAATGTGTGTATCTAAACTACTTAAGATCTTCAACTTATCAGGACTGAAATGGGTGGCAGTGGGTTCCAGGATAAGCCAAGATGTTTGATTATACTCCACTGCTTCAAGGGAGTGCTATTTCCATGAGCAACCTGTGGCATGCTGCTGAGCTGTTATGTTCTCGGGGATAAGGACACATAGGCAATAAGGAGACTTTTCTCCTCAGAGGCCGCCCATAGAGCCAAATGGGAGTCTCACACAAGGGAGACTAATTCATCTGGCATCCCAGAAACTCTCTTTCCGACAGTCTCCCAGCATTTTTGTTGCCTGTCTCTGTGGCTCAGCTTGGGTTGTAGTTCTCTGTGTTCTTTAATTTTTTTGTGTATCATGAATCTGCAGTGAATATAAAGGATCAAGATCTACCAGCATTCAAACCACCTTTCCTGAAAAAATGCCATTCTTCTAGAAAGAAGAGGAGCACACCCGACCAGAAAAAAACCCAGACATTTCCAGTGTTAAATTTCCTGCAACAAACCCAGAAATAGACACTCGCAGACTTGATTCAGGGCCTTGAATGTACCTCGAATTTGGTTCCCAGCCAAGCAGGTGCTTCACATTGTGAGGGTTAATCCTCCATCTTAGGATTTCATCCTGGGATGTAGAATGTGAGAAGCAATAAAGTCAGATAGGTGTGAGTGTACAATCTGGTGAGGGGTGGATGGGGTACCGCAACTTCACCTGCAGGAAAAAAAAAATGAAGAAGATGACACAGAAGGTGTTTCAACTCTATCTCCACGTTCCCTTAATTACATAATCAGTTGACACCATGACTCAGTGTTTAGCTGGAGTATTCCAACGTGCAGGGAACATTAGTAGTTCAAATTGGGGCCAATCTGGCAAACTCCCAATTTGAAGTCTTTCATACCTGAAGCCAAATGAAAATGGTATACATTTTTGCTGCATGGAATGTGACATTCACACTTGCCTCTTCTTTTCTTGACTTCCATATTTATCATCAGCTTAGCGTTTCCTGGGTCCAGCTCAATGACTTCCACACTAAATGTATCCCAGTTCAAAGAGAATGACCCTCATGGGAATCCATTGCATGAGTGTTTCATTCTAAATACTGTCACATTTTAATAACTGAGGAGCTTCAATATTTTATAACCATAAATTCTCATTACAGCCACCAACAAAGAAAGATTTCTGTAGGATGAGGAGCAGGTAGCTGTGTCTGGCTTTTACCTGGTAATTCAGCCTCCATTTCATTTTATCTCCATGGCCTTTTCATTTTGGAGTGTCTGATTCATTGTGCTGTTGCTGGATGGGACTACCTCTCTCCAATGATTATTTAGCTGTCATTAATTTCAGAGAGCAAAAAATACTTTGGCTATGTTAGCTGAGCTCCAAGTTCTGGGTTGTTGACTCGTTGTGGGAACTGAGGTTGTTTGCACTTTTCAGGAGGTTTTTGTGTTATCGGACAGGAATCATTGAACATTGCTTGGACTCCAGCACAAGCAGCTCATTCTCTCAGGTGAATCTTTTCTTCTTCTTCTTCTTCTTCTTCTTCTTCTTCTTCTTCTTCTTCTTCTTCTTCTTCTTCTTCTTCTTCTTCTTCTTCTTCTTCCTCCTCTTCTTCTCCTTCTTCTTCTTCTTCTTCTTTCCTTCAGAATCCACAGTGCCTTTCAACAGCACTACTGGACACCTTGTTCAGGCTAACATTCACCACAGACACTCTTGAAGACACTGTCTCTAAACTCATCTGCACACGAGTGGCCATTCTGATGGGTGAAAACACTGTTCCACCATGAACTTGCCTTTTTCATTGTTCCTGTTTTCCCAGAGAGCCCCTGAGAGGCACAGGTTGAAGGATGGCAGTGAGGTCAAGAGCCTGGCCATCTTTTGATGACACCTGACTCTGGACTTCAGGTATAATTGTATCACCCAAAAAACCCTCAACTACACACCAGACAGTATTCCAAATCCCATGGGACTAAATTCTTGTACTCATCCTCCTTCTGGAATGGAGTCAGAAAGGCACTATTCAGGAACCACTGAACAGTCTTGAAATGCCTCCTCCTCCAGCTGGACCCAACGACAGAGATAATGCAAAGTGGCCCTGAGTTCGAGATTTTTAGGGTCCTGCAGTGGGTTTCAGAAGCAGACTGTTTTCTGATACCAGCCCTGCTCTGCCTGTACCATTTTCCTCCGCTTAGGCAGGTTGACAGCTCTGACAGCCAGTGCTTGAGTCTCCCCATGAATGAGCATGCCCTAGTCTCAAGGCACAAAGCTTTATTGTGAGCTCCAACTAGTGTTACAATAAAAGTTACCATTGCCTAGTGACAAGTCCCAGTGGCCTGGCAGAGGAGACCTCCGTGGAGCTGATTTGAATGTGAACACTCGCCTGTCTTCTCTGTGGGATCCAGGAGATAGTCCCATGATCCTAGGAGAGGGCAGATGTAAGTAAGGCTGAAGAAACATGGGCAGTGCCCCAGAAATAAACCACGGAATTCCTAAGGATCAAAAACAACAACAACAACAACAACAACAACAAAAACACAATCTTCAGGATTCCTCAGGCCTGCCTAGACTTTGTAGTGTTGAGTCTTTTTGAAACTTGCCCCACTGTAATTTCTAGGTACAGCTTGCCTGTGTTACCCCGGCATTGCTCCTTTCCAGGTGGGACTTCCTAAAGAACCACACAGTCTCAGATGCTGCTGGGCTGTGTTTTTCTGTAGGAGTATTGCAACTGTTGGATTTCTGCATGTGTGCGTGGCATTGTGTGTGTTTGTGTGTGTGTGTCTATGTGTATGTGTGTGCCTGTATGTGAAGTCTGCTTAAAGGAATGTGACTAATGCACTTCAGCGCTTCTTTTTTTGAGTCTGCTAACCTTTATGTGGCCTGTCTGTGTGTATTGGCTTGGCCTGCAGGGCTTTGTGTTCTGTATTTTTCTGTGAATCTTTAATCCATAGTGAATACAAGGGCAAGTCCAGATGTGCTGGAGTCCAAACCACATTCCCATGAAAAAAAAAATGCTTCTAGAAAGAAAAGAAGCACAACACATGGAAAAACAGACATTTCTGAGTGTTTCATTGTCCTGCGCCCAACCCAGGGAGAGACACTAGCAGTCCTGCCACAGGGCCTATTGAATTTACCTCAAATTGGGATCGCAGCCAAGTAGTTGCTTCATCTTGGGATTTTACCATGCGATGTAGACTGTGAGCAGTAGTAATGTCAGATAAAGGTGAGAATACAATATGGTGAAGAGTGGATGTGGTACCACAACTTCACCTGCCAAAAACATGAAGACAGATGACACAGAAGGTGCTTCCAACTCCATCCCCACATTCCCTTAATTGCACAAGCAGTCCACATCATTGCCTGGTGTTCAGGTGGGAGTACTCCAATGTGCAAGCAACATTTGGAGTGCAAATTGTGGCCATCATAGGAAACTTCCGATTTCAGGGCTTTCATATCTGGAGCCAAATGAATGTGGAATAGTTTTTTTCTGGTTGTGATGTGGCCTCCATACTTGCCTCTTCTTTTCTTGATTTCCATGTTCCTTGTCAGCCTAGGGTTTCCTGGATCTGGCTCAACAACTTCCACACTAAATGTTTCCCGGTTCACCAATTAATGACCCTCATGGGAATCCATTGCATAAGTGTTTCCATCAAACACAGTCATGTTTTAATGGCTGGGTAGCTTTGATATTTTTAAAACCATAAATTCCCATTAAAGCCATCAACAAGAAAACTTACTTTCCCTCTTCTATCAGAGGGCTTCATGATTCCTGCAGGATGAGAAGTAGGCAACTGTGTTTGCTTTTACCTGGTAATCTAGCCTCTGTTTCAGTTCATCTCCATGTCTTTTCATTTTTGAGGGCCTGTTTCATTGGCTTGTTGCTTGGTAGAACTGCCTCTTACCACAGATTTTTCAGCTGCCAGGGATTTCAGAGAGAAAAAGAGACTCTGGCTAGGTTGGTTGCGCTCCAAGTTGTGGGTTGTTGACTCATTATAGGGGGCTGAGGTTGTTTGCACTTTGCAGTAAGATTTTGGGTCCTCTGACAGGAATCATTGAACACTATTTATACTCCAGCGCAAGGCAGCTCTTTCCCTCAGGTGAGACTTGATCTTCCTTTACTTTCACGAGGAATCCACGGTGCTCCTCAACAGCACTACTGGACACCTTTTTCAGGATTTCCATTGCCGCAGACGGCCATGGAGACACTATCTCAAGCACATGTGCAGTGGTGGGTCACCAGTTCAAGGTGTGAGAACACTGCTCCCCCTTGGACTTGTCTTTGTCGTTGTTACTATTTTTCCCAGTCAGCCCCTGCAAGGCCCAGGAGGAAGGGAGGTGGTGAGGTCAAGAACCCAGCCATCTTTTGCTGAAACTAATCCCTGAGTTTTCAGGTATGGTTCTATAGACCACATAATCCTCAAACACACACCAGACTATATTCCAATCCCCATGGGACCTGATTCTTGCAAGCAGCCTTTTTTGGGAATGGAGTCAGAAGAGCAGTTTCCAGCAACCACTTCACAGTCTCGAAACACTTCCTCCTTTGGTGAGACCAGACCACGGAGACAGTGCGAAGGGGCCCTGAGTTCAAGACATTTAAGTTCCCACAGTGGGTTTTTGCTGGAAGTTCTTTTCCTGATACCAGGACTGCTCTGCCTGTTCTGTTTTGCTCTGCTTAGGCAGACTGACAGCTCTGACATCCAGGCGATCAAGCCTGCCTTACGAATACTCCTGAACTAGTCTCAGGGTACCAGGATTGTAAGTTTTGGTTAGCATCACAATGAATGTTCCTGTTGCCTAAGGACAACTCCCAGTGGCTTGGCAGAGAAAAAGACCTCCACGGAGCTGTGTCAGCGGTGGACTCTAGCCTATCGTCTTTGTAGAAGTCAAAGGATAGTCCCATGATGCTAGGAGAGGACAGATGAGAGCCAACCTGAAGAAACATCAGGAAGAACCACAGGAGGGGCTTCCTGCAGTAACACAAAGCCTTAGGAGCTGCCAGGCTGTGTTTTTCTGTGGAAGTGTTGCGAGTGTTTGCTGTTTGCCTGCATGTGGGGCATTGTCTGTGTGTGTGTGTGTGTGTGTGTGTGTGTGTGTATGCATGTGTGAACCTGTAAGTGGAGTCAGTGGCTAATGAAATTCAGCACTTCTTCTTGTTCTTTTTTTTGTTTTTTGTTTTTTTGTTTTTTGTTTTGACAACAACAAATTCTGACAACAATTTGATAGCCTGTTTGTGTGTCTTTGCTTGGGCTGCGGGGCACCATATTCTTTATTTTTCTGTGGATCTAAATCCGCAGTGACTTGGGAACAGTGCCAAGATGTGCTGGTTTCCAAATCTCCTCCCTCTGCTGAAAAACCCACTCTTCTGGAAAGAAGAGAAGGACTTCACACCGAAAAACAGTCATCTTTCAGTATTTTATTGTGCTGTGGCTTTTTCCCACAGGGTCCCTTCAATTTATGTCATATTTGGTTCCTACCTGAGGAGGTTCACCACATCATGAGGGATACTCCTCCATCGTCTTGGGATGTCATTCTGGGGCATAGAGTGTGAGCAGCAATAAAGACTGATAGAGATGAAGATACAATCTGGTGAGGTTTGGATGGGTTACTGCAATTTTACCTGCAAAAAAAGAAAACAGATGACACACAAGATGCTTCCAACTCCATCCCCACATTCCCTTAATTGAACAAACAGTCCTCACCATGGTCCAGTGTTATGGTGGGAGTACTCCAAAGTGCAGGGAACATTTGGAATGCAAGTTGGGGCCCTCCTGGCAAACTCCCAATTTGATATCTTTCATACACAGAGCCAAATGGGAATGAAATGGATTGATGCTGAAAGGGATGAGGCCTCCAGACTTGCCTCTTCTTTTCCTGACTTCCATGCACCTCGACAGCCTAAGATTTCTGGTGTCTGGCTAAATGACTTCCACACTAAACGTTTCTCAGTTCACAGAGAAAGACCACCATTGAAATCCATTGTGTGATTATTTCCTTCTAAACACTGTCACGTTTTAATGACTGGGCAGCTTTGATACTTTTAAAACCTTAAATTTAGCTGGGCTTGGTGGCTCACACCTGTAATTTTAGCACTTTGGGAGGCTGAGGCAGGTGGATCTCTTGAGGTCAGGAGTTTAAGAACAGCCTGGCTAATACGGTGAAATCCCATCTCTACTATAAACACACAAAAATTTACTGAGTGTGCTGGCAGTAATCCCAAGTAGCTGTAATCCTAGCTACTTGGGAGGCTGAGGCAGGAGAATCACTTGAACCAAAGAGTTGGAGGTTGCAGTGAGCTGTGTTTGTGACATTGCACCCCAGCTTGGCTGATAAAGCCAGACCCTGTCACAAAAAAACTGTAAATTCCCATTACTGTCACCAACAAGGAAACTCTTGCTCTCCCCTGCTATCATAGGGCTGCATGGTTCCTGTAGGATGAGAAGCAGGCAGCCATGTCTGGCTTTTGCCCTGTAGTCCAACCTCTGTTCAATTTCATCTATACAGCCTTGTCATTTTGCAGGCGCTCTTTCATTAAGCTACTGCTGGATGGGACTCCATCTCACCACAGATTAATTAACTGCCAGGGATTTCGGAGAGCAAAATGGACTTCAGGTATGCTACCTGCACTCCAGATTATGGAACCTTGTCTTCTTCTGGGGGCTGAGGTTTTTTTGCACTTTTCAGGAGGCTTTTGGGTCCTCTGACAGGAATCATTGAACATTGCTTGGACTCCAGCACAAGGCTGTTCATTCCCTCAAGCAAACCTTGATTTTTTTTTTTTTTTTTTTTGCTTTCATATAGAATGAGCAATGTGCCTCAACAGCACTACTGGAAACACTTGACAGGATTTCCTTTGCCACAGACAGTTTCTGAGACACTGTCTCAACCTCATCTGCACCTGCCAGAGACCAGTTGTAGGGGTTAGAACACTGCTGCACTTTGGACTTGCCTTTTTTTGTGGTTTCTGTTTATTTTTCCAGGGAGGCTCTGTGAGGCCCAGGATTAACGAAAACAGTGAGGTCTAGGGCCCAGCCATCTTTTGCGGACACCCAACTCTGGGGTCTCAGGTATGGTTCTATCATGCAAAGAACCCTCAACAACACACCAGACAATATTCCAATCCCCATGTGACCAAATTCTTGCACACAGCCTGTTTCAGGAATGGGGTCAGAAGAGCAGTTTCCAGCGATCACCTCACAGTCTCAAAAAGACTCCTCCTGCAGCCAGACTGGACCATAGAGTGAGCCCGAAGGGATCCTGAGGTGGAGACATTTAGGGACATGCAAGTGGGTTTTCCCAGGCAGCCTTTTTCCTGACACAAGGCCGACTCCGCCGGTACCATTTTCCTCTGCTTAGGCAGGCTGACAGCTCTGACAGCCAGTGCTTGAGTCTACCCACGAATGTGCATGCTCTAGTCTCAGGGCACCAGGCTTGAGTGTGAGCTCTGACTAGCTTCAAAATAACAGTCACCATTGCCTAGCAACATGTCCCAGCAGGCTTGGCAGAGAAGACAGATGACTCAGAAAGTTCTTCTCACTGCATCCCCACATTCCCTTAATTGTACAAGCAGTCCAATTGTTGGCCCATTGTTCAGGTGGGAGTACTCCAATGTGCAAGAAACATTTGGAGTGCAAATTGTGGCCATCCTTGCAAGCTCCTGATTTGAAGGCTTTCATACATGTAGCCAAATTAAAGTGGAATATATTCATTCTGGGTGGGATGTGGCCTCCACAGTTGCCTCTTCTTTTTTTATTTTCATGTTCCTCATCAGTCTAGGATTTCCTGTGTCTGGCTCAACAACTTCCACAATAAGCTTTTCCAAGTTCACCAAGAACGACCCTCATGAGAATTCATTGTCTGAGTGTTTCCTTCCAAACACTGTCAGTTATTAATGACTGGGTAAATTTGATATTTTTTAAAAGATAAATTCCCACCAGCAAGGAAATTCTTATTCTCCCAATTCTATCAGAGGGTTGCATGATTCCCATAGGTTAAAAATCTGGCAGACATGTCTGGGTTTTGCCAGGTAATCTAGCCTTTGTTTAATTTCATCTCCATGACCTTTCCATTTTTGAGAGTCTCTTTCATTGGACTATTGTTTGATGGGACTGTCTTCCATTACAGATTATTTAGCTGCCATCAATTTCAGAGAACAAAAGAGACTTTGGCTATATTTGCTGTACTGCATGTTCTGGATGTTTGAAATATTGTAGGGGGCAGATGTTGTTTGCATTTTACAGGAGGGTTTTGGGTCCTCTGACAGGAATCTTTGAACATTGCTTAGATTCCAGCACAAGGCAGCTCATTCCCTCAGGCAAGCATGATCTTCCTTTGCTTTCATAGGAAACCCACAGTGTCCCTCAACAGCCTTTCTAGACACCATTTTCGAGCTTGTCATTGCCACAGACAGCTTCTGACACATTGTCTCAATCTCACCTGCAGCAGTGGGAGGCCGGTACAAGGTGTTGGAACACTGCTTCACCTTGGCCTTTCCATTGTTGTGGTTTCTGCCTTTCCTAGAGAGCCCCTGGGAGGCCCAGGATGAAGGAAGGCAGTGAGGTCGAGAGCCTGGCCATCCTCCACTGACACCTGCCCCTGGGTTCTCAGTCATGATTCTATCAACAACAGAACCCTCTAAAACACACTAGACTATATTCCAATCCTCATGTGACCCAATTCCTGCACACAGCCTTTTTCAGGAATGGAGTCAGAAGAGCAGTTTCCAGATACCACTTCACAATCTCAAAATGCCTCCTCCTCCAGCGGAACTCTACTACGGAGATGGTGCGAAGTGGCCCTGAGTTCGAGATTTAGGGTCCCACAGTGGATTTTGGCAGGCAGCCTTTCTTCTGATACCAGGCCAGCTCTTCCTGTACCATTTTCCTCTGCTTGGACAGGCTGACAGCTCTTACAGCTGGGTGCCCAAGTCTGCCTTACGCATGTGTGTGAGCTAGTTTCATTGCATCAAGCCTGATTGTGAGCTCTTGCTAATGTAGCAATGAATGTCACCGTTGCCAAATAACAAGTGCCTGTGGCTTGATGGAGAAGGAGACCACCGCAGAGGTGTGTTGGTGGTGGACTCTCATCTCTTATTTCTTTGGGATCCATGGGATTGTCCCATGATCCTAGGAGAGGGCAGACATAAGCCAGAACAACAACAACAAAAAAAACTTCAAGAAGATCTCCAGGAATAAACTGCAAAATTTTTAAGACTCCAAAATTATTTGCAGGATTTTTCAGGCCTATCCAGATGTTGTTGGGTTAGTCTTTTTGAAACATTCCCCACTGTTATTTCTAGGTACGGGCCATCTTTGTTCCCCCAGGTTGATCCCTCCCAGGTAGGGCCTTCTGCAGAACCAAGCAGCCTCAGAAACTGCTGGGCTGTGTGTTTCTGTGGGGGTTTTGCAAGTTTTGGATTTCTGCGTGTGTATGTGGCTCTGTGTGTGTGTGTGTGTGTGCCTGTAAATGGATTCTGCGTAACGGAATGTGGCTGTGGCACTTCAGTGCTTCTTTTTCTGGACTCTGTGTTTGTTATTTTTCTGTGAATCATGAATATGCTGTGAATTTAGAGGCATGCCAAGACCTGTTGGCATTCAAATCACCTCCCCCTGAAAAAAAAAGCCACTCTTACAGAAAAGTGGAACACACCACACCCAAGAACAGAGATCTCCCAGGGTCTCATTGTCATAGGGCCAACCCAGGGAGAGACATTAGCAGTTATGTTTGCAGGGCTCCTTGAATTTATCACGAATCCAGTTTCCAGTTGAGCAGGTGTTTTACATCATGAGCAGACACCCTTTCATTGCCTTGGGTTTTCATTCTGGGTCAGAGTGTGAGCAACAATAAGGTCTGATGGGGTGAGGATACAATCTGGTGAAAGGTGGAAGAGGTCCCTTCATTTCACCTGCAAAATAATAAAGACAGATGACATAGAAGATGCTTCCAACACCATCCCTGCATTTCCTTAAATGCACAAGCAATTCACAACATGACTCAGTTTTCGGAAGGGAGTAGTCCAACGTGCAGGAAACATAAGGAGTGTAAATTAGTGGTAACTTGTAGAACTCTCAATTTGAGGGCTTTCCTATCCTGAGACAAATGTTTGTGGGATGGATGGATCCTGGTGGGATGTTGCCTCCACATTTGCCTCTTCTTTTCCTGACTTCCATGTTCCTTGTTGGCCTAGGGTTTCTAAGGTCTCACTCAACGACTTATAAACTAAATGTTTCCTAATTCACAGAGTACAACTCTCATAGGAATCCATCAATGTTTTCTTCTAAGCACTGGTATGTTTTAATGACTGAGAAACTTCTATATTTTTAAAATCATAAATTCCCTTTACCTCCACCAAGAAGAAAACTCTTGTTCTCTCACTTCTTTCAGAGGGCTGCATGATTCCTGTAAAATGAGAAGCAGGGAGCCGTTTCTGGCTCTTACCTGGTAATCTATTCCCTGTTACATTTCATCTGCACGGCCTTCTTATTGTGGAAAAGCTCTTTCATTGGGCTGTTTCTAGATGGGATTGCCTGTAGCCAGAGACTATTTAACTGCTAGAGATTTCAGAGAGAAAAGGGGACTTCAGGTAGGCTGGCTGCACTCCAGGTTGTTGGTCATTGTCTCATTGTGGGTTCTGAGGTTGTTTGCACTTTTCAGGAGGCTTTTAGATGTTCTGACAGAAAACAATGAACATTGCTTGGACTCTGGCACAAGGCAGTTTGTTCTCTCAGGTGAGTCTTGATTTTTCTTTGCTTTCACGGGGAATCCACAGTACCCCACAGCAGCAATACTGGACACCTTTTTAAGGCTTTTCATCACCACAGGTGGCCTCTGAGACACTGTCCTAATCTCATCTGCACCCGTGAGAGGTCAGACTGAGGTGTGGGAACACTGCTCCTCATTGGATTTGCCTTTGTCATGATAATTGCCTTTTCCAGAGAGCCCTTGCAAGGCCCAGGATGAAAGGAAGCACTGAGGTCAAGAACCTGGCCATCTTTCACTAACACCCATCTCTGGGGTCTCATGTATGATTCCATCCCCCAAAGACCCCTCAACAACTTACCAGACTACGTTCCATTCTACATGGGAATGGATTCTTTCACCTAGACTCTTTTGGGAATGGAGTCAGAAAAGGAGTTTCCAGCGGCTAACTCACAGTCTCAAAACGTCTCTTCCTGCAGTGGGACACAACCACAGAGGCAGCATGAAGGGGCCCTGAGGTCTAGAATTTTAGAGTACCCCAGTGGGTTATGACAGGCAGCCTTTATACAGATGTCTGGCTGGCTCTGCTTGTACCATTTTCCTCTGCTAGGCAGGTGGAAAGCACTGACACCCGGGTGCCCAGGAGTGTCTTGCAAATGCATATGTGCTAGTCTCAGTGCACCAGGCCTAAGCCATGAGCTCTACCTGGCTTCACCGTTGCCTAGCAACAACTTCCTTCAGTTAGGTGGAGAAGTAGACCTCTGTGGAGGTGCATCAGCAATGGACTGTCACCTCTTTTCTTCGTGGGATTCACGGGATAGTCCCATAATCCTAGGAGAGAACAGAAGTGAGACAGCCTGAAAAAATTGTAAGCAGAGCCTGAGGAATAAACAGTAAAATCCGTAGGGATCCAAAAACGATCTATAAGATACCTCAGCCCAGCCAAGACGTTGTAGGTGTAAGTCTTTTTGAAACTTGCCTTAGTATGGTTTCTAGGCACAGCCCACCTCTGTTTCCCTGGATTGTTCTCTTTCAGATCAGGCTTCCTGAAGGACCACACAGCCTCAGGAGCTGCTAGGCTGTGAGATTCAGTGGGATTGTTGCAAGTGTTTTATGTCTGCGTGTATGTTTGGCATTGTGTGTGTGTGTGTGTGCCTGTAAGCTGAGTCTGTGTAAAGGAAGGTGACTAACACAATTCAGTGCTTTTTTTTTTTTTTAATGAGTCTCTCAACCTTGATGTGGCCTGTCTGTGTGGCTCTGCTTGGTTTGTGGGGCTACATGTTGTTTATTTTTCTGTGGATCATGAATACACGGTGAATTTGGAGGGGGACCAAGAAACACCAGCGTTCAAATCAACAACCTCTCCAAAAAAAAGACACTTTTCTAGAAAGAAGAGGAGTACGCCACACCAAAAAATTAGACATCTCCCAGTGTTTCACTGTCCTGTGGCTAAACTAGGGAGAGACACTAGCAGTCATGTACCCACAGCCCCTTGTATTTACCTCAAATATGGTTCCCAAATGAGCAGGTGCTTCACCTTGTGAGGGGGCACTCCCTCATCATTTTGAAATTTCATCCTTGGACATAGAGTGTGAGCAGCAATAAGATAAGATAGGGGTGAAGATTCAATCTGGTGAGGGTTGTATTTGGTCCTACAGCTTCACCTGCAAATAAAATGAAGACGTAATGCACAGAAGTTGCTTCCAATTCCATCCCCACATTCCTTTAATTGCACAAGAAATCCACACAATGGCCCCCTGTTCATGTGAGAATATTCCAACATGCAACAAATATTTGGAGTGAAAATTGGGGCCATTCTGGCAAACTCCCGATTTAAAATCTTTCATACCTGGAGCAAAATGGGTGTAAGAAGGATTGATGCTGGGTGGGATGTGTCCTCCACACTTGCCTCTTCTTTTACTGAGTTCCATGTTCCTCATCAACATTGGGTTTCATGTGTCTGACTCAAATACTTCCGCACTATACTTTTTCCAGTTCACTGAGAACAACCCTCCTGGGAATCCATTGCATATGTGTTTCCTTCTAAACACTGTCATGTTTTAATGACTGGGAAGCTTCCATACTTTTAAATCCATAAATTCTTTTTATAGCCACCAACATGGAAACTCTTGTTTTCCAACTACTATTGAAGGGCTGCATGGTTCCTGTAGGATAGGAAGCAGGCAGCCAAGTCTGGCTTTCGGCCTGTAATCTAGCCTGTTTCATTTCATCTGCATGGCCTTCTCATAGTGGAAGAGGTCTTTCACTGGGCTTTTGCTGTATGGGATGACTTGTTCCCACAGATTGTTTAGCTTCTAGGTATTCAGAGAAAAAAAAGGAACTTCAAGTAGGCCGACTGTGCTGTAGGTTGTGGGTCATTTTCTCTTTGTGGGGGATAAGGCTGTTTGCAATTTGCAGAAGGCTTTTGTGTCCTTTGAGAGGAATCTTTGAACATTGCTTGGACTTTAGCACAAGGCAGCTCATTCTTTCATGTGAGAATTGATATTTTGCTTTCATGGGAATCCAGGGCTCCTCAACATCACTACTAGACACACTTTTCAGGATTTTCATTGACACAGACTGCCTCTAAGACATTGTCTCAACCTCGTCTATACGTGTGAGGGGCCACTCCAAGTTGTGAGAACACTGCTCCACCTTGGACTTACCTTTGTCGTGGTTTCTGTCTTTTCCAGAGAGCCCCTGTGAGGCCCAGGATGAAAGGAGGCAGTGAGGTCTAGAGACTGGCCATTTTTCGGTGACAGCCACCTATGGTATGATCGTATGGTATCACCTCAGGTACGATCCTATCACTGAAAAAAGCCCTCAACAAGATACCAGTTTATTTCCCAATTACCATGAAACCCTATTCTTGTACACAGCCATTTATGGGAATGGAATCTGAAGAATAGTTTCCAGCGACCACCTCACAGTCTCAAAACTCCTTTTTCTCCAGTGGGGTCTGACCACGGAGATGGGCAGAAGGGGCCCGAGATTGAAACATTTAGAGACTCACAGCGGGTTTTCCAAGACAACCTCTTTCCTGATACCAGGCCGTCTTTCCCTGCACCATTTTCTTCTGCTTAAGCAGACTGTCAGCCCTGACATCCTGGTGCCCATGCCTGCCTTATGAATACATATGTGCTAGTCTCAGGGCAGCATTTCTAATTGTGAGCTCTGGCTAGCATCACAATTAATCTCACTGTTATGCAGCGAAAAGTCCCTGCAGTTTGGAGCTGAAGGAGACCTTCAAGGAGGTGGTCAGCAGTGGAATCTTGCCTGGGTTTTTTATGGGCAGAAACATTATCTCAGAGGAGGACAGACATGAGCCAGCCTGAAGAAATGTCAAGCACAACCCCACGAATAAACCACAAAATGTCAAATGATAAAGAAGAATCTACAGCATTCCTTAGACCTGCCTAGACATTTTAGAAGTGAATCTTTTTTTGAAAATTGCCCCACTGTAATTTCTAGGCATAGCTGCCTGTCTTCCCCGGGGTTGCTCTCTTTCAGAGGGGGCTTCCTGCAAAATCATGTAGCCCCAGTAGCCTCTGGGCTGTTTGTTTCTGTGGTAGTGTTGTGTGTATTGGATTTATCTGTGTGTGTGGCTTTGTGTACGTGTGTGTTTTCATGTGTGCCAGTAAGTGCAGTCTGCTCAAAGCACTGCAGTGCTTCTTCTTCCTGTCTTTTTTTTTTTTTTTTTTTTGAGTCTCCCAACGTCTTTGAGGCCTCTTTTTGTCACTCTGCCTAGGCTGCAGAGTTCAGTCTTCTTTATTTTTCTGTGAATCATGAATCTACACTGAATTCAGAAGTGGGCTGAGACCTGCTGTCATCAAAATCACCAACTCCTGCAAAAAAAAAAAAAAAAAAAAAAGCCACTTGTATAGAAAGAAGTGGAGCACATCACAACCAAGAACACAATTCCAGTGTTTCATTGTCATGCAGGCAACCCCGAGGGAGACAGTAGAAGTCCTGTCCACAGGGCCCCTTTTATTTTCCTAGAATTCAGTCCTCAGTTTAGCAGGTGCTTCACTTCATGAGCAGGCATTCCTCGATTGCCTTGGGTTTTCATTCTGAAACAGATAGTGTGAGCAGCAATAGGGTCAGATAGGGGCGAGAATACAATTTGGTGAGGGGTGGATGGGGTCCTGCAATTTCAATTGCAAAAAAAATGAAGACAGATGACACAGAAGGTGCTTCCAACTCCATCCCTTCATTCCCTTAATTGCAGCAGCAGTACAAACAATGGTTCAGTTTTCAAGTGGGAGTACTCCAATGTGCAGGGAACATTAGGAGTGCAAAATGGGGCCAATCAGGCAAGCTCCCAATTTGAGGGCTTTCATACCTTAAGCCAAATGAAAATGGCTTTCATACACTTAGCCAAATGGGAATGGGATAGATTGATGTTTGGTGGGATATGGCCTCCACCCTTGCCTATCCTTTTCCTGAATTACACATTCCTTATTGGCTTAAAGTTTTATCAGTCTGGCTCAATGATTTCCACACTAAACATTTCCCAGTTCACGGATAATGACCCTCATGAGAATCCATTGTTTGAGTGTTTTATTCTAAACACTATCATGTTTTAATGACTGAGAAGCTTGATACATTTAAAATCCTCAGTTTCTGTTATAGCCACCAACAAGAAAACATTTTTTCTTTCACTTCTATTCTATCGGAGGGCTGCATGATTTTTGTAGGATGAGAAGCAGGTAGCTGTGTCTGGCTTCTGCTGGATAAGCTAACCTCTGTTTCATTTTATTTGCACAGCTTTTTCATTGTGGAAAGGCTTTTTGACTGGACTGTTACTGGATGGGACAGAATCTAGCCACAGATTATATAGGTGAGAGGGATTTCAGGGAGCAAAAATGACTTTGGATAGGCTGGCTACACTCCAGATTGTGGGTTGTTGTCTCTTAGTGTGGCCTAATGTTGTTTGCACTTCACAGGAGGCTTTTGGATCCACTGACAGGAATCATTGAAGACTGCTTGGACCCCAGAAGAGGACAGCTCATTCTCTCAGTTGAGCCATGATTTTTCTTTGCTTTCATGGGGCATCCACAATGTCCCACAATAGCACTACTGGACACCATTTTCAGGCTTTCCATCACCACAGACAGCCCCTGAGGCACTGTCTTAACCTCGTCTGCAACTGTGATAGGCCAGTCTGAAGTGTGGGAACACTGATACATCTTCCACTTTCTTTGTCGTGATATCTGCCTTTTGTAGAGAGCCCTGTGAGGCACAGAATGAATGGAGGCAGTGAGTTCAAGGGCCTAACTATCTTTACTTTACACTCACATCTGGGGTTTCAGGTATGCTTCCATCATGCAAATACCCCTCAGCAACTTACCAGACTACATTCCATTCTCCATGGGACCTGATGCTTACACAAACCTTTTTTGGGAATGGAATCAGTAAAGCAGTTTTCAGCAACCACCTCACAGTCATGAAAAGCCTCTTCCTGCAGTGGGGCCTGGCCACAGAGACTACCTGAAGGGGCCCGAGGTTCTAATCTTTTATTGTCCTACAGCGGGTTATCACAGGCAGCCTTTCTGTAGATACCCAGTCAGCTCTGCCTGTACCACGTTCCTCTGCTTAGGCAGGCAGACATCTCTGAGAGCCAGATGCCAAAGACTGCCTCATGAATACGCGTGTGCTAGTCTCAGGTCACTGGGGCTGAGCTGTGAGTTCTGGCTAGCATTGCAATGCATGCCACCGTTTCCTAGTGAGAAGCCCCTGCAGCTTGGCAGAGAAGTAGACCTCCATGGCGGTGTGTCTGCAGTGACCTCTCATCTGTCTTTCTGTCGGTTCCACAGGATATTCCCATAATCTTAGGAGAGGGCAGAAGTCAGACAGCCTGAAGAAAAGGCAAGCAGAGCCCCAGGAAAAAACTGTGAGATCCCAATGGATTCAAAAGAATCTACAGAATTTCTCAGACCAACCTAGATGTTGTAGGTGTGAGTCTTTTTGAAACTTGCCCCAATGTGATTTCTGGATACAGCCCACCTCTGTTCCCTGGGGTTGCTACATCCCAGGTGGGACTACCTGCAGAATAATGCAACCTCAGGATCTGCTGTGTTGTGTGTTTCAGTGGCAGTGTTTTGAGTATGGTATGTCTGTGTTTGTTTGCCATTGTTTGTGTGTGTGTGTGTGTGTGTGTGTACTTGTATGTTGAGTCTGGCTAAAGGAATGTGACTTATTTGAGCCTTTCTCTTTTTTGGGGGGGCCTTTCAACCTTTTATTGGTCTGTCTCTTTGGCTCTGCTGGGATTGCAGGGCTCCCTGTTCTTTATTTTATTGTGGATCAATAATCCTCAGTGAATTAAGAGGTGTGCCGAGACCCACCGGTGTCCAAATCACCTCCCTCTCCAAAAAAGCCATTCTCTAGAGAGGAGAGGAGCACACCACACCAAAAAGCAGACATCTCCCAGTGATACACTGTCCTGCAGCCAACCCAGGGAGAGACACTAGCAGTCCTGTTAGCATGGCCCTTTGTATTTACCTCGAATTCAGTTCCCAGCTGAAGAGATGCTTCATGTCATGAGGGAGAAGTCCTCCATCTTCTTGGGATTTTATCCTTGGACATAGAGTGTGGGAGGTGATAATGTCAGATAGGGGTGAGGATACAATCTGGTGAGGGGTGGATGGGGTCTCACAAATTCACCTGCAAATAAAATGAAGACAGATGACACAGAAGATGCTTCCAACCACATTACACCATTCCTTTAATTGCACAAACAGTCCACACCATGGCCCACTGTTCAGATGAAAGTACTCTAACATGCAAAGAACATTTAGAGTGCAAATTGGGGCCATCCTGGCAAAATCTTTATTTGAAGGCTTTCATACCCAGAGCCAAATGGGAATAGAATGGATTGATGCTGGGTGGGATGTGATCTCCCATACTTGCCTCTTCTTTTCCTGACTTCCATGTTCCTTGTCGGCCTAGGGTTTCCAGGGTCTTACTCCAGGTCTTTCATGCTGAACGTTTCCCAGTTCATGAAGAATGACCCACAGGGGAATCCATTGCATGAATGTTTCCTTGTAAACACTGTAACCTTTTAATGACTCAGCAGCCTGGATACTTTCAAAGACATAAATTCCCATTACAACTACCAACAAGGAAACTCTTCTTCCACTTCTGTTGAAGTGCTGCATGATTCCCATAGGATAAGAAGCAGACGGCTGTGTGGCTTTTGCTTTGTAATCTAGCCTGTTTCATTTCAGCTGCATGGCCTTCTCATAGTGGAGGAGCTCTTTCACTGGGCTGTTGCTGGATGGAATGCCCCTTACCACAGATTATTTAGCTGCCAGAAATTTCACAGAGCAGCAGAGACATTGGGTAGGCTGGCTTCATTGCAGGTTGTGGGTCCTTGTCTCGTGGTAGGGACTGAGCTTGTTTGCACTTCGCAGGAGGCTTTTGGGGTACTCTGGCAGGAAGCATTGAACATTGCTTGTACTTCATCACAATGCAGCTTGTTCTCTCAGCGAGTCTTGATCTTTCTTTGATTTCATAAGAATCCACAGTGTCCCTCAGTATCCCTACTAAACAAAATTTTAAGGCTTACCATCACCACAGACTGCCTCTGAGACATTGTCTCAACCTCATCTGCACCCATGAGAAGCCAGTCCCAGGTTTGAAAACACGGCTCCATTTTGGAATTTTTTTTTTTTTTTTTTTTTTTTTTTTTTTTTGTAATTCCTGACTTTCCCATAGAGACCCTGTGAGGTCCAGGATTCTGGGAGGCAGTGAGGTCTAGAGACAGGTCATCTGTCATTGACAACTGCCTCTGGAGTCTCAGGTATGATTCTATCACCAAAAATACCCTCAAAAACACATGAGTCAACATTTCAATACTCATGGGACCCGATTCTTTCACACAGCCTTTTTCAGGAATGCAGTCAGAAGAGCAGTTTCCAGCGACCACCTCACAGTCTCAAAACGCCTCCTTATTCAGCAGAACCAGACCATGGAGATGGCCAGAAGGGGCCATGAGGTCGAAATTTTTGAGCCCTGCAGTGTTTTCTCAGGCAGCATTATTCCTGATACCAGGCTAGCTCTGCCTGTACCATTTTTCTCTGCTTAAGCAGGCTGTCAGCTCTGACAGCATGGCACCAGTGCCTGCCTTACAAATGTGTATACGCTAGTCTCAGGTCACTGGGCCTGATTGTGAGCTCTGGCTCTTGTCACAATTAATGTAACCATTTCCTAGTGACAAGTCCATGCAGCTTGGTGGAGAAAGAGACCTCCATGGAGGTGCATTGGAGGTGGACTCTCACCTGTCTTCTCTGTGGGATCCAAGGGATAGTCCCATCATCTCCTGAGAGGGCAGACATGAGCCAGCCTTTAGAAACATCAAGCACAACCTCAGGAATAAACTGCAAAATCCCTAAGTATAAAAAATGATCGGCAGAATTCCTCAGTCCTGCATGAATGTTGTACAAGAAATTTTGAAAGTGGTCTCACCATGATTTCTAGGTACAGAAATCTGTGTCCCTGTGTTCCCCAGAGATGCGTTGGTGGAGGGCTTTTCCTGTCTTCTCTGGAATCCATGGTATAGTCACATAAACCTAGAAAAGGGCTGACTTGAACAAGCTTGAAGAAACTTCTAGCACAGCCCTAGGAATAAATATTGAAATCTCTAAGGATACAAAAGGATCTTCAGGATTCCTCAGGCCTGCCTATAAGTTGTAGTGGTGAGTCTTCTTGAACCTTGCCCCAATGTAATTCCTATGGACAGCCCTCATGTGTTTTCCACAGTTGCTCTTTCTCACATGGGGCTTCCTACAGAACCACGCAGCCTCAGGAGCTGCCGTGCTATGTGTATCTGTGAGAATGTTTTGAGTATTGGATGTCTGTGTGTGTGTGTGTGTGTGTGTGTGTGTGCGTGTGCCTGTAAGTAAATTATGTTAAAAAAAAATGTGGCTAAAACATGTAAGCGCTACTTTTTTTTTTTTAATCTCAAATTTTTTGCTGGCCTGTCTGTGCCATTCTGCTGAGGATGTGGGGCCTCTTGTTTTGTTTGTTTGTTTGTTTGTTTGTTTCCTGTGGATTATAAATCAGCAATGAATTGGAAGGTGGGTCAAGACCCGCTGGCACCCAATCAGCTACCCCTGCAAAAAAAACCACTCATAGAAAAAGAGGAGCAAACCACACCAAAAAACATACATCTTCAAGTGATTGCTTGTCCTGTGGCCAACCCAGGGAGAGACACTAGGAGTCTTCTCTGCAGAACCCCTTTAATTTACCTGGAAATTGGTTGCCAGTCAAACAGGTACTTCTTTTCATGAAGGGGCTCTCCTCCATCGTCTTGGGATTTCATGCTGGGACATAGAGTGTGAGAAGGAATAAGGTAAGATAGGGGTGAAGATACACTCTGGTGGAAAGTTGGATGGGGTTGTGCAACTTCACCTGCAAAAAATAGATAAATAAATAAATAGATAAATAAATAAAATAAATAAATAAAGACAGATGACACAGAAGGTGTTTCTAACTCCATTAACACATTTCCTTAATTGCACAAGCAGGCTGCACCATGGCTCATTGTTCATGTGGGTGTACTCCAAAGTGCAATCAACATTTGGAGTGCAAATTATGGTCATTTTGATGGATTCCCAATTTGAGGGCTTTCATACCTGGAGCCAAATGGGAGTATAATTGATTGATGCTAGGTAGTATGTGGCCTCCACACTTGCCTTTTTTTCATGACTTCCATGTTGCTCATTGGTTTAGTTTTCCCTGGGTATGGCTCATCGACTTCCACACTAAATGTTACCCAATTCATGAATAGCGACCTTCATGAAAATCTATTGTGTGAGTGTTTTATTTGAAACACTGTCACATTTTAATGACTGGGGAGCTTTGATAGTTTTAAAATCATAAATTCCCATTATAGCTGCCAAAAAGAAAACTCTTTTTCTCCCTCTTCTATTTGAGGGCTGCATGATTCCTGTAGGATAAAAAGCAGGCAGCTGTTTCTGGCTTTTGCCTGGTAATCGAGCCCTGTTTCATGTCATCTTCACAGCCTTCTCATTCTGGAGGGGCTCTTTCACTGGGCTGTTGCAGAATGTGACTGCCTCTCACCACAGAATATTTAGCTGCCAGGAATTTCAGAGAGCAAAGGCACTTCGGATAGGCTGGCTGTGCTTAATGTTGTGGGATGTTTTCTCTTTGTGGAAGCTAAGTTTGTTTGCAGTTTGTTGGACACTTTTGGGTCCTCTGACTGGAATCATTGAACATTGAATGGACTCCAAATCAAGGCAGCTCATTCTCGGGTTGTCCTTGATATTTTTTCCTTTCATGAAAAATCCACAGTGCCCACCAACTGCACTACTGAACTCCCTTTTTATGCTTGTCATCACCACGGACCGCATATGAGACACAATCTCAACCTCATCTGCAACCTTGAGAGGCCAGTCCAAGGTGTGAGAACATTGCTCCACTTTGGACTTACCTTGGTCATGGTTTCTGTCTTTCCCAGGGAGCCCATGCAAGGCCTAGAATGAGGAAAGGCAGTGACATCAACAGGCTGGCCATCTTTCCCTGACACCTGCTTCTGGGGTCTGAGGTATGATTCTATCACCCAAAGAACCCTCAACAACACATCAGATTATATTCCAATCCACATGGGACACGATATTTGCACACAGGCTGTTTCAGGAATGGAGTCAGAAGAGCAAGTTCCAGAGACCACCTCACAGTCTTGAAATGTCTCCTTCAGTGAAATCCAACAATGGACACGGCCCAAAGAAGCCCTGCCATTGAGACCTTTAGGATCCTGCAGTGGGTTTTCACAGGCAGCCTTTTTTCCAATGCCAGGCTGGCTCTACCTATACCATTTTCCTCTGCTTAGGCATGGTGACAACTCTGACAGCTGGGCAAAAGAGCCTGCCTCATTAATGTACATGCACTGGTCTCAGGGCACCAGGCCTGATTGTGAGTTCTGGCTACTGTGACAATGAATATCAATGTTGCCTAGCAACAATCCCTGTGACTGGGCAAAGAAGAAGACCATCGTGGAGGTGGGGTGATGGTGGACTATCACCTGTCTTCTCTGTGGGATCCACATGACAGTTCCATGACCCTAAGAGAAGGCAGACATGAGATAGCCTGAAGAAAACTCAATCACTGTACCAGGAATAAACTGTAAAATTTCTAAGGACCCAAAAGAATCTGCAAGATTTTTCAGACCTGCCTAGATATTGTAGCAGTGACACTTTTTGAAATTTGCCCCACTGTAATTTCTAGGTAGAGACGTCTGTGTCTCTCATGGTTGCTGTCTCCAAGGTGGGGATTTCTGTAGAACCAGGCAGCCTCAGGAGTTGTTGGGCTGTGTTTTTCTTTGCTAGTGTTTCTAGTGTTGGATGTCTGCATGTGTGAGGCATTGTGTGTTTTTGTATGTGTGTGTGAGTGTGCCTGTAAGTGGAGTCGGCTTAAATAAATGCGGCTAATGTACTCCAGTGCTTCTTTTATTTGAGTATCCCAATATTTTAATGGCCTTTCTCTGTGGCTGTGCTTGGGCTGTGGGTGTCCATGTTCTTTATTTTTCTGTGGATCATGAATCCACAGTGATTTTTGGTAGGCAGATCAAGACCTGCCTGCGTCCAAATTACCTCCCCATTGAATAAAAGCCACACTTCCAGAGAGAAGAGGAGAACACCACACCGAAAAACATACATCTTCCAATGCTTCATTGTCCTGAGGCCAACTCAGGGAGATACATTAACAGTCCCATCCTCAGGATTTCCTCAATTTACCTCGAATTTAATTCCCAGATGAGCAGGTGCTTCACTTCCCGAGGCGGCATTCCTCAATCATCTTGGAATTTCATCCTTGGACATAGAGTGTGAGCAGCAACAAGGTCAGATGGGGTGAGGATATAATCTGGTGAAGGGTGAACGGGGTCCCGCAATTTCACCTGCCAAAAATGAAGACAGATGACACAGACATTTCTTCCAACTCTATCCCCTCATTCCCATAATTGCACAAGTAGTCCACACCATGGCCTGGTGTACAAGTGCGAGTACTCCAACGTGCAACTAACATTTGGATTGCAAATTGGGGCCTTCCTGGCAAACTCCCGATTTGAGATCTTTCATACCCAGAGCAAAATGTGAATGGATTGGATTGATGCTGAGTGGGATGTGGCCTCAAAACTTGCCAATTCTTTTTCTGAATTCCATGTCCTTCATTGGCCTACAATTTCCTGGATCTGGCTCAACGACTTCCACACTAAACGTTTCTCAGTTTGTGGAGAACAATCCTTATGGGAATTCATTGCCTGAATGTTTCCTTTTAAACACTTTACCATTTTAATGACCAAATACCCTTGATACTTTTAAAACCATAAATTCATGTTACAACCACAACCAAACAGATTTCATATTTTAAAACTGTTAATTCATGTTACAGCTGCCATCAAGGAAGCCTTTCTTCTCCCACTTCAGTTGGAGGGCTGCATGATTTCTGTAAGATGAGAAGCAGGCCAAAGAGTCTGGATTTTGCCTGGTAACCTAGGCTCTGTTTCATCACATCTGCACATGCTTTCTCCTTGAGCAGAGGGTCTTTCATTGGGCTGATGCTTATTGGGAGTACCTCTTTGCTTTCTTTTGGCTGCCAGGGATTTCAGGGAGAAAAGGTAAGCTTCAGGTAGGCTGGCTGCCATCCAGATTTTAAATGGTAGTCTCCTTGTGGGGACTGAGGTTGTTTGCACATTGAAAGATGCTTTTGTCTCCTCCAACAGGAATTTTTGAATGTTTCTGGCACTCCAGCACAAGTTAGCTTTCTCACAGGTGAGCCTCAATTTTTCTTTGCTTTAATGACGTTTCCATATTTCCCCACCATATCATTACTGGACATTTTTTTCAGGCTTACAATCACCGCAGATGGTCTCTGCGACACTGTCTCAATGTCTTCTGCACCCATGAGAGGGCCGCTTGAGATGACAGAATGCTGTTCCATCTTGGATTTGCTTTTATCATGGTCTCTACTATTTCCAGAGAGATCCTGTGAGGCCCAGGGTAAAAGGAGGGAGTGCAGCCAAGTCTATAACCTTCTTTTGCTGACATCCACCTCTGAGGTCTCAGGTATGATTATATCACCCAAAGAACCCTCAACAACTCCCCAGACTAAATTTCAATTCCTATGGGACCAGACTCTTGCACACAGTCCCTTTCAGGAACAGATTCAGAAGAGGAGTTTCCAGCAACCTCCTCATAATCTTGAAATGCCTCCTCCTCCAGTAAGACCAGATCTCTGAGATGGCTGAAAGAGGCCATAAATTTGAGATGTCTAGGGTCCTGCTGTGGGTTATTGTAGGTACCAATTTTTTCCTGATACCATGTTGGCTTTGCCTGTACCAGTCTGCCCTGTTTAGGCAGGCAGACCTTGCCACACGAATGTGTATGCGTTAGTCTCAGGGCTCCAGGCATGACCTGTAAGCTCAGGCTAGCATCACAGTGAATGCCTCCATTGCCTAGCAACAAGTCTCCGCATTTTGCCTGAGAAGACTTCCGTGGAGGTGCATCAGTGGTGGAATCTTGCCTGTCTTCTCTGTGGGATGCTCGAGATAGTTCCATAATTCTAGGAAAGAGCAGACGTGAGCCAGCCTGAAGAAATATCTAGTGAAGAAACAGGAATAAACTGTGAAATCCTTAAGAATTCCAAAAGATCTGCAGGATGTTTCAGGCCTGTCCAGACATTGTAAGCATATGTCTTTTTGAAACTTGCCTTACTGTGGTTTGTAGGTAAAACACACCTGTATTCCTCAAGGTTGCTCTCTCCCAGGTGGGACATCCTGCATAATTATGCAGTCACAAAGGCTGCTGGGCTGTGTGTTTCTGTGGCAGTGTTGTGAGTGTTAGATGTCTGAGTGTGTGTGTGTCTTTTTGTGTTTGTGTGAGTGTTTTTGTGTGTGCTTGTAAGTGGAGTCTGCTGAAAGGAACTTGGCTAACTCACTGAATCACTTCTTTTTTTTTTTTTTTTTTTCTTTTTGAGTCTCCCAACCTTTTGATGACCTATCTGTATGGCTCTGCTTGGGCTGTGGGGCTCCATGTTCTTTATTTTTCTTTGGATCATGAATCCGAAGCGAATTGGTAAGCTGGCTGAGACCAACTGGGATCCAAAGAATCTCCCCCTGCAAAAAAGAAAAAAAAAAGCCACTCTTCTAGAAAGAAGAAAAGCACACTACTCCCAAGTACAGACACCTTTCAGTGTTTCATTGTCCTGCAGCCAACAGAGGGAGAGGCACTAGCCATCCTGTCTGCAGGGCCCCTTGAATTTACATCAAATTCCATTCCCAGCCAAGTAGGTGCTTCATGTTGTGAGGGCACACTCCTCCACTGTCTTGAAATTTCATTGTAGAACACAGAGTGGGCAACAATAATGTCAGATATGTTGTGGATAAAATCTTATAAGGGTTGGATGGGGTTCCACACATTCACCTGAATAAAAGTTGAAGTTAGATTACACAGACGGTGCTTCCAAATACCTCACCCTATTCTAGTAATTGCACAACTACTCCACAACATGGCCCAGTGCTCAGGTGGGAGTACTCCAATATATGGAAAACATTGCATTTCAAACTGGAGCCATACAGGCTAACTCTGAATTACAGGGCTTTCATACTGGAGCCAAATGGGAATCGGATATATTGATGTTAGGTAGGATTTGGCCTCTATATTTGCCTCTTCTTTTCTTGACTTTAAGGCAACTCGTCTTCCTAGGGTTTCCTGGGGCTGACTCTACATCTCCCACATTAAGTTTCCCAGTTCACAGAGGACAACCCTCATGTAATTCCATTGTGTGAGTGTTTTTTTCTAAACCCTGTCAGGTTTTAATGACTGGGCTGCTGTGAAACTTTTACAATGTACATTCTTGTTACAGCTACCAACAAGGAAACACTTGTTCTCACACTTCTATCAGATGGCTGCATACCTGTAAGATGGGAAGCAGGCAGCTGTGTCTGAATTTGCCTGGTAATCTTGGCTCTTTTCACTTCTTTGCATGTCATTTTTCTCCCAGGCGAGCCTTGATTTTTATCCAGGTGGAGCTTCCTGCAGAACCATGCAGGCTCAGAAGATACCGGGCTGAGTGTTTTCCTGGGAGTGTTGCAAGTGTTGGATGTCTGCCTGTGTGTGTGGCATTGTGCGTGTGTATGTGTGTGTGCCTGTAAGTAGTCTCTGCTTAAAGAAATGTGGCTAACACACTGCAGCACTAATTTTTTTCTCCCAACTTTTTGGCGGCCTGTCTGTGTGGCTCTTCTTAGGCTGTGTGGCTCAGTGTTCTTTACTTTTCTGTGGATCATGCATCCACAGTGAAGTGGAAGGCTGGCTGACACCCATCGGTTTTAAATCACCTCCCTCTACAATAAAAAGCCCCTTTTCTAGAGTGAAGAGGTGCACACCACATCCAAGAACAGATATCTCTTAATGTTTCATTGTTCTACACTGAACCCAGAGAGAGATACCAGCAGTCCTGTTCACAGGGATTCTTCAATTTACCTCGAATTTGGTTCCAGGTGAGCAGGTGCTTCACATCGTGAAAGAGCACTTCTGCATCATCTTGGGATTTCATAATGTGTTAAGAAAGTGTGAGCAGCAATAAGGTCAGATGGGGGTGAGGATACAATCTGGTGAGGGGTGGATGTCGCCCCACACATTCACCTGCAAAAAAGTGAAGACCCATGACACAGAGGATGCTCCCAACTGCATTCCTGCATTCCCTTAATTGCACAAACAGTCCACTCCATGGCCCATTACCCATGTGGGAATACTCCAAAATTCAAGGAAAATTTGGAGTGCAAACTGTGGACATTTTGGCAGACTCCTGATTTGAGGGCTTTCATACACAGAGCCAAATGGTAGTGCAACTGTTTGATGCTGGGTGGGATGTGGCCTCCACACTTGCCTCTTCTTTTCCTGACTTCCATTGCCTTATCTGTCTAGGTTTTCCTGGGGCTGCTTCCATGTCTTTCACACATACTGTTTTGCACTTCATGGAGGACAACCCTCATGGGAATCAATTGTTTGAGTATTTTCTTCTAAACCCTGTCACTTTTTTGTTGTTGTTGTTATTATTATACTTTAAGTTTTAGGGTACATGTGCACAATGTGCAGGTTTGTTACATATGTATACACGTGCCATGTTGATGTGCTACACCCATGAACTCGTCATTTAGCATTAGGTGTATCTCCTAATGCTATCCCTCCCCCCTCACCCCACCCCACAACAGTCCCCGGAGTGTGATGTTCCCCCTCCTGGGTCAATGTGTTCTCATTGTTCAATTCCCGCCTATGAGTGAGAATATGCAGTGTTTGGTTTTAACCATCATTCTCAGCAAACTATTGCAAGGACAAAAAACCAAACACTGTCACGTTTTAATGACTGGGCAGCTGTGATACGTTTAACCTGATAAATTCCCATTATAGCCTACCAACAAGGAAAATTTTATTCTCCCACTTCTGTCAGAGGCCTACATGATTCCTGTAGGATGAGAAGCAGGCAACTGCGTCTGGATTTTGGCTGGTAATCTATGCACTGTTTCATTTCATCTGTACATCCTTTCTCATTGTGGAGGGTGTCATTCATTGAGCTGTTGCAGGAAGAGACTTCCTCTCACCACAGATCTTTTCACTACCAGAAATTTCAGGGAGCAAAAGGGACTTCAAATAGGCTTGGTGCACTACAGGTTCTGGATTGTGGTCTCAATGTGGGGGCTGAGGTTTTTTGCACTTTGTAGGAGGCTTTTGGATACTCTGAAAGGAATCTTGGATCATTGCTAGGACTCCAGCACAAATCAGATTGTTCTCTCAGGAGAGCCTTGATTTTTCGTTCCTTTCATTCAGAGTCCACTGTGTCCCTCAACAGCACCACTGGACACCATTTTCAGGCCGGCAATTGCCACAGAGGACGTCTGAGACATTGCCTCTGCCTCATCTGCACCATTGAGAGGACTTTTCAAGGTGTGAAAACATTGCTCCGCCTTGGACTTGCCTTTGTCCATGTTCCCAGCTTTCCCAGAGAGCTGCTGTGACGTCCACAATGAAGGGAGTTGGTGAGGTTAAGGCCTGGCCATCTTTCACTAACACTTGTCTCTGGGGTCTCAGGTACAATTCTGTCACCCAAAGCCCCTCAACACCTCACCAAACTATATTCTAGTCCCCATGGGACCAAATTGTTGCCCACAGCCTCTTTAGGGGATGGATTCAGAACAGTAGTTTCCAGTGAACACTTCAGAGTCTTGAAACACCTCTTTCTTCAGTGGGACCTGATCACAGAGATGTTCCGAAGGGGCCTAAATTAGAGAATTTTAGGGTCCACAGTGGGTTATCACAGGCAAGCTGTTCCCTGATACCAGGCAGGCCCTGCCTGTACCATTTTCCTCTGCTTAGGCAGTCTGACAGCTCTGACAGCCAGGCGCCAAGCTGGTTTCGCGCATGTTCGCGAATGTGCAAGTGCTTGTCTCAGGGAACAAGGCCTGAGCTGTGAACGCTCAATAGAATTGCAATGAATGCCACCATTGCCTACTGAAAAATCCCCACGGGTTGGCAGAGAAGGAGACATCCATGGAGGTACTTCAGCGGTGAGGCCTTCCCTGTCTTCTCTGTGGGATCCACAAAATAGTTCTATGATCCTGAGAGAAAGCAGATGTGACCGTCCTTAAGAAACTTATAGCTGAGACCCAGAAAGTAACCACAAAATCCCTATGTATCCCAAAGGATCTGCACAATGCCTCAGGCTTGCCTAGAGGATGTAAGGTTTAGGCTTTTTAAAACTTGCCCCACTGTGACTTCTAGGTGCAACCTGTCTGTGTTTCCCAGGGTTTCCCTCTACCAGGTGGAGCTTCCTGGGGAAGAACCACACAGCCTCAGAATCTGCCCAGCTGTGTGTTTCTGTGGGATGGTGGCAAACACTGGATGTCTGCATGTGTGTGTGGCCTTGTGTGTTTGTATGTGTGTCTGTGTGTGTGTGTGTGTGTGTACCTGTCTGTGGAGTCCTCTTAAAGAAATGTAGCTAACGCACATCAGCACTTCTTATTTTAAAGTCTTTCAAAATTTTAGTGGCCTTTTGTTGTTTCTCTTCCTGGAAAGCTGGGCTCCGTGTTCTTTATTTTTCTGTAGATTGTGAATCCACAGTGAATTGGGAGGTGTGCCGAGACTGGCTGACATCCAAATCATTATCCAGTGTAAAAATAGCTACAGTTCTAGAAAGACGAGAAGCATTCCACACCAAAAAAATACACACTTCCCTGTGTTTCATTGTCTACAAGACCCCTTCAATTCACCTCGAATTCAGTTCCCAGCCAAGCAGGTGCTTCTTGTCATGAGGGGGCACTCCTCCATCATCTAGAAGTTTCATGCTGGAACATAGAGTGTGAGAGCGGCAATAAGGTCAAATAGAAGTGAGGACATAATCTGTTGAGCAGTAGATTTGGTCCCACAACTTCACCTGCAAAAAAATGAAGACAGATGACACGTAAGGTATTTCCAAATCCGTCCCCACATTTCCTTAATTGCACAAGCAGTCCACACTGTGGCCCATTGTTCAGGTGGGAGTACTCCAACGTGCAAGAAACATTTGGAGTGCAAACTGGGGTCGTCCTGGCAAACTCCTCATTTGAGGGCTTTCATACCTGGAGCCAAATGGCAGTGGAATGGATTGATGCTGGGTGGGATATGACCTCCACAGTTGTGTCTTCTTTTCTTGATTTCCATGTTCCTCCTCCATCCCGGGTTTCCTGGATCTGGCTCAATGACTTCCAAATTAGTTTCCTAGTTCACAGAGAATGACCCTCTTGGGAATACGTTGTGTGAGTGTTTCTAAACATTTTCACATTTTAATGACTGGCTAGCTTTGATAAATTTAAAACTGTAAAATCCCATTACAGCTGCCAGCAAGGAAACTCCTGTTCTCCCACTTCTACTGGAGGCCACGATGATTCCAGTAGGGTAAAAAGCAGGCAGTCATGTATGAATTTTGCCTGGAAATCTAGCCTCTATTTTATTTCATCTGCTTGGCCTTCTCATTTTGCAGAGGCTCTTTCATTGTTCTGTTGCTTGATGAAACTGTTTCTCGCTACAGATTATTCAGCTGCCAGAGATTTCAGAGAGCAAAAGGGACTTTGGGTCAGATGGCTGTGCTCCAGATAGTGGGTCGTTTTCTCTCTGGGAGGGTTGAAGTTGTTTGTCCTTTGTGTGAGGCTTTTGGGCCCTCTGACAGTAATCAATGAACATGGCTGGAATTACAGCGGTCAGTTCATTCTGCCAGCTGAGCTTTGATTTGTCTTTCCTTTCATGGATAATCCACAGTGCCAAAAAACAGCACTACTGGACACAATTTTCAGGCTTGCCTTTGCCATACATGGCCTCTAAAACACTGTGTCAACCCATTATTCATCTGTGAGAGACTAGTCTGATGTGTGAGAACACTGCTGCAAATTGAACTTGGCTTTGTTGTGGTACCTGCCTTTCCCAGAGAGTCCCTGTGAGGCCCATGATGAAGGGAGGCAGTGAGGTGAAGAACTTGACCATCTTTTGCTGACACACCCCTCTGGGGTCCCAGGTATGATTTTATCACCCAAAGAATCCTTAACAACACACCAGACAATATTCCAATCTGCATGAAACAACCTCTTTACAAAATGGAGTTAGACAGCAGTTTTCAATGACCACTTCATAGTCTAGAAATGCTTCTTCCTCCAGCATGACCTGATCACCTAGATGGCCCAAAAGGCCCTGAGATTGAGAGTTTTAGGGTCCCATTGTGGATTTTCACATGCAGTCTTTTTCCCAATACCAGGCTGTCTCTGCTTGTACCATTTTCCCCTGCTTAGGCAGACTGACAGGTCTGTGATCTGGGTGCTGTAGACTGCCTTAAGAATGCTCATGCACTAGTTTCAGGACACCAGACCTGATTGTCAGCTCTGGCTGACAACCTGTGGCTTGGAGGAGAAGGAGACCTTTATGGAGGTGTGCCAGCCATGTGTCAGTGATGGACTCTCATTTGTCTTCTCTGTGGGATCCATGGGGCATTCCCATGATCCTAGGAGAGTGCAGACGTGAGCCAGCCTGAAGAAATGTCAAAAACACCCCCCAAAATAAACTGCAAAATCCCTAAGAGTCCAAATGACTTTCAGGATTCCTCAGGCCTGGCCAGACATTGTAGTGGTGAGTATTTTTGAAACTCGCCTGACTGATTTGTAGCTACAGACTTCCTGTGTTCCCCTGGGTTGCTCTCTCCTAGGTGCAGCTTCCTGCAGAAGAACATAGCCTGAGGAAATTCCAGGCCTTGTATTTTTGTGAACGTGTTGAGAGTTTTGGATGTCTGTGTGTGTATGGCATTGTGTGTGTGTCTGTGTCTGTGTGGCTGTAAGTGGAGTCTGCTTAAAGGAGTGTGGCTAACGCACTTCAGCAATTTTTCTTTTTTTTTTTTTTTGTCTCACAATCTTTTGGTAGCCTGTCTGTGTGGCTTTGCTTTGGCTACGTGGCTCCTTGTTATTTATTTTTCTGTGGATCATGAATCTGCAGTGAACTGGGAGGCATGCCAAGATCTGCTGACATCAAAATCCTCTCTCTTTGGAAAAAAAAATCCACTCTTCTAGAAAGAACAGGAGCACACCACACCAAAAAAAAAAAAAAAAAAGCAGACATCTCCCAGTGTTTCATTCTTCTGCACCCAACCCAGGGAGAGGCACTAGCAGCCCTGTCCACAGGGCCCATTGCATATAACTCGAATTCCATTCCCAGTCAAGCAGGTGCTTCACATCATGAGAGGAAATTTTTCCATTGTTTTGTGATTTTATCCTGGGTTATAGAGTGTTAGCAGCAATAAGGTCATATGTGGTGAGGATACAACATCATTAGGGGTGGATGGAGTCCCTCAACTTCACCTGCAAACAAAATGAAGACAGATGACACAGAAGTTGCTTCCAAGTCAATCTCGCCTTCCCTTAATTGCACAAACTGTCCAAACCATGGCCTGGTGTTCAGGTGAAAGTATTCGAATGTGCAGGGAGTATTTTGAGTGCAAACTGGGGTCATCCTGCAAATTCCTGGTTTGAGGACTTTCATAACTGGAGTTAAATGAGACTAGGATGCATTGATGCTAGGTGGGATGTGGCCTTCACATTTACCTTTTTTTCTCATGACTTCCATGTTCTTAGTCAGCCTAGGGTTTCCTTGGCCTGGCTCAACGTTTTCCACACTAAATGTTTTCCAGTTCACAGAGGGCGACATTTCTGGGAATCAATGGTGTGAGCCTTTCATCTAAACACTTCTGGTAGCCTGTCTGTGTGGCTCTGCCACACGGTAACATTTTACTTACTGGGCAGCTGTGATACTTTAGAACTGCAAATTTCCATAACCAAGAAAACTCTTGTTGTCCTACTTCTATAAGAGGGCTGCTTGACTACTGAAGGATGAGAAGCAGGCAGCTGTATCTGACTATTGCGTGACATTCTAGGCTCTGTTCCATTTAATCTGCATGTCCTTTCTCATTGTGTCAGTGGTATTTCATTGGGTAATTGCTGGATGGGACTGTCTATCTCCACAGCTTTATTGGCTGCCAGAGATTTCAGGGAGCACAAGGAAGTTTCAGTAGGCTGGCCACATCCCAGGCTGTGGGTCTTGGTGTCATTATGGGGGCTGACATTCACACTTTGTGGGAGGCTTTTGGGTCCTCTGACAGGAATATTTGAATGTTGCTTGGATTCCAGCGTAAGTCTTTTTTTGTTTGTTTGTTTGTGTTTGTTTTTGTTTTTGTTTTTTTTTTTCAAATCATGCAAACCTTGATTTTTCTTTGCTTTCATGGTATGTTCACTGTGCCCCACACTAACACTATTGGACACCTTTTCCATGGTTGCAATTGCCACAGATAGCCTCTGAGACACATCTCAATCTCATCTGCATGTGTGAGAGGCCATTTTGAAGTGGGAGAACACTTCTCCACTTTGGACTTGCTTTTGTCATGGTTCCTGCCTATCCAAGAGTGCCCCAGCGAGGCCCAGGATAAAGGAAGGCAGTGAGGTAAAGGGCCCAGCCATCTTTCACTGACACCCATCTCTGGGGTCTCAGGTATGAATCAATTATCCAAAGACCCCTCCTTAACTAACCAGACTACATTCTGAACCCCATGGGACCCGATTCTTACACACAACTTCTTTGGGAAATGGAATCTGAAGAGCGGATATCCACGACCACCTCACAGTATTGAAATGCCTCCTCCTTCAGTAAAACAAGACCACAAATATGACATGAGGGGTCCTAAGGTTGAAACTTCTAGGGTTTTACAGGGGGTAATCACAGGCAGCCATTCTCCTGATACCAGGGCAACTCTGCTTGTATGATTTTCCTCTGCTTAGGCAGTCTAACAGTTCTGACAACCATGTACTTGAGCCTGCCCACATATGCACATGATCTTGTCTCAGGGCACCTAGTATGAATGTCAGCTCTGGCTAGGGTCACAAAGAATGCCACTGTTGCCTAGTGAAAAGTCTCTGGGGCTTGACAGAGAACACTTCCATGGACATGCATTGGCCGTGGACTCTTGCCTGTCTTCTCTGTGGGATCCAAGGGATAGTCCCATAACTCTTGGAGAGAGTAGATGCTAGCCAGCCTGAAGAAACTTCAAGCAGAGCCCCAGGAATAAATCATTAAGTTTCCAGAGATCTAAAACGGTATGTAGAATTTCTCAGGCATGCTAAGACATTGTGGGGGCATCTTTTTGAAACTCACCCCACTGTGATTTCTAGGTACAACCAGCCTGTGTTTTCCCAAGTTCCTCTTTCCCAGGTGGGGTTTTCTGCAGGACCATGCAGTCTCATGATCTGAAGGGCTGTATACTGCTGTGGGAGAGTTGAGACTGTTGGATGTCTGCCTATGTGTGTGGCATTGTATGTTGGTGTGTATGTGTGTATTTGTGTGTATGTGACTCTAAGTGGGGTCTGCTTACGCACATTACAGCTTGCTTTTTGAGTCTCAAAACCTTTCCTTGGCCTGTCTGTGTGGCTCTGCTTGGGATGCAGACCTCTGAGTTCTCTATTTCTAAGGTGGATCACTAATCTGCTGATAATTGGGAGGTGTACCATGACACGATGACATCCAAATCATCAACCCCTGTCAAAAAAGCCATTCTTCTAGAAAGAAGAGGAGCACAGCACACCAAAGAAAAAATATCTCCCTGTGATTTATTGTCCTGTGGCCAATCGGGGGTAGACACTACACTCTTGTCCACGGGGCGCCTTGAAAATTTCTCAGATTCGGTTCCCAGACAAGCAAGTGCTTCATGTCATGAGACAGCACTCCTCCATCGTCTTGGGATTTCACCAGGGGACATAAGTGTGAGCAGTAAGTTAGGGGTGAGGATACGATCTGGTGAGAAGTGGTTGGTGTCTCAGAGAAGTGGACTGTGTCTCACAACTTCACCTACAAAAAAAAAAAAAAAAGACAGATGACACAGAAGGTGCTTTCAACACCATCCCCAGATTTTTTTAATTTCACAAGCAGTCCACAACATGGCCCCGTGTTTAGGTGCGACTACTCCAGCGTGCAAGATGCATTTGGGCCATCCTGACAAATTCCTGATTTGAGCCCTTTCATACCCGAAGCCAAAAAGAAGTGGAATGGATTGATGCTGTGTAGGACGTGGCCTTCACACTTGCCTCTTCTTTTTCTCACTTTCTTGATCCTAATTGGCCTAGGGTTTTCTGAGTCCGGCTCAATTGTTTCCACACTAAATGTTTGCCAGTTCACAGAGAACCAACCTCATGGGAATCCATTGTGTCACTGTTTTCTTCTAAACATTGTCACGTTTTAATGACTGGGCAGCTTTGATACTTCTAAAATTCTAAATTCCTGTTACAGCCACAAACAAGGAAACCCTTGTTCTCCCACTTCTATCAGAAGGGTTGCATTATTCCTGTAGGATGAGAAGCCGGTAGCAGTGTTTGACTTTTGCCTGGAAATCCAGCGTCTGTTTCATTTCATCTTCTTGGCATTCTCATTGTGGAGGGGCTCTTTTAATGGGCTGTTGCTGGATTGGACTACCTCTTACCACAGATTGCTTAGCTACCAGGGATTTCAGAGAGCAAAAGGAATTTTGTGTCTGATGGTTGCACTCCAGGTTGTGGGTCATTTTCTTATTCTGGAGGCTGAGATTGTTTGCACTTTGCAGGAGGATTTTGGGTCCTCTGACAGGAATCATTGTACATTTCTTCATCTCCAGCAGGAGGCAGCTAGTTATCTCAAGTGAGCCTTGATTTTTATTTCCTTTCATGGTGAATCCACATTGCCCCTCAACAGCACTACTGGGCACCATTTTCCTATTGCCATCACCACACTCCACCTTTAAGAAACTGTCTTGACCCCATGTGCAACCTCATGTTAGAGGCCAGTCCAAGGTGTGAGAACAGTGCTCAATGTTGGACTTGCCTTTGTCGTGGTTCCTACCTTTCCCAGAGAACCCCTGCAAGGTTCCAGATGAAAGGAAGAAATGAGGTCAAGAGTCCAGCTATCTTTTGCTGACACCAACCTCTGGGGTCACAGAAATGATTCTATCACTCAAAGAATGCTCAAAAACACACAAGACTGTATTCCAATCCCCATGGGACACGATTCTGGCACACAGCCTCTTCAGAATAGAGTCAGAAAAGCAGTTTTCAGCAACCACTGAAAAGTCTGAAAATTCCTTCTCTTCCAGCAGGACCCAACCATGGGGATGGCTCAATGTGACCCTGAGGTCAAGATTTTTAGGTTCCCAAAGTGAGTTTTCACAGGGATCCTTTTTTCGCATATCATGCTGGCTCTGCCTGTACCATTTTCCTCTGCTTAGGCAAGCTGACAGCTCTGACAGCTGGATGTTCATGTCTATCTCACAAATTCACAGGCACTAGTCTCAGGTCACAAGGTCTGATTGTGAGCTCTGTCCAGCATCACAATGCATGACACAGTTGCCCAGTGAAAAGTCCTGGCAGCTTGGCAGAGAAAGAGGCCTATGTGGAGATGCCTCAGCTGTGGACTCTCACCTGTCTTTTCTGTGGGATCCATGGGATTGTCCTATGAACTTAGGAGAGGGCAGATGTGAATGAGGCTGAAGAAACGTCAAACACAGCCCCAGGAATAAACCATGAAATGTCTAAGCATCCAAAAAAATCTGCAGTATTCCTCAGACCAGCCTAGAAGTTGTAGGAGAGAGTCTTTTTGAAACTTCACAAACTGTGATTTATATGTACAGCCCACCCGTTCTCCCTGAGGTTGTTGTCTCCCAGATGGGGCTTCCTGTAGAAACACTGAGCCTCAGGAGCTGCCAGGCAGTGTGTTTCTGTGGAAGTGCATGAGTGTTGGATGTCTGTGTTTGTGTGTGTGTGGCATTTTGTGTTTGTGTGTGCCTGTAAGTTAAGTCTGCTTACAGGAATGTGGCTAACATACTTCATCGCTTCTTTTTTCTCAGTCACCCAACCTTTTGTTGGCCTGTCTGTGTGGCTTTGCTTGGGTGGCTGGGCTCTGTGTTCTTTAGGCTTCCACAGATCATGAATCCACAATGAATAAGGAGGTGGACAGAGACCTCTTTTTTTAAAGACCTCCCTCTTAAAAAAAAATTCACTCTTCTAGAAAAAAAGACTACCTCACCAAAAAATGGATATCTCCTACTGTTTAATTTTCCTGTGGCAAACCCAGAAAAAGAAAATAACAGTCATGTCAGCAGGGCAAGTTGAATTTACCTCAAATTCGGTTTCCAGATTAGCAGGTGCTTCACATCATGAGGGGGAACTCCTCCATCTTCTTGAAATTTCACCGTGGGACATAGAGTGTGAGCATCAATAAGGTCAGAGAAGGATGAGAATACAATCTAATAAGGGGTGGATGGGGTCCCTCAACTTTACCAACAAATAAATATATAAATAAAGACAGATTACACAGAAGGTATTTCCACCTCCATCCCCACATTCCCTTAATTTCACAAGCAGTCCAGACTATGGCCCAGTGTTCAGGTGTGAGTATGCCAATGTGCAAGAAACATTTGTAGAGCAAATTGGGGCCATCCTGACAAACTCTCAATTTCAGGGCTTTCATACCCAGAGACAAATGGGAGTGGAATGCATTGATGCTGGGTGGGATATGAACTCCACACTTTCCTCTTCCTTTCTTGACTTCCATGTTCCTCATCTGCCTAGGGTTTCCTGTGTCTAGATCAAAGATTTCCACCCTAAATGTTTCCCAGTTCTCGGAAAAGGACTCTCATCTGTATTCATGGTGTGTGAGTGTTTTCTTCTAAACATTGTCACGTTTTAATGACTGGGCATCTTTGATTATTTTTAATCCATAAAATTCTGTTACAGCCAACAACAAGGAAACAGTACTTCTTCCCCTCCTATAAGAAGGCTGCATGATTCCTGTAAGACTAGAAGCAGACAGCTGTGTCTAGCTTTTGCCTGGTAATCTATCCTCTGTTTTATTTCATCTTTACGGTGTTCTCATTGTGGACCTGCCCTTTCATTGGGCTGTTGCTGGATGGGACTGACTTTCCCACAGATTAATTAGCTGCCAGGGATATCAGAGAGCAAAAGTGACTTCAGGTAGGCTGGCTAAACACCATGCTGTGGGTTGTTGTCTCATTTGGGGGGCTGAGGTTGTTTCCATCTTGCAGGAGGCTTTTGGGTCCTCTGACAGGAATCATTGAATATTGCTTGGACTCCAGCACAAGGCAGCTCATTCTCTCAGACAAGCTTGATTTTTCCTTGCTTTCCTGGGGAATCCAAACTGACCCTCAACAACACTACTGAACACCCTTTTCAGTCTTTTCCTTACCTCAGACGGCTTCTGAGATACAGTCTCAAGCTTAGCTCTGTCTGTGAGAGGCCAGTCCTAGGTGTGACAGCACTGCCCCCACTTGGACTTGTCTTTGTTGTTGTTGATGCATTTCCTAGAAAGCCCCTGTGAGGCCCAGAATGAAAGGAAGCAGTGAGTTCATGAGCCCAGCCATCTTTCACTGACACCCACCTCTGGGTTCTCAGATATGATTCTATCACCCAAAGAACCCTCGAAAACACAACATATTACATTCAAATCCCCATAGGACCCGATTCTTTCACACAACATCCTTCAGGAATGAATTCAGCAAGCAGTTTCCAGAGACCAGCCCACAGTCTCAAAACGAATTCTTCTTGAGCTGGATCCGATCAGGTAGACATCCCGCATGAGTCATGAGGTCGAGATATTTACAGTCTCACAGTTGGTTTTAGCAGGAAGTCTTTTTGCTGATACCAGCCCATCTCCGCGTGTACCACTTTCCTCTGCTTAGGCAGACTCACAGCTCTGACAACCAGGTGCCCCAGCCTCCCTTACAAATGAGCATGTGCAAGTCTGATTGGGAGCTTTGGTTACCATCACAATAAATGTCACTGTTGCCTAACAACAAGTCTCTGCAGCATGTGGAAATTCTTAGGCTGTGGACTCTCACCTTTCTTCTCTGTGGGATAGACAGGATAGTCCCATGCTTGTAGGAGAAGGCAGACCTCAACTAGGCAGAAGAAACATCAAGCACAGCCCCCAAAATATAAACCACAAAACCCATAAACATTAAAAAGAATCTGCAGGATTCCTCAGGTCTGCCTAGACATTGTAGGTGTGAGTCTTCTTAAAACATGCCCCACTTTGATTTCTAGGTATAGCCTGCCTGTGTTCCCCGAACTTGCTCTCTATCAAGTGGGGCTCTCTGAAGAACTTTGCAGCCTCAGGAGCTGTGGGGCTGTGTGTTTCTGTTGAAATTATGGTAGTGTTGGATGTCTGTGTGTGTGTGTGTGTGTGTGTGTGGCAGTTTTGGTGTGTGTGTGTATGTGTGGGTGTGACTGTAAGTGAAATCTGCTTATAGGTATGTGGCAAACGCACTTCAGCCCTTCTTTTTTTTTTTTTTTTTTTTTTTTTTTGAGTCACTAACCTTTTGATGGCCCCATTTGTGAGATTCTGCCTGGGATGTAGGATTCCATGTTCTTTTTCTGTGGATCATGAATCAGCATTGAATTGGGAGGTAGGCTGAGACTCGCCTGCATCAAAATCACTGCCCCATGGTACAAAAGCAACTCTTGTAGTAAGGAGAGGAGCACAACACACCATATCACAGACATCTCCCAGTGTTTACTTTGCCTGCAGCCAAGCCAGGAAAAGACACTAGCAGTCCTGTCTATAGGGCCAGTTGAATTTACCTGGAATTTACTGAGCCTAGTAGATGCTTCATGTCATGAGGATGTAATCCTCTATCATCTTGGGATTTTATCCCTGGATATAGAATGTGAGCATCAATAAGGTCAGATGGGGTGAGGATACAATCTGCTGAGGGGTGGATGTGGTCCCTCAACTTCACCATCAAAAAGAAAATGGAGAAAGTGACGCAGAATTTGCTTCCTACTCCATCGCTGCACTCCCTTAATTGAACAAGCAGTCAACACCATGGCCCAGTATTCAGGTGGGAGTACCCCAACGTGCAAGGAACATTTGGAGTGCAATCTGGGGCCATCCTGGCAAATCCCAATTTCTAGGCTTTCATATCTAGAGCCAAATGGGAGTGGAATAAATTGATGGTTGGTGAGTTCTGGCCTCCGCTCTTGCCTGTTCTTTTCCTGACTTCCACGTTCCTAATGCTCCACCTTGGACTTGCCTTATTCATGATTCCTGCCTTCCTCAAAGAGATCCTGTGAGGCCCAGGATGAAGGAAGGCAGTGAGGTCAAGAGTTTCACCATCTTTTGCTGACACCCCACTCTGGGTTCTGAGGTGTGATTCTATCACCCAAAGAACCCTCAAAAACACAGCAGACTATATTCCCATCCCCATGTTACTTGATGCTTGCACATAGTCTCTTTTGGGAATAAAGTGAGAAGAGCAATTTCCAGCAACCACCACACAGTGTTGAAATGCCTTCTCCTCCAGTGGGACCTGACCACGGAGATGGCCCGAAGTGGCCCTGAGGTCAAACATTTAGTGTCCCGGAGTTGGCTTTCACAGGAAGCCTTTATTCCAGGCTGGCTCTGCCTGCACTATTTTCCTATGCTTAGGTGGGAAACACCTGACATCCAGGCACCCTTGTCTGCCTCAAAAATATGCGTCAGGCCTGACTGTGAGCTCTGGCTAGCATCTCAATGAATGTCATCATTGCCTACTTACAAGTACCTGTGGCTTGGCAGAAAAGGAGACCTCCAAGGAGGTGTAAAGGCAGTGGAATCTCATGTCTTCTCTGTTGGATTCATGGGATAGTCCTATGATCCTAGGAGAGGGCAGACATGAGCCAGCCAGAAGAAACATGAAGCACAGTCTCAGGAATAAATTACCACATCCCTAAAAATCCAAGAGGATCTGCAGAATTCCTCAAAACTCTCTAGACATTGTAGAAGTGAGTCTTTTTGATACTTGCCCCCCTATGATTTTTAGGTACAGCTTGCCTATTTCCTGCTAGGTTGCACTCTCCCAAGTGGGGCTTTTTGCAGAACCATGCATCCTCAGGAGACACCAGGTTGTGTGTTTATGTGGAAGAGTTGTGATTGTTGGATGTCTGTGTATGTGTCATGCTGTTTTGTTGTTGTTATTGTTGTTCTTTGTGTGTGTGTGTGCTTGTAAGTGGATTCTGCTTAAAAGAATGAGTATAATGCCGTTTAATGCTTCTTCTTTTTTTTTTAATCTCTCAACATTCAGTGGCCTGTCTGCGTGGTTCTACTTGGGCTGTGGGGCTTCACGTTCGTTATTTTTCATTTATCATGAATCCACAGCGAATCGGAAGGTGTGCAAAGACCAGCCAACGTCCAAATCACATCTGCCTGCAAAAAAAAAAAAAAAAAAAAATCCACTCTTCCAGAAAGAAGGGAAGTGCGACACACCAAAAAACAGACATCTCCCAGTGTTTTACTGTCGTGTGGCCAACCCAGGGAGAGACACTACCAGTCCTGTTCACAGGACTTTTGGATTTACCTCAAATTTGATTCCCAAGTGAGCAAGTGCTTCCTGTCATGAGTGGGCACTCCTCCATCCTCTTGAGATTCATCCTGGGACATAAAGGATGAAAAGCAGTAAGGACAGATAGGGATCAGGATACAATCTGGTGAGAAATGGATGGGGTCCCGCAACTTCACCTGCAAAGAAAATGAAGATGGATGACTCTGAAGATGCTTTCAACATCATCCCCACATTCCCTTAACTGTACAAGCAGTCCACACATTTGCCTTGTGTTCAGGTGGGAGTACTCCAAACTTCAAGGGGCATTTGAATGGCAAATTGGGACTATCCTAACAAACTCCAGATTTGAGGGCTTTCATACCCAGAGTCAAATGGAAGTGGAATGGATTGATGCTGTGTGGTATGCAGCCTTCACACCTGACTCTTCTTTTTCTTATTTCCATGTTCCTCATCAGCCTAAGGTTTTTTGAGCCTGGCTCGATGACTTCCACTCTAATCATTTCCCAGTTCAGGGAAACTGATTCTTATGGGAACACATTGCATGAGTGTTTTCTTCTAAACAGTGTCATTAATGACTGGGCAGCTTTGATACTTCTAAAACCATAAATTCCTACAAGGAAACTCTCATTCTCCCACTTCTATTGGAGGACTGCATGATTTCCATAGGGTAAGAAGAAGGCAGCCATGTCTAGGTTTGTCTGGTAATCTAGCCTGTGTTTTGTTTAATTTACATGCCCTTTCTCTTTGTGGAGAATGTGTTTTATTGGCTGTTTCTGGATGGGACTGCCCCTTGCCACAGATTTTTTGCTACCAGGGATTTCAGTGAGCAAAAGGGTCTTCATGAAGACTTGCTGCTTTCAAGTTTGTGATTTGTGCTCTTGTTGTGGAGGCTGAGGTTTTTTGTATTTTGAAGGAGACTTTTGGATCCTCTGAAAGGAATCTTTAAACATTGCTTGGACTCCAGCATTAGTCAACTCATTCTCTCAAGTGAGCTATGGCTTGCTTTTTCTTTTCATTCATGTGGGGTCCATAGTACCCCTCAGCAGAACTACTGGATGCACTTTTCAGGATTGCCATCACCACAGGCAGCCTCTGAGACACTATCTCAACCATATCTGCACCCGTGAGAAGCTAGTACGATGTGTGAGAACACTGCTCCTTTTTGGACTTGCCTTTGTCGTGGTTCCTGCCTTTCCCAGAGAGTCCCTGCAAGGCCCAGGACGAAAAGAGGCAGTGAGGTAAAAGTCCCAGCCATTTTTCACTGACACCCACCTCTGGGGCCTCAGCTATGATTCCATCAACCAAACACTTCTCAATAACTCACCAGTCTGTATTCCTATCCCCATAGCACCACATTTTTGCATATACCCTGTTTCAGGAATGGAGTCAGAAAGGCATTTTTCAGAGACCAACTCACAGCGTTGAAACACCTCCTCTTCTTGCATGACCCAACCAAAAAGGCAGACTGAAAGGGTCCTGAGATTGAGAATTTTAGCATCCTGCAGTGAGTTATCACAGGCAGGGTTTTTTACTGATACCATGACGGCTCTGCCTGTGTACCATATATCTCTGCTTAGTCAGGCTGAGAGTTTGACATGTAGGTACCCGAGCCTGTCTTTCAAATGCACATGTGCTAGTTAGTCTCAACGCACTAGGCCTGAGCTGTGAGCTCTGGATAGCCTCGCAAAGAATTCCACCATTTCCCTAGCAACAATTTTCTGCAGGTCTTTGGAGAAGGAGACCTTCAGGGAGGTACATCAGCAGTGGATTCTCACCTGTCTTCTCTGTGGGATGGATGGATTAGTTCCATGATGCTAGGAAATGGTAGACATGAGCCACCCTGAAGATACATTAAGCAGAGCCCCAGATATAAACCGCTAAATCCCTAAGTATCCAAAACAATCTGAAGGATGCATCTGGTCTGCCTAGACATTGTAGTGGTGATTCCTTTACAAAATTGCCCCACTTTGATATCTAGGTACAGTTCACCTGTGTTCTTCGTGGTTGCTCTCTCCCAGGTGTGGCTTCCTGCAGAACCATGCAGCCTCAGAAGCTGCTGGGCTGTGTGTTTCTGTGGAAGTGTTGCAAGTGTTGGATGTCTGCTTGTGTGTGTGTCTGTGTTTGTGTGTGTGTGTGTGTGTGTGTGTGTGTTTGTTGCTGTAAGTGAAGTCTGCTTAAAGAAATGTGGCTAATGCACTGCAGTGCTTCTTTTTTATGTGTGTCTCCTAATCTTTTTTTGGCCTGTGTGTGTGGCTGTGCTTGGGTTGTGGAGCTCCATTTTTTTTTTTTTTCGGTGGATTATGAATTGCAGTGAACTGAAAGGATTGCTGATGCCCTCTGGAATCCAAGTCACCACCCCCTGCCAGAAAAGCCACTGCCCTAGGAAAAAGAGGAGCAGAACACACTTAAAAAGAGATATCTCCCAGTCTTTCATTGTCCTGTGACAACCCAGAAAAAGACACATGCAGTCGTGTCCACAGAGCTCCTTAAATTTTTCTCGACTTCAGTTCCCAGCTGTACAGGTTCTGTATACCCTGAAACAGCACTCTTCCATTGTCTTGGGATTTTATTCTAGGACAGAGAGTGTGAGCAGCAATATAGAATGTGAGCAGGAATAAAATCAGGTAGGGATGAGCATACAATCTGATGAGGGGTGAATGGGGTCCCCTCAAGTTCACTTGCGAATAAAATGAAGACAGATGACACAGAACGTGCTTCCAATTCCATCCCCACATTCCCTTAATTGCACAAGCAGTCCACAACCAGGCCTGGTTGAGGCCTGGTTCAGTTGTGAATACTCAAACATGCGGGTAACATTTGGAGTGCAAACTGGGGCCATTCTGGCAAACTTTTGATATTAGGACTTTCAAATCCAGAGCCAAATGGGAGTGGGATGGATTGATGCTGGGTGGGATGTGGCCTCCACACTTGCCTCCTTTTTTCCTAACTTCCATGTTCCTCATTGGCCTAGAGCTTCCTGGGTCTGACTCCAGGTCTTTCCAACTAAATGTTTCCCACTTCATGGAGGATAACCCTTATGAAAATCCATTGCGTGAGTGCTTCTTTCTAAACACTGTCACATTTTAATGACTGGACAGTCGTGATGCTTTAACTCAGTAAATTTCCAATGCATTTTCCAACAAGGAAACTCTTATTCTCCCACTTCTATCAGAAGGCTGCATGATTCCAATAGAGTGAGAAGCAGTCAGCCATGTCTGGCTTTGGACTGGTAATCTAGGCTCTGTTTCATTTCATCTGCATGTCCTTTCTCATTGTGGATGGCGCTTTCCCTGGGCTGTCGCTGGGTGGAACTTCCTCTCGCCACAGATATTTTGGTGGCCAGGGATTTCAGGGAGAATAGGACTTCAAATAGGCTGGCTGCACTCAAGATTGTGAGGGCTGAAGTTGTTTGCATTTTGCAGGAGTCTTTTGGGATTTCTGATACGAAACTTGGAATGTAGGTAGTACTACAGCACAAATCAGCTCATTCTCACAGGCAAGCCTTGATTTTTTGTACCTTTTATGTGGTGTCCACTGTGTCCCTCAACAGCACCACTGGACATTCTTTTCAGGCTAGCAATTGCCACAGAGGGCATCTGAGACATTGTCTCAACCTCATCTGCACCCATCAGAGAACTTTTCAAAGAGTGAGAACACTGCTCCACTTTGGACTTGCCTTTGTTGGTGTTCTTGTCTTTCCCAGACAGCAAGAGTGAAGCCTAGGATGAAAGGAGGCAGTTAGGTTAAGGGCCCAGTCAACTTTCATTGAAGCCCTCCTCTGGGGTCTCAGGTATGATTGCATCAACTAAACAGCCCTGAAAAACACACCAGACTACATTCCAATCCCCATTGGACATGATTCTTGAACACAGCCTCTTTCTGGAATAGATTCAGAAGAGTAGTTTCCAGTAACCATCTCAGAGTCTCGAAATACCTCATCCTCCTGTGGGACCCAACCACAGAGATGTCCTGAAGGGGACTTAAGTTTGAGACTTTTAGGGTCTTGCAGTAGGTTATCACAGGCAGATTTTTTTTCCTGATACCAAGCCATCTCTGCCTGTACCATTTTCCTCTGCTATGGCAGTCTGAGAATTCTGACAACCAGTTGCCAGGGCCAGCTTCATGAATGTGAATGTGCCAGGCCTGAGCTATGAGCTCTGGTTAGAGTTGCAATGAATGCCACCTTTGCCTAGCTACAAGTCCTTGTGGCTTGGCAGAGAGGGAGACCTCCATGGAGGTGCGTCAGCTCTAGACTCTCCCTTGTCTTCTCTGTGGGTTCCACGGAATAAGCTCAATATCCTAGGAGTGGGCAGAAGTAAGCCAGCCTGAAGAAATGTCAAGCAGAGCCCCAGAAATAAGCTACAAAATTTCTATGTAGTCAAAACATTCTGCACGATGTCTCTGGGTTGCCTAGAGGTTGTAGGGTGAGTCCTTTTGAAACTTCCTCCACTGTGACTTCTAGTACAGCCCACCTGTGTTCCCCAGGTTTGCTCGCAAAGGTGCAGCTTTCTGCAGAACAATACTACCTCAGAATCTGCCAGGCTGTGTTTCTGTGGGAGCGTTTTGTGGGTTGGTGATGTTTTAGTGTGTTTGTACCTTGTGTGTATGTGTGTGTGCCTGGAAGTGGAGTCTGCTTAAAGGGATGTGGCTGATGATTTTCAGCACTTCTTTTTTTTTTTTTTTTTTCAGTCTCAAAACCTTTTGGTGGCCTGTCTGTGTGGATCTGCTTATGCTCCACAGCTTCTTGTTCTTTATATTTCTGTGGATCATTACTCCACAGTGGATTGGGAGAGAGTCTGAGACATGCCAGCATCCAAGTCAACTCACCTTGCAAGAAAAGTCACTCTTCTAGAAAAAAGAGGAGAACACCACACCAAAAAGAGACATCTCCCAGTGTTTCATTGTCCTCCAGGAAACCCAGGGAGAGACACTAGAAGTCCTGTCCACAAGTCCCCTTTAATGTATCTCGAATTCAGTTCCCAGCCTAGCAGGTGCTTTACATCATGAGGAGGCTGTCTTCCACCATTTTGGGATTTCATTATGGAACATACAGTGTGAGCAGCAGTAAGGTCTGATGGGGTGAGGATACAATCTGGTGAAGAGTGGACAGGGTCCTGCAACTTCACCTGAAAAAAATAAAATAAATATAGTGACACAGAAACTACTTCCAACACCATCCTCACATTAAGTTAATTGTACAGGCAGTCTGCAGCATGACCCGATGTTCAGGTGGCAGTATTCCATCATACAAGAAAGAGTTGGAGTGCAAACTGGGGCCATCCTGGCAAACTCAAGATTTGAGGGTTTTTATACCCAGAGCCAATGTGAGTGGAATGATTAATGCTAGGTGGGATGCGACCTCCACACTTGACTCTTCTTTTCCTGAATTCCATGTGCCTTGTCAACCTAGGGTTTTCTGGGTCTGGCTCAACCATTTCCATATTAAACTTTTCCCAGTTCATGGAGAATGACCCTCATGGGAATCCAGTGCCTGAGTGTTTCCTTCTAAACACTGTTATGTTTTTATGACTGGGCAGCTTGGACGGATTTAAAACTGCATATTTCAGTTACAGAGACCAAGGAAACTCAGCAACTCACAAGACTCTCTTCCAATCCTCTTGGGACCAGATTTCAGCACACACCCTCTTTCTGGAATGGAGTCAGAAGAGCAGTTTCCAGTGACCACGTCACAGTCTCAAAACACCTCCTACTCCAGAGGGACCCCACCATGGAAATGACCCAAAGGGGCCCTAAAGTCCAGACATTTAGAGTCCCATGGTATGTTATACCAGACTTCCTTTTTCTCAATACCAAGCCAGCTCTACTTGTACTATTTTCCTCTGCTTAGGCAGGCTGACATCCCTGACAGCCCAGCACATGACCCATCCTTGCAAATGCAAATTCGCTAGTCTTAGGGCATGAGGCCTTAACTTTGAGCTCTGGCTAGCATCACAATGAATGCCACAGTTGCCTAGCGACAAGTCTCTGCATCTTGGTGGAGAAAGAGACCTGAGTGTAGTTGCATAGGCTGTGGAATCTCGACTGTTTTCTTTGTGGGATCCTCAAGAGAGTCCCATGATCCTAGGAGAGGGTGGATGTGAACCAGCCTGAAGAAACGTCAAGCAGAGCTTCAGGAATAAACCATAAAATCCATAAGGATCTAAAAGGATTTGCAGAATACTTCAGACATGCCTAGACGTTGTAGGAATGAGTCTTTTGAAACATACCCCACTGTGATTTCTAGGTACAGGATGCCTGTGTTCCCTGTGGTTGCACTTTTCAGGGTGGGGTTTCCTGCAGACCCACTCAACCTCAGAATCAACCATGCTATGTGTTTATGTGGTAGTGTTTAGAGTGTTGGATGTTTGCTGGTATGTGTGGCCTTGTGTGTTAGTGTGTGTGTGTCTGTGTGTGTGTCTCCGTAAGTATAGTTTTCTTAAAGGAATGTGGCTAACACACTGCAATACTTTTTTTAAATCTCCCACCCTTTCTGTGGCCAGTGGGTGTAAATCTGCTTGGGCTGTGGGTCTCCATTTCATTATGTTTCTGGGGAATATGAATCCGCTGTGAATTGGGAGTCTGGCTGAGACACGCCAGAGTTCAAATCACCTCCTCCTGCAAAAAAAAAAAAAAAAAATGCCACTCTTCCAGGAAAAAGAGGAGTGCAACACACCCCAAAACAAACTTCTCTCTGTGTTTCATTGTCTTGCAGCCAACCCAGGGAGAGACAGTAGCTCTCCTGTCTGAAGCGCCCCTTAAATTTACCTCAAGTTTGGTTCCAAGCCAAGGAGATGTTTTGCATCATCATGGGCACTCCTCCATTTTCTTGTGATTTCTTTCTAAAACAGAGATTGTGAGCAGAAGTAAGGTCAGTTAGGACTGAAGATACCATCTGTTGAGGGGTAATTAGAGTCCCAAATCTTATCTTGCAGAAAAGGTTAAGACAGATGACACAGAAGGTGCTTCCATATGCACATCCCATTCCCTTAATTGCACAAGCAGTTCACATATATGGCCTGGTGTTCATGTGAGTGTTCTACAACTTGCGGGGAAAATTTGGAGTGAAAATTGAGGTCATTCTAACAAATTTGATTTGAGAGATTTCATACCATGAGAAAAATGAGAGAGAGATGTGTTGATGCTGGGTGGATTGTGACTTTTACACTTGCATCTTCTTTTCCTGACTACCGTATTCCTCGTTGGCCTAGGGTTTCCTGGATCTGGCTCACCTCTTCCATGCTAAGCAATTCACAGTTCAAGGATGACGACTTTCATGAAAATCCATTGCATGATTGTTTACTTCTTAAAACTGTCAAGTTTTAATTAATGGTCAGCTGTGATAATTTTAAAAGTGTAAATTCCCATTACAGCCACCAGTAAAGAAACTCTTGTGCTCCCACTTCTATCAGAGGGCTGCATGATTTCTGTTGGATGAGAAGGAGGCAGCAGTGTCTGGCTTTTCCCTGGTAATTTAGGCTCTGTTTCATTTCATCTGCACGTCCTTTCTCATTGTGTAGGGGGACTTTCACTGGGCTCTTGCTGGATGGCACTGCATCTCACCACAGATCTTTGGCTGCCAGGAATTTCAGGGAGCAATTTGGACTTTAGTTAGGGTGTCTGCACTCCAGGATTTTGTTCATGGTCTTGTTGTGGGGGCTGAAGTTGTTTGCACTTTGTAGGAATCTTTTGAATCTTCTGACAGGAATCATTAAACATTGCTTGAACTCAAACAAAAGGCAGCTTGTTCTCTCAGGCAAACCTTGATTTTTCTTTGCTTTCCTTGGGAATCCACAGTGCCTTTCAAGAAAACTACTTTTTAGGCTTGCCATCACCAAGACATCCCTTAAGATACTATCTCAACCTCATCTGCTCATGTGAGGGGCCAGTCTGAGGTGAAAGAACTCTTCTCCCCTTGGACTTGCCTTTGTCAAGGTTTCTCCCTTTCCCAGAGAACCCCTGCAAGGCCCAGGGTGAAGGGAGGCACTGAGGTAAAGAGCACGGCCATATTTTGCTGACAGCCTCCTCTGGGTTCTCAGGTATGATTTTATCACACAAAGAACCCTCAGCAATACACCAGGCCAAATTCCAATCCCCATGGGATGGGATTCTTGTGCACATCCTCTTTCAGAAAGAGAGTGAGAAAAGCAGTATCCAGCAATCAACTCAGTCTTGAAATGCATCAAGACTTGAAATGCATCAAGTGGAATGGCCACAGAAACTGCCCAAACGGATCCTGAGGTCGAGACTTTTAGGGTCCTGCAGTGGCTTCTCACAGGCAGCATTTTCTCTTATACCAGGCCAGCTCTGTCTAATATTTTCCTCTGCTTAGACAGGCTGAAGGCTCTGACAGCAGGGCACTGCCACATGCACATGTGCTTGTTTCAGGGCACCAGCCCTGATTATAAGCTCTAGCTAACATCACAATTAATGTCACCATTGCCTGTTGACAACTCCCTGAAGCTTGGCATGGAAGGAGGCCTCTATGGAGATACTTCAGCTGTGGACTCTCATCGGTCTTCTCTGTGGGATCCATGGAAGAGTCCCATGATCCTAGGAGAGGGCAGACATGAGCCAGCCTGAAGAAATGTCAAATAGTACCCCAGGAGTAAGCCATGAAGTCCTTAAGTTTACAAAATGATCTGTAAGATATCTGAGACCTGCCTAGACATTGTAGAGGTGAGTCTTTTTGAAACTTACCCCACTGTGATTTCTAGGTGCAACCTGCCTGTGTTATCCCAAATTGCTCTCTCCCAGGTCCCCACCTTAGAGGTTCCTGCAGAACCTCTAAGCCTCAAAACCTGCCTAGCTGCGTGTTTCTGTAGGAATATTGCAAGTCTTGGATATCTGTGTGTAGTTCTGACTTTGTTTCTTTGTGTGTTTGTGTGTGTGTGTGCATGCATGTGTGCCTGTGAGAAGAGTCTGCTTAAAGAATGTGACTAATACACTGCAGCACTTTTTTTTTTTTTTTAAATCTCCTAACCTTTAGGTGGCCTGCCTATGTGGCTCTTCTTGGGCTTTGGTGTTTCCTGTTCTTTAATTTTTCTATAGATCATGAATCAGCAGTTAATTTAGACACTGGTTGTGACTGGCCTGGGTCCACATCACCTCCTGGGAAAAAAAAAAAAAAAAAAACTCTTCTAGAAAGAAAAGGATCACACTACATCAAAAACCAACATCTCCCAATATTTCATTGTTCTTCGGCCAGCCCAGGAAGAAACAATAGCAGTCCTGTCCACAGGGTCTTTTGAATTTACTTCGAATTTGGTTTCTAGCAGAGCAGGTACATCACATCATCAGGGGGCACTTTTTCATCATCTTAAGATTTAATTTGGGGACACAGACTGTGATCAGAATAAGGTCAGATGGTTGAGGACACAATCTTTTGAGGGGTGGATGGTGTCCTGAAATTTCACCTGCAAAGATCTGAAGACAGATTACACAGAAGTTGCTTCCAGCTGCATCTCTGCATTTCCTCAATTTCACAATAAATCCACACTATGACCCATTGTTCAGTTGGGAGTACTCCAGTGTGCAGGTAACGTCTGAAGTGCAAACTAGAATCATCCTGGCAAACTCCCAATTTGAGGGCTTTCATACCCAGAACCAAATGGGAGCGAGATTGATAGATGAATTATGGGATATGGCCTCAACACTTGCCTCTATTTTTCCCCTCTTCCATGTTTCTCATTGGCCTAGGGTTTCCTGGTTGTGACTGAGTGTCTTCCACACTAAAAGTTTCCAGGTTCACTGAGGACAACCCTCAAAGTAGTCCATTGCATGACTGTTTTCTTCTAAACACTGTCAAGTTTTAATGACTGGGCAGCTATGCTACTTTTAAAAACATAAATTCCAGTTACAGCAACCAAAAAGAAAACTCTTGTTCTCCAGCTTTTATCAGAGTAGTTCATGATTCCTGTAGGAAGAGAAGCAGGCAGCCATGTCTGGTTTTTGCCTGGTAATCTAGCCTCTGATTCATTGCATCTGCATGTTCTTTCTCATTGTGTAGATGTCTTTCACTGGGCTGTTGCTGTATGGGGCTACCTCTCTCCACAGATCTATTGGCTGCCAAGGATTTTATGGAGCAAAAGGGACTTTGGGTAGGCTGGCCATCTTCAGTTTGTAGTTTGTGGTCTCACTGTGGGGATTCAGTTTGTTTGCACTTTGCAGGATGCTTTTGGGTCCTCTGACAGGAATCAATGAGCATTGCTTGGACTCCAGTACATGGCAGCTCATTCTCTCAGGTGAGTCTTGATTTTCTTTGATTTCCTGATTGTGAGCTCTGGCTGGCATCACAATGAATGTCACCATTGCCTAGTGACAAGTCCCTGCAGCTTGGCAGAGAAGGAGTCCTCAGTGGAAGTACATCGGCTATAGACTCAGCTTTCTTCTCTGTGGGATCTAAGGGATAGTCCCATTTTCCTAGATGAGAGTAGAAGTGACCCACCATGAAGAAACATCAATCAAATCCCCAGGAACAAACTGTGAAAGCCCTAAGGATCCAAAAGAATCTGCAGAATACTACAGACCTGCCAGATGTTGTATGGGTGAGTCTTTCCGCAAGTTATCCCACTATGATTTCTAGGAACAACCATAATGTGTTCCCTAGCGTTGCTCTCTCCCAGATGGGGCTTCCTGCAGAACGACGCAGCCTCAGAAGCTACCAGGCTTTGTGTTTCTGTGGGAGCGTTGCAATTGTTGAATATCTGCATATGTGTGTGGATTTGTGTGTTTGTTTGTGTGTATTTTGTTGTGTGTCTGTGTGTGTGTGCCTGTAAGTGGATGCTGCATAAAGAAATTTGGCTAACACACTGCAGAGCTTTTTATTTTGTAGTGACTTAACCTTTGGTTGGCCTGTCTGTGTGGCTCAGCTTGGGTTGTGAGGCTCCCTGTTCTTTGCTTTTTGTGGATTATGAATCTGCAATCAATAGTTAGGCTGTTTTTTACCAGCTGGGGTCCCAATTAGCTCTCCTTGAAAAAAAAAAGACAGTCTTCTAGGATGAAGAGGAGAACAATATACCTAAGAACAGACATCTCCTGGTGTGTTATTGTAATGCAGACAACCCAGAGACGGACACTAGTAGTCCTGTCCACATAGCCTCTTGAATTTACCTCAAATTCAGTTCTCAGCTGAGCAGGTGCTTCATGGCCTGAGGGTGCTCCTCCACCATCTTTGGATTGAATTGTCTGACAGACAGTGGGAGCAGAATTAAGGTCAGATAGGGTTGAGGATACAATCTGGTGAGGGGTGGATAGGGTCCTGTACCTTCTCCAGCAAAAAAGGTGAAGACAGATAACACGGAACATGCTTCAAACTGTATGCCTACATTCCCTTTTTTTTTTCTTTTTCTCTCTCACTGCTTTATTTTTCTCCATATTAAAACATATGATATACAGTCATGTGTCACTTACAGATGGAGATACTTTCTGAGAAATGCATCATTAGCTGATTTCATCCCTGTGCAGACATTATAGAGTTCATGTACTCAAACCTAGATTGTCTAGCCTACTTTCTCTTAAGTGAACAGCTCCTCATAGATGGTTTCTGGAAAGATAAATCCTTTGGAGAAGAAAAAGAGTGCTAAAAATGCCTGAAGGCAATGAATCACATACTGTGCTGTTAAAAGCTTTATATACGTGATTCATTCTACAAATATTTTTTAAGAATTTACTATGTGCTAGGCAGTATTCCAGACACTGAAAATAAAGTATGATGATTCAAACAGAAAATATCCGTGCCTTCATGAAGTTAGGTTCTTGTTAGTGAGGACCCACAACAAAGAAAATAAGTAAAACAAATTACAGTCATGTGCTACACAGCAATGTTATAGTCAATGATGGACCACATATAGGACAATGGTGCCTACATTCCCTTAATTGCACAAGCAGCCCACCCCATGCCTTGGTGTTCAGGTGGGAGTAGTGCAAAGTGCAGGGACCATTTGTAGTGCAAACTGTGGCCAATCTGGCACACTCACTGTTTGAGGGCTTTAATACCCGAAGCCAAATGGATGGATGCTGGGTGAGATGTGGCCTCTACACTTGCCTCTTCTTTTTGTCACTTTCATGTTTGTCATCGGCGTAGGACTTCCTGCATCTGGCTCAACCTCTTCCACACTAAACATTTCCCAGTTCATGCAAAAAGACTGTCATGAAAATGCATTGCTTGTGTGTTTCCTTCTCAACTTTGTCACGTTTTAAGGATTGAGCTTCTGTGATACTTTTAAACAGCCAGCAACAGAGAAACTCTTGTTCTCCCATGTCTATCAGATGCCTGCATGACTCCTGTACAAAGAGAAACAGGCAGATGTGTCTGGGGTTTACCTGTTAATCTAGACTCTGTTTCCTTTCATCTGCACATCTTTTTCTCTGTGGAGAGGGACATTCATTGGGCTGTTTCTGGATAGGACTGCCTCTTGCCACAGATTTTTCTCCTGCTACCAATTTCAGGGAGCAAAATGGACTTGGCTAGGCTGGCTGTGCTCCAAGTGGTGGGCCATTTTCTCATTATAGAGGTTGAGATTGTTTGCACTTTGCAGGAGGCTTTTGGGTCCTCTGATAGGAATCTTTGAATATTTCTTGGACTCCAGGGCAAGTCAGCCTATTCTATCAGGTGAGGCTTGATTTTTCTTTGTTTTCATGCTGGGTCCACATTGCCCCTCAACAGCAAAACTGGACATTTTCAGGTTTGGAATTGCCACAGATGGTCTCTGGGAAAACTTCTCACATAATCTGAACCTGTGAGACAGTTCAACTTGTGAGAACACTGCCCCAAGTTGGATTTGCCTTTGTTGTGGTTCCTGCCTTTCCCAGAGAGCCCTTGTGAGACCCAGGGTGAACAGAGGCAGTATAGTCAAGGGCCCGACCATCTTTCACTTATGCCCACCTCTGGGGTCTCAGGTATGATTCCATCACAAAAACCCCTCAACAATCCAACAAACTGTATTCCAATCCAAATGGGACCCAATTCTTGCACACAGCCTCTTTTGGGAATGGAGTCAGAAGAGCAGTTTTCAGCGACCACCTCACAGTCTCAAAACGCCTCCTCCTCCAGTGTCACCCAAAGATAATGATATCCTGAAGGGGACCTAAGGTATAGAATTTTATGATCTCACAGTGGGTTACGGCAGGGAGCATTTTTTGCCACAACAGGTCTCCTCTGCCTGTACCGTTTTTTTTTGCTGCTTAGTCAGGCTGTCAGCACTGACAGTCTGGTGCCCGAGCAGGCCTCATGAACCCGCATGAATAAATCTCAGAGCACCGGGCCTGATTGTGAACACTGGCTAGCATCACAATGAATGTCACTGTTTCCCAGGGAGAATTCCCTGTGACTCAAGGAAGAGGCAAACCTCCATGGAGATTCATCGGTGGTAGACTCTTGCCTGCCTTATCTGTGAATCCATGGAATCGTTTCATCAACCTTGAAGATGGCAGTCACAAACCACTCTGAAGAGACTTCAAACATGGCCAAAATAAATCGCAAAATCGCTAAGGATTCAAAATCATCTGCAGGATTCCCTAGGCCTGCCTAGACATTGTAGGGGAGAGTGTCTCTGAAGTTTTCACCACTGTGATTTCGAGGTGTAGCCTACCTGTGTTCCCAGTGTTGGCTCTCTCACAAGTGGTGCTTTCTGCAGAACCACAGAACTGCAGGAGATGCCAAGCTGTGTGTTTCCTGAGGAGTGTTGAGAGACTTGGATGTCTGCATGTGTATTTGGCATTTTGTGTTTGTGCGTGTGTTTTTTAGTCTGTGTATACGTGCCTGTAAGTGGAGTTGGCTTAAAGGAATGTGGCTAATGCCCTCAGTGCTTCTGTTTTTGAATCTCCCAATCTTTTGGTGCCTTTTCTGTGTGGCTGTGCTTGGGCTGTGGTGCTCCATGTTTTTTTTTAATTTTTTGTGGATGATGAATCCACTGTGAATTGGGAGGCAGGCTGAGACTCACCAGCATCAAAATTACCTCTTCCTGCAAAAATAGCCACTCTTCTGGAAAGAAGAGGAGAACACCACACCAAAAAGCAGACATCTACCAGTGTTACATTGTCCTGAGGCCAACACAAGCAGAGACTGAAGACTTTCTGTCCACTGGACCCCTTGTATTTACCTCAATTCATTTCCCAGCCAAGCAGGTGCTTCACGTAATGTGGGGGTACTTCTTCATCATCTTGGGAATTCATCCTGAAACATAAAGTCTGAGCATCAGTAAGGTCAGATATGGGTGAGGATAGAATCTGGTGTGTGGGGAGGGGGGGTGCGGGTGGATGGAGTCCCACAACTTCCCCTGCAATAAAAATAAAGACAGGCCGGGCACGATAGCCCACGCTTGTAATCCCAGCACTTTGGGAGGCCAAGATGGGTGGATCACTAAGTCAGGAGATTGATACCATCCTGGCTAACACAGTGAAACCAAGTCTCTTCTAAAAATACAAAAAAAAAAAAAAAAAAAAAAAAATCAGCCGGGCATGGTGGCAGGCACCTGTAGTCCCAGCTACTCAGGAGGCTGAGGCAGGAGAATGGCATGAACCCCGGAGGCAGAGCTTGCAGTGAGCCAATATCGCACCACTGAACTCCAGCCTGGGCAACAGAGCAAGACTTTGACCCAAAAATAAAAATAAAAATAAAAAATAAAGACAGATGACAAAGAAGTTACTTCCAACTGCATCCCCTCATTCCCTTAAATGCATGAGCAGTCCACAACAGGGCCAGTGATCATGTCAGAGTACTCCAACGTGCAAGAGACATTTGGGTTGAAATTGAACCCATCCCAGAAAACTCCCGATTTGAGGGCTTTCAGATTTGGAGCCAAACAGGAGTGGAATGGGTTGATGTTCATTGTGATTGTGGCCTCCACACTTGCCTCTTCTTTTTCTGACTTCCTTGTTCCTTGTCACCCTAGGGTTTCCTGGGTCTAGATGAACCACTGGGGTGTCAGGTACGATTCCATCACCCAAAGAACCCTCAGCAACACACCAGACTATATTCCAATCCCCATAGGACCCAATTCTTGCATGCATCCCCTTTCAAAAATGGAGTCAGGAGAGCACTTTCCAGAGATCCCGTCACAGTCTTAAATCGCCTCCTCCTCTAGCGTGACTAAACCACTGTTATGGTCTGAAGGAGCCCTGAGGTACAGACTTTTACAGTCCTGCAGAGGGTTTTCACATGCATCCTTTTTCCTGCTACCAGGCCAGCCCTTCATTTGCCATTTTCATCTATTTAGACATCCTGAAAGCTCTGACAGCCAGGCGCCCAGGCCTGCCTCCCAAACCAGCGAGTGCAAATCTGAGACCACCAGGCCTGATTGTGAGCTTTGGATAACTACACAATGAATGTCACTGTTGCCTAGGCACAAATCCTTGTGGCTTGCTGGAGAAGGAGACTTCATCAGAGATGCGTCAGTTGTGGAAGCTCACCTGTCTTCTCTGTGGGATCCACAGGATAGTCCCATGATCCAAGGAGAAGGCAGACATGAGCCAGCCTGAAGAAATTTCAAGCAGAGGCCCAGAAATAAACCACAAAATCCTTAATGATCCAAGATGATACACAACATTCTTCAGACCTGCCCAGACATTGTAGGGATGAGAATTTTTGAAACACGCCCCACTGTGATTTTTAGACACAGCAGGTCTGTATTTTCTGGGCTTGTTCTCTCCCAGGTTGGGCTTTGTACTGAACCAGAGAGCCTCAGAAGCTGCCAGGATGTGTGTTTCTGGAGAAGTGTTGCAAATATTGGATGACTGCGTGTGTGTGTGGCATTGTGTGTTTGTGTGTCTGTGTGTCTCTATGTGTATGTGTGCGTTTAAGTGGAGTCTGCTTAGAGGAAAGTAGCTAATGCACTTCAGTGCTTCTTTTTGTTCAGTCTCTCAATCTTTTGGTGGCCAGACTGTGTGGCTCTGCTTGGGGTGCAGGGCTCTGTATTCTTTATTTTCCTGTGGATCATGAATCTGCAGTGAATTGTAAGGTGAATAGAGATTTGCCAGTGTCCAAATCTCTACTCCTGAAAAAAAAAAAAAAACACTCTTCTAGAATGAAGAGGAGTACACCATACAAAGAACAAAGATCTCTCAGTTTTTTATTGTCCTGAGGCCAACCCAGGGAAAGTCATTAGCAGTTCTGCCCGCATGGACCCAAGAATTTACCTCAAATTTGGTTCCCAGCAGAGCAGGTACTTCATGTCATTATGGGAAACTCTTCCCTCTTCTTGGGATTTCATCCTGGGACATGGAGTGTTAGCAACAATAAAGTTAGATAGGTGTGAGAATACAATCTGATAATGGGTGGATGGGGTCCCACACATTCACCTACAAAATAAATAAAGACAGTTGACACAGGAAGTGCTTCCAACTCCATCGCTTCATTCCATTAATCCCACAAGCAGTCCACCCAATGGCCAGCTGTTCATGTGGGAGTAGTTTAAAGTAAAAAAATAAAAATAATAAAAATAAATAAATAAAAAAGCACATTTGGAGTGCAAATTGGGACATCTCAGCAAACTTCTGATTTGAGGGTTTTCATATCTGGTGCAAAATAGGAGTGCAATGTATTGATGCTGGGTGGGACATGGACTCCACACTTGCTTCTTCTTTTACTGACTTCCATGTTGCTTATTGGTATATGGTTTCCTGGGTCTGGCCCAAGGACTTCCATATTAAATGTTTCCCAGTTCACAAATAACAACCCTCATGAGAATCAACAGAGTAAGGGTTTCTTTATAAACACTGCCATGTTTTAATGACTGGGCAGCTTTGATACTTTTAAACCATAAATTCTCATCACAGCTGCCAACAGAAAAACTCTTGTTCTCCCACTTCTATCAGAGGGCTGCATTATTCCTGTAGGATGAGAAACAGAGAGCAGTGTCTGGTTTTTGCATGGCAATCAACCTCTGTTTCATTTCATCTGCACAGTCTTCACATTGTGGAGGGACTCTTTCACTGGGATATTGCTGGATGGGATGTCCTCTTGCCACAGATTATTTAGCTCCCAGAGATCCCAGACAGCCAAAGGAACTTCAGGTAGGCTGGCTGCCCTCGAGGTTAGGAGTCATTTTCTTGTTGTGTGGTCTGTTTTTTGCACTTTGCAGGGAGCTTTTCAGTTTTCTGATAGGAATCATTGAACACTGCTTGGACTCCAGCACGAGTCACCTCATTCTCTCAGGTGAGCCTTGATTTTTCTTTGCTTTCAAGTTGAATTCACAGTGCTCTTCAACAGCACTACTTGACACTGTTTTCAGGGATGCCATCACCACCCACAGCCTCTGAGACACTGTCTCAACAACAACTGCACCACTGAAAGGGGAATCTGAAGTACTGCTCCATATTGGACTTGCATTTGTCATCATGCCTGCCTTTCCCAGAGAGCTGCTGTGAGGCCCTGTATGAAGGGAAGCAGTGAGGTCAAGAGCCCAACCATCTGTTGTGACACTCACCTCTGTGGTCTCAGGTATGATCCTATCATCCAAATAACTCTCAACAACACATGAGACTATATTCCAATCTCCATGACATTTGATTCTGACACAGAGCCTCCTTCAGGAATGGAGTCAGAAGAGCAGTTCCCAGTGACCACCTTACACTCTCAAAATGCCTCCTCCTCCGGGGGGACCAGACCATAGAGGTGGCAAGAAAGGGCCCTGAGTTTGAGACATTTTGGATCCCACAGTGGGTTTTCACAGGCAGCTTTTTTCTGATAGCAGGCAAGCTCTGTCTGTAACAGTTTCCTTTGCTTAAGCAGGCTGACATCTGCCTCTGACAGCCAGATGCCTGAACCTGCCTTATGAACACACACAGGCTAGTCTTAGGACACCAAACCTGATTGTGAGCTCTGGTGGGTGTCACAATGAATGTCACATTAACCTAGTGACAAGTCCCTGAGGCTTGGCAAAGAAGACCTCCATAGAAATGTGTCAGTGGTGGAATCACGCCTGTTTTCTCAGTGGAATCCATATTCCCATAATCCTAGGAAAAGGCAGACATTAGGCAGCCTGAAGAAACATCAAGCACAGAACCAGGAATAAACCACAAAATTCCTAGTAATTCAAAAAGATCTGCAAAATTTCTCAGGCCTGCCTAGATGTTGTAGAGGTGAGTCTTTTTGAAACTTTCCCTACTATGATTCCTAGGTACAGCCTGCCTGTGTTCCCCAGGGTTGCTCTATCCCAGGTGGGGCTTCCTGCAGAACCATGCAGCCTCAGGAGCTTCAGGCCTGTGTGTTTCTGTGGGAGTGTTGCAAGTGTTAGAAGTCTGCATGTGTGTGCATCTTTTTGTGTTTGTGTGTGTGCATGCATGCCTGTAAGTGGAGTCTGCTTAAGGAAATGTGGCTACTGCACTTCAGGATTTTTTTTTTGAGTCTCTCAATCTTTTGGTGGCCTGTCTGTGTGGCTTTGCTTGGGCTCTGGGGCATGGTGTTCTTTATTTTCCTGTGGATTATGAATCCACAGTGAATTGGGAGATGGCCCCAGAGTTTACTGGCATCCAAATCACCCCACCCTGAAGAAAAAAAAACAAAAGAAAAGAAAGGCCATTCTTCTAGAATAAGAGGAGCACACCACACCAAAAAATGGACATCTCCCACTGTTCCATGGTCCTGCAGCCAACCAAGGGAAAGACACTGGCATTCCTGTCTGCAAGGCAATGGAATTTACCATGGATTCACTTCCCAGCTGTGCAGTTGCTTCACGTCATGAAGGAGCCCTTCTTCATTGTCTTGGGTTTTCATCCTGGGAGATAGAGAGTGAGCAGAAATAAGGTCACATAGGGGTAAGGTTGCAATGTGATGAGGGCTGGAAGTATTCATGAAACTTCAGCAGCAAAAGAATGAAGACAGACACAGAAGGTGTTTCCAACTGCATCCCCACATTCTCTTAATTGCACAAGCAGTCCACACCATGGCCCAGTGTTCAGGTGGGAGTTCTTCAATGTGCAAGGAATGTTTGGAGTGTGAATTGGGGCCATCCTGGGAAATTCCTAATTTGAGGGCTTTCATACCTGTAGCCAAATGGGAGTAAAATGGATTGATCCTGGGTGGGATGTGAACTCCACACATGACTCTTTTTTCCTGACTTCTGTTTTCCTCATTGGCCTAGGGTTTCCTGGGTATGGCTTAACGAATTCCGCATTAAACATTTCCCAGTTCATGAAGAAAGACACTCATTGGAACCCATTCCATGAGTGTTTCTTTCTAAATATTCTCACATTTTAAGGCTGAGCAGTTTTGATATTTTTAAAACTGTAAATTTTCGTTACAGCTTCCAACAAGGAAACTGTTGTTTGCCCACTTCTATCAGAGGTCTGCATGATTCCTGAAGGATGAGAGGCAGATAGCCATGTCTGTGGTTTAAAGCCTGGTAATCTAGACTGTCTCATTTTATCTTCATGGCTTTCTCATTTTGGAGGGGCCCTTTCATTGGCCTGTTGCTGGATGGGACTGCCTTTTGCAACAGTTTATTTAGCTGTTAGGGATATCAGAGAGAAGAAGGGACTTTGGGTAGGCTGGATGAAGTCCAGGTTGGGGTCGTTGTCTGGTTGTGGGGGCTGAGGTTGTTTATAGTTTGCAGGTGGCTTTTGTGTCGCTAGACAGGAATCATTGAACATTCATTCATTCCAGCACAAGGAAGCTTATTCTCTCATGCAAGCCTTAATTTTTCTTTGTTCTCATGGGGAATCAACAGTGTAACTCAACGGCACTACTGCACATGCTCTTCAGTCTTGCCATCACCACAGATGACATCTGAGACATAGTTTTAACCTCATCTGCATCCATAAAAGGCCAGTCTGAGGTGTGAGAACACTGCTCTACCTCAGACTTGTTTTGTCATGGTTCCTGCCTTTCCCAGAGAGCCCCTGTGAGGACCATGATGAACGAGGTGGTGAGATCAAGAGCCCAGTCATCTTTCACTGACACCAGTCTCTGGAGTCTCAAGTATGATTCTATCACCCAAGGAACCCTCAAGGACACACAAGACTACATTCCAAATTTCATGGGACCCTATTCTGGCACACAGCCTCTTTCGGGAATGCAGTCAGAAAAGCAGTTTCCAGTGACTACCTCACAGTCTCAAAATGCCACCTCCTCCAGGGAAACACAATCACAGAGACAGCAAGAAAACACCCTGAGTTGGAGACTTCTTGCATCCTACAGTTGGTTTCCACAGGCAACGTTTTCCCTACAGCTGGGCGTTTCTGACTGCACTGTTTCCTTTGCTTAAGCAGGGTGACAGCTGTGACAGACAGGCAACTGAGTCTGCCTCATGAATGTGCACATGCTAGTCTCAAGGCAGCAGGCCTGATTATGAGCTCTGGAGAGCATCTCAATGAATGTCACTGTTGCCTAATGATAAGACCCGATGGCTTGGAGGACAAGGAGACCTTCGTGGAAGTGTGTTGGCCATGGACTCCCGCCTTTTTTCTCTATAGGATCCATGGGTTAGTTTCACGATCCTAGGAGAGGGTAGACTGGAGCCAGCCTGAAGAAATATCAAGCACAGTTCCAGGTAAAAACTGCAAAATCAGTAAAGATCAAGAAGGATTTTCACTATTGTCAGGCCTGCTTAGACAGGGTGTGTCTTTTTGAAACTTACCCCACTGTGATTTCTAGGTACAGCCTGCCTGTGTTTTCCCGGGTTGCTCTATTTCAAGTGGGGCTTCCTGCAGAAGCATGCAGCCTCAGGAGCTGCTGAGCTGTGTGTTTCTGTGGGAGTGTTATGAGTGTTGGAAGTCTGTGTGTATGTGTCATTGTGTTTGTATGTGTGTGTGTGCCTGTAAGTGGAGTCTGCTTAAAGAAATGTGGCTAATGCACTGCATCTCTCTTTTTTTCTTTTTTCTTTTTCTTTTCTTTTCTTTCTTTCTTTCTGTTTTTTTTTTTTTTTTTTTTTTTTTTTTTTTGAGTCTTAGAAACCTTTTGATGGCCTGTCTCTGCTGCTTTGCTTGGGATGCATGTTCTTCATTTTTCTCTGGATCGTGAATATGCAGTAATTTGGGAGGGTGGCTGTTACCCACCATGGTCCAAGTCATCTCCCCCTCCAAAAAAAAAAAAAAAAAAACTCTTCAAAAAAGAAGAGTAGCACACCACATCCAAGAACTGTCATCATTCAGTTATTCATTATCCTGCAGCCAACCTAGAGAGGGACACTGGCAGTCCTATCCACAGAGCCACTTTGTTTTACCTCAAATTCGGTTCCCAGCAGAGCAGGTTCTACATGTCTTGAGGGTCCTCTCCTCAATCATTTTGCGATTTTCTTCTGGAAAACAGTGTGAGCAGCAATAAGGTTTGATAGGGGTGAGGATAAAATCTGGTGAGGGGTGGATGTGGTTTTGCACCTTAGCCTGCAAAAATTTTAAGACAGATAACTCAGAAGTGTTTCCAGTTGCATCCACACATTCCCTTAATTGCACAAGCAGTCCATACCATTGTCTGGCATTCAGTTGGTATTACTCCGACGTGCAGGGAACATTTGGAGTGCAAACTGGGACCATCCTGGTCAATTCCCGATTTGAGGGATTCTATATCCGGAATCAAATCGGAGTGAAGGCGATTGACACTGGGTGGGATGTTTCCTCGACACGTGCCTCTTCTTTACCTGACTTCCATGTCCCTCATTAGCCTAGGGATTTCTGGGTCTGGCTCAAAGTCTTTCACACTAAAATTTCCTAGTTCACGGAGGAAGACTGTCATGGAATCCATTGCGTTAATGTTTCCTTCTAAAAACTATCACGTTTTAATGACTGGACAAGTGTGATACTTTTAAAACTGTCAATTCCCATTGCAGCTGCTAACAAGGAAACTCTTGTTCTTCCAATTCTGTTGGAGAGCTGCTTGATTTCTCTAGTATAAGAGGCAGGCAGCCATTTTGGTCTTTTGCCTGGTAATCTTGCCTCTGTTTCTTTTCATCTGCACGTCCTTTCTCATTGTGGATTCAGTCCTTTACTGGGCTGTTGATGGATGGGAGTGCCTAACGCCACTAATCTTTTGGTGTCCAGGAATTTCAGGGAGCAAAAGGGACTTCGGGTAGTCTGGCTGTGCTCCAGCTTGTGGATCGTGGTCTTGTCATTGCAGCTGAGGGTCTTTGCAATATCAGGAAGCTTTAGGGTCATGTGGTAAGAATCTTTGAATGTTGCTTGGACTCCAGCACAATCCAGCTCCTTCTGTCAGGTATGCCTTGATTTTTCTTTGCTTTCATTGTGGGTCCAAAGTGCCCCTCAGCAGCACAACTGGAAAGATTTTTCAGGTTTGCGATCATCACAGATGGCCTCTGAAACACTGTCTCAACCTCATCTGAACCTGTTAGGGGTCAGTTCGAGGTCTGAGAACACTGCTCTACCTTGGACTTTATTCCTTGGTGATCCCTGCCTTTCCTAGAGAGCCCCTAAAAGTCCCAGGATGAAGAAAGACAGTGAGATCATGAGCCTGGCCATCATTTGCTGACACCAGCCTCTGGCATCCCAGATATAATTCCACCTCCCAAAACTTCTCAATAACCCACCAGATTATATTCCAATCCACATGGAACCTGACTCTTGCACACTGCCTCTTCAGGAATGGAGTGGGAGTAGCATTTTCCAGTGACCATCTCACAGTCTCAAAGTGCAAGAGGAAAGGATTGATTCTTGGTGGGATGTGGCCTCCACACTTCCGTCTTCTTATCCTGGCTTCAGTGTTCCTCATCAGCCTAGGGTTTCCTGGGTCCGGCTATACATCTTCCAAAATAAGCATTTCCACTTCACAAAATATGAACCTAATGAGAATCCATTGTGTGATTGTTTCCTTCTAAACTCACTCTCGGTTTAATGACTGGGCAGCTGTGATATGTTTAAAACAGTAAATTCCAGTTCCAGTGGCCAAACAAGGAAACTCTTGTTTTCCCATTTCTATCTGATGGCTGCATGATTTCTGAAGGGTGAGAAGCACTTAGCCATGTCTGGTTTTGCCTGGTAATCTAGACTCTGTTTCAATTCCTCTTCATGTCATTTCTCATTATGGAGGGGGCCTTTCGTTGAAATATTGCTGGATGGGACTGCCTGTCACCACAGATCTATTGGCTGCCAGGGATTTCAGGGAGAAAAAAAGATTTTGGACAGGCTGGCTGCACTCCAGGGTGTGGGTTGTTGTCTCATTGTGAGGGTTGAGGTTCTTTTCACTTTGTAGGAGGATCTGGGTTCTCTGTCAGGAATATTTGAACATTGTCTGGAATCTAGCACACGTCAGCTGATTCACTCAGGGGAGTCTTGATTTTTCTTTATTTTCATGGGGCGGGGGGAGTTGTCCACAGTGTCCCTAAACAGAACTAATGGACATTTTCTTCAGTCTTGCTATCGCTACAGACACCTCTGAAACACTGTCTCAATGTCATCTGCGCCCGTGAAAGGCCAGTTAGAGGTGTGAGAACAGCGCTCTACACCAGATTTGCCTTTGTCTTATTTCCTGCCTTTCCCAGAAAGCTCCTGCGTGGCCAAGGATGAAGGGAGGCAGTGAGGTCAAGGGTGCAACCATCTTTCACTGACACCTTTTTCTGGGGTCTCAGGTATGATTCCATCACCCAAAGACCCTTCAACAACTCACCATGCTGTATACCAATATCTATGAGACCCAATTCCTGCACACACCCTCTTTCTGGTTGGAGTCAGAAGTACGGTTTCCAGCGACAACTTCACAATCTAAAAACACCTGCTCCTCCAGAGGGACCCAACCCCAGATATGGCCTAAAGGTGTCCTAAGGTTGAGATTTTAGAGTCCTGCAGTGGGTTATCACAGGCAGCACATTTTTCCAATTCCAGGCCAGCTCTGTCTGTAACATTTTCTTCTATTTAGGCAGGCTGACATCTTCTAGAGCCAGGCATAAGCACTTGTCTCACGAATGAGCATATGCTAGTATCGGGACACAAGGCATGAGCTGTGAATTATGGCTAGCATCACAATCAATACCGCTGTTGCCGAGCAACAAGTTCCTGTATTTTGACGGAAAAGGAGACTTCTGTGGAGGTGCTTCAGCATTGGGTTCTTGCCTGTCTTTTCTGTGGAATCCACAGGATAATACTATGGACCTAGGATAGGGCAGATGTGAGACAGCTTGAGCAAACATCAAGCAGAGCCCCAGGAATAAGCCCTGAAATCTCTAAGGATACAAAATATCTCCCAGATGCCTTAGGCCTGACAAGACATTGTGGGGGTGAGTCTTTTTGAAACTTGACCCACTGTGATTCCTAGGTACACCTCCCCCCTTTTTTTTTTCCCATGGTTGCTCTCTCCCAGGTGGGGATTTCTGTGGAACCACAAATCTCAGAAGATGCCAGGCTGGGTGTTTCTGTGGAAATATTAGGAGTGCTGGATGTCTGTGGGTGTGTATTTGGCTTTGGGTGTGTGTGTGTGTGTGTGTGTGTGTGTGTGTGTGCCTGTAAGTGGAGTCTGCTTAAAGGAATGTGGATAATGCACTGCAGCTCTTCTTTTTTTTTTTTTTTTTTGAGTCTCCCAAAATTTTTGTGGCCTGTCTGTGTGGTTCTCCTTTGGCTGCAGAACTCCATGTTCTTTACTTTTCGGTGCATCATGAATCCGCACTGAATTGGGAGGATGGCAGAGAACTCCCAGAGTCCAAATCACGTCTCCCTGGAAAAAAAGCCACTTTTCTAGAAAGAAGAGGAGAACACCACACCCAAGAACAGACAGCTCCAAGTGTTTCTTTGTCCTGAGGCTGACCCAGAGATAGACACTAGCAGGTCTGTCTGCAGGTCCCTTGAATTTACTTGAATTCTGTTCCCAGCCTAGCTGATTCTTCACCTCCTGAGGAGAAACTAATCCAACTTCTTGGGGTTTCACTCTGGGTCAGAGTGTGAGCATCATTGGTGTCAGATAGGGGAGAGGATACAATTTGGTGAGGGGTGGATGGGGTCTCACACCTTCACCTGAAAAAAAGGTGAAGTAAAATGACACAGAAGGTACTTCCAGCAGCATCCTCATATTTCCTTAATATAACAAGCCATTTACACCATGACCCACTTTTCAGGTGAAAGTGCTCTCATGTGCAGGGAACATTGGGAAAGTAAAGTGGGGCCATCCTGGCGAACTCACAATTTGAGGGCTCTCATACCAGGAGCCACATGGGAGTGGTAGGGATTAATGCTGGGTGGGATGTATTCTCCACTCTTGTATCTTCTTTATCTGACTTCCATGTTCCTTGTCGCCCTAGGATTTTGTGTGTCTGGCTTAACATCTTCCAAACTAAATGTTTCCCAGTTCACAAAAAATGACCCTCATGGGATTCCATTACATGAGTGTTTCCTTCTAAACATTGTCACATTTTATTTCCTGGGCAGCTTTGATAATCTTAAAACTATAAATTGCTGTAACAGCCACCAACAAGGGAACTCTTGTTCTCCCACTTCTATCAGACAGCTGCATGATTCCCCGAGGATGAGTACAAGGCAGCCATTTCTGGTTTTTGCCTGATAATCTAGGCTCTGATTCATTTCTTTTGCATTACTTTTCTCATTTTGGATGGGATTTTTATTGGGCTGATGCTGGATAAAACTGCCTCTAGCTGCAGATATTTTGGCTGCCAGGGATTTCAGGGAGCAAAAGGGTCTTCTGGTAGATTAGATATGCACCAGGGTGTTGTTGTGGGTCCCGTCATGGAGGCTCAATTTGAATGCACTTTGCAGGAAGATTTTTGGTATTCTCACAGGAATCTTTACATGTCATTTAGACTCCAGCAAAAATCAGCTCATTCTCTCAGGTGAGCCTTGATTATTATTTGCTTTAATGTGGGGGCCACAGTGCCCTTCAATGGTACTACTGGACACCATTTTCAGGGTTCCTATTACCACAGACAGCCTCTGAGTCATTATCTCAACCTTATCTACACCTATGGGAAGCCAGTTCAATGTGTGAGAACTCTTCTCTTCCTTGGACTTGCCTTTGCCATGGAAACTTCAAGCAGTGTCCCAGAAATAAACTGATGAATCCCTAAGTATCCAAGAAATATTCAGGATACCTCAGGCTTGCCTAAGTGTTGTAGCAGTGAGTTCTTTACAAACTTGCTCCACTGTGATTTCTAATTACAGCATGCCTGTGTTCCCCAGAATTGTTCTCTCCCAGGTGGAGCTTTCTGTGGAAACATGCAGCCTCAGAAGCTGTTGGGCTGGATGTTTCTATGGGAGTGTTGTAAGTGTTGGATGTCTGCATGTGGGTGTGGCTTTGTAGCTTTGTGTGTTTTAGTGTATGTGTATGTGCACATGCCTGTAAGTGGAGTCTGCTAAAAGAAATGTGGCTAATGCTCTCTGCAGCGCTTCAATTTTTTTTTTTTTTTTTTTGAGTCTCTCAACCATTTGGTTGGCTGTCTGTGTGGCTGTTTGGGCTGTGGGGCTCCGTGTTCTTTATTTTTCTCTGGATATTTAATCCTTAATAAATTGAGAGGCCTGCTGTGGCTGACCGGGATTCACATCACCTCCCCTTTAAAAAATCCTGTCTTCTAGAAAGAAGAGGAGCATCCCCCACCCAATAACAGAAATCTCCCAGTGTTTCATTGTCCTACAGCTATCCCAGGGAGAAATACTTGCAGTCCTGTCTGCAGGACCCTTTGAGTTTACATCAAATTAGGTTCCTAGCTGAGCAGGTACTTCGTATCAGGAATGGGCACTCCACCTTCATCCTGGGATTTCATTATGAGACCGAGATTGTGAGCAGCAATAATGTCAGAGAGGGTCGAACATACAATCTAATGATGTGTATCCTGCACCTTCAAATGGAAAAAAGTGAAGACACATGACAAAGAAGGTGCTTCCAACTGCATCCTTGAATCATTCAATTGCACAAGAGATCCATATCATGGCCCAGTTTCCAGGTGGGAGTACTCTAACTTGTAAGGAACTTTTGTAGTGCAAATTGAGGCCATCCTGGCAAAGTCCCATTTTGAGGGTTTTCATACCCAGAGCCAAATGGAAATGGGATGGATTGATGCTGGGTGGGTTGTGGCCTCCACACTTGCCTCTTCTTTTACTGAATTCCATGCTTCTTGTTGGCCTAGGGTTTTCTGGGTCTGGCTTAACATCCTCCATGCTAAACGGTTCCAAGTTCATGAAGGATGACCCTCATGGGAATCCATTGTGTATTTTCTTCTAAACACTGTCACTGTTTAATGACTCGAAAACTGTGACATTTTTAAAACCATAAACTCCCATTTCATCAGCAACAAGGAAACTCTTATTCTCCCACTCCTTTCTGAGGGCTGCATGATTTTTACAGGATGAGAAGCAGGCAGCTGTGTCTAGCTTTTGTCTTGTAATCTAGGCTCTGTTTCAATTTATCCACAGATCCTTTGACATTGTTCAGGGGATAGTTCACTGGGCTGTTGCTGCATGGGATTGTGTCTTGCCACAGATCTTTTGGCTGTCAGGGATTTTAGGAGCAAAGGGGACTTTGGGTTGGATGGCTGCCCTCCAAGTTGTGGGTTGTGGGGTCTGAGGTGGTTTGCATTTTACAAAATGATTTTGGGTCTTCTGATACAAATCTTGGAATGCTGCTTTAATTCAAGCACATGTCTGCTCATTCTCTCAGGTGAACTTTGATTTTTCTTTGATTTTATGGCCTCCCACAGTCCCCCCAACTGCACTACTTGACTTTTCTGGCTTGCAGTTGCCACAGAGAGCCTCTGAGACATTGTCTCAACCTCATCTGCACCCATGAGAGGATATTTTGAGGTGTGAGAACACTGTTCCGACACAGAATTCTCTCTTGTGATTCCTGGATTTCTGATAAAGCCACTTCAAGTCCCAGGATGAAAGGAAGCAGTGATCTTAAGGGACCAGCCATCTTTTGTTGACATGCACCTCAGGGGTCTGAGGTATAATTCCATCACCCAAAGACTCCTCAACCTCTCACAAGACTATATTCCAATCCTCATGGTAACCAATTCTTACACACAGCCTCTTTTGGGAATGGAGTCAGAAGAGTAGTTTCCAGTGACCACCTCTCAGTCTCAAAACACTTTCTCCTCCAGTGGGACCTGATTAAGGAGAGGTCCCAAAGGGGTCCTTAGGTTGAGACTTCTAGGGTCCTGCAGTGGGTTACTGCAGGCAGCTTTTTTTTCCCAATACTATGACAGCTCTGCCTGTACTATTTTCCTCTGCTTAGGCAATCTGACAGCTCTGATAACCAGACATGGGAGGCTGCCTCACAGATGTATTTCGGCTAGTCTCACGGCTCCAGGCCTGACCTGTGAACTCCAGCTAGAGTCACAGTGAATGCCACCTCAGTGTAGCCACATGTTACTGTGCCTTGACAAAGAAGGAGGCCGCCGTGGAAGTGTGTCAGTGGTGGACTCTCACCTGTCTTCCCTGTGGCTCCAAGGGATAGTCCCATGACCATAGGAGAGGGTAGCCATGAGACAGTCTGATGAAGCCTCAAGTAGAATAGAGCCTCAGGAATAAATGGTAAAATTCCTAAAGATCCAAAAACATCTACCTGATGTTTCAGGCCTACCGAGACATTGTGTGGGTATTTTTGAAACTTGCTGTACTTTGATTTCTAGGCACAGCCTGCCTGTGTTCCCCGTGGTTGCTCTCTCCCAGGTGGGGTTTCCTGCAGAATCACACAGCTTCAGAAGCTGCCAGGCTGTGTGTTACTGTGACAATGTTGAGAGTGTTTTATGTCTGCATGTATTTGTAGCTTAGTGAGTGTGTGTGTTTGCGTGCCTGCAAGTAAAGACTGATTAAAGGAATGTGGCTAACATACTGTAGTGCTTCTTTCTTTTGACTCTCCAAACCTTTTTGTCACCTCTCTGTCTGGTTCTGCTTAGGCTGTGGGGCTCTGTGTTCTTTATTTTTCTGTGGATCATAAATCTGCCATGAATTGGGAGGCTGGCTGAGACACGATGGGTTCCAAACCACCTCCTTCTGCAAAAAAACAAACAAAACAAAACAAAACAAAAAAAACAAAAAAACAAAAAACAAAAAACAGTCTTCGAGAAAGAAGAAGAGAACACCACCCTTAAGAACAGACATCTACCAGTGTTTCATATTCCTGCAGCAAACCCACAAAGAGACAATAGCAGTCCTGTCTGCAGGGGCCCTTGAATTTACCTCAAATTCGGTTCCCTGCTAAGCAGGTGCTTCACGTCATGAGGGAGAACTCCTCAAACATCTTGAGACTTCATTCTGGGGCAGAGAGGGTGAGCAGCAATAAGGTCAGTTTGAGGTGAGGATACAATCTGCTGAGTGGGGGATGGGATCCTGCACCTTCACCTGCAAAAATGGTGAAGACAAATGACAGGGGAGGCACTTTCAACTGGATTTCTGCATTCCCCTAATTGCAAAAGAAGTCCACACTGTAGCCCAGTGTTCTGGTGTGAGTATCCCAAGGTGAAGGGAATATTGGTAGTGGAAACTGGGGCCATCCCGTCAAACTCCTGATTTGAAGGCTTTCATACCCGGAGCCAAAGGGGAGTGGCATGGACTGATGCTGGGCGGAATATAGTCTCTACACATGCCTCTTCTTTTCCTCACTTTCATTTTCCCTGTCAGCCTAGAATTTCCTTAGTCTGGCTCAATGTCTTCCACAATAAATGTTTCCCAGTTCACAGAGAACCACCCTCATGGGAATGCATTCAGTGCGTGTTTTCCTTCTAAACTCTGTCAAGTTTTAATGACTGAGCTACTGTGATAATTTTAAAACTGTAAATTCCCATTACAGCCACCAACAAGGAAACTCTTGATTTCCTACTTCTATTGGAGGGCTGTATTATTCCTGTAGGATGAGAAGCAGGCAGCCATGTCTGGCTTTTGCCTGATAATCTATGCTCTGTTTCATTTCATCTACATCTTCTTTCTTATTGTGGAGGGTGTATTTTATTGGGCTGTTGATGGTCAGGACTGCCTCAGATGCAGATCTTCTTGCTGCCACCTATTTCAGGGAGCAAAAAGGACTTCATGTAGACTGGCTGTGCTCCAGCTTGTGGGTTGTGGTCTCATTGTTGGGGCTGAGGTTGTTTGCCCAATAAAATACACCCTCCACAATGAGAAAGAATGTGTATATGAAATGAAATAGAGCATAGATTATCACACAGGAATCTTTGAAAGTTTATTGGACTCCAGGTCAAATCAGCTCATTCTGCAAGATGAGATTTGATTTTTTTCTTTGCTTTCCTTCTTGGTCCACATTGCCCCCTCAACAGCACTGCCTTACACCCTTTTCAGGCTTGCAATGGCCTCAGACGTCCTCTGTGATAATTTCTCAATAGCATCTGCAACCATGAGGAGCCAGTTTTATGTGTGAGAACACAGTTCTACCTTGGACCTGCCTTTGTCATGATTCTTGCCTTTCCCAGAGTGCCCCTGCCAGGCCCAGCATGATGGGAGGCAATAAGCACAAGGGCCTGGTCACCATTCACTGACAATGGTCTCTGGGGTGTCAGGTATGATTCCATCAAATAAAAACCCCCCAACATCTCACCAGACTATACTCTAATCTCCATGGGACACAATTCTTGCACACAACCTCTTTCAGGAATGGAGTGAAGAGCAGTTTTCAGCCACCACCTCACAGTTGGGAAATATGTCATACTCCAGCAGGTCCCCACAAGGGAGATGTCCCCAAGGGGCCCTATGGTTGAGAATTTTAGGGTCCTGAAGTGGGTTATCACAGGCAGCCTTTTTAATGATACCAGTCTGGCTCTGTCTGTAGCATTTTCCTCTGCTCAGGCATCCTGAAAACTGACAGCCAGGCACTCGAGTCTACCTTGGGAATGTGTATGTTCTAGTCTTAGGGCACAAGTCTTGATTGTGAGCTCTGGCTAATGCCACATTGAGTGTCACTATTGCCTAGCAAAAAGTCCGAGACCTCCATGGAGGTGTGTCAGTGGTTGAGTCTCGCCAGTCTTCCTTGTGGAATGTTCAGGACAGTCTCATGATCCTAAAAGAGGGCAGATGTGATCCAGCCTGAAGAACCATCAAGCACTCCTCCATCGTCTTGGAATTTCATTTTGGGACTTAGAGTGTGAGCAGCAAAGTCAGATAGGGGCAAAGACACAATATGGTGAAAGGCAGATGCCACCCTGCAACTTCACCTGGAAAAAATATAAACATTCTTCCAACACTCCATCCCCACATTCCCTTAATTGCACAAGCAGTCCACACTATGGCCTGCTGTTCATGTGAAAGTACTCCAACGTGCAAGGAACATCTGGAGTGCAAATTTAGGCCCTCCTGGCACACTCCCGATTAGAGGGTTTTCATGCCCAGAGCAAAATGAGAGTGGAATGGATTGATTCTGGGTGGGATGTGACCTCCACAATTGCCTCTTCTTTTTCTGACCTCCATGTCCCTTGTCAAATTAGGGTATCCTGGGTTGGGCTCAACAACTTCCACACTAAACGTTTCCCAGTTCACGGAGAACGACACTCATGAGAATCCAATGCAAAAGTGTTTTCTTCTAAACACTCTCAAGTTTTAATGACTGGGAAGCTTTGACACTTTTAAAACCATAAATTCCCTTTACAGACACCAATAAGAAAACCCTTGTTCCCCCACTTCAATGGGAGTGCTGTATGATTCCTTGAGGATGAGAAGCTGTTGGCGATGTCTGACTTTTGCCTGGTAATCTAGCCTCTATTTTATTTCATCTGCCTGACATTATCATTGTGAAGAGGCTCTTTCATTGGTCTCTTACTGAATGATACTGGCTCTTACCACATATTATGTAGCTGCCAGGAATTTAAGAGAGCAAAAGGGACTTCTGGATTGTTGGCTGTACTGCATGTTGTGGGTGGTTGTCTCATTGTAGAGACTGAGTTTGTTTGCACTTTATAGAATGCTTTTGGGTTCTCTGACAGGAATCATAGAACATGGCTTGGATTCCAGCACAAGGCAGCTTGTTTTCTAAGGTGAGCCTTAATTTTTATTTTCATTCATGGAGAATCGACACTGCTCCTCAAAGTTACTACTGGACACCTTTTTCAGGCTTACCATCAGAAGAGATTGTCTCTGAGACCCTCTCTGGAACTCATATGCACCTGTTTGAAGACATTCTGAGGTGTGGGAACACTGCTCTTCCATGAACTTGCCTTTGTTATTGTTGCTATCTTTCCCAGACAGCCCCTGTGAGGCTCAGAATGAAGTGAGTTGGTGAGATCAAGAGCCTGTCCATCTTTCACTAACACCTACCTCTAGGGTCTCAGGTATCAATTTATCACCCAAGGAACCCTCAACAACACACCAGAATATATTCCAATCCCCATCGACTCAATTCTTGCACACACTCTCTTTCAGGAATGGAGTCAGAAGAGCAGCTCCCAATGACCACCTGAAAGACTAAAACGGTTTCTCCTCTAGTGGAAATCGACAAGGGAGATGGCCTGAAGTGTCCCTGAGGTCGAGATTTTTGGGTTCCTGCAGTGGGTTTTTGCAGAGAGCATTTTCCCTGATAAAAGGCCAACTATGCCTGTACCATTTTCCTCTGCTTTGGTTTGCCGAAAGCTGTGACAGCCAGGCACTTCAGCCTGCCTCAGAAATGTGTTTGTGCTAGTCTCAGGGCACCAGGCCTGATGGTGAGCTCTGGCTACCATCACAATGAATGTCACCGTTGCCTAATGACAAGTCCCTAAATCTTGGTGGAAAAGCAGACCTCCGTGGAGGGGCGTCGGCCCCAGACTCTCACCTCTCTTCTCTGTGGGATTCATTGGATAGTCCAATAATTCTAGGAGAAAGCAGACGTGAGCAAGCAGAAGAAATGTCAATCACAGCCCCGCAAATAAACCACACAATCCCTAAGGACAAAAAGTATTTGCAGGATTTTACAGCCCTGCCTAAACATTGTAGGTGTAATTCTTTTTGAAACTCTCCCTACTGTGATTTCTAGATACAGCCAGCCTGTGTTCCCCAGGGTTGGTCTCTCCCAGGTGGGGCTACCTGCAAAAGCTTGCAGGCTCAGGAGGTGTCACCCTGGTTGTTTCTGTAGGAGTTGTGTGAATGTTGGATGGCTGCCTGTGTTTGTGGCATTGTGTGCGCTTCCGTGTGTGTTTCTGTGTGTTCCTGTAAGCTGAGTCTGCTTAAAAGAGTGTGCATAGCATAATTCAATGTTTCCTTTTTTTTTTTTTTTTTTTTTGCCTATTAACCTTTTGGTGGCCTCTCTGTGTGGCTCTGCTTGGGCTGTGAGACTGCAAGACATCATATTTTTTAATTTTCTGTGGATCATGAATCTGCAGTGAATTGGGAGGCATGCAGAGACCCGCTGGCATCCAAATCACCTTTCCTTAAAAAAGAAAAACCACTCTTCGAGAAAGAAGGGGAGCAAATCACACCAAAAACCAGACATCTCCTGGTGTTTTATTGTCCTGCAGCACACCCAGGGAGAGAAACTGGAAGTCCTCTCTGCAGCGTCCCTTGAATTGACATCGAATTCAGATCCCAGCTGAGCAGGTGCTTCATGTCATGAGGGAGAATTCCTCCAAGGTCTTGAGATTTCATTCTGAGGCATACAGTCTAAGCAGCAATAAGGTCAGATAGGGACGAGTATACAATATGGTGAGGAGAGGATGTGGTCCCACAAATTTAAATGCAAAGAAAATGAAGACAGACGACATAGAAGGTGCTTCCAACACCACCCCTGTATTCCCTTAATTGCAAAAGCAGTCCACACCATGAATGAGTGTTCAGGTGAGAATACTCTAAATGCAAGGAACATTTGGAGTGCAAATTGAGGCCATCCTGACAAACTTCTGATTTGAGGACTCTCAAACCCAGAGCCAAATGGGAGTGAAAAGTATTGATGCTAGGTGGGATGTTGCCTCCAGATTTGCTCTTCTTTTCCTGAGTTTCCTGTTCCTCATCGACCTAGGGTTTTCTGGGTCTGGGTAAATGACTTCCACACTAAACATTCCCCAGATAATGGAGAATGACCCTTGTGGGAATTTATGGTGTTAGTATTTCCTTCTAAACACTGTCAGATTCTAATGACTGGGCAGACTTAATATTTTCATAACTGTAAATTCCCGTTACAGCCACCAACAAGAAAACCCTTCTTTTCCCACTTCTATTGGAGGTAAGCATGTTTCCTGTAGGAAGAGAAGCAGGCAGCCCTGTCTGCCTTTACCTGGCAATCTAGCCTGTGCTTTATTTTATTTGCATGGCTTTCTTATTGTTGGGGGTGGGGGATATTTTATTGGGCTGTTGCTGGGTGGGACTGCCCGTGGCCACATGTTATTCAGCTGCCAGGGATTTCAGAGAGAAAAAAGGACTTCGTATAAGCTGGCTGCACTCTAGGTTGTGAGTCATTGTCTTATTGTTGGTACTGAGGTTCTTTGCACTTTAAATGGGCTTTTGGGTGCTCTGACAGGAATCATTGAACATTGATTTCACTTCAGAAAAAGGCAGCCTATTCTTTCAGTCCAGCCTTGATTTTACTTTGCTTTCATGGAGAATCCATAGTGCCCCTCAACAGATGTACTGGACACATTCTCAGGCTTCCCATCAACACAGATGACCTCTGAAAAACTGGGTCAACCTCATCTGCACATGCACGAGGCCAGGACGATGTGTGAGAACACTATTCCACCTTGGACTTGCCTTGGTTGTGCTTCCTGCTTTTCCCAGAGAGCTCCTACATGGCCCAAAATGAACGGGGGCAGTGAGGTAAAGAGCTAGGGCATCTTTCACTGACACTGACCTCTGATATTGTAGGTATGATTCTATCTCGCAAAAAACCCTCCACAACACACCAGGCTACATGTCAATCCCTGTGGGACAAGATTCTTGCCCACAGCCTCTTTCAGGAATGGAGTCAGAAGAGCAGTTTCCAGGGAAAATTTAAGAGTCTTGAAGTGGCTGGGCATGGTGACTCATGCCTGTAATACCAGCACTTTGGGAGGCCAAGATGGGCCAATCACCAGGCCAGGAGATTGAGACCATCCTGGCTAATAAGGTGAAACCCCGTCTCTACTAAAAGTACAAAAAAAAAAAATTAGCCAAGCGTGGTTGTGGGCACCTGTAGTCTCAACTACTCAGGAGGCTGAGGCAGGAGAATGGCATGAACCCAGGAGGCAGAACTTATAGTGAGCTGAGATCACGCCACTGCACTCCAGCCTGGGCAACAGAGGGAGACTCCTTCTCAAAACAAAAAGCAAAACAAAACAAAACAAAACAAAACAGAAACAAAAAACAAAAAAGTGTCTTGAAACAATTCCTCCTCCAGTGGGACCCAATCACGGACATGGCCGGAAGGTACTGTGAGGTAGGTCCAGACATCTAGGGTCCTACACTGTGTTTTCACAGGCAGCCTTTTTTTCTAACAAAAGGCTGTCTCTTCCTGTACCATTTTCCTTTGCTTGGACAGGCAGCCAGCTCTGACAGCCTGGAGCCCGAGCCTATCTCACAAATGCGCAAGGGCTAGTCTCAGGACACCTGGCCTGATTGTGAGGTCTGTCTAGCATCACAATGAATGTTACTGTTGCCTAGCAACAAGTCCCTGCCTCTTGATGGAGGAGACCTCCATGTAGGGGCATCAGCAATGTAGGCTCTTTGGTTTTCTCTGTGTGATTTACAGGATAGTACCATGATCATAGAAGAGGTCAGACTTGAGCCAACCTGAAAAAAAGGCAAGCAGAGACCCAGGAATAATCCAGAAAATTCCTAAGTATCCAAAAGAATCTGCAGGATTTCTCAGGCCAGTCTAGATGTTGTAGTTGTGTGTCTTTTTGAAACTTGTCCCACTGTAATTTCTATATACAGCCCACTTGTGTTCCCCAGGGTTACTTTCTCCCAGGTCAGGCTTCAGGAAGAACCACACAGCCAAACTGTGTGTTTCAATGGATGTGTTGCAGTGTTTTATGTCCACGTGTATGTTTGGCACTGTGGGTGTGAGTATGTGTGTATGTGTGCCTGCAAGTGGAGTCTACTTAAAATAATATGGCTAATGCACTACAGCGCTTCTTTTTTTGGAGTCCCCCAACCTTTTGGTGGCCTGTCTTTGTGGCTCTACTTTGGCTGCTGGGCTCCATGTTATTTACTGTTTGTTTGTGTCATGAATCCACAATGAATTGGGAGGCATGGTGAGATCCATCAGCATTTAAATCAAGTCTTCCAGGAAAAAAAAAAAAAAAAGAAAAAGAGAAACCCTCTTAGAAAGAACGAGAGCACATAAGCAGACATTTCCCAGTGTTTTATTGTTCTGTGGCCAACCCAGGGAGAACACTAGCAGTCCTGTTGGAAGGGCCTTTTGAATTTACCTCAAATTAGGTCCCCAGCCAAGCAGTTTCTTCACATTCTGAGGGAGCACTCCTCCATTGTTTTGGGATTTCATCCTGGAACATAGAATGTGAGCAGCAATCAGGTCAGGTAGGGGTTGAAGATACAATCTTGTGAAAGTAGTATGGGGTCCCGAAACTTTGCCTGCAATAAAAATAAAGACAGATGACAATTTGGAGTGTAAATTTTGTCCATCCTGATAAACTCTTGATTTGAGGACTTTCATACCCAGAGCCAAATGGGAGTTGAGAGGATTGATGCTGTGTCAGATGTTCCCTCCAGATTTGCCACTTCTTTTCCTGACTTCCATGTTTCTCATTGACCTAGGTTTTCCTGGATCTGGCTCAATGACTTCCACACTAACCATTTATCATTTTGCCAAGAAGGACCATCATGGGAATCCATTGTGTGAGTGTTTCCTTCTAAATATTGTCATGTTTTAATGACTGGGCAGCTGTGATACTTTTAAAATCCTAAATTCTTTTTAGAGCCACCGACAAGAAACTTGTTCTTTCCTTTCATGGGAAATCATTGCCAATGAACAGCATTAGTTGACACCATCTTCAGGCTTGTCATTATCAAAGATAGCCTCTGAGACATTGTCTCAACCTCATCTGAACCTGTGAGAGGTCACTCCGAGGTGTGAGAACACTGCTCATGATTAGACTTGCCTTTGTCGTGTCTCCTGCCTATGCCAGAGAGCCCCTACCAGGCCCAAGATGATGGAGGCCTTGAGGTAAAGAGCCCAGCCATCTTTCACTGACATCTGCCTCTGGAGTCTCAGGTTTGATTCTATCACCCAAAGAACCCTCAACAGCACACCAGATTATATTTAAATTCCCATGGGGTACAATTATTGCACACTGCCTCTTTTGGAAATAATGTCAGAGGAGTGGTTTCCACTGACCACCTCACGGTTTCAAAATGCCTCCTCCTGAGGTAGGACCGACTATGGACATGGCCAGAAGGACCCCTGGTGTTGAGACTTACAGAATCCCACAGTGTGCTTTTGCAGGCAGTCTGTTTCCCAATACCAGGCTGGCTTGGCCTGTAGCATTTTTCTCTTAGGCGTGCTGACAGCTCTGACAGCTGCACATCCCAGCCTGCATCTTGAATGCACAGCACATGCGCTAATCTCTGGGCACCAGGCCTGACTGTGGCCTCTGGCTAGCATAACAATGAATGTCACTGTTGCCCGAGGACAACTCTCAGAGGCTTGGCAGAGAAAAAGACTCACGGACGTTCATTGGCGGTGGACTCTTGCCTCTTTACTCTGTGGGATCAACGGCATAATCCCATAATCCTAGGCGAGGACAGACGTGAGCCAACCTGAAGAAATGGCAAGCAGAGCACCAGGAATAAACTGTGAAATGCCTAAAAATCCAAAAAGATCTGCAGCATTCTTAGGCCTGCCTAGACGATGTGGAGATGAGTCTTTTAAAAACTTGTTTCACTGTGATTTCTAGATACAGTCTGTCTGAGTTCCCTGGGGTTGCTCTTTCCCAGACAGGGCTTCCTGAAGAATTACACAGCCTCAGAAGCTGCTGAGCTGTGTGTTTCTGTGGCAGTGTTGTGAGTGTTAGATGACTGCGTGTGTGTGTGTGAGGCATTGTGTGTTTGTGTGTATGTGTGTGCGTGTGTGCCTAAAACTGTAGTCTGCTTAAAGGAATGTGGCTAAAGCACTTAAGCACATCTTTTTCGTTTGTTTTTGTCTCCCAACATTTTGGTGCCCTTTCTGTGTGTCTCTATTTGGGCTGTGGGAACTCGCATTCTTTATTTTCCTGTTGATCATGAATCTGCAGTGAAATGAGAGGCATGCCAAGACCTGCCACCATCCAAATCACCTGCCTCTGCCAAAAAAGCCAGTCCTCTAGAAAGAAGAGGAACCCACCAAACCAAAAACGCAACATCTTCCAGTGTTTTATTGTCCTATGGCCAACCCAGGGAGAGACACCAGCAGTCCTGTTCAGGTTCCCAGCTGAGCAGGTGTTTCACTTCATGAGGGGGCACTTTTGCATCATCTTGGGATTTCATCCTGGGATATAGAGTGTGAGCAGCAATAAGCACAGATGGGGTGGGGATATAATCTGGTGAGGGGTGCATGAGGTCCTGTAATTTCACTTAAAAGAAAAGAAAGCAGGCAGATAACAAAGAAATTTCTTCCAACACCATCCCCTTTTTCCATTACTTGAACAAGCAGTCCACACCATGACCCGGTGTTCAAGTGGGAGTACTCCAAGGTGCAAGAAACATTTGAAGTGCAAATTGGGGCCATGCTGGCAAACTCTTTGTTTGTCAGGCTTCCATACCTGGAGCCAAATAAGAGTGGAATTCACTGAGGCTTGGTGAGATATGGCTTCCACACTTGCCTCTTCTTATCCTGAATTCCATGTTCCACATTGGCCTGGGGTTTCCTGAGTCTGGCTTAATGACTTCTATACTAAACCTTTCCCAGTTGACAGAGAACGACCCTCATGGCAATACATTGTGTGAGTGTTTCCTTCTAAACACTGTCACATTTTAATAACTGGGCATCTTTGATACTTTTAAGACTATAAATTCCCATTACAGCCACCAAAAAGGATACTCCTATTCTCTCATTTCTATCGAGGGCTGCATAATTCCTATAGAAGGAGAGACAGGCAGCTATGTTTGGTTTTTGCCTGATAATATAGACTCTGTTCCATTACATCTGAACGGGCTTCTCATTGTGGAGCGGATCTTTCATTGGTCTGTTTCTGGATGGGACTCCCTCTCACCACAGATCTTTTTGCTGCCACCAATTTCAGAGAGCAAGAGAGACTTCAGTAAGCCTGGCTGCACTCCAGGTTGGGTGTTGTTTCTCCTTGTAGGGGTTGAGTTTCTTTGCATTTTGCAAGAAGCTTTTGGTTCCTCTTTGAACATTTCCTGGACTCCAGCAAATGTCAGCTCATTCTCTCAAGAGAGTTTTGATTTTTCTTTGCTTTCATGCTGGGTGCACAATTCTTCTCAATAGTAACACTGGACGTATTTTTCAGGCTTGCAATTGCCACAGATGGAGTCTGAGACAATTTAACAATGTTATCTGTACCCATGAGACAACATTTCAACCTGTGAGAACAGTGCACAACTTTGGACTTGTCTTTGCTGTGGTTCCTGCTTTTCCCAGAGAGCCCCAGAGAGAACCATGATGATTCAATGGAAGCAGTGAAGTCAAGGAAATGTCAATCTTTTTCTGGTACCCACTTATGGGGTCTTATGTATGATTCCATCAAACAAAATCCCCTCAACAACTCATGAGACTATATTCTAATCCAGAAGGGACCCAATCCTAACACAAAGCCTCTGTCAGAAGTGGAGTCAGAAGTGCTATCTTAAATGACCACTTTAATCTTGAAACCCCTCTTCCTCCAGTGGAAACCGAGGATGCAGACTTCCTTTAAGGAACCTAAGGTCGAGAATTTAGGGTCCCGCTGTGTGTTATCATGGGCAACATTTTTTGCAATACCAGGCCAGCTCTGACAATACCGTTTTCTTCTGCTTATGGAGGCTGGCAGCTCTGGCAGTCAGTCACCCGACCCTGTCTTATGAATACACATGCACTGGTCTCAGGTTTCTGGGTCTTAGCTGTGAGCTCCGCCTAGAGTCAAAATTAATGCCACATTTTCCTAGCAACAAGTCCCTACTGCTTGGTGAAGGAAGAAGACATTGTGGAGGTTTGTCAGCGGTGGACTTTTGCCCTGTATTCCCTGTGGAATCCTCGGGATATTTCCATAATCCTAGGAGAAGGCAGACGTGAGCCCTCACCTACTCATGAGGCCAGCCCGAGGTGTGAGTACACTACTTCACCTTGAACTTATCTTTGTTATGGTTCTGTCTTTCCCGTAGAGCCCCTGAAAGGCCCAGGATGAATGCAGGCAGTGAGATCAAGAGCCTGGTCACCTTTCATTGACACCAGCCTCTGGGGTCTCAGGTATGATTCTATCATCCAAAGAACACTCAACAGCACATCAGCCTATATTCCAGTCCCCATCATATCTGATTCTTGCTCACAGCCTCTTTTGGGAGTGGAGTCAGAAGAGCAGTTTCCAGGAACCAGCTCATGGTCTGTAAATGCCTTCTTCTCCAGCGCTACCCCGACATGGAGAAGTCACAAAGGGGCCCTGAATTTGAGACTTTTATAGTCCCACAGTGGGTTTTCACACTCAGCCTTTTTTCCTGATACCAGGCAAGCTCTGACTGCACCATTTTACTCTGCTTAGGCAAGACAACAGCTCTGACACAGGTGTCTGAACCTGTCACATGAAAGCAAATGCTCTAGTCACAGGACACCAGGCCTGATTGTGAGTTCTGGCTAGCATCACAATGAATGTCACCATTGTCTAGCAATAAGTCCCTCAGGCTTGATGGAGAAGGAGACCTCCGTGGAGGTGCATCATTGATGGACTCTACCCTCTCTTCTCTTTGGGATCCATGAGATTGTTCCATGATCCTAGGAGAGGGTAGACGTGAGCTAGCCTGAAGAAACGTGAAGCAGAGCCCCAGGAGTAAAGCATGAAATTCCAAATAATACAAAAAAGTCTTCAGGATTCCTCATTCCTGCCTAGACTTTGTAGGGGTGAGTATTTTTGAAATTTGCTCCACCGTGATTTCTAGGTAGAGCCCTCCTGTGTCCGCTGCTGTTGCTTTATCCAAGATGGGTCTTCCAGCACAACCACACAGCCTCAGGAGCTACCAGACTTTGTGTTTCTATGGGAGTACTGCAAGTGTTAAATGTCTCTTTGTGTGTGTGGGAAAGTGTGTGTGTGTGTATGTGTGTGTGTGACTATAAGTAGGGTGTGCTTAAAGGAATGTGGTTATCACACTATAGTGCTTCTTTTCTTATGTTGTCCAACCCTTGCATTGCCTGTCTGTGTTGCTCTGCTTGGGCTGCACGGCTCTCTCTATATATTTTTTTTATTTTTCTTTGGATCATTAATCTGCAGTGAATGGGCAGGCATGCTGGGACCCACAGACTTGCAAATAACCTTTCCCTACAAAAAATCACTCTTCTGTAAAGAAGAGGAACACAACACAACTTAAAACAGACGTCTCCCAATGTTTTACAGTCATGCAGCCAACCCCTGGAGAGATACTGGCAGTCCTGACCACAAAAGCCCCTTGTATTTACCTCAAATTCAGTTCCCAGTCAAGCAGAAGCCACACATCATGAGGGGGCACTCCTTCTTCGTCTTGGGATTAAATCCTGGTACATAGAGTATGAGAAGCAATAAGGTCAAGTAGGGGTGAGGATACAATCTGGTAAGGGTTGGATGAGGTCCTGCAACATCACCTGCAAAGAAAACAAAAACAGATGACACAGAATGCCCTTCCAACTCTATCCCCACATTCCCTTTGTAACACGACAAGCCATGGACAAAATCCATCAGGCTCAGGATTAAGAAGCAAGTGGCTTTATTTGGCAGGGATTTTCGGCTGACTCATGTCTCAAGAACTGAGCTTCCCGAAGAAGAGTGCCTGGCCCTTTCAAGAGCTTACAACTCTAAGGGGTTCCAAGTGAAAGGGAAATGATAGACTGAGATCTATAGATAGCACATGTGGTTAGAGTGGGGGATTAATCTTATAACTTTAGGCTTGGTCATCAGTGGTGCCAGCTGGTCTCTCCACTGATTTTCGTTTCTGTTTTGTTTTGTTTTGTTTTGTTTTTTTCTATTTTACTTCCTTCTTCTCTTGAGATAACAGGAGACAGTAAGAGAAATGTGCTTTCTCCTCATTCCCCTCTTAGAGAACCTCACTTGCTATTGGGATTTCTCACTCTATTCTTCACTACCCTGTCCTTCCTGAGTAACTGATCAATAGTGATTCATGTACAACACATGTCCTGTGGTGTTTTGATGAACTAAGGTGGTAGAAATACAGGTAACATACATGGGAGTAAATACTGGCTTGGGAGAGCACCCGTGGTCCTCCTCTTAGAATAAAATATTTATTCAGAAATCCAGTCAAGTTCCTTTGATTCCTAGAGTTACATACTCTCCTGTTTTCCAATGGGGATCAAGTGGCTCTAATGGGTTATCACACATCAGGCTTGTTACTTCCTGTGCTGCATAGTTTGTACTCAGTGGCATTATACAAACACATCCCTTTTAAAGTTCCAGTACATTAATAATAACTATAAAACAGAAAGACTGTTTTAACTTTTTGCCCTACCTCAGTAACTTGAAGATACCTCAGTCTGAGGATGCTCATTTGAGGTCCTTACAGTACAAGTCCAAAATCTAAGGAAAATGAGTCCCCCAGTGAGATTCCTCATGCTTCTGCCATGGAAGAACCAGTGAGCTTTTAGGTGTGACTGGCTCCGGGCTTGTCATCTTCTTCAAAGTCACCTTGCAGGTATTGTCTGGGCTTGATCTCACCTCCCAGATCTCAGGTGCTGCAAGTTTTATGCATCTGTGATGGATCCGGGGTAGAATTTCCTCTACCCTTATGGCTGTGGGAATGGTCAAGATAATGGACTGGGGACCTTTGACCTCCGGTCTCAAGAAGGCTATGTTCCAATCCTTGATCCACACTTGAACACCTGGGGAGAAATAATGAATTGGGGAAAATAAGCTGACAGGACACCTTTCATTTACCCAGTTTGAAATTGTTTGTGTATTTTTTCCTAAAGCCTGTAGCTGTCAGTGTAACTCCATTTAACCTAGCTCTCATGTAGTCCCTGGGAGTCCCCATAGTACCGGATGGAGGCTATGATATATTTCATAAAGGGAATATCCTGTTATTTCACGAGGGGTACATCTAATCTTAAATTACATCATAGGGAGAGATTTTACCCTCTTTAATCCTGTTTCTTGACACACTTACCCTAATTTTTGATAATTTCTCTGTTTTTGATAGTACAATTCATCTGCTCCACTTTTCTGGAGTTCTATAGTAAATAAGCAGTATGTATGTAGTTTCCATGTGAGCCCTAATACTTTTGCTGTCTTTTGTAGCTAGTCATCGACAAATGGCATTTCATTGTTTGAGCTGATTCTTAATGGCTGTCCAAACCTAGGGATGAGATCACAGAGAAGCAAACAGGTTACTTCAGGAGCTTTCTAATTTCGTGTGGGATAGGCAAGTATGTCCACCACCCAGAATATGTACACACTAGAACTAGCAAATATTTGTTACTTCAATATTTGAACATCTCAGTGGTGTGTACTTGGGGATCTTCAAAGGGGGCTCCTCCAGAAGTTTGTATGCTAAGTGGGACCATAGGACCTTGCATAGCATTCTGCTGCCAGTAGGTGACACACAACTCTGCCACTGTTTTGGCAAGGGATGACAGATGCGAGATGTAGAAGTACCAGCCTAACAACTTTTCACTTGACTGTTGGTCTACGTGGGTGGTCTCATTCACATCCAGTATGACTGCACCTCCTAGCAGTAGTGGCACAACTATTCTTCCATCCAACAAATGTATCAATCCCTCTTTTATCACCTGCTTCTCTCTGTCTGGAGAACATCCTTCTTGTCTTAAGCATATGTAGTAGAAAGTCAGGTACCTGAGGGACAAAGAGGTTGTGAATGATGCCCAGTAGGGGTGGATGCTGCTCTCTGAGTCTCTGTGTCAACTCAGGAATTCTTCAAGGCAATCAAGGTAGAAGCTCACTGGTGTCCTCTGCAGTGCGTGACTGCTCTCCTTGTAGATTAATGAAGCAACTCCTGTCCACGTACAGCTACCAGTCTACTGATGTCCAAAGATGGTCTAGGAGGTCGTGCCTGCTAAAATAAACCGTGTCCAACACCTCTACACACTTATGTTCAACTGGACTCTCTGATACTGGGATTAAGGTGTTGGGGTTCAAGGTGTTGCAAACTTCAATAGTTATGTGGGAGTTTTCACACAGCAATCTTTGGTATCTAGTTAGTCAAGCATTCGTTAGCCAATTATATCCTTTGGTATTCCTTAAATTCACCATAGCATCATGGGTCTTTATGTTCATGTTTGGCCCAAGAGTTAGTTTATCCACTTCTTGTGCTAGAGAAGCTGTTGCTGCCAAGGCTCTGAACCATAGGGACCAACCTTTAGAAACTCAATATAGTTGTTGGAAGAGGGAAGCTAGAAGTCTTGGCCACCGTCTGGGTTGAAAATCCAATTGCCATCTTTTCTCTCTGACGCATATAGTGTAAATGGCTTTGTCAGGTCAGAAAGCCCCAGGGCTGGGGCTGATGGAGCTTTTCTTTTAACTCTTGAAAAGCTCATTACTGTTGGCACTGCCATTCGAAATGCTCTTTGTTACCTTCCTTTATGACTTCTTACAGAGGTTTTGCTAGTACTGCAAATATACCTCCTAAGAATTCTGTCACCTGTTTTCTGGTCTTAGACTCCACTAGGTTGAAAATTACCTGCTTTCTTTCTGATCCCAGGCTGCACTCCTTCTGTTGGATAGTAAATCCCAGGTAATATACCAGCTGTAAGCAGATCTGAACTTTTTTCTTGGATACCTTGTATCCACAGTCCTCCAGTTGCTGCAGAAAAATATCCATTCCCTTGGTGTACCCAACTGCCGTGGGGTGTCCAGCAGGAGGTCATTGATATACTGCAGCAATGTGCAGCCTAGGTCTCTGGTGGCAAACTTCTGGAGGTGTCAAACTATCACCTCCCTGAAGGCGGTGGGGAAGTTCTTTAGCCCTTGGGGAAGCCAGATCCAAGTGTACTGAGTGGTGACACCTGACCCCAGATCCTCCCACTGAAAAGCAAACAGTTTCTGCCCCTCAAAGGCTAGTTTGATGCTAAAGAAAGTGTCTTTCAGCTGTCCCCAGCTGGCAGAAACCCCAACAATGTGTACAGTTAGGTAACATTAAGTATAAAATCACTGTAGCTTGATTGACCAAGCAAAAGTTCTGTACTGGCCTTTAGTCGTTTGTCCCTGGCTTGGAAACAGACAGGTAGGGAGGGTTCCATGGAGGCTGACAAAGGACTATAATTCTAAAGGCCCTCGGGCACTTGATATAGACTTAGATACCTTCAAGAGCTTCTCTGGGAACCGGGTAATGTTTAGCCTGACCACCTGGGCCCCAGGCTTAACTTCTACGAGTATGGGGATCTAGTTGATTGCCAACCCTGGAGCATTGTCCTCTGCCCACATCATTGGTCTCTGCTTAGCCAGAGCTGGTCCTATCTCTTGTCCTGGCTCAGTTAAGAAGAGTCTCCATTCCTCCTCCCTAGGAACAATAAGGGACATGATAACTCCCGTTTCAGGTAACTTTACTTTGTAAAAGATACGTTGGCTATCCACTTTCTAAGTAGGTCCCTTCCTACCAAAGCAAGAGAAAGTCAAGAATGTAGAGAAATTTGTGAATCACTTCATACCCCTCCACAGGGCAGGTCCAAGGAAAACAGAAAGCCTGCTTTGCCAAGACCCCAGTGGCTCCAATTATATCAGTAGTTTTTTGGAAAATGGGGCAACCAGGGTGGTTACTGATGTATATGAGGCCAGTCCCCCTCAATCCAGTAATTCTTCCACCACATTGTACAAGACCTGTTCATCTTTGTCTGATGCCTCCTACTCAGAGTCACCTTGATTATCTTTCAACTGGGGACACTTGTCCTTCCAGTGTCCTATTTCCTTACAGTAAGCACACTGCTTATGTGGCAGGTGTGGAAGGCCAGACTGAATGTTTTTACTGGGCCCTCCCTTCTCTTACCCCCTTGGATGGACCCCTCTAATAACTGCAGCTAGCAGGTCATCGTTTTGCCAAACTTGTGTTTGCTCTCTCTGAGGCTTACTGCATCTCTATTTATAAACATATGGTTGGCTATCTCCAATAACTGTGAAGTGGTCATGACTTCAAAACAAGCCTCTTTCTGTAATTTTCATCTAATGTCTTCCGTACATTTACTAGCCAAAGCCATGTTCATTATGTGCTGATTTTCAGGGATATCAAGATCAAAGGGAGTATACATATGATAGGCCTCACGTAGTCTCTTGTTGAACATTTGTGTCCTTCTAAGCACCCTTCTTTCACCCTTTCAGAAGGGCTTCCCTATAATGGTTTCGCCTTTGAATACCCTGTCTTTCATTTGGGTCCCACTAGGGGCTGTTCCTGGTAACTGGATCCTCACATACTATTGGGGGTTTTGGTAATCAGCTGTAATATGTTCCTCCATCCACTTAGTTGCTGCTTGAAACACTTTCCTATTTTAACCAGTGTTAAAGAAGTACAAGAGCAACTGGTGGCAATCAGCCCTGGTGGGGTTGTGGGTCTGGATAATACTTTGGAGCAAATCAATTACAGCTTGTGGTTTTTTGGTACATGATGTGGCATTGCTTTTTTAATTGAAGAGATCAGCAGAGGTGAAGAGTTGGTACACAAAAGCACATCTTTCCACCATATGCCCGTCCTCATCTACTCCAGTATACCATTGCTCTCTCAGGGGCATTTTTTATCCCAATTCTAGGCCTCAAATGGGCTGCCAAGGGAAAGGCTTCTCTTGAGGTCTCACTTCCTTTCTTTTCTACTCTGGGTAGCCTAAGGGTATGGAGGTCTTATGGAAATTCTGGCACAGTGTGCTCAGAAGTAGGAGGCCATCCTTCTTGGTGAAAAAGGGGGGGGCACTGTTGCCACTTCTTGCCATGAATCTTCATATGGTGGGTCTGGATTTTAGGAGCCGATTCCCATCTACAGGTGGAGCAGGATTATTCCTTGGCTGTCTGGCCCTTTGCTAGCAGTACTACTGCTATCTGTCCTGTTAACCACTGTGGGAGGGGCCTAAAACAAGCTGTAACCAAGTGCCTTTGTACAGAAATTTGTCTGGGTATCCTAGCTTACCAGCTACCTTGTGCCACAACTTTGAACCAAGGGAAATATCTAGGTTTCCTTCTGATGGCCAACCCACATCCAATCTTCAAAAAATGTATTTATAGAAGCAGACATATACAAATGCAACACTAAACAATAAACACAATTTGGAATGCCAATGACACCAGATAATCTCACTTGTACTTCACATTTCTCTGAATTAACACCATTATCTCAGAAATCACAGATGTAATTATAATTGCTAATCCAGTTCCATGGCTTGTCAAAGGGAATGAGCCATACTAGCTTTATTGGAAGATAGTGCCTGAATTCATCTTCTAGACTCCTTCTAACCACCAAGAAGGTACAGTAAATTGAATATTACTACAGAAAGGAGTCATCTAAAACTGGTCTTAGGAAATATTTTTCTAAACTATAAAAATACTAAAATCATACTTAAAATTATCTTGTACCACAGACATCATGAACAAAAAGTATTGTCTTGAAATTTTCCAACATAGTTCCAAATGGAGTGGGCTTAATTTGCATTGTACCCATCTTCCTCCAGAGTCAAAACAATACTCACCCCACAAGAAGGAAAGGCTAAAGCGGTCACTCACTCATCTCACTGGTCTCAAACTCAAGCACTCATTCACTTTCACTTTCATGTTTTCAAATAAGTCAAGGCAAGTCAAAATCAATACTGAGACCAAAGTGCCGATTGCAAACAAGTCAAGCCAAATTAAAATGAATACCAGAGTGCTGATAAAAGCACACTGTGGGCAATCAGGCCATGTTTCCAACCCAATGGAGTAGGCAATTTCCCAGGACCAAGACTACTGTATTCCAGATGTCTGGACTCCAAGCACCAGTTCTTTCCCGATGTTCGGCCACTGCGTTGATCTTCCATGGGGGCCTGCTATGTACTGCTCTGACAAAGCATTCCACCAGGGCAAATGCCTACCTGGGAGTGCTCTCAGGATCTGCATCGTTCAAGCTGGCCAGAGTTCTCTGCAGAAATATGTCAAAAGGCATGCCTAAGCTGCCTAAGGAGCTGCCTTGACTCTCCATTAATCACATCACTTCCCAATCAGGGAACTAAGAAATGTAGCAGGATGAGCAGCAAACAAACCCCTCAGACACGGAACTAAAGAAGGAAACTAATTTACTGGGCTGCGAATAAAGAACCAAGCTTCCTGAGGAAAGAGTACCTGGCCCTTTTAAGGGCTTACATATGTAAGTCTTCTATGTGATAGGGTCATAGTTTGAGTGGGAGATTAATCTTTTAACCCCAGACCTTTTCATCAGTGGTGCCCGCTATTCTTGCCATACCACTGATTTCATTTCTGTTGTTTTTCAGCTTCTAATTTCTCCTTCTCTTCAGAGACAGGAGACAGTAAGAGAAGTAGCCTCTCTTCTCAGCTTAATTTCACAAGCAGTCCACACTATGGCCCAGTGTTGAGGTGGGAGCATTCCAACATGCAAAGAACATTTGGAGTGCAAATTGGGGTTATCCTAACAAACTCCTGATTTGAGGGCTTTCAAACCCAGAGCCAAATGGGAATGGAATGTATTGATGCCGGGTGGGTTGTGGCTTCCACACATGCCTCTTCTTTCCCTAACTTCCATGTTCCTCATTTGCCTAGGGTATCTTGGGTCTGGTTCAATAACTTCCACACTAAACATTTTCCAGTTCACAGAGAATGAACCTCACGGGAATCCATTGTGTGAGAGTTTCCTTCTAAACAGTGTCACGTTTTAATAACTGGGCAGCTTTGATAATTTTAAACCATAAATTCTCATTACAGCCACCAACAAGGATCTCTCATTCTCCCACTTCTATCAGAGGGCAGCATGATTCCTGTAGGATGAGAAGCAAACAGGCATGTCTGGCTTTGACCTGGTAATCTAGCCTCTGTTTCATATCATCTGCACAGCCTTCCCATTGTGGAGGGGCTCTTTCATTGGGCTGTTGCTGTATGGTGCTGCCTCTCACCACAGATTATTTAGCTATCAGGGATTTCAGAGATCAAAAGGGACTTTGGATAGGCTGTCTGTGCTCCAGCATGTGGGTAGTTGCCCCATTGTCAGGACTAAGGTTATTTGCATTTTGCAGAGGGCTTTTGGGTCCTCTGACAGGAATAATTGAACATTTCTAGGACTGTAGCACAAGGCAGCTCGTTCTCTCATAAGAGCCTTGATTTTTCTTTGCTTTTATAGGAAATCCAGAGTGTCCCTCAACTGCACTACTGGAAACACTTTTCCGGCTGGCCATAACCACTGACAACTTCTGAGACACTGACTTAATCTCATCTGCACCTATGAGTGGCTAAACCTAGGTGTGTGAGAACACTGCTCCACATTGTACTTACCTTTGTTGTGATTCCTGCCTTTCCTACAGAGCCCCTGAGAGGCCCAGGATTAGGGGAGGGAGTGAGATCAAGAGCCCAGTCATCTTTCAATGACACAACCCTCTGACTTCTCTGGTATGATTCTATTACCCAAAGAAACCTCAACAATGCACCAGATTATATTCCAATCCCCATGGGTCCTGATTCTTGCACACAGCCTTTTTCGGGAATGGAGTCAGAAAAGCATTTTCCAGTGACCACCTCACAATCGCGAAATGCATCCTCCTTTAGTAGGACCTGACCACAGAGATAGCCCAAAGTGACGCTGAGGTTGAGACTTTTAGAATCCCACAGTGGGTTTTCACAGGCAGATTTTTCCCAATACCAGGATGGCTCTGGCCGTACCACTTTTCTCTGCTTAAACAGGCTGACAGCTGTGACAGCCCAGTGCATAAGCCTGACTCACAAATGTGCATGCACTGGTTTTATGTCACAAGACCTGACTGTGAGCTCTGGGTAACATCACAATGAATGTGACCATTGAATAGATACAAGTCTCAGTGGCTTGGCAGAGAAGGAGACATCCTTGGTGCTGCCTTAGCTGTGGGCTTTCCCCTGTCTTCTCCGTGGGATCAACGGGATATTCCAGGATCCTAGGAGAGGGGAGATGTGAGCCACTCTGAAGAGATATCTAACAGAGCCCAAAGAAAAAACGGCTAAATCCCAAAGATCAAAATGGTACTACAGAATTTCTCATGCCTGCCAAAACATTGTATGCATGAGGTTTTTTTTGAAACTAACAGCACTGTGATTTATAGTTATAGTCTGCCTATGATTCCTGAGCTTGCTCTCTCCCAGGTAGGGCTTTCTGCAGAAGCCTGCAGCTTCAGGGATTTTTTTTTTTTGACATTGTGTGTGTGTGTGTGTATGTGTGTGTGTGTGCCTGTAAGTGGAGTCTGCTTAAAGACATGTGGCTACTACATTTTAGCTATTGTTTTTTTGAGTCTCCCAGCCTTTTGATGGCCTGTCTATGTGGCTGTGTTTGGGCTGCAGATCTCCATGTTCTTTATTTTTCTGTGGATTTTGAATCCACAGTGAATTCAGGGGTGGGCCGAGATGCACTGGGGTCCAAAACATCCCCTCCTGCAGAAAATAAATAAATAAATAAATAAATAAATAAATATTAAAATAAATCAACTCTTCTAGAAAGAGGAGCAGGAGCACACCACACCAAAAAACAGACATCTCCCAGTGTTTCATAATCCTGTGGCCAACCTATGGAGAGATGCTAGAAATCCTGTAAGCAGTGTCTCTTGAATTTACCTCAAATTTGCTTTCCAGGCCAGCAAGTGCTTCACGTCATGAGGGGGTACTCCTCCATTATCCTGGGATTTTATCTTGGGACATAGAGTGTAAGCAGCAATAAAGCCAAATAAGGGTGAGAACACAATCTGGTGAGAGGTACATGGGTTCATGAACCTTCAGTTGCAATAAAAATAAAGACAGATAAGGTGCTTCCAACTCCATCCCCACATTCCCTTAATTGCACAAGCAGTCCACATTATGGCTTCATTTTCAAGTGGCAGTACTCCAACAAGCAAGGGATATTTGGAGTGCAAATTGGGACCTTTCTTGCAAACTCCTGAATTGAGGGCTTTCATATCCGAAGCAAAATGGGAGTGGAAAGGATGCACGTTTGGTGAGATGAGGCCTCCAGACTTGCCTCTTCTTTTCCTGACTTCCATGTTAGGTTGGAAGAAAGTCCCCCACAATCTGGCCATAAGCTAGACCCAAGACAGGCCATAAAAAAATCTCTGCAGCACTGTAACATGTTAATCATGGCCCTAATGCCCATGCTGGAAGGTTGTGTGTTTATGGGAATGAGGGCAAGGAAAACCTGGCCCCACTAGGGCATAACACCACATAAAGGCATTCTTAAGCCACAAACAATAGCATAGATGTTCTGTGTCTTAAGGGTATGTTCCTGCTGCAATTAACTAGCCCAATCTATTCCTTTCATTTGACCCATCCCTTCATTTACCATAAGGGGTACTTTTAGTTAATTTAATATCTATAGAAATAATGCTAATGACTGGTTTGATGTTAATAAATATGTGGGTAAATCTCTGTTTGGAACTCTCAGCTGTGAAGGCTGTGACACCCTTGATTTCCCACTTCACATCTCTATATTTCTGTGTGTGTGTCTTTAATTTCTCTGGCGCCACTGGGTTAGGGACTCCCTGAACAAGCCTGTCTCAGCAAGTCGCATTTATTCGTGGGGGCTTGAATCCAGGATGAAGGGTTGCCAAAGCAATGGTTGAAATGGAAAACTAGCTGGAAGACACCCAAGTACTCTTAAAGCAATCCCCATGGTGTGCAAGAAGGGGAGCTCAGAAACCTCAGTGTAACAATGGGACAGGTATGGAGTCTCATTTGTTCCACCTTGGAACTTTTTCACACTGATGAAGAGGAAGAAAAAGAGTACAGTGAAGTAACAGAAGAGGTTATAGAGCATGTTTATTTGCCAGCCAAAGCTAAAGTGGCAAAAGAAAAAGAGGTTCATCCCTACCCTTCTGCACCCCCTCATTATTATTTTGGAGAAAATGACCACCCAGATCTCTCTTTTCCAGAGGACACTGGACAGATATTAGTTACCCCAGTGACTGTTCGAGCAGTGCCTTGAGCAACTGCTCTTAGTTCTATTCAGGCAGGAATTCAGCAAGCCAGACAAGAGGGTGATTTAGAGGCTTGGCATTTCCCTGTTAGAATACACCCCCCAGATCAGCAGGGAAATATTACAGCTACATTTGAGCCTTTTCCTTTAAAGTTATTCAAAGGATTAAAACAAGTAATAAGTCAGTATGGACCAGGTTCTCCTTTTGTAATGGGACTGTCAAAGAATGTTACTGTTTCCAGTCAGATGATTCCTACTGACTGGGATGGTCTTAGTTGAACTTTTCTAATTCCAGTTTGTTACAATTCAAAACTTGTTGGACAGAAGAAACTTCCATTCAGGCTGCTTGCAATGTCCAGTCCCAATCTCAAGTTAATATAACTGCAGACCAACTTTTGGGGGATTGTGGCTGGGTTTGTTTACATGCACAACTGATCATGCAAGATGATACCATAGAACAGCTTAGAGGAGTGTGAGTTAGAACTTGGGAAAAAATCACTTCATGTGGGGAAAAATACCCTTCCTTTAGTGCTATAAAACAGAGACCAAGGGAACCATATGTTGATTTTATAGCTTAGTTACAGGAGCCTTTGAAAAAGATGATTGCAGATTCCACTGCTTAGGATATAGTGTTGCAGTAATTAGCTTTCGACAATGCTAATCCTGATTGCCAGGCTACTCTGTGAACTGTCAAAGGGAAAGCACGTTTAGTTGATTATATCAAGGCCTGTGATGGTATCAGAGGTAATCTACATAAAACTACCTTGTTGTCACAGGCAATGGCAGGAATGAAAGTGGATAAAGGAAATACTCCATTTCCTGGAGCTTGTTTTAACTGTGGGAAGCATGGTCATACTAAAAAAGAATGTAGAAAAAATCAATGAGTCAGGCCACCAGATAGGGGGAAAAGGAAAACTGCTGATCCTGAAATACGTCCAAAATGTAAAAAAGGAAAACATTGGGCTAGTCAGTGTCACTCTAAGTTTGATAAAGAAGGGAACCCGATTTTGGGAAATGCCATGAGGATCCTGTCTCAGGCCCCATTCTACACAGGGCCATCTCCAGCTCAGGCCATTCCCTCAACTCTATAAAATGTCTGTCCCCAGCCACAGCCGTTAGTGCCACAGTAGATTTATGCTACACAAAAGCTGTGAGTCTTCTGCCTGGGGAACCCCCGCAAAAGGTCCCAACAGCAGTCTGTGGACCCTTGCCAGCAGGGACAATAGGATCACTTTTAGGAAGTTATAGTGTAAGTTTAAAAGGGATACAAAAAGATACAGGAGTCATTGATTCAGATTATAATGGGGGAAATTCAAATTGTTATATCTACTTCTGTTCCCTGGAAAGCAGAGCCAGGAGAGTGCATAGCCCACCTCCTGATTGTGCAGTATTTGGGAATGGGAAAAAGTGAAATTAAGTGAGCAGGAGGATTTGGAAGCACAAATAAACAAGGCAAAGCTGCCTATTGGGTAAATCAAATTACTGAAAAACGTTCTTACTTATGAAATAATTATTGAAGGAAAGAAATTTAAGGGTTTGGTAGATAAAAGAGTGGACATTTCAATCATTTCCCTACATCACTGGTCATCTACATGGCCAATTTAACCCAATCAATTTAACGTTGTTGTAGTCAGTAAAGTCGCTGAAGTATAACAAAGTATTTATGTTTTGCATTGTGAGGCGCCCAAAGGACAACCTGGGAATACTCAACAAATTATAACTTCTATACCTGTAAATTTATGGGGAAGAAATTTATTACAACAATGGGGAGCACAAGTTATAATTCCAGAATAATTATACAGCCTTCAGAGTCAACATACAATGCATGAAATGGGGAATGTCTCTGGTATGGAACTAGAAAAAAAAATTACAAGTTTCGAAAGAATGACTTCAAGTGGAAAAACAAAGTTCCCATCAAAGATTAGGAAATAATTGATGGCGGCCTTTGTTAAGCCTCCAGAACCTGTACCTTTAAAACGGTTAACAGATAAGCTAATGTGGATAGAACAATGGCCACTAAATAAAGAGAAACTGGAGGCTTTAGAAACATGAGTAACTGAATAATTAAAAAATGGACACATAAATCCACCATTTTCTCCTTGGAATTCTCCAGTTTTCATCATTAAGAAAAAATCAGGTAAATGGAGAGTGTTGACTGACTTAAGAGCCATCAATTCAGTTATACAACCTATGGGAGCATTACAGCCAGGATTGCTTTCTCCTGCTATAATTAAAAAAAAAAAGGCCTTTAATAGTCATAGACTTAAAAGATTGTTTCTTTATTATCCCTTTAGCTGAGCAAGACTGTAAACGGTTTGCATTTACAATTCCTGCAGTAAACAACCTGTATCCTGCTAAGCATTTTCATTGTTTTACAGATGTGCCTAGTGATGGTAAATCTTATTCTGGCTTGAAAAGTAAAGTTTTTGAGGTGCCCTATACTTCAGCCCAAAAAGCGGAGCTTGTAGAGGTAATTGAGGTATTGACTGCTTTTGATATACCTAGTAATGTGATTTCTTATTCTTCGTACCTGGTTCACTCCACACACTTAATTGAAAATTCTCAGCTACAATTTCATACAGATGAACAATTGATGACTTTATTTACCCAATTGCAAACAACAGTTAGGAGTAGAATGCACCCATTTTACATCACTCATATTAGAGTTGATACACCTCTTCTAGGACCTTTGACTGAAGGGAATCTAATGGCTGATAGCCTAGTTGCTACTGCAATATCCAATGCTAGAGACTTTCACAATTTAACCCAAGTTAATGCCTCTGGCCTCAAACGCAGTTACAGCATTACCTGGAAAGAAGCCAAAGCTGCTATCCAGCCACAGGAATAAATTGAAAAATCCCTAAGGATCCAAAAGGATCTGCAGGAATCATCACGCGTGCCTAGATGTTTTAGGGTGAGTCTCTGAAACTTCCACCAGTGTGATTTCTTGGTACTTCCTGCCTGTGTTCCCTTGGGTTGCCGTCTTCCAGATGGGGTTACCTGCAAAACCACGCAGCCGCAGGAGCTGCCACAATGTGTGTTTCTATGGGAGTGTTGCGAGTGTTGGATGTCTGCTTGTGTGTGTGTTTGTGTGTGTGGATGTCTGTGGGTGTGTGCCTGTAAGTAGAGTCTGCTTAAAGGAATGTGGCTAACAGTGTTCAGCCCTCCTTATTTTTGAGTCTGCAGACATTTTAGTGGCCTGTGTATGTGGCTTTGCTAGGGCTGTGGAGCTCCATGTTCTTTATTTTTTCTTGTATCATGAATCTGCAGTGAATTGGGAAATGGACCAGCACCTTCAGGTGTCCAAATTACCTCTTCCTTAAAAAAAAAAAAAAGCCACTCTTGCAGAAAGTACAGAAGCACTCCAAACACCTGCAAAGGAAAATAAAGACAAGTGGCACAGAAGGTGCTTCCAACACCATTAGTGCATTGCTTTAATTGCACAAGAAGTCCACACCATGGTCCCTTGTCCAGGTGGGGGTATTCCAACTTGCAAAGAACATTTGGTGTGAAAATTGGGGCCATCATGGAAAATTCCCAATTTGAGGACTTTCAAGCCCTAAGCCAAATGGGAATGGGATGGATTGATGCTGGGTAGGATGTGGCCTTCACACTTGCCTCTTTTTTTTTTTTGGCCTCCATGTTCCTTGTCAGCATATGGTTTCCTGGGTCTGGCTCAATGACTTCCATACTAAACCTTTCCTCATCCATGGAGAACGACCTGCATGGGAATCCAGTGCATGAGCGTTTCCTTCTAAACATTGTCACATTTTAATGACGGAGCAGCTTTGATGCTTTTAAAACTGTAAATTCCTATTACTGTTGGAGCAAGGAAAATCTTTTTCTGCCACTTCTATAGGAGGGCTGCATGATTTTTGTAGGAAGAAAAGTAAGTGGTGGTGTCTGGCTCTTTCCTGGTAATCTAGATTCTGTTTTGTTTCATCTGCATGGCATTCTCATTGAGGATGGGCTTTTAATTTGGCTATTTCTCAACGGGACTTCCTCTCACCACAGATTATTTAGCTACCAGGGATTTCAGAGAGCAAACACGACTTAGGGTAAACTGGTTACGCTCCAGGTTGTGGGTCACTGTGTCCTTTTGGGAGCTAAGGTTGTTTGCCCTTTGGAGAAGGCATTTAGGTCTTCTGACAGGAATCATTGAGCATTGCTTGGACTCCAGCACAATTCAGCTTATTCTCTCAGGTGAGCCTTAAGTTTTCTTTGCTTTCATGGGGAATCCACAGTGTGCCTCAACAGCACTACTGGACACTTTTCAGGATTTCCATCACCACAGACGGCTTCTAAGACACTCTCTCATCCTCATCAGCACCTGTGAGACAAGTATGAGCTGTGAGATACCTACTCTACCTTGGATTTGCCTTTGTTGTGATTCCTGCTTTTTCCAGAGAGCCCCTGTGAGGCCTATGATGAAGGGAGCCAGTGAGGTCAACAGCCTAGCCATCTTTCACTGACACCCACTTCTGGCATCCCAAGTATGATTCTGTCAATAAAACAACCCTCAACAACACACCACACAGCCTCTTTGTCCACACAGACCCTCTTGAGAATGGAATCAGAAGTACATTTTCCAGCAACCACCTCATAGTCTCAAAACACCTCCTCCTCCAGTGGGATGCAACATCAGAAATGGCCCAAAACGGCACTGAGTTCGACATTTTATGTTCCCACAGTGGACTTCCACAGGCGGTCTTTTTCCTTACACCAGTCCAGCTCTATGAGTAGCGTTTTCCTCTACTGAGTGAGGATGACAGCTCTGACAGCTTTGTGCCAGAGCCCACCTCTGAAATGTGCATGCATTACTCTCAGAGCACCGGGCGTGATTGTGAGCTCTGGCTAGAGTCAAAGTTAATGTCACTGTTACCTAGTGATGAGTCCCTGTGGCTTGGAAGAAAAGAATACTTCCTTGGAGATGTGTCAATGCTAGACACTCGCTTGTCTTCTCTGTATGATCTACGGGATCGTCCCATGATGCTAGGAAAGGGCCGACTTGAGCCAGCTTGAAGGAATATCAAGCAGAGCCCCAGAAATTAACTGCAAAATCCCTAAGTATGGAAATGGATCTGCAGGATTCCTCAGGCCTACCTAGTCGTTTTAGGGGTGTGTCTTTTTGAAACTTATCCCACTGTGATGGGATAAGTTCTGCCTTTCTTCTCCTGGCTTGCTGTCTCCAAGTTGGGTGTTCCTGTAGAACAATGCATCCTCAGGAGTGTTGGGGCTGTGTTTTTCTGTGAGAGTGTTGCTAATGTTGGATGTCTGCATGTGTGTGGCTTTATGTGCTTGTGTGTGTGTGCATGTAAGTGGAGTCTGCTTAAAGAAATGTGGCTAATGCACTTTAGTGCTACTTTTAGTTTGAGTCTCAAAGCTCTTTGGCGGCCTGTCTGTGTGGCTCTAATTCAGCTGTGAGGTTCATGTTCCTGATTTTTCTGTCAATCATGAATGTCAGTGAATTGGGAGTTGGGCCAAGACCCACTGACATCAAAATCAGCTATGCTTGCCAAAAAAAACAAAAAACAAAAAACAAAAAAAACAAACAAAAAAAACTATTCCCCAAAGAAATGGAACACACCAAACCAAAAACTGACATCTCCCAATGTTTCATTGTCCTGCCACAAACACAGGGAGAGGCCCTAGCAGTCCTTTCTGCCAGGCCTGTTGAATTTACCTGGAATTCAGTTCCCAGCTGAGCAGGTGCTTCAAGTCATGATGGGAAAATTCTCCATCATCTTGGTATTTCATCCTGTGACATAGAGTGTGATCATTAATAAGGTCACACAGAGGTGAAGATACAAGCTCATGGGGGTTGAAGGGGGTCCCACAACATCACCTGAAAAATAAATGAAGAGAGATGTCACACAAATCCCTTCGACCTTCATCTCCACATTCCCTAAATTGCACAAGCCATACACAACATGACCCATTGTAGAACTGTGAGTAATCCAATAATCCAGGAACAATTTGAGTTCAAATTAGGGCCATCCTGGCAAACTCCTGATTTGAGGGCTTTCATACCCTAAGCCAAAAAGAAGTTGAATGGATTGATGCTGGGTGGGATGTGGCCTCCACTCTTGCCTCTTCTTTTCCTGAATTACATGTTCCTCTTTGGCCTAGGGTTTACTGGGTCTGACTGAATGATTTCCACACTAAAAGTTTCCCAGTTCACAGAGAACAGCCTTCATGGGAATCCATTGCATTAGTGCTTTCTTCAAAACATTGTCACATTTTAATGAGAGGACAGCTTTGATACTTTTAAAACCATAAATTTTTGTTTCAGCTGTAAACAGGGAAACACTTGTTCTCCCACTTCTGTTGGAAAGCTGCATGATTCCTGTAGAATGTCAAGCAGGTAGCTGTGTCTGGCTTTTGCCTGGTATTCTAGCCTCTGATTCATTTCATCTGCATAGCATTCTCATTGTGGAGGGGCTCTTTCATTGGGCTTTGCTGAATGTGACTGCCTCTCTCCACAGATTATTTTGCATCTTGAGATTTCAGAAAGAAAATGGGACTTAGAGTAAGCTGGCTGTGCTCCAGGTTGTGGGTCATTGTCTCATTGTGGTGGCTGAAGTTGCTTGCACTTTGATGGAGGATTTTGGATCCTCTGACAGAAATCACTGAACATTTCTTGAACTCCAGCACAATGAAGCTTATTCTCTCAGGTGAACTTTCATTTTTCTTTGCTTTCATAAGGTATCCACAGTGCCCCTCAATAACACTACTGGACAAGATTTTCACGCTTGCTATTTCAAGGAGGACCTCTGAGACACTGTCTCAATAACATCTACATCTGTGAAAGGCTAGTCCAAGGTGTCAGAAGACTGCTCCCCCTTGGGCTTGTTTTATAGAGGTTCCTGCCTTTCCCAGAGTGTCACTGTGATAGGCAAAATTAAAGGAGGTAGTGAGGTCAAAAGCCTGGCCATCTTTCCCTGACACTCACCTCTGGGGTCTCAGGATGATTCTATCGCCAAAGGAATCCTGAGCAACACAGCAGATTGTATTCCAAACCCATGGGGCCAGATTCTGGCACAGAATCTTTTGGGAATGCAGTCAGAACAGCCCTTTCCAATGACCACCTCACAGTCTCAAAACACCTCCTCCTGCAGTGGGACCCGAACATGGAGATGACCCAAAAGAGCCCTGAGGTTGAGACTTTTAGTGTCCCTCAGTGGGTTTTTGCAGGCAGCATTTTTCCTAATACCAGGCCAGCTCTGCCTCTACCATATTCATCTGATTAGGCAAGCCATCAGGTTTGACAGATGGAGCCCAAGCCTGCCTCACAAATGTGCATACACTAGTCTCCAGACATCAGGCCTGACTGTGAGCTCTGGTTAACATCACAAGGAGTGTCACTGTTGGTTCACAACAACGCCCTGAAAAGGAGACCTCCGTGGAGGTGTATTGGCAATTGACTCTCACCTGTCATCTCTGTGGGATCCACAGGAAAGTCCCATGATCCTAAAAGGAGGAAGATGTGGGCTAGCCTGAAGTTATGTCAAGCAGAACCCCAGAAATAACCACAAAATCTTTAAAAATACAAAAAGATCTGCAGGATTCCTCAGGCTGTCCTGTATATTTTCGGGGTGAGTATCTTTGAAAGTTGCCCCACTGTGATTACTAGGTACAGCCAGGCTGTGTTCCACAGGGTTGCTCTCTTTTAGGGGAAGCTTTCTGGAGAACCACCCAGCCTCAGGAGCTGCTGAGCTGTGTGTTTCTGTGCTATTGTTGAGAGTGTTTTTTGTCTGCCTGTAAGTGGCATTTTGTGTGTATGTTTCTGTGTGTGTATGCCTATAAGTGGAGTCTGCTTAAAGGAATGTGGCTAATGCACTTCAGTCTCTCTTTATTTCTTCTTTTTTAGTCTCCCACTTACTTTGTGTCTTGTTTCTGTGGGTCTGCTTGGGCTGCAGGGATCTGTGTTCTTTTTTTCCTGTGGATCATGAATCCGCAGTTAATTGGGAGGTGGGCTGTGACTTGCCAGAATCCAAATTACCTCCCCCTCTAATAACAGCCACTGTTCTCAAAAGAAGAGGAGCACACCACACCAAAAAACAGACATCTCTCAGTATTTCATTGTCCTGCAGCCAACCCAGGGGGAGGTACTATCAGTCCAGTCTGCAAGGTCCCTTGAATTTGCCTCAAATTTGGTTCCTAGATGAACTGGTGCTTCGTGTCCTGAGAGGGCACTTTTCCATGATCTTGGGATTGCATCCTGGAACAGAGTATAAGAAGAAATAAGTCAAATATGGGTGAGAATACAATCTGGTGAAGAGTGGAAGCGGTCCTGCACTTCACCTGCAAAAAAAATGAAGACAGATGACACAGAAACCGCTTGCTACTCCATCCTTACATTCCCATAATTACAAAAGCAGCCCACACTATTCCCTGGTGTTCAGGTGGGGGTACTTCAACATGCTGGAAATATTTGGAGTGCAAATTGGGGCTATCCTGGCAAGCTCCCGATTTTATGGCTTTCATACATGGAGCCAAATAGGAATGGAATGGATTGGTGCTGGGTGACATGTGGTCTCTACACTTGCCTCTTCTTTTCCTGACTTCCATGTCGGCCTAGAGTTTCCTGGGTCTGGCTCAATGGCTTCCGCACTGAATATTTCCCAGTTCATGGAGAACGACACTCATGCGAATCCATTGTGTGAATGTTTCCTTCTTGACAGTGTCATGTATTAATGACTGGGCAGTTTTGATAATTTTAAAGCAAAAACATTCCATTGTAGCTGCCACCAAAGAAACTCTTTTTTTCCCACTTCAATTGGAGGGCTGCATAATGTTTGTAGGATGGGAAGCAGGAGGCTGTGTCTGGATTTTGCTTTGGTAACCTAGGCTCTGTTTCATTGCATCTGCACATATTTTCTCATTGTGCAGGGCATCTTTCATTGGGCTATTGCTGGATGGGATTGGGTCTCACCACAAGTCTTTTTGCTCCCAGGGATTTTATGAAGCAAAAAGGACTTTGTATAGCCTGGCTGCCATCCAGGTTGTTAATTGTGGTCTTGTTTTGAGTAATTATTATTATTATTATTATTATTATTATTATTATTATTATTATTATTATTATTTTTGCACTTTGCAGGAAGTTTTAGGTTCTCTGACAGGAATATCTGAATGTTCCTGGGACTCCAGCACAAGTCAGCTCTTTCTCACTGGTGAGTTTTAATTTCTCTTTGCTTTAATGAGGGGTCGACATTGCTTCACCACAGAATTAGAGAAGAATAAAAACACATCTTTCCACCTTTTTCAGGCTTGCAATCACCAAAGACGGCCTCTTTGACACTGTCTCAACCACTTCTTCACCCGTTAGAGACTTGTGCAAGGTGTCAGGACACTGCTACACCTTGGGCTTGGTTTTGTAGTGGTTTCTGTTATTTCCAGAGAGACCCTGTGAGGCCCAGAATGAAGGAAGGCACTGTCCATTTTTCACTGATACCCACCTCTGGGGTCTCAAGTATGATTCTGTCACCCAGAGAACCCTCAAAAACACTCCAAATTATATTCCAGTCCCCATGAAAACCGATCCTTGCTCACGGCTTCTTTAGGAATAAAGTCAAAGGAGCAGTTTCCAGCGACTTCCTCACAGTCTTGAAATGTCTCCTTCTCCCACAGGACCAGATCACGGAGGTGGTCCTAAGGGGCCATAAGTTTGAGATTTCAAGAGTCCTGCCATTGGTTATCACAGGCAGCGATTTTCCCGATTCCCTGCCAGCTCTGGCTATACCAGTGTCCCCTGCTTGTGCAGGCTGACAGTTCTGACAGCTGAACACCTGAGCATGTGACATGAACATGCATGCACTAGTTTCAGGGCACCAGGCATGAGCAGTAAGCTCTGGTTAGCATCACAGTGAATGCCACTATTGCCTAGTGACAAGTTCCTGAAGCTTAAGGGAGGAGACCTCTGTGGAGTTCCGTCAGCGGTGAACTCTTGCCTATCTTCTCTGTGGGTTGTTCGGGATAGTATTGTAATTCTAGGAAAGAGCACTTGTAAGCCAGCCTTAAGAAATGCCAAGCAGAGACCCAGAAATAAACCAAGAAATTTTCAAGGATCTAAGAAGATCTCCAGTTTTATTCAGGTCTGCCTAGTCTTTTAAGGGGAGAGTCTTTTTCAAACTTGCCCCACTGTGATTTCTAGGTACAACCTGACTGTGTTCCCCGGGCTTTCTCTCTTTCAGGTTGGGCTTTCTGCAGAACCACACAGCCTCAGGAGCTGCCAGGCTGTGCACTTCTGTGGGAGTGTTGGAAGTGTTTGATATCTGGGTGTGTGTGTAGCATTGTATGTTTGTGTGTGTGTCTGTAAGTGGAGTCTTCTGAAAGGATTATGGCTAACACACTGCAACCCTTTCTTTTTTTTGGAGTCTCCCAACATTTTGTGGGCTGTCTGTGTGACTCTGCTTAGGCTGTGGTGCTCTGTGTTTTTTTATTTTACTGTAGATCATGAATGCAAAGTAAATTGGGAAACTGGCTGAGACGCACTGGGGTCCAAATCATCTGCTCCTGTGAAAAAAACCACTCTTCAAGAAGCAAGAGGAACACACGACTTTCAAGAATAGACACCTTACAGTGTTTCATTGTCCTACAGCCAACACAGGGAGAGACAATAGCAGTATTGTCCACAGGGCCCCTTCATTTCACTTCAAATTTGATTCCAAGATAAGCAGGTGCTTCACCTTGTGAGGGATCACTCCTCCACTATCTTGGGATTCTATTGTAGAACAGAGAGTGTGAGTAGCAGTAACATCAGATAGGGGTGAGGATACAATCTTGTGAGGGGTGATGGGGTCTTGCACATTCCCCTGTAAAAAAAGGTGAAGTCAGATGACACAGACTCTGTGTCCAACTCCATCCCCACATTCCTGTAATAGCACAAGTACTCCACACCATGGCCAGGTGTTCAGGTGGGAGTTCAACATACAGGGAAAGCTTTGGGGTGCAAACTGGGGCCATACTGACCAACTCCCGATTTCAGGGCTTTCATACCCAAAGCCAAATGGGATTTGGATGTATTGATGCTACATGGGATGTGACCTCTACAATTGCATATCTTTTTCCTGACATTAATGCAACACTTTGGCCTAGGGTCTCCTGGTGCTGACTCCAAATCTTCCAAACTAAAAGTTTCCCAGTTCATGAAGGAAGACCCTCATAAGATTCCATTGCATGAGTGTTTCCTTCTAAACACTGCCACATTTTAATGACTGGGAAGCTGTGATAGTTTTAAAAGCATAAATTCGGGTTATAGCCACCAGCAAGGAAACACTTCTCACACTTCTATCTAATGGATGCATGATTTCTGTTGAAAGAGAAGCAGGCAGCCATTCCCGGATTTGCCGGGTAATCCTGTTTTTTTTCACTTTCTTTGCACACCCTTCCACACTGGGGAGTGGATCTTGCATTGGGCTCTTGCATGATGGGACTTCCTCTCACCACAGATCTTTTGGATGCCAGAAATTTCAGGGAGCTTAACAGACTTTGGGTAGGCTGGCTACATTGCAGGTTGTGGGTCGTGGTCTCCTTGTGGGGTCTGAGTTTGTTTGCACTTTGCAGGAGGGTTTTCAGTCCTCTGGAGGAATCTTTTAATGTTGCTGGGACTCCAGCACAATTCAGCTCTTTCTCTCAGGCAAGCCTTGATTTTCATTTGTTTTCATGGGGGTCCACATTGCCCCTCAGAAGCACTACTGGAAACACTTCTCTGACTTCCAAACACCACAGACAGCCTCTGAGACACAGTATCAACCACATCTGAACTCTTGAGAGGCCAGTTTGAGGTGTGAGAACATTGCTCCATCTTGGTTTTGCTTTTGTCTTTTTATCTGCCTTTCCCTGAGAGCCCCTGTGAGGCCCAGGATGAAGGAAAGCAGTGAGGTCAAGTGCAGGCCATCTTTCACTGACACCTAACTCTGTGGTGTGAGGTATGATTCCATCACCCAAAGATCCACCAGGAATGCACCAAAGTATATTCCAGTCCCCATGGGCTCCAATTCTCACACACAGCCTCTTCCAGGAATAGAGTGAGATGAGCGGTTTTCAGCCACAACCTCACAGTCCAAAATGCCTCCTCCTACAGCAAGACCTGACCACAGAGCCTACCCGAAGGGGAATTATGGTCAAGATTTTCAGGTCATGCAATGGATTATTGCATTTACCCTGTATTCCAATATCAGGCATGACTCCCTGTGCTATTCTCTTCTGCTTAGGCAGAGTGAAATCTATGAGAGCCAGGCTCTCAAGCCTGCATTGTGAATGTGAATGTGCTAGTTTCAGGGCACCAGGCCTTAGCTGTGAGCTCTGGCGAGCATCACAATGCATGCTATTGTTACCTTGTGACAAGTCCCTGGGGCAAGGCAAAGAAGGAGACCTTTGTGGAGGTGCGTCTGCAATGGATTTTTGCTTGTCTTTTCTGTAGAATCCTTGGGATACTCCCATGAACTTTGGAGTAGGCAGACATCAGCCAGCCTGAAGAAACGTCAAGCAGAGCTCCAGGAATAATCCATGAAATCCCCAAGGATCCAAAATGATCTGAAAAATTTTTCAGGCCTGCCTTGACGTTGTAGGGGTGAATCTTTTTGAAACTTGACCAACTGTGATTTGTATGTACAGCCTGCCTGTGTTCCCCGGGGTTGCTCTCTCCCAGGTGGGGCTTCCTGCAGAACCATGAAGGCTCAGAAGCTGCCAAGCTGTGTGTTATTCTAGGAGTGTTGTGAGTGCTCAATGTTTGTGTGTGTGTGTCTGTATTTGTGTGTCTCTGTGTGTTTGCCTGTAAGTGGAGTCTGCTTTAAGTAGTGAAACTTTTTTTTTTGTCTCCCAACTTTTTGGTGGCTTGTCTCTGTGGCTCTGCTTAGGCTGCGTGGTTCCATGCTCTTAATTTTTCTATGGATCATGAATCTGCAGTGAATTGTCAGGCTGGCTGAGATCATCCAGTTTGCAAATCATCTCCCCTTTCAAAATAAAGTCAGTTTTCTAGAGAGAAGAGGAGCATACCACATCCAAGAACAGACATCTCTCAATGCTTCATTGTCCTGAAGCCAACTCAGGGAGAGACACTAGCAGTCCTGTCCACAGAAACTCTTATATTTACATCGAATTCCATTCCCAGCTAAGCAGGTACTTCACATTGTGACGGGGCACTCCTGCATCATCTTGCATTTTCATTCTGGATTAGAGAATGTGAGCTGCAAGCTGCAATAAGGTCAGATGGGGTGATGAGACAATCTGCTGGTGGGTGGATGTCAATCCACAACTTCACCTGCAATAAAGTGAACACCCATGACAAAAAAGTTGTTTCCAACTGCATCCCCGATTTCCCTTAATTGCACAAGCAGTCTACACCATAGCATGGTGTTCATGTGGGGGTACTACAAAGTTCAGGAAATATTTGGACTGCAAACTGGCACCATCCTGGCAAAGTCTCAATATGAGGGCTTTCAAACCCAGAGCCAAATGGAAGAGGGATGGACTGATGCTGGGTGGCATGTGGCCTCCACACATGCCTCTTCTGTCCCTGATTTCTATATTCCTTATTGGAACATGGAAACTCTTATTCTCCCACTTCTATCAAAGGGTTTCATTATTCCTATAGGATGAAAAGCAGGAAGCTGTGTCTGTCATTTGGATGGTAATCTAGGCTCTGTTTCATTTCATCTGCACATCCTTTCTCATTGTGGAATGTGTCTTCATTTGGCTGTTGCTTGAGGGGGCTGCCTCTCGTCACATATCTTTTGGGTGCCAGGGATTTCAGGGAGCAAAAGTGACTTTGAATAAGCTCTCTGTGCTCCAGGTTGTTGGTCATGGTCTCAATGTGTGGGCTAAGCTTGTTTGCACTTTGCAGGAGGCTTTTGCACCCTCTGACAGGAATCTTAGAATGTTGCTAGAACTCCAGCACAAATCAGCCCATTCTCTTAGGTTAGTCTTGATTTTTTATTCCTTTCATGTGGGGTTGACTGTGTCCCTCAAAAGCATTACTAGACACAATTTTCAGGATGGCAAGTTTCACAGAGGGCATCTGAGACATTGTTTCAACGTCATCTGAACCCATATGACAGCCTGGCCATCTTTTGCTGACACCAGACTCTGGGTTCTCAGGTTGAAGATACAATCTGGAGGGGCAAATAGAGTTTCCCATCTTCTCCTGCACTTTTCAGGATGGCAAGTTTCACAGAGGGCATCTGAGACATTGTTTCAACCTCACCTGAACCCATAGGATGCCCTTTTGAGGTTTGAGAACATTGCCCTACCTCGGACATGCCTTTGTTGGTGTTCCTGGCTTTACCAGAGAGTCACTGTGAGGCACAGGATGAAGGGAGGCAGTGAGGTTAAAGACATGGTCATCTTCCACTGACACTTGCCTCTGGGGTCTCAGGTATGCTACCTTCATCTAAAGTCCACTCAGAAACTCACCAGATTATATTCCAATCCCTATAGGACATGATTCTTGCACACAGCCTCTTTTGGGAATGGAGTCAGAAGAGTAGTTTCCAATCACTCCCTCAGAGCCTCGAAATGGCTCCTCCTCCAGTGGAAAATGACCACAGAGATGTCTTGAAGGGGTCCTAAGGTCGAGATTTTTAAGGTCCCACAATGGGTTATCACAGGTAGCCTTTTTCCTAATAAATGACAGGCTCTGAGTGTACCATTTTCTTCTGCTTAGGTCATATGACAGGCCTGACAGCCTGGCGCCAGAGCCAGCCTTGTGAATATGCATGCAATTGTTTCAGGGCACGAGGCCTGAGCTGTGAACTCTGGCAAACTCACAATAAATGCCACCTTTGGCTAGAGACAAGTCAGTGGGACTTGGCAGAGAAAAAGACCGTTGTGGAGGTGCTTCGGTGGTGGAGTACCCCCTGTCTTCCACGGTATAGTCCTATGATCCTATGAGGAGGTAGACTTGAGCCAGGCTAAAGGAAGGTCAAGCAGAGCTGCAGGAATAAACCATGAAACCCATACTCATCCAAAAGTATCTGCACAATGCCTCAGACTTTTCTAAATGTTGTATGTTGAGTCTTTTTGAAACTTGCCCCACTGTGATTTTTTTTTCTTTTTTTTTTTTATTATTATTATACTTTAAGTTTTAGGGTACATGTGCCATGTTGGTGTGCTGTACCCATTAACTCGTCATTTAGCATTAGGTATATCTCCTAGTGCTATCCCTCCCCCCTCCCCCAACCCCACAACAGTCCCCAGTGTGTGATGTACCCCTTCCTGTGTCCATATGTTCTCATTGTTCAATTCCCACCTATGAGTGAGAACATGCGGTGTTTGGTTGTTTGTCCTTGCGACAGTTTGCTGAGTCAGTGTGGCGATTCCTTAGGGATCTAGAACTGGAAATATCATTTGACCTAGCTATCCCATTAGTGGGTATATACTCAAAGGATTATAAATCATGCTGCTATAAAGACACATTCACATGTATGTTTATAGTGGCACTATTCACAATAGCAAAGACTTGGAACCAACATAAATGTCCAACAACGATAAACTGGATTCAGAAAATGTGGCACATATACACCATGGAATACTATGCAGCCATAAAACATGATGAGTTAATGTCCTATGTAGGGACATGGATGAAACTGGAAACCATCATTCCCACTGTGATTTCTAAGTAAAGTCAGCCAGTCTTCCCCAGGGTTGCTCTATCCCAGGTGAGGATTCCTGCAGAACCACACCACCTCAGAAGCTTTCGGTCTGTGTGTTTCTGAGGGGTTGTGATGAATCTTGGATGTCTGCATGTGTGCATGGACTTGTGTGTGTGTGTATATCTGTGTGTGTGTTTATGTGTGTATGCCTGTATGTGGAGTCTCCTTAAAGAAATATGGCTAATGCCTTTCAGCGCTTCTTTTTTTTTTAAGTCTCCCAAACCTTCTGTGGCCTGTATGTGTGTCTCTGCTTGGCCTGTGGTGCTCGGTATTGCTTATTTTTCTGTGGGTTATGAATCTGCAGTGAATTGGAGGCATGCGAAGACCTGCCAGCATCCAAAACACCTCCCCATGTAAAAATAGCAACTATTACAAAAGAAGAGGAGAACACCACAACAAAAAACAGACATCTCCCAAGGGTTTCATTGTCTTGTGTCCAACTCAGGGAGAGATGCTTATAGTCCTATTCACAGGGCCTCTTGAATTCACCTCAAGTTTGGTTTCCAGCTGAGCAGGTGTTTCACGTCATGAAGCAGGTGTTTCACCCCAAAGATTATTTCACAATCCTCCACTATCTTGTGATTTCATGATGGAACATAGTGTGTGAGCAGCATAAGGTCAGAAAACGGTTAGAATACAATCACCTGAGGGATCGATGGGGTCCCGCAGCTTCACCTGCAAAAAAAAATGAAGACAGATGACACAGAAGTTGCTTTCAACTCCATCTCCACATTCCCTTCTTTGCAGAAGCAGTCCAGACCCTGGCCCCGTGTTCAGGTGGAAATACTTCAACGTGCAAAAAAATTTGAAGTGCAAATTGGAGCCATCCTGAAAACTCTCGATTGACGGTTTTCATGCCAGAGCCAAATGGGAGTGGAATAGATTGATGGTAGATGAGATGTAGCCTCCAAAATTTCCTCTTCTTTTCTTGACTTCCATATTCCTTATTGGCCAAGGCCTTCTTGGGTCTGGCTGAACAACTTCCACACTAAACATTATCCAGTTCACATAGCACAACTCTGATGGGAATCCATTGTGTGAGTGTTTCCTTCTAAACGCTCTCACATTGTAACGACTGGGCAGCTTTGATATATTTAAAACCGTAAAATCCCATTACATCTGCCAAAAAGGAAACTCCTGTTCTCCCACTTCTACCAGAGGACTGCATGATTCCTGTAGCATGAGAAGCAGGCAGCTGTGTCTGGATTTTTCTTAGTAATCTAGCCTCTGTCATTTCATCTGCAAGTCCATCTAATTCTGGAGGGGCTCTTTCATTGGTCTGTTGCTGGATGGAACTGTCTCTCACCAAAGATTATATAGCTGCCAGGGATTTCAGAGAGCAAAAGGGACTTCAGCTAAGATAATTGCATTCCAGGTTGTGGGTCATTGTCTCATTGTGGGAACTGAGGTTGTTTCCACTTTGCAGGACACTTTTTGGTCCTCTGACAGGAATCATTGAACATTGCTTAAATTACAGCAGCTCATTCCTCAGGCCTGCCTTGATTTTTCTGTGCTTTCCTGGGAAATCCACATTGTCCCATATCTGCACTACTGGACACCCTTTTCAGGTTGCCACGTCCACAGATGGCCTCTGAGACACTGCCTCAACCCCTTTTCAGGTTGCCATTTCCACACTTACTTTGTCATGGTTCCTGCTTTTCCCAGAGATCCCCTGAAAGGCCCAGAATGAAGGGAGGCAGTGAGGTCAAGAGCCTGGCCATCTTTTGCTGACACCAGATTCTGGGTTCTCAGGTTGAAGATACAATCTGGAGGGGTAAATAGAGTTTCCCATCTTCTCCTGCAAAAAAGATGACACAGAATGTGCTTCAAACTGTATACCTGCGTTACTTTAATTGCGCAAGCAGGCCACATCATGTCCCAGTGTTCAGGTGGGATTATTACAACCTGCAGGGAACATTTGGACTGAAATGTTTGCTGGCCAGGGCAGCAAACTTTTGATTTGAGAACCTTCATACCCCCAGTGAAATGGGAGTGGGATGTAATGATGCTGAGTGGGATGTGTTCTGCACACTTGTCTCTTCTATTCCTGAATTCCATGTTCCTCAACAGCATATAGTTTCCTGGGTGTGGCTCCACATCTTTCACATTAATCAATTCACAGTTCACTGAGGACGACCCTCATGGAAATCCATTGCGTGACTGTTTCCTTCTAAACACCGTCATGTTTTAGATGTTTAGATGTTTTAATGACTGGGCTAAAATTTCCTTTGGCTTGACTGAGAAGCAGACCTCTGTGGAAGTGCATTGGCAGTGTACTCTCACCTGCTGTTAGGGTTCTGTGTCTTTGTTTGTATGTGTCATTTTGTGTGTGTGTGTGTTGTGTAGGTATGTGTGCCCGTAAGTGAAGTCTGCTTAAAGGAATGTGGCCAACACATTTCAGTACATCTTTTTTTTTTTTTTTTTTTTTTTTTTTGTCTCCCAACTTTTTGTGGTTTGTCTGGGCATCTCTGCTTTGGCTGTGCGGCTCCTTGGTTTTTATTTCTCTGTAACATGATTCCATAGTAAAATGGCAGGCGAGCCAATAGTTGCTGGCATCCAAATCACCTCCCCCTTCAAAAAATAAAAATAAAAAAGCCACTCTTCTAGAAAGAAGAGAAGCACACCACATTAACAAACAGACATATCCTAGTGTTTCATTGTCCTACAGCCAGCCCAGGGAGGGACACTAGCAGTCATGTGAGCAGGGCCTTTGAATTTAACTCAGATTCAATTCCCAACTGAGCAGGTGTTTCATGTCCTAAGGGGTACTTCTCCATCATCTTGGAATTTCATCCTGGAACAGAGTATAAGCAGCAATAATGTCAGATAGGAGTGAGAATACAGTTTGATGAGGAGTGGATGGGATCCCACAACTTCACCTGCAAAAAAAAAAAAAAAAAAAGACCAATAACACAGAAAGTTCTTCCAACACCACTGCACATTCCCTTAATTGCACAAGCAGTCCACACCATGGCCCAGCATTCAGGTGGGAGTCAACATGCAAAGAATATTTGGAGTTCCAATTGGGGCCATCCTGGCAAACTACCAATTTGAGGGCTTTTATACCAACAGCCAAATGGGAGTAGAATGCATTGATGCTTGGTGGGATGTGGCCTCCATACTTGCCTGTTTTATGCTTCACTTCCATGTTCCTCATTGACCTAGGGTTTCCTGGGTCTAGCTCACTGACTTCCACACTAAACGTTTCCCTGAACACAGAGAACGATTAACATGACATTGTGTTGCCTGCAAGGTTTCTTCTAAACACTGTCATATTTTAATGTCTAGGCAGCTTTGATACTTTTAAAACATTAAATTCTTGTTACAGCCACCAATAAGGAAACTCTTGTTCTCCCACTTCTATCAGAGGGATTAATTATTCCTGTAGGGTGAGAATCACATAGCCCTGTCTGCTTTTTTCCTGGCAATCTAGCCTCTGTTTCATTTCATCTGCATAGCCTCTTGATTGTTGACGGTCTCTTTCACTGGGCTGCTGCTGAATGTGAATGCCTCTCATCTCTGATTATTTAGCTGCCAGGGATTTCAAATAACAAAAGGGGTTCTGGGTAAGCAGTCTGCACTCCAGTTTGTGGGCTGTACTTTTGTTGCATAAAATGAGGTTGTTTGCATTTTGCAGTAGGCTCTTGGGTCCTTTGACAGAAATCAATGAACATTGCTTGGACTCCAGCACAGCAGAGCTCATTCTCTCAGGCAAGCCTTGATGTTGTTCCTTTGCTTTCATGGGGATTCCACAGTGTCCCTCAACAGCACATTGCACACTTTTCTCAGGGTTGCCATTGCCACTGAGGGCCAATGAGGCACAGTCTTATCTTCATCTCCTCCTGTGAGGGGCCATTCCGAGCTGTGAGAACACTGCTCCAACTTGGAGTGTATTTGTCGTTTTTTTTTTTTATTGTTTGTTTCTTTTTCTTTTCTTTTCTTTTCTTTTTCCCCAGAGAGCCCCTGAGAGGCCCAAAATGAATGAAGTCAGTGAGTTCAAGAGCCAGGCCATTTTTCACTGACATGTCTCTGGGGTCTCAGATATGATTCCAGCAAGCAAAAAACCCTCGATAATAAGCCAGACTATATTTCAATCCCCATGGGACCCGATTCTTGCACACAGCCTATTTCAGGAGTAGAGTCAGAAGAGCAGTTTCCAGCGAACACATCACAATCCCAAAATGCCTTCTACTCCAGTGGGAGCGGACCATGGAGATGGCCTGAAAAGGTCATGAGATTGAGACTTTTAGGGTTCTGCAGTGGGTTTTCACAGGCAGCCTTTTTCCCAATGCCACCTTGGCTCTGCCTGTAACATTTTTCTTCTGCTTAGGCAGGCTGACCAGATCTGATTGTGAGCTTTGGCTAGAGCCACAACGAATGTCACCGATGTCTAGCGACAAGTCCCTTTGGCTTGGCAGAAAAGGAGACCTGGGTGGAGATGTGTCAGCAGTGGACTCTCATCTGTCCTCTCTGTGGGATCCATGGGATATTTCAATGAAGCATAGGGCAGACATGAGTCAGCATGAATAAACCTCTAGCACAGTCCCAGGAGTAAACCCTGACATCCTTAAAGATGCTAAATGATCTCCATTTATTCTCAAGACTGCCAAAGTGTTGCAGGTTGTCTTTTTGAAGTTGTTCCACTGTGATTTCTATGTACAACACATCTGTGTTTCCCCGGGTTGCTCTCTTCCAGGTGAGGCTTCCTGCACAACCACATAGCCTCAGGAGCTGCTGGGCTGTGTCTTTCTGTGGGGTGTTGTGAGTATTAGATATCTGCGTGTGTGTATGGTATTTTGTGTTGCTGTGTGTGCTTTTGTGTTTGTGTGTTCCTGTAACTGGAATCTGCTTAAAGAAATTCAGCTAATGCACAACAACGCTTCCTTTTTTTGTCTCTCAACTTGTGGTGGCCTTTCTATGTGGCTCTGCCTGGGCTGCAGGGTTCTGTGTTATTTATTTATTTATTTATTTATTTATTTATTTATTTATTTATTGTGGATCATGAATCTGCTGTGAATTGAGAGGCTAGCTGAGACATGCTGGCATCCAAATCATCCAAAAAAATCCTCTTACCAAAAAATCCACTGTTATTAAGAAGGGAAGCCCGCCACACCAAACAAACAAACAAACAAACAAAAGCAAAAAAACATATATATGATATATATGTATCTACAAGTGTTTCATTATCCTGTGGCCAACTCAGGGAGAGACACTAGCAGTCCTCTCCTCAAGGCCCCTTGAATTTACCTCGAGTTTGGTTCCCAGCTAAGCTGGTATTTCAAGTCATGAGGGGGGATCCCTCCATCACCTTGGGATTTCATCCTAGGACATAGAGTGTGAGCAGCAACAAAGTCAGAGAGGGGAAGGATAGAGTCTGGTGAGGGGTGCATGGGTCCCACAACTTCACTTGCAATTAAAAAAAAACCTAGGACACAGGAGCAGCTTCCAACACCATCTGCCCATTCCTTTAATTGCACAAGCCATCCACACCATGACCCAGTGTTCAGGAGGGAGTATTTCAATGTGCAAGGAACATTTGTCATGCAAATTGGGGTTATCCTGGCAAATTCCTGATTTCAGGGCTTTCAAACCTGGAGCCAAATAGAAGTAGAATGGATTGATACTGGGTGAGATGTGGCCCCCACATTTGCCTCTTCTTTTCCTGACTTCCATGTTTCTGGTCAGCCTAGGTTTTCCCGGGTCTGGCTCAGTGACTTCCACAATAAATATTTCCCAGCTCCCTGCTAACGACCCTCTTGGATATCTACTTCTTTAGTGTTTCCTTCTAAACACTGTTACATTTTAATAATTGGGCACCTTTGATACTTTTAAAACTGTAAATTCACATAACAACCACCAGCAAGGAAACTTCTTCTCCCATTTCTGTTGCAATGCTTCATAATTCCTGCAGGATTAAAAGAAGGCATCTGTATCTGACTTTTGCTCTGTTTTATTTCATCTGTCCAGTCCAGTCTTTTTATTGTGGAGGGTCTCTTTCATTGGTCTGTTGAGGGATGGGACTGCCTCTCACCAAAGATTTCCATCATCACAGACCTCCTTTGAGACACTGTCTAAACAACTTCTGCACCTATGAGAGGCCAGTACAGGGTGTGAGAATTCTGCACCCCCTTTTACTTGCCTTTGTCATGGTTCCTGCCTTTCCTAGAGAGCACCAGTGATGCAAAAAAGGAAGGGAGGCAGTGAGGTCAAGAGCCTGGCCATCTTTTGCTGACACCCACCTCTGGGATCTCAGCTATGATTTTATCACCCAAAGAACCCTCAGCAACACACCAGAGTATATTCCAATCTCCATGGGGCTTGATTGTTACAAACAGCCTCTTTTGAGAATGGAGTCAGAAGAGCAGTTTCCAGTGAATAACTCAGTCTTGAAACGCCTCCTTCTCCAGTGAGACATGACCACAGGAATGGCTCAAAGGGGACCTGAGGTTGAAATATTTATGGCTTTTGCAGTGGGTTTTTGCATGCAGCATTTTTCTAGATGCCAAGACTGCTCTGATAGTATAATTTTCCTCTATTTAAGCATGCTGACAGCTCTGACAGCCAGGAGCCTGAGCCAGCATCATGAATGTGCATGTGCTGGTCTCAGGGCACCAGGCCTGATTGTAAGCTCTGGCTAACACCACAATGAATGTCAGTGTTGAGTAGCCTCAAGACCCTATGTCCTGGCAGAAAAGGAGACCTCCCTGGAGGTATGCAAGTGGTGGACTCTCACCTATCTTCTCCGTGGGATCCATGGAATAATCCCATGATTTTAGGATAGGGCAGATGTGAGCCAGCCTGAAGAAACTTCAAACACAGTTCCAAAAATGAATCACAAAATCTCTAAGGATTCAAAGTGATCTGCAGGATTCCTCAGGCCTGCCAAATGTTGTAGGGGTGAATCTTTTTGAAAGTTGCCCCACAGCCACGCAACCTCAGGATCTGTGGGGCTTTGTGTTTTTGTGGGAGTGTTGCAAGTGTTTGATGTCTGCATGTGGGTGTGGCATTGTGTGTTAGTGTGGGTGTGTGTCTGTGTGTTCCTGTATGTGGAGGCTGCTTAAAGTTACGTGGCTAAAGAACTTAGGCACTTATTTTTTTTCTTGAGTCTCCTAACCTTTTGATGGACAGTCTGTGTGGCTCTATTTGTGCTGCATGGCCTGTGTTCTTTATTTTTCTGTGAATAATGAATCCGCAGTAAATTGGGAGGTAGGCCATACCTGCCAGTGTACAAGTCACCTCCCCCTGAAATAAAAGCTACTCTTCTAGAAAGAAGAGCAGCAGTCCACAACAAAAAACATACATCTACCAGTGTTTAATTGTCCTGCAGCCATTCCAAAGAGAGACACTTGCAGTCCTGTCCACAGGTCCCCTGGAATTTTCCTAAAATTCAGTCACCAGTTTCTTCAAGTAGAGGGAGCAATCCTCCATTGTCTTGACATTTCATTCTGGAACATACAGTGTGAGCAGCAATAAGGTCAGATAGGGGTGAGAATACAACCTTTTGATGGTTGGATAAATTCTGGCAACATCACCTGCAAAAAAAAAAAAAAAAAAAAAAATTGAAGACAAACAACACGGAAGATTCTTCCAACCCCATCCCCGCATTTTCTTATTTGCAGGAGCAGTCCACACCATAGCTTGTTGTTCAGGTGAGAACACCCAACATTCAAGTAACTGTGGAGTGCAAATTGGGGCCATCTTGGCAAACTCCCAATTTGAGGGCTTCCATACCCAGAGACAAATAAGAGTGGAATGGATTGATGCTTGGTGGGATATGACTTCCAGATTTGATTCTTCTTTTCCTCACTTTCTTTTTTTGACTTTCATATTCCTCGTCGGCCTATGGTTTTCTGGGTCTAGCTCAACAACTTCCACACTAAATGTTTTTCAGTTCACAGAGCATGACCCTCATGTGAATTCATTGCATGAGTGTTTTCTGCTAAACATTGCCACCTTTTAATGACTTGGCACTTTTGATACTTTTAAAACCGTAAATTCCTGTTACAGCTGCCAACAAGGAAACTCTTTTTCTCTCACTTATATCAGAAGGCTGCATGATACCTGTAGGATGAGAAGCAAGAAGCCGTGTCTAGCTTTTCCTTGTAATCTAGCTTCTGTTTCATTTCATCTGCAAGGCCTCCTCATTGTTGAGGGGCTCCTTCATTGGGCTGTTGCTGGATGGGACTGCAGTGGGTCTCACCACAGATTATTTACCTTCTAGGGATTTCAGACAGCAAAATGTACTTAGGGTAGGTTGGCTGCTGTCCAGGTTGTGGATCATTTTCTCATTGTGGGTGCTGAGATTGGTTGCACTTTGCAGGAGACTTTTAGGTCCTTTGATTAGAATCATTGAACGTTGCTTGGACTCCAGCACAAGATAGCTCATTCTCTCAGGCAAGAATTGATTTTTCTTTTCTTTCATTGGGAAGCCAAAGTGCCCCTCAACAGCAGTACTGAGCACCTTTTTCAGGAGTGTCATGACTACAGACAGCTTCTGAGATACTGTCTAACGCTAATCTGCCCCGTTAGTAGCCAGTCTGAGGTGTGAGAACATTGCTCCACCTTGGACTTGCCATTACCATGGTTCCCGTCCTTTCCAGAGAGCCTGTGCAAGGCCCAGGATGAAGGGAGGCAGTGAGGTCAAAAGCCCCTCCATCTTTCACTGAGCCCCACCGCTGGAGTCTGAGGTATGATTCTCTCAATCAAAGAACCCTCAACAACCCACCAGACTATATTCCTATCCTTGTGAAACCCAATTCCTGCACACAGCCTCTTTCTGGTATAAAGTCAGAAGAACAGTTTCCAGCAATCATCTCACTCTTTCATAATGCCAGGTCCTCATGCTGTACTCGCACATGGAGATTTCCCTAAGGGGTCCTGAGTTTGAAAATTAAAGAGTCTCTCAGTGGGTTTCTCAGGCAACTTTTTTCTGAAACCTGGGCGTTTCCACCAGTACAAGTTTTCTCAGCTTAGGCAGTCTGACAACTCTGACAGCTGGGTACCTCATCCTGCCTTACAAATTCACATGCACTAGTCTCAGGGCATCAGACCTAATTGTGAGATATTGCTTGCATCACAGTGAATGTCCCGTTGCCTAACGACAAGTCACTGCAGCTTGCCAAGAAGGAGAACTCCGTGGACATGGGCCGGTTGTGAACTCTCGCCAGTCTTCTCTGTGGGATCCAGAAGATATTCCCATGATGCTAGGAGAGGGCAGACATGAGCCATCCTGAAGAAACATCAAGCACAGCCTCAGGAATAAACTATGAAATCCCTAAGGATTCAGAAAGATCTGCAGGATTCTCAGGCCTGCCTAGAGGTTGCAGGGGTGAGTCATCTTGAAACTTGCCCCACTGTGATTTCTAGGTACAGCCTGCCTGTATTCCCTAGGATTGTTATCTCCCAGGTGGGGCTTCCTTCAGAACCACACAGCCTCAGAGCTGTCAGGCTGTGTTTCTCTGGGAGTGTTGTGAATATTGGATGTCTGAGTGTTGGTGTGACATTGTGTGTTTGTGACTCTGTGTGTTTGTGTGTGTGTGCCTGTAAGTGGAGTCTGTACAAAGAAATGTGGCTAAATGGAGGACTAAGGCAAGCAGATCATGAGCTTAGGAGATGGAGGCAATCCCGGCTAATATGGTGAAAATCCGACTCTAATAAAAAAAAGAAAAAAAATTAGCCAGGCATGGTGGCAGGACAGCTGTAGTCCCAGCTACTGGGGAGGCTGAGGCAGGAGAATGACATGAACATGGGAGGCGGAGCTTGCAGTGAGCAGAGATTGCACCGCTGCACTCCAACCTGGGTGACACAGCAAGACTCCGTCTCAAAAAAAATAAAAAATAAAACAAATATGGCTAAAGCACTTCAGTGCTTCTTTTTTTTTTTTTTTTTTTTTTTTTTTTAAGTCTCCCAACTGTTTGATGGCCTGTCTGTGTGGCTCTGCTTGGGCTGTAGGGATCCGTGTTCTTTTTGTTTCTGTGGGTCATGAATCCAAGGTGAATTAGGAGGCATGCCAGGACTGGCCAGTGTCCAAAGCACCTCTCCCTTCAAAAAAATCCAATCTCGTAAAAAGAAGAGGAGCAATCCAATCCAAACAACCGACATCTCCCAATCTTTCATTGTCCTGCAGCCAACCCAGAAAAAGACACTAGCAGCCCTGTTCGCAAGACCTCTTGAATTTACCTCAAATTGGGTTCCCAGCCAAGCAGGTGCTTCATATCATAAGGGGACATTCCTCCATCGTCTTGAGATTTCATCCTGGGACATAGAGTGTGAGCACAAATAAGGTCAGATAGGGGTGAGGATACATCTTCACCTGCAAAGAAGAATGAAGACAGATGACACAGAAGCTGCTTCCAATTCCATCCTCATATTTTCTTAATTGTACAACCAGTCCACACTATGGACCATTGTTCAGGTAAGAGTACTCTGGAGTGCAGTAAACACTTGCAGTCCAAATAGGGATAACCCTAACAAACACCTGATTTGAGGGCTTTCATACCCAGAGCCAAATGGGAGTGAAATGAATTGCAGCTGGGTGGGATGTGGACCCTACAATTGCCTCTTCTTTTCCTGACTTCCATGTTCGCCTTCGACTAGAGTTTCCTGGGCCTAGCTCAACGACTTCCACAATAAATGTTTCCCAGTTCACAGAGAATGACCTTCATGGGAATCCATTCCATGAGTATTTCTTTCTAAACCCTCTTATGTTTTAATAACTTGGCAGCTTTGACAATTTTAAAACTGTAAATTCCTATTACAGCCACCAACAAAAAACTCTTATTCTCCCACTTTTATTGGAGGGTGCCATGATTCCAGTAGGATAAGAAGAAGGAGGCCGTGTCTGGCTTTTGCCTGGTAATCTAGCCTCTGTTTCATTTCATCTTCACGGCCTTCTCACTGTGGACGTGCTCTTTCATTGGGCTGTTGCTGGAAAGGACTGCATCTCCCCAGAGATTATTTAGCTGCCAGGGATTTAGACATCAAAAGGGACTTCTGGTAGGCTGGCTGCACTCCAGGTTTTGGATCATGTTCTCATTGTGGAGGCTGAAGTAATTTGCACTTCGCAGGAGGCATTTGCGTTCTCTCACCAGAATCATTGAACCTTGTTGAACTCCAGCACAAGACAGTTTGTTCTCTCAGGTGAGCCTTGATTTTTCTTTGCTTTCATGGGGAATCTACAGTGCCCTTCAAAAGCACTACTGAACACCCTTTTCAGGCTTGCCATTGCAACAGACGGCCTCTTAGGCACTGTCTAAAACTCATCTGCATTGGTGAGTGGCCAGTCCCAGGTGTTAGGACACTACTCCACCTTGGACTTGCCTTTGATGTTTTTCCTGCTTTCCCCAGATAACCCCTGAATGACCCAGGATGAAGGGAAGCAGGGAGGTCAATAGCCCAGACATCTTCCCCTGACACTTCTGGCATCTCAGATATGATTATATCACCCAAAGAACCCCTAAACAATACACCAGACTATATTCCAATCCCCAGGGGATTTGATTCTTGCACACAGTCTCTTTCAGAAATGGAGTCAGAAGCACAGTTTCCAACTACCACCTCACAGTCTTAAAATGCCTCTTTTTCAGTGGGGACTGACCACAGAGACAGACAGAAGGTGCCCTGAGGTTGAGGATTTTAGGGTCCCACAGTGGGTTTTTGCAGGTAGTCTTTTCCCCAATACCAGGCCAGCTCTGCCTGTATCACTTTTCTCTTCCTAGGCAGGTTGACAGCTCTGACAGCCAAACACTGGAGCCTGCCTCATGAATGTGTATGCACTAGTCTCAGGGCACCAGGCCTGCTTGTGAGCTCTGGCTAGCATCACAATGAAAGTCACCATTGCCTAGATACAAGTCTCTGCAGCTCAGCAGAGAAGAAGACATCCATTAAAGTCTGTTGGCAGTAAACTCTCACCTGTCTTCTCTGTGGGATCCCAGGATAGTCCCATGATCCTAGGAGAAGACAGATGTGAGCCAGCCTGAATAAATATCAAGCAGGCCCCAGAAATAAGCCACAAAATTTCTAAAGATCCAAAAGGATTTGCAGGATTACTCAGGCCTGCCTAGACATTGTAGGTGTTAGTCATATTGAAATTTGACCCATTGTAATCTCTAGGTTCAGCCTGCCTCTGTTATCCGTGGTTACTCTCTCCCAGACAGGACTTCCTGCGCAACCACGAAACCTCAGGAGCTTCTGGGCTGTGTATTTCTGTGGCGGTGTTGTGAGTGTTGGATGTCTGCATGTGTTGTGGCATTGCCTGTTTGTGTGTGTGTGTGTGTGGGGGGGTGTAAGTGGAGTCTGCTTACAGGAATATAGCTAACGCACTTCAGCACTTCTTTTATTTTGAATCTCAAAACTTTTTGGTGGCCTGTCTATGTGGCTTTGTTCAGCTCTGGGGCTCCATGTTCTTTGTTTTTCTGTGGATTATGAATCCACAGATAATTGGGAGGAGGGCTGAGACAACGTTGGCATCCAAATCATGTCCTCTGGAAAAAAAAATCCTTTTAGAAATAAGTGGAGCACACCACACCAAAAAACAGACATCTCATCTCCCAGTGTTTCATTGTTTTGCAGTCAAGCCAGAAGGGGACACTAGCAGTCCTGTCTGCAGGGCCCCTTGAATTTATCTCAAATTTGGGTCCCAGTTGAGCAGGTGCTTCATGTCGTGAGGGGGCACTCCTCCATCTTCTTGGAATTTCCTTATGGGACATAGAGTGTGAGCACAAATAAGGTCAGATAGGTGTGAAGATACAATTTGTTGAGGGGTGGATGCCATCCCGCAAGTCACCTGCAAAAATAATGAAGACGGTTATCAGAGAAGATGCTTCCAACTCCATCCCTGCATTCCCTTAATTGCACGATGAATCCAAACCATGACCTGGTGTTCAGGTGCGAGTACTCCAGCATGGAAGGTACAGTTGGGGTGCAAATAGGGTCCATCCTGGCAAACTCTCAATTTGAGGGCTTTCATGCCTGGAGCCAAATGAGAGTGCAATGGATTGATGCTGCATGGGATGTGGTCTCCACTGTTGACTCTTCTTTTCCTGACTTCCATGTTCCTCGTCAGTCTAGGGTTTCCTGGGTCTGGCTTAATGACTTCCACACTAAACCTTTCCCAGTTCACGAGGAGCCACCCTCATGGGAGTCCATTGCATGACTCTTTCCTTCTAAAAATTGGATGTTTTAATGATTGTATAGTTTTGATACTTTTAAAACAGTAAATTCTCATTACAACTGCCAACATAGAAACTCTTGTTCTCCCACTTTCATTGGAGCGCTGTATGTTTGCCTAATAATGTAGCCTCTATTTCATTCTATCTGTGTGGCCTTCTCATTGTGAAGGGAGCCTTTTATTGGGCTGTTGCTTGATTGGACTGCCTCTCACCACAAATTATTAGCTGCCAGGGATTTCAGAGAGCAAATGAGACTTCAATTAGCCTGGCTGCACTCCATGTTGTGGGTTGCTGTCTTGTTGTTGGGGCCGAGGTTGTTTGCATTTTGCAGGAGGCTTTTGAGTCCTCTGAAAGAAATGATTGAACATTGCTTAGACTCTAGCGCAGGGAAGCTCATTCTCTCAGGCAAGTCTTGCTTTCTCTTTGCTTTCACGGGGAATGCACAGTGCCCCTTAACAGCACTACTGGACACCCTTTTCAGGCTTGCCATCACTACAGACGGCCTCTCAGAAACTCTCAACCTTATCTGCACCCATGAGAAGCTAGTCCAAAGTACTGCTCCACCTTGGACTTGCCTTTGTCGTGGTTCTTTCCTATCCCAGAAAACCCCTGTGACCCCTAGGATGAAGAAGGCATGAGGTCAAGAGCCTGGCTATCTATCACTGACACGTGCATCTGGTGTCTCAGGTATGATTCTATCACCCAAACAACTTTCAACAACACACTAGACTACATTCCAATCACCATGGAATTAGATTCTGTCACACAGCCTCCTTCGGGAATGGAATCAGAAGAGCAGTTTTCTGTGACAGGTTCACAGTCTCAAAATGGCTTCTTTTCCACAGAGCCTGACCACAGAGATGGCCCGAAGAGGACCTGAAACAGATTTTTGGGTCCCACGGTGTGTGTTCGCAGTCAGCTTTTTTTCTGATTCCAGGCCAACTCTGCATCTACTATTTTCCTCTATTTAGGCAGGCTGACACCTCTGAGGTCCATCCGCCCGAGCCTGCCTCATGAGTGTGCATGCACTAGTCTCAGGGCACCAGGCCTGAATGTGATCTGTGCCTAGCATCTCAATAAATGTCGCCTTTGTCTAGCAACAAGTCCCTGCAGCTTGACGGAGAAGGAGACCTCCGTGGAGGTGTGTCAGCCATGGACTTTCGGCTGTCTTCTTTGTGTGATCCACGGGTTAGTCCCACAATTGTAGGAGAGGGAAGAGTTGAACCAGCCTGAAGACAGGTGAAGCACAGCCCCAGAAATAAAGAATGTAATCCCTATAGACCCAAAAGGATCTGCAGGATTCTAAACACCTGCCTAGACATTGTAGTGGTGAGTCTTTTTTTTTTTTTTTTCTTTTCTTTTCTTTTTTTGAGATGTAGTCTGTCTCTGTCAGCCAGGCAGAGTGTATTGGCTGATCTCGGCTCACTGCAACTGCTGCCGCCCAGGTTCATGCCATTTTCCTACAGGGGTGAGTCTTTTTGAAACTTAGTTCACTGCAATTTCTAGGTTCCACCCACCTGTGTACCCTGGAGTTGCTCTATCACAGGTGGTGCTTCCTACAGAACCACAGAGCCTCAGGAACTGCTGGGTTGTGTGTTTCTGTGGGAGTGTTGTGAGTATTGGAAGTCTGATTGTGTGTGGCATTGTGTGTGTGTGTTTCTGTGTGTGTGCCTGTAAATGGAGTCTGCTTAAAGGAATGTGGCTACTGCACTTCAGTGCTTGTTTTATTTTTTATTTTTTTATTTTTGGCTCACAACATATTAGTAGCCTGTCTGTGGCTCTTCTTGGACTGAGGGGTTCTGTGTTCTTTATTTTTCTGTCAATCATGAATCTGCAGTGAATCGTGAGGCAGTCCAAGACCCACTGGCATTTAAATCAACTCCCCCGGCATTAACAAGCCACTCTTCTACAAAGAAGAGGAGCACACAACATCAAAAAGAGAATATCTCCCATTGTTTTATTGTCCTGCGGCCAACCCGGGGAAAGACACTATCAGTCCTGCCCTCAGGGCTCCTTGAAATTACCTCAAATTTTGTTCTCAGCAGAGCAGGTGCTACACATGGTGAGGAGTCACTCCTCCATCGTCTTGGGTTTTCATGTGGGGACATAGAATGTGAGCATGAATAAGGTAACTTACGGTGAAAATACAATGTGGTGTGGGGTGGAAGGGGTCCCACAACTTCACCTGCAAAAAAATAAAAATGAAGACAGGTAACAGAGAAAGTGCTTCTGACTCCATCTCCACATTCCCTGAATTGCACAAGCAGTCCACACTATGTCCCAGTGTTCAGGCGGGAGTATTCCAACATGCAAGGAACATTTGAAATGCAAATTTGGGCCATCCTGGCAAACTCCGATTTGAGAGATTTCATACCCAGAGACAAATGGGAATGAGATGGATTGATGCTTATGGGATTTGGCCTTTACACTTGTGTCTTGTTATCCTGACTTTCATGTTCCTCATTGCCTAGGGTTTCCTGCGTCTAGCTCAACATCTCCCACACTAAATGTTTCCCACCTCACAAAGGGCAAGCCTCATGGGAATCCATTGCATGATAGTTTCCCTCTAAGTATTTTCTTGATTTAATGACTGGGCAGCTGTGATACTTTTAAACCAATAAATTCTCATTCCTGTGGCCAACAAAGAAACTCTGGTCTTCCCACTTCTATCAGAGAATGGCATGATTCCTATAGAATGTGGAGCAGGCAGCCATGTGTGGCATTTTCTGGTCATCTAGGATCTGTTTCATTGGATCTGCATGTCCTTTCTCATTGTGAAGGGGTTCTTCACGGGGTATTGCTGGATGGGACTGACTCTTACTACAGATCTATTGTCTGCCAGGGATTTCAGAGAGAATAAGGAACTTTGGGTAGGTTGGCTGCAATCCCAGTTGTGGGTTTTGGTTTCATTGTGCGGTCTGATGTTGTTTTCACTTTGTAGGAGGGTTTGAGTTCTCTGACAGGAATCTTTGAACATTGCCTGGACTGCAGCACAAGTCGGTCAATTCACTTAGAAGAGTCTTGATTTTTCTTTCATTTAATGGGGGGGTCCATACTGCCCATGAATAGCAGTAATGGACACTCTTTTCTGGCTTGCAATAGTCACGGACAATCTATGAGACCCTGTCTCAACTTTATCTGCACCAGTGAAAGGACAGTTTCAGGTATGAGAACACTGCTTTTCACTGGATTTGCCTTTGTCATGGTTCCTGCCTTTCCCAGAGGGCCCCTGCAAAGCCCAGGATGAAGAAAGGCAGTGAGATCAAGGGCCCAACCATCTTTCACTGACATCCACCTTTGGGGTCTCAGGTATGATACCATCACCAGAAGACCCCTCAACAACTCACCAGATTATATTCTAATACCTATGATATGCAATTCCTGCACCCAGCCCCTTTCAGGGAAGGAGTCAAGAGAGCAGTTTCCAGTGACGACCTCACAGTCTAGAAATGTCTTCTCCTTCAGAGGGACACAATTCCAGAGATGGCACAAAGGTGCCCTAAGTTCGAGATTTTGGAGTTCTGCAGTGGGTTATCACAGGCAGTGTTTTTCCTGATTACAGTTCTCCTCTATCTGTAACATTTTCCTCTGTTTAGGCAGGCTGACATCTCCTAGACCATGGTGCCCCCTCCTGCCTCATGAATGGGCATGCAGCAGTATCAGAGCACCCAGCATGAACTGTGAACTATGGCTAGTGTCACAATCAATGCCACCATTGGCTAGCAAAAATTCTCTGTGGCTAGGCAGAAAAGGAGACTTCTATGGAGGTGCATCGGTGTTGGACTCTCACCTATCTTCTCTGTGGGATCCATAGGACAGTCTCATGATCCTAGGAAAGGACAGACATGAGCCAGCCTGAAGAAAAGTCAAGCAGAGCCCCAGCAATAAGCTATGAAATCCCTAATGATACAAAAAGATCTTCAGGATTCCTTAGGCCTGCATGGAGGTTGCAGGGGTGTTTCTGAAATTTGCCTCACCATGATTTATAGATACAGGTGAACTATTTTCCCCGTTGTTGCTCCTGCCAAAGTGGGCCTTCCTGCAGAACCATGAAACCCAGAAGCTGCCAGGATATTTGTTTCTGTAGGAGTGTTGGAAGTACTGGATGTCTTCGTGTCTGTGTGGCTTTGGGTGTGGGTTGTGTGTGTGTGTGTGTACGTGTGTGTGTGTGTGCCTTTAAGTGGAGTCTGCTTAAAGGAATGTGGCTAACACACTGCAGGGCTTCTTTTTTTATTGAGTCTCCCAACATTCTGGTGGCCTGTCTTTGTGGCTCTGCTTTGGCTGCAGAGCTCTGTGTTTTTTATTTTTTTATGTATCATAACTCCACAGTGAATTGGGAGGCTGGCTGGACCTTTCTGGGTCCAAATCATCTTTCCCTACAAAAACAGCCACTCTCTAGAAAGAAGAGGATCACACCACACATCTCCCAGAGTTTATCCTTCAGGCAACCCAGGGAGAGACACTAGTAGTCCTGTCCACAGGGTCCCTTTTGTTTACCTAGAATTCAATTTCTTCTGAGTAGGTGTTTCACAGCATGAAGAGGCACTAATCCATCATATTGGGATTTCATTCTGGGTCAGAGAGTGTGAGCATCGGTGAGGTCAGATAAAGGTGAGGATACAATCTGGTGAGGGCTGAATGGAGACCTGCACCATCACCTGAGAAAAGGTGAAAACAATTGACACGGAAGGTACTTCCAACTACATCCTCATATTCCGTTAATAATCACAAGCAATGAACAACATGGCTTGGTGTTAACGTGAGATTAATCTAACGTGCAGGTAAAAATTGTAGTGCAAACTGGGGCCATCCTTACAAACTCCCAATTTGAGGGCTTTCATACTCAGAGACAAATGGGAATGGTATGGATTGATGTTGTCTCTTCTTTTCCTGACTTCCATGTTCCTTGTCGGTCTATGGTTTCCTGGGTCTGGCTCAATGTCTTCAAAACTAAGTTTCCCAGTTCAAGGAGGATGACCGTAATGGGATTCCATTGCGTGAGTTTCTTTCAAAACACTGTCACACTTTAATGACTAGGCAGCTGTGATATTTTTAAAACTGTAAATTCCTGTAACAGTTGCCAACAAGGAAATTCTTGTTCTCTTACTTCTGTAGGAAAGATGCATGATTCCTGCAGGATGAAAAGCAGACAGCAGTGCCTGATTTTTGCCTGGAAATCTAGGCTTTGCTTCATTTCTTCTGCAAGTCCTTTCTCATTGTGGAGGAGGTCTTTAATTGGGCTGTTGCTGAATGAAAATGCCTCTTGCCACAGATCTTTTGGCTGTCAGGAAATTCAGGGAGCAAATGGGTCTTCAGGTAGACTGACTGTGCTCCAGCCTTTTGGTCATGATCTCTTTGGGGAGGCTGAGGTGGTTTGTACTTTGCAGGAGGATTTTGGCTTGTCTGACAGAAATCTTTAAATGTTTCTGGGATTCCAGCACAAGTAAGCTTGTTCTCTCAGGCAAGCCTAGATTTTTCTTTGCTATCATGTGTGGTCCACAGTGTCCCTCAACAGCACTGCTGGACACCCTTTTCAGGCTTCCAATCACCACTGATGGCCTCTGCATCACTATCTCAACCTCACCCGCACTTGTGAAAAGACAGCTCGAGGTGTGAGAACCCTTCTTCTCTTCGAGCTTGCCTTCATTTTGGTTCCTGCCTTTCCCAGAGAGCCCCTGTGAGGACTAGGGAGGCAATGAGGTCAAGGGCCCAGCCATCTGCTGACACCTGTCCCGGTGTCTCCTTTATGATTGCTTTACCCAAAGGCTTATCAAAACTTACCAGACTAATTTCTAATCCCCATGGGATCTGATTCTTGCACACAGCCTCTTTTGGGAATGGATTCAGAAAAGTGGTTTTCAGCAACCACCACACAGTATCAAAATGCCTCCTCTTTCAATGTGACCTGACCATGGAGACAGCCAGAAGAGGCCTTGAGGTCCCTTGTTTTGCTTCTATTTGAACTATATTCCAATCTCCATGGGACCCAATTCTTGCACACAGCCTGTTTTGTGAATGAAGTCAGAAAAGTAGTTTTCCACTACCTCCTCACAGTTTGGAATAGCATCCTCTTCTGGTGGATCCCAACCACAGTGATGTCCCGAAGGGGACTTGGGGTCAAGGATTTTAGTTCCTGCTGTGGGTTATTTCAGGCACCCTTTTTGCAATACCCAATTAGCTCTGCCTGTACCAATTTCCTGTTTAGGCAGGCTGACAGCTCTTACAGCCAGGCACCAGAACCTATTTCGTTAATGTGCAGGCTCTACTCTCAGGGCACAAGTCCTCGTAGACATCTCTGGCTACTGTCATAATAAATGCCACCATTGCCTAGTGAGAAGTCCCTGCAGCTTGACAAACAAGGTGACCTCCGTGGAGGTATGTCAGCTGTGGACTCTCACCTCTCTTCTTTGTGAAATGTTCGGGATAGTCCCATGATCCTAGGAGAGGGCAGACATGAGCCAGCCTGTGGAACCATGAAGCAGTTCCACAGGAATAAAGCACGGCATTCCTAATGATTTAAAAGAACTTCATGATTCCTCAGGTCTGCCTAGACAGTATTGGGGTAAGTCATTTTGAAACTTGCACCACTGTGATTTACCAGTAAGGTCCGTCTGTATTACCCATGTTTACGCTCTCAGGTGGGACTTCCTGCAGAACCAGAGCCTCATAAGCTGTCATGCTGTGTGTTCCTGTGAGAGTGTTGTGAGTGTTGGATGTCTGCGTATATGTGTGGTTTAGAGTGTGTGTGTGTATGTGTGTGTGTGTGCCTGTAACTGGAGTCTGCTTAAAGGAATGTGGGTAACGTACTGCAGCACTTCCTCTTTTTTGAGTGTTCCAACTTTTTGGTGTCCTGTCTGTGTGGCTCTGCTTGTGCTGCGGGGCTCCATGTTCTTTATTTTCCTATGGATCATGAATCCACAATGGAGGAAGCTGCCTAAGACCCATCAGGATAAAAATCACTTCCTTCTTAAAAAAAAACAAAAAAAACCCTTCTAGAAGAGCACCCCACCCCACCCAAGAACAGTCATCTCCCCATGTTTCATTGTTTTTCAGCCAAGCCAGGGAGAGGCACTAGCAGTCCTGTCTGCAGTGCTTCTTGAAATTACCTCGAATTTGGTTTCCAGACAAGCAGGTGCTTCAAGTCAGCGGCACACCTCTGCCTCTTTGGATTTCATTCTGCTACAGACAGTGTGAGCAGCAATAAGGTCAGATGGGGTGAGGACACAATCTGGTGAGGGGTGGATGGAGACCCACACTTTCACCTACAAAAAAGTGATGACAGATGACACAGAAAGTGCTACCAACTGCATCCCTGTTTTCCATTAATTACACAGCAGTCCACACCATGACCCAGTGTTCAAATTTGAGTACTTCAACTTGTAGGTAACATTTGGAGTACAAACTGGGGTCATCAGTGTGCATCTCGACACAGATTATATTACTGCCAGGGATATCAGGAATCAATAGGGACTTTGGGTAGGTTGGCTGAACTTCAGGTTTTGAGTCACTGTCTCACTGTGGGGGCTGAGTTTGTTTGCACATTGGAGGAGGCTTTTGGGTACTCTGATAGGAATCATGAAACATTGCTTGGACTCCAGCACAAGGCAGCTCTTTCAGGCAAGCCTTGATATATATATGTGTGTGTATATATATATATGTGTGTGTGTGTATGAGTGTGTGTGTATATATATATATATACACACACACACATATATATACACACACACATATATATATCAAGGCTTGCCTGAAAGAGCTGCCTTGTGCTGGAGTCCAAGCAATGTTTCATGATATGTATTTTTGTTTTTGCTTTCATGGAGAATTCCTAAATTGTACTGCTGTACACCCTTTTCAGGATTGCCATCACCCTAGACGACATCTGAAACACTGTGTGAACACTCATCTGCAGCCGTGAGAGGCCAGTCCAAGTTACGAGAACACTGTTCCAGCTGGGACTTGCCTTTGTCAGGGTTCCTGACTTTCCCACAGAGCCCTTGAGAGGCCCAGGATGAAGGGAGGCTGTGAAGTCAACATTCCAGCAATCTTTTGCTGACACCTGCCTCTGGGGTCTCAGGTATAATTTTTTCACCCAAAGAACCTTTAACAACAGACCAGACAATATTCCAATTCCCATGCGAACCGAGTCTACTACACAGCCTCTTTCCTGAATAAAGTCAGAAGAGCAGTTTCCAGTGATTACCTTACAGTCTCTAATTGCATCCTGCTTCAGACAAACATGTCCACCAAGATGTCTCAAAGGGGCCCTGGGGTCAAAACTTTTGGGGTACCACAGTGTGATTTCATAGGCAGCATTTTTCCTGATACTATTCCAGCTCTGCCTGTACCATTTTCCTTTGCTTAGGCAGGCTGACAACTGTGGCAGACAGTTGTCTGTCCCAAGCCTGCCTCCCAAGCCTGCCTCAGGAGTGCAAATGCTCTAGTCTCTGTGAACAAGTTCTGACTGTGAGCTCTGGCTAGCATTACAGTGAATGTCGCCAATGACCAGCAACAAGTTTCTGCGGCTTAGCCAAGAAGGAGACCTCTGTGGAGGTACATCATTGGTGGATTCTCGCCTGTCTTCTCTATGGAATCCATGCGATAGTCCCATGAACCTAGGAGAGGGCAGACATGAGCCAGCCTAAGAAAACATCAAGCAGAGCCCCAGGAATAAACCATGAAACCCTTAAGTATTTAAAAAGATCTGCATGATCCCTGGGGTCAGCCTAGACATTGTAGGGTTGAGTGTTTTTGAAACATGTCTCGCTGTGGTTTCTAGATATAGCTCACCTGTGTTCCCCGGAGATGCTCTCTCCCAGGTGGGGCTTCCTGAAGAACCAAGGAGCCCCAGGAGCTGCTAGGCTGTGTGTTTCTATGAAAGTGTTGTGAGTGTTGGATGTCTGTGTGTGTGTGGGGAATAATATTGTGTGTGTGTGTGTGCGTGTGTAATCTGTTTAAATAAATGTGGCTAAAGAAGCACTTCAGAGCTTCTTTACTTTGAGTCTCCCAACATTTTGTTGGCTTGTCTCTGTGGCTCTGGTTGGGCTGTGGGGCCGGGTTCTTTATTTTTGTGTTTATTATGAATCTGTAGTGAATTGGAAGGTGTGCTGAAACACACCAGCATCCAAATTACCTCGCAGAAAAAAAAAAAAGACACTCTTATAGAAAAAGGAGGATCACACCACACCAAAAATCACATATCTCCCAGTGTTTCATTGGCCACGGACCAACCCGGGAGGAGACACTAGCAGTTCTGTCTGCGGGGCCCTTTGAATTTACCTCAAATTTGGTTCCCAGCCAAGCAGGTGCTTGACATTGTGAGGGGACACTTTTCTATATTTTGGGGATTTCATCCTGAGACAGAGTGAGAACAGCCATAAGGCCAAAGAAAGGTGAGGATACAATATGGTGAGGGGTGGATGGGGTACCACAAGGTACCACAACTTCACCTGCAAGAAAATGAAGAAAGATGACATAGAAAGTGCTTCAAAATCCATTCCTACATTCTGTCAGGTGCCCAAGCAGTCCACCCATCACCTGATGTTCAGGTGGGAGTACTCCAACGTGCAAGGAACATTTGAAGAACAAATAAGGGCCATTCTGGCAAACTCCCAATTTGAGAGCTAACATGAATGAACCAAATGGGAGTGGAATGGATCGATACTGGTTCTGATGTAGCCTAGCACTTGCTGCTTCTTTTTCTGAATTTCCTGTTTCTCATAAGATTAGGGTTTCCTGGATCTGGCTCAAACACTTCAACACAAGGCGTTTTTCATTTCACAAAGAATAAACCTCCTGGGAATTCATTGTGTGAGTGTTTTCTTCTAAACACTGTCATGTTTTAAAGAATGGGTGGCTTAGATACTTTTGAAATGGTAAATTTTTGTTACAACTTCCAACAAGAAAATTCTTGTTCTCCTGCTTCTATCAGAGACTGCTTGATTACCATAGGATGAGAAGCAGACAGCCATGTCTGACTTTTGCCTGGTAATCTATCCTCTGTTTCATTTCATCTGCACAGCCTTCTCATTGTGGTTTTTCCACTGGGCTGTTGCTGGATGGGACTGACTCTCACCAGAGATTATTTTGCTGCCAAAGATTTCAGAGTGCAAAAAGGACTTTGGGTATGCCAGCTGTGCTCCAAGTTGTGGGTCATTGTCTCATTGTTGGGGCTGAGTGTGTTTGAACTTTGCAGGATGCTTTTGTGTCCTCTGACTGCAATCATTTAATATTGCTTGGATTCCAGCATAAGGCAGTTGTTCTCTCAGGCTAGCCTTGATTTTCTTTGCTTTCATGGGGAATCCACATTTCCCCTCAACAACACTACTGGACACCTTTTTCAGGCTTTCCATTGCCACAGACGGCCTGTGAGACACTGTCTCGACCTCATCTGCACCCATCAGAGGCCAGTCCGATGAGTGACAAGTCAGGAAACTGCTCCACCTTGGACTTGTCTTTTTCGTGGTTCCTACCTTTCCCTGAGAGCCCCTGCAATTCACAGATAAAGAGAGGCAGTGAGTTCAAGAGCCCAGCCATCTTTCACTGGCTTTTCCCTCTGATGTCTCAGGTATGATTCCATCACCCAAAGAACCCTCAACAACACAGGAGACTATATTCCAATTCCCATGGGACAGGATTGTTGCACACAGCCTCTTTTGGGAATGGAGTCAGAATATCAGTTTCCAGCAACCATCTCACAGTCTCAAAATGTCTTCTCCTCCAGAGGGACCCGACAATGGAGATGGCCCACTGAGGTTAATCATTTTAGTGTCTCGCAGTGGGTATTCACCGGCAGCCTTTTTTCCCAATACCAGGGTGGCTTGGCCAGTATAATTTTCTTCTGCTTTTGCAGGCTGAAAACTCTTGACAGCTGGGCAGAGGAACCTGCCACAAATGCACATTGGCCAGTCTCACGTCCCCAAGCCTTATTGTGTGCTATGGCTAGCGTCACAATGATTGTCCCCATTACCTAGCAACAAGTCCTTGTGGCTTGGTGGAGAACAACTGTCAGCTATGGACTCTCATCTCTCTTCACTTTGGGATCCACAGAATAGTCCCATGATTTTAGGAGAGGGCAGATGTGCACCACCCTGAAGAAAAGTCAAGCACAGCCCCAATAATAAACTGCAAAATCCCTAAGAATCCAAAATGATCTGCACATTTCCTCAGGCCTGTCTAGACTTTCTATGGGTGGGTCTTTGAAATTTGCCCTACTGTGATTTCTAGGTACAGCAAACCTGTGTTCCCAGGGTTGCTGTATCAAAGGTGGGGCTTCCTGCAGACCCACACAGCCACAGGATCTGCCAGGATGTGTTTTTCTGTGCAAGTGTTCTCAGTATTGGATATCTGCATTTTTGTGTGGCGTTGTGTGCTTGTATGTGTATGTGCATATATGTGTGTACCTGTAAGTGGAGTCAGCTTAAATAAGTGTGGTTAATGCACTTCAACACTTCTTTTTTTTTTCCTTGAGTTTTCCACTCTTTTGGTGTCCTGTCTTTGTGGCTCTGCTTAGGCTGCAAGGCTGCTTGTTCTTTAATTTTTAGTGGATAACGAATCAGCAGTGAATTGGGAGGGGGATTGAGATACACAGGTTTCCAAATCACCTTCTCCTACAAAAAAAAAAAAAAAAGTATTTTAGAAAGTAGAGGAGCAAAACGCACCAAAAATAGACATCTCCAGTGTTTCATTGTTGTGAGACCAAGCCAAGGAGGGTCACTAGCAGTGTTGTTCACACGGCCCCGTGAATTTACCTAGAATTCGGTTCCCAGGTGAGCAGGTGCTTAAGGTCATGAGGATGCACTCCTCCCTCCTCTTGGGATTTCATCTTGGGACATAGAGTGTGAGCAGAAATAAAGTCAGAGAGGGTGTGATACAATCTGTTGAGGGGTGGAAAATGTCCCTCAACTTCACCTGCAAAAAAAAAAAAAAAAAAGAAGAAGACAGATGACAGAGAAGTGCTTCCAACACCTTCCCCAAATTATTTAAATTGCAAACGTAGTCCACACCATGGCCCACTCTTCAGATGGGAGTACTCCACTACGCAAACAGTATATGCAGTGCACATTGGGGTCATCCTGGCAAACTCCTGATGTGAAGGCTTTTATACCTGGAGCCAAATATTATTGGAATTGATTGGTGCTGGGTGAGATGTGGCCTCCACACTTCCCTCTTATTTTCCTGAGTTCCACATTTCTCATTGGACTAGGGTTTCCTGGGCCTTTCTCAACTGCTTCCGCACTAAATGTTTCCCCAGTTCACTGAGAACGACACTCATGGAAGTCCATTGGATGAATATTTTCTTCTAAATACTATCAGGTTTTAATAACTGGGAAGCTTGGATAGTTTAAAACCATAAATTCCTGTTACATCAGCCAACAAGAAAACCCTGGTTCTCCCACTTCTATCAGAGGGTTGCATGATTCCGGTAGGATAAGATCAGGCAGCTGTGTCTGGCTTTCACCTTGTAATATGGCCTCTGTTTCATTTTATCTGCACAGCCTTCTTGTTGTGGAGGGGATCTTCCCTTCAGCTGTTGATAGATGGGGCTACCTCTCACCACAGATTATTTAGCTGCCAGGGATTTCAGAGAGCAAAAGGGAGTTCAGGTAGTCTGGCTGCACTCCAGATTGTGGGTGGCTGTCTCATTGTGGGAGCTGTTGTTTGCATGCTGTAGGAGACTTTTGGGTCCTCTGACTGAAATCATTGAACGTGGCTTGGACTCCACCACTAGGCAGCTCATTCACTCAGGTGTGCTTTGATATGTATTTGCTTTCATGAGGAATCCACAGTGCCCTTCAATAGCACAACTGGACACCATTTTCAGGCTTACCATCTCCAGAGATGGCATTTGAGGCACTGTCTAAACCTCATCTGCACCCGTGAGAGCCCAGTCTAAGGTATGAGAACACTGCTCCACTTTGGACTTGCCTTTGTCATGGTTCCTGCCTTTCCCAGAGAGCCCCTGCAAAGCCCAGGATGAAGGGAGGCAATGAGGTCAACAGCACGGCTATCTTTTGCTGACACCCACCTCTGAGGTCTTAGTTATGAGTCTGTCACCCAAAGAACACTTAACAACAAATCAGACTATATTCCAATCCCCATGGAACACGATTGTTGCACACAGCATCTTTCAGGAATAGCGTCGGAAGTGCACTTTCGAGGGACCACCTCAGCCTCAAAAGGCCTCCTCCTCCATCGAGACTCGACCACAAGGATGGCACGAAGGGGCCATGAGGTCGACATTTCTAGGGTCACGCAGTGGGTTGTCACAGGAAGCCTTTTTCCCGATACCAGACCGGCTAAGCCTGTACTATTTTCCTCTGCTTTGGCAGGCTTACAAATCTCTCAGCCCAGTTCAGTTGCCTGCCTCACAAATGTGCATGCTGTATTCTCAGGGCGCCAGGCCTGGTCATGAGTTCTGAGTAGCATCACAATGAAAGTCTCAGTTGTTTAATGACAAGACCCTGCAGCTTGGAGGAGAAAGAGACCTCCCTAGAGGTGCGTAGGTGGTGTACTCTCACTTGTCTTCCCTGTAGGATCCACCAGATAGTCTCACTATTCTCGTAGAGGGCAGAGGTGAGCAAGCCTGAAGAAACCTCAAGCACAGCCACAAGAATAAATCATGAAATCCCTTAGAAACCAAAAGGATCTGCAAGATTTCTCATGCCTCCCAGATGTTGCATGGGTGAGTCTTTTTGAAACTTGCACCACTAATTTCTACATGCAGCCTCTCTGTGTTCCCTGGGGTTTCTCTCTCCAGTGTGGAAAATCATGCATAACCAGGCAGCCTCAGAAACTGCCAGGCTGTGTTTTCCTGTAAAAGTTTTGGGAGTGTTGGATGTCTGCATGTGTGTGTGGCATTGTGTGTGTGTGCTTGTACACACACACACGCACCTGTAAGAGGAGTCTGCTCAAAATAATGTGGCTAACGCACTGCATTGCATTCTTATTCTTGGATCTCCCAACCTTTTGTTGCCTGTCTGTGTGGCTCTGCTTGGGCTGTGAGGCTCCATGTCCTTTAATTTTCTGTGAATCATGAATCTGCAGTAAACTGGGAGGTAGGTATAGACATGCCGGCATCCAAATCACCTCCGTCTGCAAAATTAACATAAAATAAATAAATAAATAAATAAATAAATAAATAAATAAATAAATCCCACCTCGCTAGAAAGAGAGGAACACATGACACCATAAAAGAGACATCTGCCAGTGTTTCATTTTCTTGCAGCAAAGGGAGAGAAGCTAGCAGCCCTGTCCCCAAGGACACTTTAATTTAATTCAAATTTGTTTCCCAGCTTAGCAGGTGCTTTATGTCATGAGAAGTCATTCATCATGGTATTGGGGTTTCATTCTGGGACATAGAATGTGAGCAGCAATAAGGTCAGTTGGGGGTGAGCATACAACCTGCTGAGGGTGGATGGGATCCCATAACTTCACCTGAAAAAAAAAAAAAAGAAAGAAAAAGAACCCAGATGACACTGAAGCTGCTTACAACACCTTCCCCACATTCTCTGAATTACACAAGCAGTCCACACCATGACCCTGTGTTCTGGTGGGAGGTCTCCAAAGTGCACAAAACATTTGGAGTAGAAATGAGACATTGAGCCACACGCAAAATACCTTAGGCCAATGATGAACATGGAAGTCAGGAAAAGAAAAGGCAAGTGTCAAGGCCACATCCTACTTATCATCAGTCCCTCACACTACCATTCGGCTCTGGGTATGAAAGCCCATAAATTGAGAGTTTGCCAGGGATGTCCCCAGTTTTTACTATAAATGTTCTTTGCACACTGATGTACTCCCACCTGAACAATGGGCCATGGTGTGAACTACTTTTGCAATTAAGTGAATGTGGAGATGCAGTTGGAATCACCTTCTGTGTCATTTGTCTTCACCTTATTTGCAGGTGAAGGTGTGGGATCCCAATCACCCCTCACCAGATTATATCCTCATGCCTATCTGACATTCTGCTGACACTCTCTGTTCAATAATGAAAACCCAACACGATGGAGAAGTGCTCCCTCATGATGTGAAACACCTGCTTGCCTTGGAAACTAATTTGAGGTAATTTCAAGGGTTCTTTCAGACATCTGTGCCCATGAGACACCAGTCTGATGTGTGAGAACACTACTCCACCTTAGACTTCCTTTATTCATGGTTTCTGCCTTTTCCACAAAGCTCCTTCAAGACCCAGGATAAAAAGAGACAGTTAGGTCAAGAGTCCAGACGTCTTTTACTGACAGTCTGCTCTGGGGCCTCCAGTATGATTCTATCATCCAGAGAACCCTCAACAACACTTCAGAACCTATTTCAATGCCCATGGGACCCGATTCTTTCACACAGCCTCTTTCAGGAATGGAGTCAGAAGAGCAGTTTTCAGCGACCATCTCACAATCTTGCAACTCCTGGTCCTCCATCAGGACTCAACCATAAAGACAGCCTGAAGGGGCCCCAAGGTCAAGAATTTTAGGGTCCCCCAGTGGGTTTTTTCAGGCAGCCTTTTTTCTGATAGGAGGCCCTCTCTGTCTGCACCATTTTCCTTTACTTAGACAGGCTGACAGCTCTGACATCCGGGAGGACTGACTGCACCACAAATTCACATGCACAATCCTCAGAGCACAAGGTCTTACTGAGAGCTCTGACTAATGTCACAATATATGTCACTGTTGCCTAGCAACAAGTGCCTGTGGCTTGGTGAAGAGGAAGACTACGGTAGTGGTGGGTCAGTGGTGGACTCTCGCTTGTCTTCCCTTTGGGATCCACAGGATAGTCCCATTATCCTAGGAGAGGGCAGACATAAGCCAGCCTGAAGAAACACCAAGCACAGCCTCAGGAATAAACCACAAAATCCATAAGAATCAAAAAGTTCCCCAGGACTCCTCAGGGCTGCCTAAATTTTGTAGTGGTGCGTCTTTCTGAAACTTGATCCACTGTGTTTTCCAGATACAACCAGCCTGTGTTCCCCAGAGTTGCTCTCTCCCAGGTGGAGCTTCCTGCAGAGCCATGCAGCCTCAGGAGCTGCCAGGCTGTGTTTCTGTAAAAATTTTGTGAGTGTTGGATGACTCCATGTGTGTGAGGCATTGTGTGTTTGTGTGTGTTTGTGTGTGAGACTCTAAGTGGAATCTACTTAAAGAAATTTGGCTAACACGCTTCAGCACGTCTTTTTATTTGAATCTCTCAATTATTTTGTGGCCAGTCTGTGTGGCTCCTCCTGAGATGTGAAGCGCCATGTTCTGTTTTTTGTTTATTTGTTTGTTTGTTTTTCTGTTTTTTTTTTTTTTTCCTGTGGACCCTGAATCCTCAGTGAATGGGGAGGTTGGCTGAGAGCTGCTGGCATCCAAATCACAACCCCCTGCAAAGAAACCACACTTCTAGAAAGAAGAGGAGCACAGCGGACCAAAAATTAAAATCTCCCAGTGTTTTATTGTCCTGTGGCCAATCCAGGGAGATAAATTAAAAGTTCAGTCGGCAGATCATCTTCAATTCCCCTCTAATTCAGTTCCCAGCCCAACAGGTGCCTCCCATCATGATGAGGTACTCCTCAATCCTCTTGGGATTTCATACTGGGACATAGAGGGTGAGAAGAAATAACATCAGATAGGGGTGAGGATACAATCTGGTGAAAGGTAGATGGGGACCCACACATTCACCTCCAAAAAAATAAAGACAGATGACACACAAGGTGCTTCCAACTCCATCTCCACATTCCCTTAATTGCACAAGCAGTTGACACCATGGACCAGTGATCAGGTGGTAGCACCCCAAACTGTAAGGAACATTTGGAGTGCAAACTGCAGCCAACCTGGCAAGCTCCTGATTTTAGGGCTTTCATACCTGGAGACAAACGGGAGTGGAATGGATGGATACTGTGTGGGATGTGGCCTCTATTCCTGTCTCTTCTTTTCCTGACTTCCATATTTTGCATCAGCCTAGGGTTTCCTGACTCTGGCTCAAAGACTTCAACAGTAAGTGTTTCCCAGTTCGTGGGGAATGACCCTCATGGAAATCCAATACGTAAGTGTTTTCTCTAAACTCGATGACATTTTAATGACTGGCCAGCTTTGATACTTTTTAAACTGTGAATTTCTGTTAAAGCCACCAAGAACGAAATACTTTTTCTGCCAATTCTGTCAGAGGGCTGCATGATATTTTAACATGAAAAGCAGGCACCTGTGACTGTTTTTTCCTGGTAATCTAGCCTCTGTTTCATTTCATCTACATGGCTTTCTCTTTGTGAAGTGTCTCTTTCATTGGGCTGATGCTGGATGGGACTGCCTCTCACCACAGATTATTTAGCTACCAGGGATTTCAGAGAGAAAGTTGACTTTGGGTAGGCTGTCCGCATGTGAGATTGTGTGTCATTGTCCTATTGTGAGGGCTGAGGTTTACTCTTTGCAGGAGACTTTGGATCCTTTGACAGGAATCATTGACCATAGCTTGGACTCCAGCACAAGGAAGCTCATTCTGCCAAGTGACACTTAATTTTTGTTTGCTTTTAGGGGGAAACCACAATGCCCCTTGACAACACAATCTGCCATCCTATTCAGGCTTGTCATCACCACAAAAGGCCTCTGAGACACTGTCTCAACCTCATCTGCACCCATGAGCAGCCTGTCCAAGGTGTGAGAAGACTGCTCCAACTGTGGATTGACTTTGTCATGGTTCCTATTTTTCTGAGAGAGCCCCTGGTAGGCGTAGGATGAAGGGAGGCAGTGAAGTCAAGAGCCCGGACTTCTTTCACTGACACCCACCTCTGGGGTTTCAGATATGATTATATAACCAAATAACGCTGAAAAGCACACCAGACTATATTCCAATCAACATGAGTTTTGGTTCTTTAACTTAACCTCTTTGAGGAATGGAGTGAGAAAAACAGTTATAAGTGACCACCTTACAATGTCACAACTCCTCCTCCTCCATCTGGGCCTGCCTGTACCATTTTTTTTTCCGCTTAGGCAGGCTGACATCTCTTAAAGCCAGGTGCCCGAGCCTGCCTCATGAATGTGCATGCAACAGTTTCAGGGCACCAGGCCTGATAGTGAGCTGTGGCTCGCGTCATATTGAATATCACTGTTGCCTAGTGACAAGTCCCTGTGTCTTGTCGGAGAAGAAGACCTCTGTGGAAATGCCTCAGCGATGAACTTTCACCTGTCTTCTCTGAGAGATCCATGGGACTGTCTCATGATCCTAGGATAGGGTAGATGGGAGCCAGCCTGAAGAAACCTCAAGCACAGCCCCAGGAATAAACCATAAAATCCCCAAGAATCTAAAAGGATCTGCAGGTTTCCTCAGGCCTCCCTAGATGTTTTAGGGGTGAGTCTTTTTAAAACTTGCCTCTCTGTGATTTCTAGGTACAGTCCGCCTGTGTTCCCCGGGGTTGTTCTCTCCCAGGTGAGGCTTCCTGCAGAACCACACAGCCTCAGGCACTGGTGATGTGTGTTTCTGTGGGAGTTTTGCAACTGTTGGATGTCTGCATGTGTGTGTGTGGCATTGTGTTTGTGTGTGCGTGTCCTAGTAAGTGAAATCTTCTAAAAGAATTGTGGCTAACATACTTCAGTACTTCTTCTTCTTTTTCTTTTTTTAATCTCCCAAACTTTTAGTGTCCTGTCTTTGTGATTCTGCTTGGGTTGTGGGGATCTGTGTTCTTTGTTTTTCTGTAGATCATTAATCCGCACTGAAGTTGGAGGGGTGCTGAGTCCCGCCAGTGCCCAAACACCTCCCCCTGCAAAACAAACAAACAAACAAACAAACCAAAAATCAAAACCAACTGTCCTAGGAAAAAGAGGAGCACACCACACCAACAAATGGAGATATCCCGTTGTTTCATTTTCCTGCAGACAACAGAGGGAGATACACTGGCAGTCCCCTCTGTAAGGACCCATGTATTTACCTCAAATTCTTTTCCCAGAAAAGCAGGTGCTTCACATCGTGTAGGGGCACACCTCCATCGTATTGCAATTTCATCTGGGGACATTGAGTTTGAGAAGAATTAAAATCAGATAGGTGTGTGGATACAATCTCTTGAGGGGTGGATGGGGTCCTTCAATATCACCTGCAAAAAAAATGAAGACACATGACAGAGAAGGAGTTTCCAACTGCATACCTGCATTCCCTTAATTGCACAAGCAGTTTGCACCATTGTCCAGTGTTCATCTGGGAGTACTCCAACGTGCAAGGAACATTTGGCATTTAAATTGAAGCCATGTTAGCAAACTTCCGGTTTAAGAGCCTTCATACCCAGATCCAAATGGGAGTGGAATGGATTGATGCTGGGTAGGATGCGGCATACAGAATTGCCTCTTCTTGGCCTGTCTGGCTCAACGACTTCCACACATAATATTTCCCAGTTCACAGAGAATTACCCTCATAGCGATCCATTCCTTGAGTGTTTTGTTCTAAATACTGTTACGTTTTAATGACTGGGCAGGTTTAATGCTTTTAAGAGTGTAAATTCCCATTACTGTTATTAACAAGAAAACTTCTTCTCCCACTTCTCTTGCAGGACTTCATGATTCTTGTAGGATGAGAAGCCGAAAGCCATGTCTGGCTTTTACCTGGTAATGTTCCCTCTGTTTCATTTAGTCTGCATGGCCTTCTCATTGTGGAGAGTCTCCTTCACTGAGGTGTTACTGGAAGAGGCTGCCTTTCGCCACAGATTTTATAGGTGCCAGTGATTTCAGAGAGCAAAAGGGATGTCGGGTAGGCTGGCTGTACTACAGAATATTGGGCATTTTCACGTTGTGGGGCTGAGGTGGTTTGCACTTTGCAGGAGGATTTTGGTCTTCCAACAAAAATCATTGAACACTTATTGGACTCCAGCTCAAGGCAGCTTGATCCCTCAGATGAGCCTTGATTTGCCTTTACTTTCCTGAGGGATACATGTAGCTCCTAAACAGCACTACTGACACAATTTTCAGGCTTGCCATCACAATAGACGGCATCTGAGACAGTGTCTTAACCTCATCTGCTCACTTAAGTGACCAGACCGAGGTTTAAGAACAATGCTCCACTTTAGACATCACTTTATTGTCGTCCCTTCCTTTCCAGGAAAACCCCTGTGAGGTCCAGAATGAAGGGAAGCAGTGAGGTCAAGCTCCTGGCCATCTCTCACAACCACCGGCCTCTGGGGTCTTAGGTATGATTCCCCATCTCTCACTAAAACTCACCTCTGGGGTCTCAGGTATGATTCTATCACCCAATGAACCCTCAACAACACAGCAGACTATATTCCAACTCCCGTGGGACCAAATTCTTGCATACAGCCTCTTTCGGGAATGGAGTCAGAAAAGAAGTTTCCAGCAACCACCTCACAATCTCAAAATGCCTCCTCCTCCAGCAGGACTTGATTATGGGGATGGCTTGTAGAGGCCCTGAGGTCGAGACATTTAGGATTCCACAGTGGGTTTTCACAGGCAGCCTGTTTCCCAATACCAGAACATCTCTGCCTGTACCATTTTCCTCTGCTTAGGCAGGCTTACAGCTCTGAAAGCTGAGTACCTGAGCCTGCCTCACTTATGCGCATGCACTAGTCTCAGGGCACAGGGCCTGATTGTAAGCTCTAGCGAGCGTCACAGTGAATGCCACCATTGCTGAACATGAATTCCCTATGGCTTGTCCTAGAAGGAGAACTCCATGGAGGTGTGTCGGCAGCAGGCTCTCACCTGTCTTCTATGTGGGATCAATGAGATTGTCACGTAAACCTAGGAGAGGGCAGATGTTAGCCAGCCTGAAGAAATGTCAAGCAGCACCCCAGGAATAAACCATGACATCCCTAATGATCCAAATAGACCTGTAGAATTTTTCAAGCCTGCCTAGATGTTGTATGGGTGAATCTTTTTGAAACTTGCCCCGCAGTGATTTCTAGGTACAGCCCTCCTGTATTCCCTGGCATTGCTCTCTCCCAGGTGGGACTACCTGCATAATTACGCAGCTTCAGGAGCTGCCAGGATGTGTTTATCTGCGGGAGTGTTGTGAGTGTTGGATACCTGCATGTGTTTCAGTCATTGTGTGTGTGTGTGTGTGTGTGTGTGTGTGTGTGTGTGTGTGTCCGGGCACACATTTCCAAAAGAGGCTGTATGTAAGGAGAGTCTGCTTAAAGGAATATGGCTAATGCACTTCATCGCTTCTTTTTTTTTTTTTTTTTTTTGAGTCTCCCAATCTTTTTGTGGCCTGTGTTGTGGCTTCGCTTGTGCTATGAGGCTCCTTGTTCTTTATTTTTATGTGGATCATGAATACACAGTGAACTGGGAGGGAGGTCCAGACTTGCTTGTATCCAATCACCTCCCTCTGAAAAAAAGCCAGTCTTCTATAGAGAAGATGAGCACACCAACCATAAAATAGATATCTCATAGTGTTTCATTGTCCTGCAGCTAAACCAGAAAGAGACACTAACAGTCCTGTAAGCAGGGCCCCTGAATTTACCTTTAATTTGGTTCCCATCTGAGCAGGTGATTCAAGTCTTTAGGGGACACTCCTCTATCATCTTGGGATTTCATCCTGGGAATGTGAGTGGAAATAAGTTAAGATAGGGGTGAGGATGCAATCTGGTGATGGGTGAATGGGGACCTGCAAAGTCACCTGCAAAAAAAAAAAAAAAGAAGACAGATAACACAGAAGGTGCTTCCAACTGCATCCCTGCATTTTCTTAATTGCATGAGCATTCCACAGCAGGGCTTGGCATTCAGGTGAGAATACTTTAACATGCAAGGAATATTTGGTGTGCAAATTGGCACCATCCTGGCAAACTTCTGATTCTCAAATGTGTGTGGAGTGGATTAATGCCAGTTGGGATGTGGCCTCCAGACTTGCCTCTTCTTTTTCTGACTTCCATATTTCTCATTGGCCTAAGGTTTCCTGCGTCTGGCTCAATGACTTCCACACTAAATAGTTCCCAGTCCATGGAAAATGGCCCTCATTGGAATCCATTTTCTGAATGTTTCCTTCTAAACGCTGTCACATCTTAATGATTGGGAAGCTGCGATACTTTTTAAATCGTAACTTCCGATTAGAGATGCAAATAAGGAAACTTCTTCTCTCACTTTTATCAGACGTATGCATGTTTCCTGTAGGACGAGAAGCAGACAGTTCTGTCTGGCCATTGCCTGGTAATCTAGCCTCTGTTTCATTTTATCTGCATGGCCTTCTGATTGTGGAGGGGATCTTTCATTGGGCTGTTCCTGGATGGGACTGCCTCTTGCCACAGATTATTTAGTCGCCAGGAATTTCATAGAGAAAAAGGAACTTCAGGTAGACTGGCTGCACTCCAGGTTGTCAGTCATTGTCTTCTTGTGAGAGCTGAGTTTGTTTACCCTTTGCAGAATGATTTTGGGTGCTCTGACAGAAATCACTGAACATTGCTTGCACTCTAGCACAAGGCACCTGTGCTAGAGCCCTGATTTTTCTTTCCTTTCACGTGGAATTCACAGTGCTACTCAAAAACATTACTGGACACCAATTTCAGGCTCGTCATCCCCACATATGGCCTCTGAGACACAGTCTCAACATCATCTGCACGTATGAGAGGCCAGATCAAAGTGTGAGAAAACTGCTCCACATTGACATTCCTTTGATCATCATTCCTCCCTTTCCCAGAGAGCCCCTGCAAGACCCAGAATTATGGGAGGTCAAGAGACTGGCCATCTTTCACTGACACACACATCTTGTGTCTCGGGTATGATTGTATCGTACAAAGAACCCTCAAAAGCACACCAGAATATATTCCAATCCCCATGGGACCAGATTGTTGCACACAGCCTTTCTCAAGAATGGAGTCAGAAGACCAGATCCAGCCACAATCTTGCAGTCTCAAAACGTGACCTCCTCCATCAGGACTTGCCCAAGGAGATAGCCTAAAAGGGCCCTGAGATCGATACCTTTACAGTGCCGCAGTGTGTTTTCACGGTCAGATTTTTTCCAATATCAGGCTGGCTCTTCATGCACCATTTTGCTCTGGCTTAGGTAGACTGACAGCTCTGACAGACAGGCACACAAGTCTGCCACACAAACGCATATGCGCCACTCTCAGGGCACTAGGCCTGATTATAAGCTCTGGCTATTGTCACAGTGAATATGTTCATTGCCTAGCAACAATTCTCTGTGGCTTGGCTGGGAGGGAGACCTCCATGGAGGCCTGTCAGCAGTGTACTGTTGCCTGTCTTCTCTGAGGGATGGATGGGATAGTCTCATGAATCTAGAAGAGGGCAGACATCAGCCAGACTGAAGAAACATCAAGCAGAGCCCCATGAATAAACTGCAAAATACCTAAGAATCAAAAAGTATCTGCAGGGTTCCTTATTCCTTCCTAGACATTGTAGCTTGAGTATTTTTGAAACTAGTCCCGTGGTGATTACTAGGTACAGCCTGCCTCTGTTCCCCAGGTTTGCTCTCTCCCACGTGGCTCTTCCTGTAGAACCATGCAGACTCAGGAGTTTCTGGGCTATGTGATTCTGCAGAATGTTGGGAGTGTTGGATGTCTGCATGTGTGTGGCATTGTGTGCGTGTGTTTGTGTTTGTGTGTGACTGTATGTACAGTCTGGTTAAAGGAATGTGGTTAATGCACTTCAGTGCTTCTTTTTTTAAGTCTCCAAACCCTCTGGTTCCCTGTCCGTGTGGCTCTGCTTGGCCTACAGGTTTCTGTGTGTATATTTTTCCTTGGATTGTAAATTTGAAGTGAATTAGGAGGTGTCCCAAGACACACCAGCATCCAAATCATTTTCCCGTGCAAAAAAAAAAAAAAAAAAATACACTCTTGAAAGAAGAGGCAGACCAAACAACAAAAAACAGAATTCTCCCAGTATTTCATTGTCTTTCGGCTAACCCATGGAGAGACACAAGAAATTCTGACTGCAGGAATTTTGTGTTTACCTCCAATTTGCTTCCCAGCCAAGCTGGTGTTCACTTCATGACAGAGCATTTCATCATCTTGGTATTTCATCCTGGTACATAGAGTGTGAGCAGCAGTAAGATCAGATAGGGGTGAGGATACAATCTGGTGAGGGGTGGATGGGGTCATACCCCTTCATATGCAATAAAAAATGAAGACAGATGACACAGAAGATGCTTCAAACTCCATCCCCACATTCTCTTTGGAACAGGACGAGCAGAAGACAAAACCCCTCAGACACAGGATTAAAGAAGAAAGTTGCTTTTTCTTTTTTTTAGAGCATCAGGAGACTTGCCTCTTAAGACCAAGCTCTCTAAAGAAAGATTTCCTGGCTCTTTTAAGTGATTACAACTCTAGGGGGTTCAACATGAAATTGTAGTGATAGGTGGGAGATCTATAGATAGCTTATGTGGTTAGAGTTGGGGAGTTAATCTTTTAAATTCAGGCCTTGCCATACGTGGCATCACCTCACCTTATCACTGATTTCTTTCCCGTTGTTTTTCTGCTTTTACTTCCTCCTTATCTTCAGAGAATAGGAGAAAGTAAGAGTAATGGCCTCTCTCCTCGTTCCCCTCTTTGAGACCCTCACTCACTAGTGGGAGTTCTCACTCTCATCTTTACTACCCAGGTCTTCATGCAAGATAGATCAATAGCGATCCATTTAATACACTGATGCTGTGGTGATTTTATGAACGAAGGTGGTAGAAATACAGATAACCTACAGGGGATTAAATACTGGCTTGGGAGAGCACCTGTGGACCTCCCTTTAGTCTAAAATCTTTACTTATAATCCAGTCCAGTTTTATTGATTCCTAGAGTTCCATACCCTCCTGTTTTCCAACCAGGATCAAGCAGTTCTAATGGGTTATAATACTTGAGGCTTGTTACTTCCTGGGCTGTATACCTTGTACTGTGTGGCATTATACAAACAAGTCCCTTTTAAATTCCCATACATTCATAATAACTATAAAACAGAGAGACTGTCTTAACTTTTTGTCCTACCTCAGTCACTTGAACAGTCTTCAGTCTGAGGAAGGTCAGCTGAAATCCTTACTGTACAAGTCCAAAATTTAAGCAAAATGAGTCCCACAATGAGCTTCCTCATGCTTCCACCATGCCTGAACCAGTCAGTTTTTAGCTGTGACTGGAGCAGGGCTTGTCATCTTCTTCAAAGTCACCTTGCCAGTGTTGTCTAGGCTTAATGTAGCCCCCCAGGTCTCATGTGCTGCAGTACTACAGGACTTTGGTGGATCCAGGCTAGGATTTCCTCTATGTTTATGGTGGTGGGAGTGGTCAAGACGACGGTCTGGGATCATTTCCACCTCTGGCCACAAGGGGGTTATGTTCCAATCCTTGATCCACACCTGATCACCTGGGGAAAAAAGGGTGAACTGGGAGAATAACCTGATGGGGCACCTCTTGTTTACTCAGGCTGAAATTGTTTGTGAAATCTTCTCTAAAGCCTGTAGCTGTCACTGGAACTGAATTTCACCTAACACTTGATGAGTGCCTGGGAGTCCCCATATGGGAGGGGTGCCTTTCACCTACATATGGGAGGGGTCCCATTATATAATATTTCAAAAGGGGAATATTCTTTTCTTTTAGAAGGGGTACATCTAATCTTAAACAATACTGTAGGGAGAGCTTGTAACCACTTTAATCCTGTTTCTTGACACACTTTCCCTAATTGTTTTTGATAGTCTGATTCATCTGCTACACCTGTCTGGAATTCTACGGTTGTTAAGCAGTATGTGTTCAGATGGAAGTACTCCAAGGTACAGGGAACATAACCGGAGACAAACAAGAGTGGAATGGATTGATGCTGGATGAAGTGTGGCCTCTATACTTGCCTATTTTTTTTTTTCCTGAAGGGTTTCCCAGGTCTCGTTCAACTGCCTTCACACTAAACGTTTTCCAATTCACAGAGAACAATCCTCATGGGAATCCATTGCATGACTATTTTCTTCTCAACTCTGTCACGTTTTAATGACTGTGCAGCTTTGATAATTAAAGTCATAAATTCTTGTAACAGATGCCAACAAATAAACTATTTTTCTCTCCCTTCTATTGGAGTGCTGCATTATTCCTGTAGGTTGAGAAACAGGCCTATGTGTTTGACTTTCGCCTGGTAATCTAGCCTCTGTTTCATTTTATGTGCATGACTTTCTCTTTGTGGATGGGCTATTTTATTAACTTGTTGCTGCATAGTACTCCCTCTCGCCACAGATGTTTTAGCTGCCAGAAATTTTAGAGAGCAAAAGAACTTTTGGTTTCCTGGCTGAACTAGTTTGTGGGTCATTGTTTTGTTGTGGGAACTGAGATTGTTTACATTTTGCAGGAGGCTTTTGGGTGCTCTGACAGGAATCATTGAATATTGCTTGGACTACAGCACAAAACATCTCTCACTCTCAGGAAAGCCTAGCTTTTTCTTTGTTTTTATGTTGAATCCACAGTGCTCCACAACATCACTACTGGATATGCTTTTCTGGCTTTCCATCACCACAGACAGCTTCTGAGACACTGTCTAAACCTCATCTGCACCTATGAGAGGCCAGTGCAAATGGTGAGAACTCTGCTTCAGCTTGGACCTGTTTTTGTAGTGTTTCCTGCCTTTCCCAAAGAGCACCTCTGAGGCCCATGATGAAGAACAGTAAGGTCAAAATCCCATACGTCTTCCACTGATACATGTCTGTGGGTTCTCAGGCATGATTATCTCTCCCAAAGAGCCTTCAACAACACACCAGACTATATTCTTATTCCCATGGGAACCGATTCTTGCACCCAACATCTTTCAGGAATGGAGTCAGAGGAGTAGTTTACTGGGACCACCTCAAAATCTCAAAATACCTTCTCCTCCAGCAGGAACCAACAATAAAAGTGGTCCGAAGGGGCCCTGAGGTTGAGACACTTAGGGTCTCACAGTGGGTTTTCACAGGCAGCCTTTCTACCGATACCAGACCTGCTGTGCATGTACCATTTTTCTCTGCTTAGGCAGGCTGACAGCTCTGACAGCCTGGCACTGGAGCATGCCTCACGTATGCACATGCGCTTGTCTCAGGGCAGCAGACCTGAATTTGAGCTCTGGCTAGGAGTGCAATGAATATCACCATTGCCTAGGAGCATGTCCCTAGGGCATGGCAGAGAAGGAGACATCCATGCAGATGCATCGGCGGTGAACACTCAACTGTCTTCTCTGTGGGATCCATGGGATAGTCCCTTGATTTTAGGAGAGGACAAAAATGATGCCTGAAGAATGATCAAGAATAGCTCCAGGAATAAACCACAAAATCCCTAAAAATCCAAAACGATCTGCAGGATTCCTCAGGTCTACCTAGACTTTGTGATCTTTGTAAATGTTGCTTCACCGTGATTTCTTGGTACTGCCCACCTGTGTTCCCTGAAGTTGTTCACTCCCAGGTTGGGCTTCCTGCAGAATCACATAGACGCAAGAGCTGCTGGGCTGTGTGTTTTATAGGGAGAGTTGCTAGTGTGCGATGTCTATGTGTGTGTGGCTTTGTGTGTTAGTGTTATGTTTGTGTGTGTCTGCGCCTGCAAGTGAAGCCTGCTTGAAGGAATGTAGCTAACGTACTTCAAAGCTTCTTTTTTTGAGTCTCCAAACCTTTTGGTGTCCTGTCCATGTGGCTCTACTTGCACTGCAGAACTTTGTGTTCTAAGTTTTTCTGCAGGTCATAAATTCTGAGTGAATTGGTAGGCATGTTGAGACCCTTCGGGATCAAAATCACTTCCCCCTCCCAAAAACAAAACAAAACAAAACAAAACAAAAACACTCTTCTAGAAAGGAGAGAGTCAAAACAGACATCTTCCAGTGATTTATTGTCCAGGGGCCAACCCACGGAGAAACACTAACAATCATATCAGCAGGGCCCCTTGAATGTACCTCGAATTTACTTCCCAGCCTAGCAGGTGCTTCATGTCTTGAGGGTGTACTCCTTCCTTTTCTTGGGATTTCATCCTGGGACACAGAGTATGAGCTGCTGTAAGATAAGAGAGACATGCAGATACAGTCTGGTGAGTGGTGGATGGGGTCCTACAACTTCACCTGCAAAAAAAATATGAAGACCAGTGACACAGAAAGTGCCTTCATCTCCACTCCAAATTCCCTTAATTGCACAAGGAGTCCACATCATGGCACAACATTCAGGTGGGAGCACACCAACATAAGAGGAACATTTGGAGTGCACATATGGGTCATGTAGCCAAAATCTTGATTTGAGGGCTTTCATACCTGTAGCCAAATGAAAGTTAAATGAAGTGATGCTGGCTTAAATATGGCCTTCACATTTGGCTCTTTTTTTCTCAACTTCCAAGTTTCTCACTGGCCTGGTGTTTCCTGGGTCTGGCTTAATGACTTCCACACTAAACATTTCCCAGCTCACAGAAAATGAGTTTCATGGGAATCCATTGTGTAAGTGTTTCCTTCTAAATACTATCAAGTTTTAATGACTGGGCAGCTTTGTTGCTTTTAAAATCATAAATTCCCCTTACAGCTGCCAACAATAAACCTCTTATTCTCCCACTTCTCTTAGAGGGCTGCATGATTCCTGTAACCTGAGAAGCAGACAGAGATGTCAGGCTTTTTCTTTGTAATATGGCCTCTGTTTCATTTCATCTGCACAATCTTCTAATTGTGGAGCACCTCTTTCATTGTGCTGTTGCTGAATTTGACAGAATCTCACCCACTATTTAGCTGCCAGGGATATCAGAGAGAAAAAGGGACTTTGGGTAGGTTGCTATGTTCCAGGTTGTGGGTTGTTGTCTCCTTGCGGGGCTGAGGTTGTCTTCATTGTAGGAGAGTTTTGGGTCCTCTGACAGAAATCATTGAAGTTTGCTTGGACTCCAGCACAAGGCAGCCCATTCTCTCAGGTGAGCCTTGTTTGTTTGTTTTGTTTTTTTTTGCTTTCAGAGAAAATCCACAGTGGCCATCAACAGCACTACTGGATACCCTTTTCACACTTGCCATTGTAACAGACCACCTATGAGACACTGTCTCAAACTCATCTGCATATGTGAGAGGCCAGTCCGAGGTGTGAGAACACTGCTCCATCTTGGACTTGCCTTTGTCGTGGTTCCTGTATTTCCCAGAGAGCCCCTGTGTGGCCCAGGATGAAGGGAGGCTGTGAGGTTAAAAGCCAGGACATCTTTCACTGACACCCACCTCTGGGTTTTAAGTACGATTTTTATCAACCACAGTACTCTAGAAAACACAGAAGACTATATTGCAATCCCAATTGGACCTGTTTATTGCACACAGCCTCTTTCAGGAATTGAGTCAGAAGAACAGATTGCAACAACAACCTCATTGTCTTGAAATGCCTCCTCCAGTGGGACCCGGCCACAGAGACTTCACAAAGGGGCCCTGAGATTGAGCATTTTAGGGTTCTGCAGTGGGATTTCACAGGCTGCCCTTTTCCCAATACCAAGTCTTCTCTGCCTGTAACATTTTACTCTGTGTAGGTAGGCTGACAACTGTGACAACCCTGTGCCCAAGTCTGCCACAAGTATGTGCATGCACTAGTCTCAGTGCAACAGGCCTGGTTGTGATCTCTGGCTATCTTCACAACTAATGTCACTGCTGCCTAGCAACAAGTCCCTGGCCTTTGGCGGGGAAGGAGACCTTAGTGGAGGTGAGTTGTGGTGGGACTCTCGCCTGTCTTCTCTGTGGGATCCACGGGATATTCCCATGATCCTAAGGGAGGGCAGACGTGAGCCAGCCTGAAGAAACATCAAGCACAGCTCCAGGAATAAAACACCAAATTTCTAATGATCTAAATAATTTCCAAGATTTCTTAGGCCTGCGTAGAAGTTGGAGGGGTGAGTCTCCTTGAAACTTGCCACACTGTCATTTTGAGGTACACACCTACTGTGTTCCCCAGGGTTGCACTTTTCCAGGTAGTGCTTCCTGCAGAACCACACAGCCTCAGGTGGTGATGAGTTGTGTTTCTGTGGGAGTGTTGCCAGTGTGGGATGACTGCATGTGTGTGTGGCATTGTGTGCTTCTGTGTGTATGTGTGTGTGTCTGTGTGTGCATGCCTGTTATTGAAGTCTGCTTAAAGGAATGTGGCTAACACATTTCAGCCCTTTTTTTTTTTTGAGTCTCTGAACCTTTTGGTGGCCTGTTTGTGTGGCTCTGTTTGGGCTGTGGGGTTCTGTGTTCTTTATTTTTTTTTGTAGATCAAGAATTTGCAGTGAATTTTGAGGTCGGCTGACACCCACTGGCTTCCAAATCATGTCCCCCTGCAAGAAAAGCCATTCCTCTTGAAGGAAGAGGAGCACACTACACCAAAAAAAAAAATACAGCTCCAAGTGTTTCTTTGTCTTGCATCCAATGCAGTGAGAGACACTATCAGTCCTGCCCAAAGGTCCCCTTGAATTTACCTCAAATTCGATTCCCAGCTGAGCAGTTGCTTCATTTTGTGAGGGGGCACTCCTCCATCGTCCAGGAATTTCAACATGGGACATAGAGTGTGATCATTAATAAGGTCAGATAGGGGTGAAGATACAATCTGGTGAAAGGTGGATGGGGTCTTGCAAATTCACCTGCAAAAATAATGAAGACAGATGACAGAGACTGTGCTTCAAACTCTACCCCTGCCTTCTGTTAATTGCACAAGCAGTCCACACCATGGCCTGGTATACAGGGGGGATTACTCCAACATGCAAGGGACATTTGGGGTGCAAATTGGGACCATCCTGTCAAATCACTTATTGAGGGATATTGTACCCAGAGCCAAATGGGAGTGGAATGCATTGATTCTGTGTGATGTGGCCTTTTACCTCATGATCTGCTCACCTCAGTCTCCTAAAGTTCTGGGATTACAGGTGTGAGCCACCATGCCTGGTCACTTTGATACTTTTGAAACTGGGAATTTGCATTACATCTGCCCACAAGGAAACTCTTCTTCTTCCACTTCTATTGGAAGGCTGCATGATTCCTCTAAAATGAGGAGCAGGGACTGGTGTCTGGCATTTGCCTCATAATCTAGCCTCTGTTTTATTTCATCTGCATGGTCTTCTCATTGTGGGGGGGGGGGGCTCTTTCATTGGGCTGGTGCTAGATGGGAATGCCTCTCGCCTCAGATTATTTAGTGGACAGGGATTTCAGGAAGTAAAAGGGGCTTTCGGTAACCTGGCTGTGCTACTTTCAGAAATCATTGAACATTAGTTGGACTCCAGCACAAGGCTGCTCATTCTCTCTGGCAAGACTTGATGTTCCTTTGCTTTCATGGGCAATCCAAAGTGCCCTCCAAAACAATACTGGACACCCATTTCAGGCTTGCCATCACCACAGATGGCCATTGAGACACTGTCTCAATCACATCTGCACCCATAAGATTCCAGTCCAAGGTGTGAGAACAATGTTCCCCCTTGGACTTTTCTTTGTTGTGGTTCCTGCCTTTCCCAAAGAACCCCTGTGAGTACTAAAGTGAAGGGAGGCAGTGAGTTCAAGAACCCAACCATCTTTCACTGACATCCAATCCTGGTATGATTCTGACACCCAAAGAACCCTCAACAACACACCAGAATATATTCCCATTCTCATGGGACCCGATTCTTGCCCACAGCCTCTTTCCAGAATGGAAACAGAAGAGCAGCTTCCAGCGACCACCTAACAGTCTTAAAAAGCCTCCTTCTCCAGTGGGACCAGACCATAGAGACAGCCTGAAGGGGCCCTGGGGTCAAGACTTTCATGGTCTCGCAGTGGATTATTGAAAGCAGCCATTTTCCCAATGATATCATGCCGGCTCTGCCTGTAACATTTTCCTCTGCTTAGGCAGGCTGACAGCTCTGAGAGCCAATCGCTCAAGCATGCCTCACGAATGATCATGTGCTAGACTTAGAGAACCAGGCCTGATTGTGAGCTCTGGCTAGATTCACAGTGAATGTCATCATTGCTAATGAAAACTCCCTGTGGCTTGGGGGAGAAAGAGATCTCCGCGGAGGTGCGTCGGTGGTGGGCTCTCACCTGTCTTCTCTGTGAGATCCATAAGATAGTCCCATGATCCTAGGAGAGGGCAGACATGAGCCAGCATAAAGAAGTGTCTAGCACAGTATCAGGGATATACCGTGAAATCCCTAAGGATCCAAAAGGATCTGCAGTATTACTCAGGCCTGCCTAGACACTGTAGTGTTGAGTCTTTTTGAAACTTGCCTCCCTATGATTTCTAGGTACAGCCCATCTGTGTTCCCCAGAGTTGCTCTAACCCAGCTGGGGCTTCCTGCAGAAACACAGCACTTCAAAAACTGCTGGGTTGTGTTTCTGTTGGAGTGTGTGGAGTGTTGGATATCTGCATGTGTGTGTGACATTCTGTTTTGGGGTGTGTGTGTGTGTATGTATGTGTCTGTAAGTGGAGTTGGCTTAAATAAATGTGACTAATGCACTTCAGTACTACTTTTTTTTTTTTCTCACAGATTTTTGGTGGCCTGTCTCTGTGGCTGTGCTTGGTTTTGGGTCTTTGTATTCCTGATTTCATTGTGGATCATGAATCTACAGAGAATGGGAGGCAGGCCAAGAACAGCCAGCGTCCAAGTCACCTCTCTGTGCAAATAAATAAATAAATAAATAAATAAATAAATAAATAAATAAATAAAAATAAGCTACTTTTCTATAAAGAAGAAGAGCACACGACATCAAAAAAAAAAAAAAAAAAAGAAAGAAAGAAAAAAAACTGAGATCTCCATCTTTTATGTTCCCTCGGCCAGCCCAGAGAGAGAAACTAACACTCTTGTTCACAGGGACGATTGAATTTACCTGTAATTTGGTTCCCAGCTCAGCAGGTGCTTCACATTTTGAGGGGGTAGTCCTCCATCATCTGGGAATTTCATCATGAGACATAGAGGGTGATTAGCAATAAAAACATATGGGGTGAAGATAGAATCTGGTGAAAGGTGGATGGGGTCCCACAACATTACCTGCAAAATAAATGAAGAGAGATGACACAAAATATCCTTCCAATTCTATCTGCACATTCCCTTAATTGAACAAGCAGTCCACACCATGGCCTGGTGTACAGCGGGGATTGCTGCAACATGCAAGGAATATTTGTAGTGCAAATTGGGGCCATTCTGGCAAACTCCCAATTTGAGGGCTTTCATACCTAGAGCCAAATGGGAGTGAAATGTATTGATGCTGTGTTATGTGTCCTCTGCACCTTGCGTCTTCTTTTCTTGACTTCCGTGTTCCTCATGCTGCTCAGGTTTCTTGGGTCTGGCTCGACTTCCACATTAAACGTTTCCCAGTTCATGGAGAACGACCTTCATGGGAATCCATCACATGAGTCTTTCCTTTTAAACACTGTCACGTTTTAATGACTGGGCAGCTTTAATATATTTAAAACCATAACTTTCCATTATGGCTGCCAACAAGGACACTCCTGTTCTTCCACTTCCATTGGAGGGCTGCATGATTCCTGTAAAATGAGAAGATCGCCGCCTCTGGCTTTTGCCTGGTAATCTATCCTCTGTTTCATTTCATCACACGACCTTCTCATTGTGAAGGTGGGATTTCAGGGAGCAAAGAAACTTCAGGTAGGCTGGCTGTGCTCCAGGTTGTGGGTTGTTTCCTCATTGCAGGGGCCGAAGTTGTTCACACTTTGCAGGTGGCTTTTGTGTTCTCTGACCTGAATCACTCAAAATTGCTTGGACTCCAGCACAAGGTAGATCCTTCTCTCAGGAAGACCTTGATTTTTCTTTGCTTTCATGGAGAATCCACAATGCCCCTAAACAGCACTACCAGACACCCTTTTCAGGTGGCCATCAAAAGAGACAGCCTCTGAGACATGGTCTCCCCATCATCTGCACCCATGGAAGGCCAGACCAAAGTGTGAAAACACTGCTGCAACTTTGACTTGACTGCCGTGTTCCCTGTTTTGCCCAGACAACTTCTGTAAGGCCCAGGATAAAAAAAGGCAGTGAGTTTAGAAGTCTGGCCATCTTTCAATGACACCCACCTCTGGGGACTAATTTACGATTTTATGACCCAAATAACCTTCAAATACACAACAGACTATACTCCAACCCCCAAGGGACCCGATTCTGGCACACAGCCTTTTTGGAATGGAGTCAGAAAAGTAGTTTTCAGAGACCACCTCACAGTCTCGAAATGTCCCCTTCTCCAGCCAGACATGACCACGAAGATGGCCCGAAGGGGCTTTGAGGTTCAGACTTTTAGGGTCCTGCAGTCAGTTTTAATAGGCAGACTTTTTTTCAATACCAGGCTTGTACAGTATTTCTCTGCTCAGGCAGGCTGAGAAGCTCTGACTACCAGGCACCTGAGTCTGCACTGTGAATGCACATGCACTAATCTCAAGGCACTGGGCCTCAGCTGTGGGCCCTGCATAGCCTCACAATGGATGCCACCATTTCCTAGACACAAGGTGCTGTGGCTTGGAGGAGAAGGAGAACTCCATCAAGTTGCTTGGGTCGTGGACTCTTGCCTGTCTTCACTGTGTTGCCCACAGGATAGTCCCATGATCCTAAGAGAGGGCAGATATGAGCCAGCCTGAAGAAACTTCCAGCACAGGCCCAGTTATAAACTGCAAAATCCCTAAGGATGCAAAAGTATCTGCAGAATTGCTCAGTCCTGCCTATATGTTGTAGGAGTGAGTTTTTTTAATCTTGCCACACTGTGATTTCCAGGTACAGCCTGCCTGTGTTCCCTGGGTTTACTGTATCCCAGGTGGGGCTTTTTACAGAACCACTCAGCCTCAGGAGGTGCCTGGCAGTGTGTTTCTGTGGCAGTGTTGCAAGTGTTGTGTGTCTGCATGTGTCTTTGGCATTGTGTGTGTGTGCGTGTGCGTGTGCCTGTAAGTGGAGTATTCTTAAAGGAATGTGGCTAACACTTTAGCACTTCATTTTTTGAGTCTCCACACTTTTGCTAACCGGTCTATGTGGTTCTACTTGGGCTGCTGGCTTCTGTGGTCTTTATTTTTTTGTGGATCATGAATCCGCAGTGAATTGTGAGGTTGGCTGAGAACCACAATAATCAAATCATTTCCTCCTGCAAAAACAGCCACTCTTCTAAAGAGAAGAGGAGTACATCAAATCCCAAAGCAGACATCTCCCAGTGTTTCATTGTCCTAAGGCCAACCCAGGGAGACACACTAGTAGTCATGTTTGTAGTGCTTCCTTGAATTTACCTTGAATTGCATTCCCGGCCAAGCAGGTGCTACAGGTCATCAGGGCTCACTCCTCCATCGCCTTGGAATTTCATTCTGTGATAGAGTGTGAGCAGCAATGAGATTGGGGTGAAGATACAATCTGGTGACAGGTGGATGAAGACCCACACCTTCATCTGCAAAAAATGTAAAGACAAGTGACACAGAAGTTGCTTCCAACAGCATGCCCTCATTCCCTTAGTTGCAAAATCAGTCCACACCATGGCCCAATATTCAGGTGGGCCTACTTCAACGTGCAGGAATCATTTGGAATGCAACCCTGGGCCATTCTGGCAAACTCCTCATTTCAGCATTTTCAGACCCAGAGCCATATAGGAGTGGGATGGATTCATGCTTTGTGGGAAGTGGAATTCACACTTTCTTCTTCTTTTTTTCTTTGAGTTCCATGTTTCTCAGTTTCTCGTTGACCTTGGGTATCCTGGGTCTGGCTCAACATCTTCCATACTTAACATTTCCCAGTAAATGGAAAATTACCCTCATGGGAATCCATTGCATAAGTGATTCCATCTAAGCATTGTTACGTTTTACTGACTGGGCAGCTGTAATACTTTTAAAACAATAAATTTCCATTACATCCACCAACAAGGAAACAGCTGTTCTCCCCCTTACATTGGAGGGATGCATGATTCCTACAGTATGAGAAGCAGGCAGCCCTATTTGATTTTTTGTGGGGATCTATAATCTGCTTCATTGAATCTGCACATCCTTTCTCAATGTGGACAATGTCTTTCACTGGGTTGTTGCTGGACTGGACTGCCTGTCACCACAGACCTCTTTGTTGCCAGTGATTTCAGGGAGCAAAAAGGATTTTGAGTATGCTGACTGCTCTCCAGGTTGTAGGTCATGGTCTCGTTTGGGAGGCTATCACTTTTTGCAAAGTAGAGGACGCTTCTCAGTCCACTGATCCAAATCTTTGAATGTTGCTTAGACTCCGGCATGAGGCAGCTCATTCTCTCTGGTGAGCCTTGATTCTTTTTCACTTTCATGGAAAGTGGACAGTGCCCCTCAAAATCATTAATGTATACCATTTTCAGAGCCTGCCTCTAAGACACTGTGTGAACCTCATCTGCACACGTGAGAAGCCAGTCCGAGGAGTGAGAACACTGCTTCTGCTTCGACTTTTCTTTGTCTTGGTTTCTACCTTCCAAGAGAGCCCCTGTAAGGCCCAGGATGAAGGGAGGCAGTGATGTGAAAGTCATGACCATCTTTCACTGACATCCAGCTCTGGAATCTCAGGTATGATTCCATTATCAAAGACCCCTCAACCTCTCACCAGACTGTATTCCAATCACATGGGAACAGAATCTTGCACACAGCCTCTTTCAAGAATGGAGTCAGGGAGTAGTTTCTAGGGACTACTGCAGAGTCTGAACATGCATCCTCCTCCAGCAGCACCTAACCACAAAGACGACCTGAAGTGGCCCTGATGTTGAGACTTTTACAGTCCTCCAGAAGATTATTGCAGGCATGATTTTTTTTCTTTTTTGATACCAAGCCAGCTCTGCCTGTAACATTTTTCTCTGCTTAGGCAGGCTGACAGCTCTGACAGCCTGACAGCTGGGTGTGCTGGCCTAGCTCCTGAATGTGTGTGTGGTAGTCTGAAGGCTCCTGGCCTCAGCTGTGAGCCCTGGCTGACATCATAATAAATGCCACTGTTGCCTAGCGAAAAGAACCTGCCTGTTATTCGAGAGGGACACCTCCGTGAAGTGGCATCTACTGTGGACTCTCGCCTGTTTTCTCTGTGGGATCCACTGGATAGTTCCATGATGGTAGGACAGAGAAAATGTGAGCCATCCTGAAGAAACATCAAACAACCCCAAGAATAAACCATCAAATCTGTAAGTATGCTAAAAGTTTTGCAGGATGCCTCTGGCCTGCCTACACTTTGTAGGGGTGAGTCTTTTAAAAACTTCCTTCACTGTGGATTCTAGGTACAGCTGACCTGTGTTCCCTGGAGTTGCTCTCTCACAGGTGGGGCTTTCTTCTATTGAGTCTCCCAAACCTTTGTTGGTTGTCCGTGTGGCTCTGCTAGGGTTGCAAGGCTCTGTTAGGGTTGCAGGGCCCCTTGTTCGCTATTATCCTATGGATCATGAATCTGCAGCAAATTGGGAGGCCGGCTGAGATCTGTTAGAATCCAAATCACCTCCCCTTGCAAAAACAGTTACTTTTTTAGAAAAAAAAGAGGAGCACACCACACCCACACATAGACCTCTCCCAGTATTTCATTGTCTGGTGGCCAACCCAGGGAGAGACAGTAGCAGTTCTGTCCACAGTGCCTCTTCAATTTATCTCACATTCTGTTCCCAGTCAAGCAGATACTTCAGGTCATGAGGGGACATTCCTCTCATCTTTGGATTTGAATCTGGGAAAGAGAGTGTAAGCAGCAACAAGGCCAAAAAGCAATAAAAATACATTCTGGTGAGGAGTGGACAGGGATGCAAACTTTTATCTGCAAAACATGTGAAGACAGGTGAAACAAAAGTTGCTTCTAATAGCATCAACACATTTCCTTAATTGCACAGGCAGTTCATACCATCATGCAGTGTTCAGGTGAGAGTTCTTCATCATGTAGGGAACATTTAGGCTGCAAACTTGGGTCATACTGGTCAACTCCCGATTTGAGGGCTTTCATAATCTTAGACAAATGGGAGTGGAAAGCATTGATGTTTGCTGGAATGTGGCCTCCACTTTTGCCTCTTCTTTTTCTGATTTCAGTGTTCCTCGTTGGCCTAGGGTTTCCTGGGTCTGACTCAACGTCTTCTACAACTAAATGTTTCCCATTTAATGGAGTATGACTCGCATGAAAATCCATTGTGTGATTGTTTTCTTCAAAATGCTGCCAGGTTTTAAGGACTGGGCAGCTTTTATATTTTAAAACAATAAATTCTCGTTGCAGCTGCCAACAAGGAAATTCTTTTTCTTCACCTTCTGTCAGAGGACTGGATGATTCCTTTAGGATGAGAAGCAGACAACCATGTCTGACTTTTGCCTGGTAATATATCCTCTGCTTCATTTCTATCTCTACGGCCTTCTCATTGTGGAAGGCCCCTTTCATTGGGCTATTGCTGGATGGGACTGCCTCTTGCCACAGATTATTTAGCTGCCAGAAATATTGGAGAGCAAAAGGGAATTCATGTAAGCAGGCTGTGCACCAGAATGTGGTCATGCTTCCTTGTGAGTGCTGAGGTTGTTTGCACTTTCCAGGAGGATTTGGGTCCTCTGACAGGAATCAATGAACATTGCTTGAACTCCAGCACAAGGCACCTCATTCTATCAGGTGAGTTTTGTTTTCTTCCTTGCTTCTGTGGGGAATCCATAGTGGCCCTCAGCAGCACTAATGGACATGTTTTTCAGGCTTGCTATGACCACAGATGGCCTCTGAGACACTGTCTCAACTTCATATACACCCATGAGGGGCCAGTCTGAGGTGTGAGAATACTGCTCCACAGTGGACTTGCCTTTGTCATGGTTCCTGCCTTTCCCAGAGAGCCCCTGTGAGGCCCAGGATGAAGGAAGGCATTGAGGTTAAGAGTCCAGCCATCTTTCACTGACATCTGCCTCTGGAGCCTCCAGTATGGTTTTATTACCAAAAGCACACTCAACAACACATCAGACTATATTCCAGTCTTTCCAGTCTCCATGGGACCCAATTCCAGCACACAACCTCTTTTGAGAATGGAGTCAGAAGAGCATTTTACAGCGACAACCCCACAGTCTCAAAATGTCTTCTCCTCAAGTGGAACCTGACAACTGAGATGGCCTGAAGGGGCCCTTGATGTTGAGAATTCTGTAATCCTGAGGTGGGCTTTTGCAGGCAGCATTTTTCCCTATACCTGGCCGGCTCTGTCTGTACCATTTACCTCTGCTTATGCAGGCATACAGCTCTGACAGTTGGGTGTCCAAGCCTGCCTCAGGAATGTGTATTTGCTAGTCTCAGGGAATGAGGCCTGATTGTGAGCTCTGGCTAGTGTCAAACTAATGTCACCATTGCCTAGTGACAAATTCTTGTGGCTTTGCAAAGAAGTAGACCTGTGGGGATTTGCTTCAATCGGGGATTCTTGCCTGTCTTCTCCATGGGATCCACAGGATAGTCCCATAATCCTAAGAGAATGCATACGCAAGCCAGCCTGAAGGAATGTCAAGCAGAGCCCTAGAATACACTGCAAAATCCCAAAGGATGGAAAAGGATCTAGAGAATTCCTCAGGTTTACCTAGACATCATAGGATTGATTCTTTTTGCAACTTGCCCCACTGTGATTTTTAGGTACATCCCACCTGTGTTACCCGGGGTTGCTATCTCCCGGTAGGGCTTTCTGTAGAACCATGGAGTCTCAGGAGCTACCGGCCTCTGTGTTTCTGTGGGAGTGCTGCAAGAGTTGAATGTCTGCATGTTTATGTGGCATTGTGTGTTGTTTGTGTCTGTGTGGGGGTATGTGCCTGTAAGTGAAGTTTGCTTAAAGGAATGAGGGTAACGCTCCTGAGCGCTTATTATTATTATTATTTATTATTATTATTATTATTATTTTGAGTCACCTAACCTTTTGGTTTCTTGTCTCTGTAGCTCTGCTTGGGCTCAGGGACACTCTGCTCTTTATTTTTCTGTGGATCATAAATCCGTAATGAATTGGGAGGAGGGCAAGACACAGCAATATCCAAATCATCTCCTCCTGAAAAAGAAAAAAAAAAAAAAGACTCCCAGTGTTTCATTATCCTGTGGCCAAACCAGGGAGAGACACTAGCATTACAGTTCCTAGCCTCCTTGAATATACCTCAAATTCTGTTCCTCGCTGAGATGGTGCTTCACATCATGAGGGGGAACTCCTCCGTCATCTTGGTATTTCATCCTGGGACATAGAGTGTGAGCAGAAATAAGGTCTGATAGGGTGAGAATACAATCAGTTGACGGGTTGATGGGGTCCCATGCCACAACTTCACCTGCAGAAAAAGAAAAAAGACAGGTGACACACAAGGTGCTTCCAAAGCCACCCCACATTCCCTGAATTGCACAAGCAGTCCACACCATCGTCCAGTGTTCAGGTGGGAGTACTCTAATGGGCAAGGAACATTTTGAGGGTAAATTGAAGCCATCTTGGCAAACTTTTGATTTGAGGGCTTTCATACACGGAGCATAATGAGAGTGGAATTGATTGATGCTGGGTGGGATGTGGCCTCCGCATTTGTCTCTTTTTTTCTGAATTCCATCTTTTTCATCAGGCAAGGGTTTCCTGGATCTGGCTTAATGACTTCCACACTAAACATTTCCCAGTTCACGGAGAATGAGCATTATGGGAATCCATTGTGTGTCTTTTATTTTTAACACTATCATGTTTTAATAATAAGGCAGCTCTGATACTTTGGAAATTTTAAATTCCCATTACAGCAAGGAAACTTGTTCTCATGCTTCTATCAGAGGGCTTCATGATTCCCATAGGATGAGAAACAGGCAGTCATGTCTGACTTTTCCTAGTAATCTAGCCTCTCTTTCACTTAATGTGCATGCCCTTCTCATGTGGAGGGACTCTCTCATTGGAATGTTGATGGATGGCACTGTCTCTCCAGAGATTATTTAGCTTCCAAGGATTTCAGAGAGCAAGTGGGACTTTGGGTAGACTGGCAGTGCTTCAGGTTGTGCGTCGCTGTCTCGTTTTGGAGGTTGATGTTGTTTACACTTTGCGGGAGGCTTTTGGGTCCTCTGACAGGAATCATAGAACATTGCTTGCACTCCAGCACAAGGCAAATCATTTTCTCAGGCAGGCCTTGATTTTTCTTTGTTTTCATGGGGAATCCACAGTGCCCCTCAACAACACTACTGGACACATTTTTCAGGCTTGCCATCACCACAGATGCCCTTTGAGACACTGTTTCATTTTCATTGGCACCCCTGAGGTGCCAGTCCGAGGTGTGAAACACTACTCCTCCTTGAACATGACTTTTTTGTGGTTTCTGCTTTTCCTAGAGTGCCCCTGTTGGGCCCAGAATGCAGGGAGGTAGTGAGATCAGAAACCGTTCCATCTTTCACTGACAACCACCTTTGGGGTCTCAGTTATGAATCTATCACCCAAATAAATTTCAGCAACCAACCAGATTATATTCCAAGAACCATGTGAACCAATTCTGGCACAGACTCTTCTGGGAATGGAGTCAGAAGAACGGTTTCCAGTGACCATCTCACAGTCTCAAAATGTCTCCTTCTCCAATTGGACACGACCACAGAGACAGCCCAAAGGGGCCTTGAGGTCGAGACTTTTGGGTTCCCGCAATGGGTTTTTGCAAACAGTCTTTTTTCCGATACCAGGTGGACACTGCCTGTACTATTTCCCTCTGCTTAGGAAGGTTGACAGCTCTGACAGCATGGGACTGGAGGCTTCCCCACAAATGAACATGCCCTAGTCTCAGAAAATTAGGCCAGATTGTGAGCTCTGGCTAGCATCACAATAAACATCACTGTTTCCTAGCGACAAGTTCCTGTGGCTTGGCAAAGAAGGAGATTTTCGTGGAAATGCCTTGTTGGCGGACTCTCACTTGTCTTCTCTGTAGGATTCATGGGATTGTCCCATGGTCCTAAAAGAGAGCAGATGTGAGCCAGCCTGAAGAAATATCAAGTGAAGCCCTAGGAATAAATGGCAAAATCCCCAAGGATCCAAAAATATCTACAGGATTCCTCAGGCCTGCCTAGATATTGTAGGGTTGAGCCTCTGAAACTTGCCCCACTGAGATTTCTAGGCATATCCCACCTGTGTTTCCTGGGGTTGCTCTCTGGTAGGAGAAGCTTCCTGCAGAACCAGGCAGCCTGAGGATCTTTCAGGCTGTGTGTTTCTGTAGGGGTGTTGTGAGTGTTAGATGTCTGCGGGTTTGTGGGGCATTGTGTGTTTATGTGTGTGTGTTTCTATTTTTGTGTGTGTGCCAGTATGTGGAAGCTGCATAAAGAATGTGGCTAATGCGCTACAGCACTTCTGTTTTTTTGAGTCTCTCAATCTATTGGTGGTCTGCCTGTGTTGCTCTGCTTGGGCTGTGGGGCTCTGTGTCCTTCATTCTTCTGTCAGTCATGAATCTGTAGTGAATTCGGAGGTGGTCTGAGACCTTCTGGTGTCCAAATCACCTCCCCTGCATAAAAAAATCACTCTTCTAGTATGAAGAGGAGCACACCACACCACAAAACATACATCTTCCAGTGTTTCATTGTCTTGTGGCCAACCCTGATAGAGAACCTAGCAGTTCTGTCTGCAGGGACTCTTAAATTTCCCTCAAATTCAGTTTCCCGTGAGAAGGTGCTTCAGGTCCTGAGGGGGCACCCATCCATCATCTTGTGATTTTATCCTGTGGTATAGAATGTGAGCAGCAATAAGGAAAGATAGGAGAGAGAAAACAATTTGGTGTGGTGTGAATGAAGTGCCACAATATTACCTGTACAAAAAACGAAGACAGATATGTAGAAGTTGTTTCCAACTCCATCCCCAAATTCCCTTAATTGCACAAGCAGTCCACACCACGACCTGGTGTTCAGGTGGGTGCACACCAACCTGCAAGGCACATTAGGAATGCAAATTGAAACCATTCTGACAAATTCCCTCTTTGAAGTCTTTCACATTCAGAGGAAAGTGGAAATAAACTGGATTCATTTTGGGTGGAATACGGCCTCCACACTTGCCTCTTCTTATCTTAACTTCTATGTTCCTCATTGGCCTGGGGTTTACTGGGTCTGGCTCAATGACTTCCACACTAAAAGTTTCCTAGTTCACGGAGAATGATCCTCATGGGAATCCGTTGCCTGAGTGTTTCCTTCTAAATACTGTCAGTTTTAATGATGGGGTAGGTTTGATACTTTTAAAATCATAAATTCCTATTACAGTCACCAACAAGGAAACTATTGTTCTCCCACTTCCATTGGAAGGCTACCAGATTTCTGTAGGATGAGAAGCAGGAAGCTGTGATGGGCTTTTGCATGGTAATTTAGCCTCTGTTTCCTTTTAACTGCACAGCTTTTTCATTGTGGAGGGTATCTTTCATTGGGCTGTTGCTTTTGGGATTGCTTCTCACCACAGAGTACTTAGCTGCAGGGTATTTCAGAGCGTAAAAGGGACTTTGGGTAGGCTGGCTGTGCTCCAGGTTGTGGCTTATTTTCTAGTTTTGGGGGCTGAGGGTGTTTGCACTTGCAGGAGGTTTTTTTGTCCTCTGACAGGAATCGTTGAATATTGCTTGGACTCCAGCACAAGACAGCTTGTTCTCTCAGGCCAGGTTTAATTTTTCTTTGCTTTCATGGGGAATCCACAGTGCCCTTCAACAGCACTCCTGGACACACTTTTAAGGCTTGCCATCATCACAGATGGCCTCTGAGACACTGTTTCAACTTCATCTGCACCCCTGAGAGGCCAGTTCAATATGGGAAACACTGTCCCATTTTAGACTTGTCTTTGTCATGGTTCCTCCTTTTCCCTGAGTGCCACTGTAAGGCCCACAATGAAGGGAAGCAGTAATATCAGGAACCTGGCTTTCTTTCACTGACACCATCATTTGGGGTCTCAGGTATGATTCTGTCTCCCAAATAACCCTCATCAACACACCAGACTATTCCAATCCCCATGGCACTCGATTATTGCACAAAGCCTGTTTCACGAATGGAGTCAGAAGAGCAGTTTCCTGTGACCACTTTACAGTCTTGAAACACCTCTTCCTCCAGGAGGAATGGACCACGGAACCACCCGAAGCGGTCCTGAGGTTGACACTTTTTTGGCTCCACAGTGGATTTTCACAAGCAGACATTTCCCCAATACCAGGTCGGCTCTGCCTGTCCAATTTTCCTCTGCTAAGGTAGGCTGACCACTCTGACAACAGGCACCTGAGCCTGCCTCATGAACCTGCTCGCCCTAGTTTCAGGGAATTAGGCCTGATTGTGAGCTCTTGCTAGTATCACAATGAATATCACCATTTTCTAGCAACAAGTCCCTGCGGCTTTGTGGATAAGGAGACCTCCATGGAAATGCGTTGAAAGTGGACTCTCACCTGATGTCTCTGTGGATTCACGAGATTTTCCCATGAACTTAGGAGAGGGCAGACTTGAGCCAGCGTGAAGAAAGGTCAAGCACAGCCCTAGGAATAAATTGCAAAATCCTTAAGAATCCAAGTGGAGCTGCAGAGTCCTCAGGCCTGTCTAGATGTAGAGGTGAGTCTCTTTGAAACTTGCCCCACTGTCATTTCTAGGTAAAACCCGCCTGTGTTCCCTGGGGTTACTCTCTCTCAAGAGGGGCCTCCTGCAGAACCAGGCAGCCTGAGGAGCTTCTGGGTTGTTACTCTGTGTGGGATTTTCAAGTGTTGGATGTCTGCGTGTTTGTGTGGTATTGGGTGTTTGCGTGTATGTTTCTGTTTTTCTGTGTGTGCCAGTATGTGGAGGCGGCATAAAGGAATGTAGCTAATGCACTTCAACACGTGTATTTTAAGTCTCCCAACCTTTTGGTTTCCTGTCCATGTGGCTCTGCTGGGGTTGTGGGGATTCGTGTTCTTCATTTTTCTGTCAATCATGAATTTGCAGTGAATTGGGAGGCAGGCCAACAACCACCATCGTCCAAATCACCTCCCCTTTCAAAAAAACCGACTCTTATAGAAAGAAGAGGAGCATACCATATCACAAAACATGGATCTACCCCGTGTTTCATTGGCTTGCAGCCAACCCAGAAAGACACTAGCAGTCCTGTCTGCAGAGCCTCTTGAACTTTCCTTGAATTCAATTCCCAGCAAGAAGGAGCTTCATGTCGTGAGGGGTCACTCATCCATCATCTTGGGGTTTCATCTTCAAATATGGAGTGTGAGCAGCAATATGGTCAGATGGGGGTTATGATACAATCTGGTGAAGGGTGGATTAAGTCCTGCAACTTTACTTGCACAAAAAAATAAAGACAGATGACACAGAAGGTACTTCCAACTTCATTCCCTTAATTGCTAAAGCAGTCCACACCATGACCTGGTGTTCAGGTGGGAGTATTTCAACATACAAGGAACATTTGTAATGCAAATTGGAGCCATCTTGGGAGACTCTCAATTTGAAGTCCTTCATGCCTAGAACAAAATGGGAGTGAAATGGATAGATCTTGGGAGGAATGTGGCCTCCACACTTGCCTCTTATTATCCTGTCTTCCATTTTCTTCATCAGTCTGGGGTATACTGGGTCTGGCTCAACGAATTCTACATGAAACATGTCCCAGTTCACAGGGAATAACTTTTATGGGAATCCATTGCATGAGTGTTTTCTTTTAAATACTGTCACGTTTTAACGACTGGGTAGCTTTGATACTTTTAAAACTCTAAATTCCCTTTACAGCAGCCAACAAGGAAACTATTGTTCTCCCACTTCTATCAGAAGGCTGAATGATTTCAGTAGGATGAGAAGCAGGCAGCCATGACTGACTTTTGAGTGGTAATCTAGCCTGTTTTATTTCATCTGCATGGTCTCCTCATTGTGCAGGGTAACTTTCAGTGGGCTGTTGCTATTGGGGTTGCCTCTCATCACAGATTATTTAGCTGCCAGGGATTTCAGAGAGCAAAAGGAAATTTGGGTAGGCTGACTGCCCTCCAGGTTGTGGGTTACTGTTTCCTTTTGGGGCTGAACTTGTTTGCATTTTGCAGAAGGGTTCTGTGTCCTCTGACAGGAATTATTGAGCATTGCTTGGACTCCATTACAATGTACTTCGTTCTTTCAGGTAAGCCTTAAATTTTGTTTGCTTTCATGGAGAATCCACAGTGCCCATCAACAGCATTCCTGGGCACTCTTTTCAGTTTTCCCATCACCACAGTTTTCCCATCACCACCATTGCCTGTGAGACATGTCCCAATGTCAACTACACAGGTGAGAGGCCAGTCCAAGGTGTGAGAACACTGCACCAACTTGGACTTGCCTTTGTCATGGTTCCTGCCTTTCCCAGAGAGCCCCATTGAGGCAGTGAAAGCAGGGAGGCAGTGAGGTTAAGAGCTCAGCCATCTTTTGCTGACACCAGCCTCTGGGGTCTCAGATATGATTCTATCACCAAAAGAACCCTCAAAAACACCTCAGACTGTATTTCAATCCCCATATGAAGCAATTCATGCACACTGCCTCTTTTGGGAATGGAGTCAGAAGAGCAGTTTCCAGAGACCACCTCTCAGTCTCAAAATGCCTCCTTATTTAGGAGGATCTGAACACAGAGATGGCTGGAAGGGGGCTTGAGGTCTAGAAATTTAGGGGCCCACGCTGGGGTTTTGTCAGAAGCTTTTTCATGATATCAGGCCATCTCTGCCTGTGCCATTTTTTCTCTGCTTAGGCAGGCTGACAGCTCAGTTCTGGGTGCTTGAGACTGCCTCACAAATGCGCATGCACTATCCTCAGGTCACCTTGCCAGATGGTGAACTCTAACTAATGTCAGAATAAATGTCACTGTTGCCTAAGGACAAGTCCCTGCATCTTGGAGGATAAGGAGACCTATGTGCAGTTGCATCAGCGGTTGACTTTCGCCTTTCATCTCTGTGGGATCAATGAGATACTCCCTTAGTCCTATGAGAGGGCAGACATGAGCCAGCCTGAAGAAACGTCAAATATAACCCCAGGAATAAACCGTGAAACTCCTAAGGATCCAAAATGATCTGAAGGGTTCCTCAGGCCTGCCTAGACATTGTAGGGGTGAAACCTTTTAAAACTTGCCCCACTGTGATTTCTAGGTACAGCCCACGTTTGTTCCCCAGGGTTGCTCTCTTGTAGCTGAATCTTCCTGCAGAACAATGCAGCCTCAGGAGCCACTGGGCTGTGTGTTTCTATGGCAGTTTTGCAAGTATTTGACGTCTGCGTGTGATGGTGGCATGGTGAGTTTCTGTGTGTTTCTCTGTGTGTGTGCCCATAAGTTCCATCTGTTTAAAAGAATGTGGCTAACGGACTTCAGCACTTCTTTTTTTTTTTTTTTTTGAGTCTCGCTATTTTTAGGTGACCTGTCTGCTTGGCTGTGCTTGGGCTGTGTGGCCTGTGTTCTTTATTTTTTTATGGATCATAAATCTGTAGTGAATTGGGAGAAGGGTGAAGACACGGTGGTTTCCAAATAACCTCCTCATGCAAAAAAGCCACACTTATAGAAAGAAGAGAAGCACACCACACAAAAAACCAGACATCTCCAAAAGTTTTCTTGTCCTGTGGCCAACCCAGGGAAATATACTAGCAGTCTGCTGAGCAGTCAATGGGGATCTCACAATTTCATGTGCAAAAAAAAAAAAAAAAAGACAGATGACACAGAAGGTGCTTCCAACACCATTCCTGCATTCCCTTAATTGTACAAGCAGTCCACACCATGGCCCACTGATAGGTGGGAGTGCACCAACATGCAAGAAACATTGAAGTTCAAATTGGGGTCATCCTGGCAAATTTCTTATTTGAGGGCTTTCATACCAGGAGCCAAATGGGAGTGGAATAGATTGATGCTGGGTGAGATGTGGTTTCCACACTTGCCTCTTCTTTTCCTGACTTCCATGTTCCACATTGGTTTAGGGTTTCCTAGGCCTATCTCAACCACTGCCACACTAAACGTTTCCCAGTTCACAGAGAATGACCCTAATAAGAATCCATTGCTTAAGTATTTCCTTCTAAATACTTTCATGCGTTAATTACCACACAGTGTTGTTACTTCTAAAACCATAAATTTCCATTGTAGCCACCAACAAAGAATCTCTTGTTCTCCAATTTCTACTGGAGGGCTGCATAATTCCAGTAGAATAAGAAGCAGTCAAACATGTCTGGCATTTGCCTGGTAATCTTCCCTTTGTTTCAGTTCATCTGCATGACCTTCTCATTGTGGAGGTCCAGTGAGAGGCCATACCAAGGTGTGAGAACACTGCTCCAACTTCGACTTGTTTTGTCATTGCTCCTGGATTTCCCAGAGAGTCCCTGCCAGACAAAGGATGAAGGGAGGTAGTGAGGTCAAGAGCCCAGCCATCTTTCCCTGCTACCAGCCTCTGGGGTCTTAGGTAGAATTCTACCACCCTAAGAACCCTCAACAACAAACCAGACTATATTTCAATCCCTTTGGAATATCATTCTTGTACTCAGCCTCTTTTGGGAATGGAGTCAGAAGTGCAGACTTAATTGAACACTTCACAGTCTTGAAACACCTTCTCCTCCAGTGGGAATCGACCATGGAGATGACACAAATGGGCCTGGGTTCCAGACATTGAGGGTCTCACACTGGGTTTTCACAGGCAGCCTTTTCCCCAATACCTGGCCTGCTCTGCCAGAAACAATATTTTCTGCTTTGGCAGGCTGACAGCTCTGACAGCCAGGTGCCAAGGCCTGCCCTACGATTGTGCATATGCTAGTCTTAGGGCACAAGTCCTGACTGTGATCTCTGACTTGCACCACAATAAATGTCATCATTTTCTAGCAATAAGTCCCTGAGTCTTGGCAGAGAAGAAGACCTCTGTGAAGGTGCGTTGGCTGTGGATACTGGCCTGTCCTCTTTCTGGAAGGCTCAGGATACTCCCATCATTTTACCAGATGGCACACACTAGTCAGCCTGAAGAAATGTCAAACACAACCCCAGGATTAAGCCGCAAAATCCCTAAGGATAAAAAGTGATCTGCAGGATTCCTCAGACCTGCCTAGATGTAGGTTTGAGTCATTTTGAAACATCCCACTGTGATTTCCAGGTACAGCCCCTCTGTGTTCCCCAGGGTTGCTCTATACCAGGTATGGCTTCCTTCAGAGTCATGCAGCCTCAGAAGCTGCTGGAATGTGTGTTTCTGTGGGATTGTTGCAAGTGTTGGATGTCTGCATGTGTGTGGCATTGTGTTTGTGATTGTGTGTGTGTGTGTGTGCCTGTTAGTGGAATCTGCTTAAAGAAATGTGTCTAATGCCCTTCAGCGACTCTTTTTCTTGAGTCTCCCAACCTACTAGTGACCTGTGTGTTTAGCCATGCTTGGCTTGTGGAGCTCCGTGGTTCTTTATTTTTCTGTGGATCATGAATCTGCAGTAAATTTGGAGGTGGCGCCGAGACATGTGATCACCAAAATGACACCTCCCTATAAAACAAACAAACAAACAAACAAAAAAAAAAAAAACACTCTTTTGTAAAGAAGAGGAGCACACCACACCAAAATCAGCTGTCTCCCAGTGTATTATTGTCCTGTGGCCAAAACAGTGCAAGACACTAGCAGTCCTGTCTTCAGGGCCCCTTGCATTTAACTCGAATTCAGTTCCCCACTGAGCATTTGCTTCATGTCATTAGGGGACACTCCTCCTTCATCTTGGCATTTCATCATGTGACATAGAGTGTGAGCAGCAATAAGGTCATATAAGGGTAAGGATACAGTCTGGTGAAGAAAGGATGGGGTCCCACAACTTCAGCTGCAAAAAAAAATGAAGACAGATGACACAGAAAGTGCCTCCCACTTCATATCCACATTACCTTAATTGCATAAGCAGTGCACACCGTGGCCAAATGTTCAGATAAGAGTACTTCAACGTGCAAGAAATATTTGGTATACATATTGGGGCCATCCTAGCAAACTTCCGATTAGAGGGCTTTCATAACCAGAGCCAAATGGGAGTAGATTGGATTCATGCTGAATGGGATGTGGCATCCCTATTTGCCTCTTCTTTTCCTAACTTCCATGTTTCTCATGGGACTAGGTTTTCCTGGGTCTGGCTCAAGGACTGCCACACTAAATGTTTCCCAGTTCACAAAGAATGAGCCTCATGGGAATCCATTGCATGAATGTTTCATTTTAAATACGGTCACACTTTAATGATTGTGCAGCTTTTATACTTTTAAAACCAAAACACCTGTAACAGCCGCCAGAAAGTAAACTCCTTTTCTCCCACTTCTGTCAGAGAGCTGCATGATTCCTGAAAAATGAGGAGGAGGCTGCTGTGTCTGGCTTATGTCTGGTGATCTAGACTCTGCTTATTTTATCTGCATGGCCTTCTCATTGTTGAGGGTCTCTTTCATTTGGTTTTTGCTGGATAGAACGTCCTCTCCCCAAAGATTGTTTATCTGCCAGGACTTCACAGAGCAAAAGGGATTTCAGGTAGGCTTTTTGAACTCCAGGTTGTGATCGTTGTCTTGTTGTGGAGTCTGAGGCTGTTTGCATTTTGCAGGAAGCTTTTTGGTCTTCTGACAGGAGCCACTGAACCTTGCTTGGACACCAGACAAGGCAGCTCATTCTCTCAGGTGAATCTTGATTTCTCTTTCCTTTCTAAAGGAATCCACCGTGTCACTCAACAGCTCAAATGGACAATTTTTAGGCTTGCCATCACCACAAATGTCCTCTAAGACAGTGTCTCAACCTCATCAGCATGGGTGAGGGGCCAGTTCAAGGTGTGAGAACGCTGCTCCACCTTGGACTTGCCCTTCTCATGGTTCTTGAATTTCCTAGAGAGGCCTTTTGAGGCAAAGAGTGAAGCAAGGAAGTTTGGTCAAAAGCCCGGCCTTCTTTCACTGACACCTGCCTCTAGGATTTCATATGTGATTCTAATATCCATAGAACCTTCAGAAACAGACCATACAATATTCCAATACCCATGGGACCCTTTTCCAGCACACAGCCTCTTTTAGGAATAGAGTCAGAAAAGCAGTTTCCAGAGACCATCTCACAGTTTTGAAATGTTTTTCTCTCCAGCTGGACCCGAACACTGAACCGCAAGAAGGGGTCGAAGCTTTTAGGGTCCTGAAGTGGATTTTCACAGATAGCTTTTGTCCTGATACCAGGCAAGCTCTGCCTGTACCATTTTCCTCTGCTTAGTCAGGATGATAGCTCTGACAGCTGGGAGACCGAGCATCCCCCATGAAAGCGCATGCTGCAGTCGCAGGGCACCAGCCCAGATTGTGAGTTCTGGCTAGCATCACAATGAATGTCACAGTTGCCTTGCAACAAGTCCCTTCATTTAGTGGAGAAGGAGACCTCTATGTAAGTGCATTGGCTGTGGACTCTATCCCATCTTCTATGTGGGATCCATGGGATAGTTCCATGATTTTAGGAGAGGGCAAAAGAGAGCCAGCCTGAAGAAATGTGAAGCATAGCACCAGGAATAAACCGCAAAATTTCTAATGATGCAAAGTAATCTGCAGTATTCCTCAGGCCTGCCTAGACGTTGTAGGGGTGAGTCTTTTTGAAACTTGCCCCACTGTGATTTTTAGGTACAGAACACCTGTGTTTTGTGGGGTTGTTCTATGCCAGGTGGGGCTTCCTGCAGAACCGTGAAGCCTCAGGAGCTGCTGTGCAGAGTTTCTGTGAGAGTGTTTTGAGTGTTGGATGTCTATGTGTTTGTGTGGCAATGTGTGTTTGTGTGTCTGTGTATGTGGGTTCCAGTAAGTGTAGTATAATTAAAGGAATGTGGCTAACACACTTCAACACTTCTCTATTTTGAATCTTCCAACCTTTTGGTGGTATGTCTGTGTGGCTCGGCTTGATCTGCAGAGCTTTGTGTTCCTTATTTTTATTATTTGTGTGTGTGTGTGTGGATTCATGAATCCTTAGTGAATTGGGAGGTGAGCCAAAACACACTGGCATCCAAAACACCTTCGCTTGCGTAAATGACAACTCTTCTAGAAAGAAGAGGTGCATAGTACACCAAAAAAGGGCATATCCCAGTTTTTCATTATCTTGTGGACAACCCAGGGAGAGACACTAGTAGTTCTGTCATCAGGGCTTCTTGAGTTTACCTCGAATTCAGTTCCCAGCAGAGCAGATGCTTCACATCATGAGTTGAGCCTCCTCCATTGTCTTGGGAATTCACCATGGACCATGGAGTGTATGTCATTTAAGGGTGAGAATAAAATCTGGTGAAGGGTAAATGGGGTCCTGCAACTTCCCCTGAAAAAAAATTGAAGACAGATGACACAGAAGGTGCTTCCAACTCTATACCCACATTCCCTTAAATGCACAAGCAGTACACACCATGTCCCATTGTTAGGCTGAGAGTACTCCAATATGCAAGGAACATTTGGATGCAAATTGGGGTCATGCAGGAAAGTTCTGGACTTGAGGGCTTTCATACCTGAAAAAAAATGGGCATGGGATGGATTGATGCTAGGTGGGATGTGGCCTCTATTCTTGCCTCTTCTTTTTCTGATTTCTATGTTCCTTCTTGGCCTAGGGTTTCCTGGCTCTGGCTCAACGACTTCTACGTTAAACATTTTTCATATCATGGAGAACGACCCCTTGGGAATCCATTGCTTGAGTATTTCCTTCTAAACCCTGTCATGTTTTAATGACTGGGCAGATTTGATATTTTATAACTGTAAATTCCCTTTACAAGCACCAACAAGGAAACTCTTGTTCTCTTACTCCTAATAGAGGGCTGCATAATTCCTGAAGGATGAGAAGCAGGCAACCTTTTCTGGCATTTGCCTTGTAATCTAGCCTCTGTTTTATTTCAGCTGCATGGCCTTCTCACTGTGGAGGGGCTTGTTCATTGAGCTGTTGCTCGATGGACTACGCCTTACCGCACATTAATTAGCTGCCAGGGATTTCAAAGAGCTAAAGGGGCTCTGAGAAGGCTCGCTGTGCTCCAGGCTATGGTCATTGCCTTGTTGTGGGGGCTGAGGTAGTTTGGATTTTACAGGAGGGTTTTTTGTCCTCTGACAGGAAATATTGACCATTGCTTGGACTTCAGCACAAGGCAGCTCGATCTCTCAGGCCAGCCTTGATTTTTATTTGCTTTCATGGGGAATCCTCCGTGACCCTCAACAGCATTACTGCACATGCTATTCCGGCTTGCCATTGTCACAGACGGCACCTCAGACACTGTCTCAACCTCATCTACACCCGTGATAGGCCAGTCTGAAGTGTGAGAACAGTGCTCCAAGTGGAATTTAAATTTATCTGGTTCCTGCCTTTTCCTGAGAGTCTCTGCAGGTCCCAGGATCAAGACAGGCAGTGAGGTCAAGCTCCTGGCCATCTTTCACTGACACTTGCCTCTGGGGTCTCAGGTATCTTTCTATTAAGCAACGAACCCTCAGCAACACACCGGACTATATCCCAATTCCCTGAAACCCGATTCTTGAACAGAGCCTCATTCAAAAGTAAAGTCTGAGGGGCAGTTTTCAGCAACCACCTCGCAGTCGGGAAACGCCTCCTCCCCGACTGAAACTCGAACATGGAGACAGCCTGAAAGGGCCTTGAGGTCGAAACTTTTAGTTTTCCACAGTGGGTATTCTCAGAAAGCATTTTTTCCCAATACGTGGCCCGTTCTACCAGTACCATTTTCATCTGTTTAGGCAGGCTGACCACTGTGACAGCTGTGAGACTGAGCCTGCCTTACGAATGCACGTGCACTAGTCTCAGGGCACCAGGCCAGATTGTGAGATCTGGCTAGCATCACAGTGAATGTCACATTGCCTAGCGAAAAGTCCCTGTGGCTAGCCAGTGAAGGAGACCTCCATGGAGGTGCATCAGTTGTGGACTCTTACCTATCTTCTCTGTGGGGCATGAAAGTCTCAAAATCCTAGGAGAGGGCAGACCTGAGCCTTCCTGAAGAAGTATCAAGCACAGCCCCAGGAATAAACTGTGAAATCCCTAAGGATCAAAAAAATCTGTAGGATTTCTCAGGCCTGCGTAGACATTTACGGGATGAGTCTTTTTGAAACTTTCCCCACTGTGATTTCTAGATAACGCCCCGCTGTGTTCCCTGAGGTTGCTTTCTTCCAGATGAGGCTTCCCATAGAAAAACACAGTCTCAGGAGCTGTTTGGGAGTGTGTTTCTGTGGGAGTGTTGTGAGTGTTGGATGTCTGCCTGTGTGTGTGTCCGTGTAAGTGGACTGTGCATAAGAAAATGTGGCCAACCATTTCAGCTCTTTTTTTTATTTTTTATTTTTTTGAGTCATCCAATCTTCTGATGGCCTGTCTGTGTGGCTCTGCTTGGTCTGCGGGGCTCCATCTTCTTTATGATTCTGTTTGTCATGAATCCACAGTAAATTGGGAGACAACGACATGACCTGCTGATGTCCAAATCACCTTTCCCTTCAAAAAAAAAGAAAAAAAAGAAAAGAAAAAAGACATCTCCCATTGTTTAATTGTCTTGCTTCCAACCCATGAAAAGGCACAAGCCATTCTGTCCACAAGGTCCCTTGACCTTACCACGAATGTGGTTCTGAGCCAAGCAGGTGTTTCACAGCATCAGGAGGCACTCTTCCATCATGTTGAGATTTCATTCTGGGACATAGAATGTGAGCAACAGTAAGATCTGATAGGGTGAGGATACAAACTGATGAGGGGTGGATGGGGTCTCACAAATTTACCTTGGAAAATTACCTTGGAAAGTGCTTCCAACTCCATTTCTGCATTCCATGAATTGAATAAGCGGTACACACCATGGCCCAGTGTTCAGGTCCAAGTATGCCAAAGTTCAAGAAACATTTGGAGTGCAAATTGGGGCCATTTTGGCAAACTCCCGATTTGAGGGTTTTTATACCCGGAGCCAAATGAGAGTGGAAGAATTGATGCTGGGAGGTATATGGCCTCCAGAGTTGCCTCTTCTTTTCCTCACTTCCATGTTCCTTGTTGGCCTAGGGTTTCCTGAGTCTGGATCAATGACTTCCACACTAAACGTTTCCCAGTTCACAAAGAATGAGCCTCATGGGAATCCATCGCATGAGTGTTTTTATTTTATTTTATTTTATTTTATTTTATTTTATTTTTATTTTTATGTATTTTTTTATTTTTATTTTATTTTTTTGTAAACACAGTCAGGTTTTAATGACTGGACAGCTTTGATAATTTTAGAACCATAAATTCTCATTACAGTTGCCAACAAGGAAACTCTTGTTTTCCCACTTTTGTTGTAGAGCTGTATGATTCCTTTAGAATAAGAAGCAGACAGCCATGTCTGACTTTCACCTGGTAATCTAGCCTCTGTTTCTTTTCATCTGAACGGCCTTCTTATTGTGTAGTCTCTTTCACTGGGCTTTTCCTGGATGGAACTGCTTCTCCTTAGAGATTATTTAATTGAGAAAGATTTTAGAGACAAAAAGAAACTCCATTAGGCTGACTGTGCTCCATGTTGTGGGTCATTGTCTTGTTGTAGGGGCAGTGTTTGTTTGCACTTTGCAGGAGATTTTTGGGTACTCTCACAGAAATTATTGAACATTGCTTGGACTCCAGAAGAAGGCAGCTTCTTCTCTCAGGTGAGTCTTCATTTTTATTTGCTTTCATGGGGAATCCACAGTGCCCCTCATCACCTCTACTAGACACACTTTTCACACTTACCATCATTACAGATGACCTCTAAGACACTGTCTCACCTTCTTCTGCACATGTGAGAGGCCACTCTATGGTATGAGAACTGTGCTTCACCTTGCATTTGCTTTTTTCATTTTTCCTGCCTTTCCCAGAGAGCCTCTGTGAGGCCAAGGATGAAGGGAGGCAGTGAGGTCAAGCGCCAGGACATCTTGCACTGACACCCACTTCTGGAGTCTCAGATATGATTTATCACCCAAAGAACCATCAACAACACACAAGACTATATTCCAATCCCCATGGGACTCGATGCTTGCACACAGCCTTTTTCACGAATGGACTCAGAGGAGCAGTTTCCAGTGATCATCTCACAGTCTTGAAACGCCGGCTCCTCTAGTGGTATCTGACCACTGACACCGTCCAAAGGGGCCCTGAGGTCGAGAAGTTTAGGGCCCCGCAGTGGCCTTTCTGCCTGCAGCCTTTTTCCTGATTCCAAGCCGTCTCTGCCAGTCCAAACCTTCTCTGCTTATGCATGCTAATGCCTCTGACAGCTGGACATGTGAGCCTCCCTCACGAATGCTCAAATGCTACTCTCAGGGCACCAGACCTGACTGTGAGCTCTGGCCAGCATTACAATAAATGTCATCATTGCCTAACTTCAAGTCCCTTTGGCTTGGTGAAGAAACAGGCCTCCGTGGAGGTGGGTCTGTGGTGGACTCTTGCCTGTCTTCATTATGGGATCCAAGGGATAGTCCCATGATCCTAGGAGAGGGCAGACATGAGCCAGCCTGAAGAAACATCAAGCACAGCCCGAGGAATAATCTATAAAAATCCATAAGAATCCAAAATGATCTGCAGAATTCCTCAGGCCTCCTAGATATTGAAACTTGCCCCACTGTGATTTCCAGGTTCAGCTCCTCTGTGTTCTCCAGAGTTGTTCTCTCCCAGGTGGGGCTTACTACAGAAAAACTCAGCCTCAGGAGCTGCCGGACTGTGGGTTTCTGTTTGAGTGTTGTGAGTGTTCCATGTCTGGATGTGAGTTTGGCATTGTGTATTTCTCTGTATGTGTGTGTGACTTTAAGTGGAGTCTGCTTAAAGGAATGTGGCTAACGCCCTTCTGTGCTTCTTTTTTATTTTTTTTTCTTTCAATCTATCTCTGTCCCCCAGGCCGGAGTGCAGTGGTGTGATATCACCTCACTGCAAGCTCCGCCTTCCAGATTCACGTCATTCTCCTGCCTCAGCCTCCGGAGTAGCTGGGACTATAGGTGCCCGTTATTGTGCCTGGCTAATTTCTCTATTTTTAGTAGAGATGGGGTTTCACCGTGTTAGCCAGGATGATCTCGATCTCCTGACCTTTTTATCCATCTGCCTCAGCCTCCCAAAGTGCTGGGATTACAGGGGTGAGTCAAGTGCCCTGCCCTGTGCTTCTATTATTTGTCTTAAAACCTTTTGGTGGCTTGTGTGTGTGGCTCTGCTTGTACTCTGGGGCTCTGTGTTCTTTATTTTTCTGTGAGTCATGAATCCACTATGAATTGGGAGGCTTACAGAGACCCGCTGGTGTCCAAATCACTTCCCCTGATTTAAAAAAGCCACTCTTCTAGAAGAAGAGGAGCAGAACACAACGAAAAACAGACATCTGTCAGTGTTGCATTGTCCTGCGACCAACCCGTGGAGAGACACTAGCAGTCCTGTCGGCAGGGTCCCTTGAGTTTACCTGGAATTTGATTCACAGACAAGCACGTGCTTCACGTCATGCAGGGGCACTCCTCTATCCTCTTGGGATTTTATCCTGTGACATAGAGTGTGATCAGCAATGAGGTAAGATAAAAGTGAGAATACAATCTGGTGAGGGGTGGATGGGGTCTAGCAACTTTACCTGCAAACAAAAATTGAAGACAGATGACAAAGAATGTGTTCCCAACTCCATCCCTGTATTTGCTTAATTGCACAGGCAGTCCACACCATGGACCATTGTTCATGTGAGAGTACTTAAACGTGCAAAGAACATTTGGGATGCAAATTTGGGCCATCCGGGTAAGCTCCCGATTTCAGGGCTTTTATAACAGAGTCAAATGGGTGTGGAATGGATTGATGCTGAATGGGATGGGCCTTCTTATGGTGCAGAGGCTCTTTCACTGGGCTTTTGGTGGATAAGACTGCCTCTCACTACAGAATATTAGCTGCCAGGGATTTCAGAGAGCAAAAGGGACTTTGGGTAGTCTGGCAGCACTCCAAGTTGTGGGTTATTGTCCCATTGTGGGGGCTCAGGTTGTTTGCACATTTCAAATGACTTTTGGATCCTCTGACAGGAATCTTTCAACATAGCTTGGACTACAACACAAGGCAGCTCATTCTCCCAGGCGAGCCTTGATTTTTCTTTGCTTTCGTGGGGAATCCACAGTGGCTTCAACAGCACTCCTGGACACCCTTATCAGGCTTGCCCTCAACACAGACTGCCTCTGAGGCACTGTCTCAACCTCATCCACACCCCTGAGGCCAGTCCAAGGTGTGAGAACACTGCTCCAATTTGGACTTCCATTCGTTGTGGTTCCTGCCTTTCCCAGAGAAGCCCTGCAAGGTTCAGGATGAAGGGAGGCAGTGAGGTCAAGTGAACAACCGTCTTTCACTGACACCCATGTGGAGTCTCAGTTATGATTCTCTCACATAAAGAACCCTCAACAACACACCATACTATATTCCAATCCTCGTGGGACCTGATTCTTGCAGACAGCCACTTTTGGGGATAAAGTCAGAATAGCAATTTCCAGTGACCATCTTACAGTCACGAAGAACCTCCTTCTCCAGAGGGACTTGACTACACAAATGGCCCAAAGTTGCCCTGAAGTTGAGACTTTTAACATCCTACAGTGGGTTTTCTTAGGCAGCCATTTTTCTGACACCAGGCCAGTTCTACCTGTACCGTTTTCCTCTACTTAGGCAGGTTGATAGCTCTGAGAGCCAGGTAGGCTAGCCTACCACACGAATGCACATGTGCTAGTCTCAGGACACCAGAACTTATCGTGTGAGCTCTAGCTAAGCTCACAATGAATGTCACCCGTTGCCTAGTGACAAGTGCCTCTGACGTGGTGTCGAAGGAGAACTCTGAGGACGTGCATCAGCAATGGACTCTCGCCTGTCTTTTCTGTTGGAACCATGGGATAGTCCCATGATCCTAAGAGAGGGCAGATGTGAGCCAGCCTGATGAAATGCCTATCAGATCCCCAAACATAAACCGCAAAATCCCTAAAGGTCCAAAAAAGATATGGAGGATTCCTCAGGCCTGCCTAGACATTGTAGGTGTGAGTCTTTTTAAAACGTGCCCCACTGTGATTTTTAGATACAGCCCGACTCTGTTCTCCAGGGTTTCTGTCTTATAGGTGGGGCTTCCTGCAGAAGCATGCAGCCTCAGGTGGTGCTGGAGTGTGTGTCTCTGTGGTATTGTTGTAAGTGTTGGATGTCTGTGTGTGTGTGTGGCACTGTGTGTTTGTGTGTGTCTGCCTTTAAGTGGAGTCTGCATACATGAATGTGGCCAACACTCTTCAGCTTTTCTTTTTTTATTGAGTCTCCCAAGTTTGTGGTGGCCTGTTTGTGTGGCTTTGCTTGAGATGTTGGGCGCCATGTTCTTTATGTTTCTGTAGATCATGAATCCACAGTGAAATGGGACATGTGCCAGGACTTGCTGAGGTCCGAATCATCTCCCCCTGCAAAAAAAAAAAAGCCACTATTTTAGAAAACGTAGGAGCACACCACACCAAAAAAGAGATATCTCCTAGTGTTTCATTGTCCTTTGGCCAACCCAGGAAAATACACCAACAGTCCTATCCTCAGGGACACTCGAATTGACCTAGAATTGGGTTCCCAGTTGAGCCAGTGCTTCAAGTCATGAGGGAGAACTCCTCCATCATCTTGGGATTTCATAGAGTTTGAGCAGCAATAAGGTCAGTTGGGGTGAGGTTACAAACTGATGAGGGGTGGACAGGGTCCTGAAACTTCACCTAAAAAAAGCATGAGGATAGATGACACAGAAGGTGCTTCCAACTCCATCCCCACATTCTTTGAATTCCACAAACAGTCCAAACCATGGCCTGACGTTCAGGTGACAGGACTCCAACGTGCAAGGTACATTTGCAGTGCAAATTGAGGCCATCCTGGCAAACTCCTGATTTGAAGGCTTTCATACCCAGAGCCAAATGGGAGTGGAACAGATTGATACTGGGTAGGATGTGGCCTCCACACTTGACTCTTCTTTTCCTGACTTCCATTATCCTTGTTGGCTCAGGGTTTCCTGGGTCTGCCTCAACTATTTCCACACTAAACATTTCTCAGTTCATGAAGAGCGACCCTCATGGAAATCCATTGCATGAGTGTTTTCCTCTAAACGCAGTCAGGTTTCAATGACTGGGCAGGTTTCAGAATGGTAAAACCATAACTTTTTGTTTCAGTTGCCCAGAAGGAAACTCTTGTTTTCCCACTTCTATCTGAGGGTGGCATGATTCCTGTAAGATGAGAAGCAGGCAGCCATGTCTGGCTTTTGCCTTGTAATCTAGCCTCTGTTTCATTTCATCTGCCTGGTCTTCTCATTGTAGAGGGGCTCTTTCATTTGGCTGTTGCTGGATGAAAATGCCTCTTGCCACAGATGATTTATCTGTCAGAGATTTCAGCGAGCAAAAGAAACTTTGGGTAGGCTTGCTGCACTCCAGTTTCTGGTTCATTGTTTTGGTTGTTTTCACATTTCAGAAGACTTTTGGATCCTCTGACAGGAATCAATGAGCATTTCTTTGACTCCAGAAAAAGGCAGCTCATTCTGTCAGGTGAGTCTTATTTTCTTTTTCTTCCATGGGAAATCCACAGTGCCTCTCAACAGCACTACTGGACACAGTTTTCAGGCTTTCCATCACCACAGACAGCCTCTGAGTCACTGACTCAACCTTATCTACCCCTGTGAGTTGCCAGTTTAAGGTGTGAGAACACTGCTTCATGCTGATTTGGACTTCAATTCGTAGTGGTTTCTGCCTTTCCCAGAGAGCCCCTGCAAGGCCCAGAATTAAGGGAGGTAGTGAGGTCAAGAGCCCAGCCATTTTTCACTGATACCAGCCTCTGGGGTCTCAGGTACAATTCTATCACCCAAAGAACCCTCAACAACACACCAGACAATATTTCAATCCTTATGAGTCCTGATTGTTGCACACACACACATTCTTTATTGGGATTGGAGTCAAGTAAGCTGTTTTTAGAGACCACCTCACAGTTCTGAAATGCCTCCTCCTCTAGCAGAACCCAGTCATGGAGACAACCAGATGAGGCCCTGAGATTGAGACTTTTAGGGTTCCACAGTGGGATTTAACTGGCAGACTTTCTCCAGATACGAGGATGACTTGGCCTGTACCATTTTCTTCTGCTTTGGCAGGCTTACAGCTCTGACAGCTGCATGCCTGAGCCAGCCTCACAAATACTCTTGTGCTAGTCTCAGGGCACCAGGCCTTATTTAAGCTCTGGCTAGCATCACAATGAATGTCACCATTGCCTAGTGAAAAGTCTTTGCATCTTAGAGAAGGAGACCACCATGGAGGTGCATCAGCAGTGGATTCTCACCTTTCTCCTCTGTGGGATCCACAACATATTCCCATGATCCTAGAAGAGAGCAGACATGAGCCATCCTGAAGAAATGTCAAGTACATCCACAGGGAAAAACCACAAAATCTCTAAGAATCCAAGTGGATCTGCAAAATTTCTTAAGCCTGCCTTGATGTTGTAGGCATGAGTCTTTTTGAAACTTGCTTCACTGTCATTTCTAGGTACTGCCCGCCTGTGTTTCCTGGGTTTCTCTCTCTCAGGTGGGACTTCCTGCAGAAAAATACAGCCGCAGGAGCTGCCAAATTGTCTGTTTCTGTGTGAGTGTTGCACGTGTTGGATGTCTGCCTGTGTGTGGCATGGTGTGTTTGTGTGTGTGTGTGTCTGTAAGTGGAGTCAGCTTAAAAGAATGTGGCTAACACACTTCTGTGCTTCTTTTATTTGAGTCTCAAAACCTTTTTGTGGCTTTTCTCTGTGGATCTGCTTGGGCTCTGTAGCTCTGCATTCTTTATTTTGCTGTGGATCATGAATCCACAGTGAAATGGGAGGCAGACTGAGACCCGCCTACATCCGAATGACTTCCCCTGAAAAAAAAAAAAAATCCACTCTTCGAGAAAGAAGATGAGCACACCACACCAAAAGACAAACATCTCTCCAAGTTGCATAGTCCTGTGGTCAATTCAGGGAGAGATTCTAGCAGTCCTGTACACAGAGCCTTTTGAATTTACCTCGAATTTGGTTCCAAACTGAGAAGGTGTTTCATGTTGTGACTGGGCTCTCCCCCAACATTTTGGGATTTCATCATGGGACATAGAGTATGAGCAGCAATAAGATCAGATAGGTGTAATGGTACAATTCGGTGAGGGGTGGAAGGGGTCCTGCAACTTCATCTGCAATGAAAAATAATAATTAAAAAAAAGGCCAATGACACAGAATGTGCTTCCAACACTATCTCCATGTTTTCTTTGTTTTTTTTTTTTTCTTTCTGAGACACAGTCTCACTCTGCCCCCCAGGCTGGAGTGCAGTGGTGTGATCTTGGCTCACAGCAAGCTCTGCCTTACCAGTTCACGCCATTCTCCTGCTTCAGCCTCCTGAGTAGCTGGAACTACAGGCTCCTGCCACCACACCCGGCTATTTTTTTTTTTTTTTTTTTTTTTAGTAGAAATGGGTTTCATCCTGTTAGCCAGGATGGTCTCCATCTCCTGACCTCATGATCTGCCTGCATCAGCCTCCCAAAATGCTGGGATTACAGGTGTGAGCCACCACACCCAGCCATCCCCACATTTTCTTAATTGCACATGCAGTCCACACCATGGCCTGGTGTTCAGGTGAGAGTACTCCAATGTGCATGAAACTTTTGGAGTGCAAATTTGGGCCATCTTGGCAAATTCCCAAATTTGGGGCTTTCATACCCAGAGCCAAATGGGAGTGAAATCGATGGATGCTGAGTGAGATGTGTACACCAGATTTCGCTCTTCTTTTCCTGAATTCCATATTCCTTGGCAGCCTAGGGTTTTCTGGGCTTGGCTCAAGGACTTCCATACTAAATATTTCTCAGCCCACAGAGAACAACCCTCATGGGGATCCATTGCATGAGTGTTTCCTTCTGAACACTTTCAGGTTTTAATGAGTGGTCAGCTTTGATACATTTAAAGCCACAAATTCCCATCACAGTTGCCAACAAAAAAAACACTTGTTCTCCCACCTCTATCAAGGACTGCTTGATTCATGAAGGATGAGAAGCAGGCAGCCGTGCCTGGCTTTTGCTGGTAATCTAGCCTCTGTTTCATTTCATCTGCTCAGCCTTCTCATTGTGGAGGGGCTCTTTCATTAGGCTGTTGCTGAATAGGACTTCTTCTCCCCAAAGATTATTTAGCTGCCAGGTATTTCAGAGAGCAAACTGGATTTCAGGTAGGCTGGCTGGGTTTCAAGTTGTGGGTCATAGTGTCATTCTGGGGGCTGAGGCTGTTTGCATTTTGCAGGAAGATTTTGGGTCCTCTTACAGGTATCATTGAACACTGCTTGGACTTCAGCACAAGGCAGCTCATTCTCTCAGGTGAGTACTGATTTCTCTTTGCTTTCATGCAAAATCCACAGTGCCCCTCAACAGCACTACTGAGTACCATTTTCAGGCTTCCTCTCACCACAGATGGCCTCTGAGACATTCTCTCACACTCATTTGAACCGTGAAAAGCAAGTCTGAGGTGTGAGAATACTGCTCCACCTTGGACTTGCCTTTGTCGTGATTCCTGTCTTTCCCAGAGAGATCCTGCATGGTTCAGGATGAAAGGAGGCAGTGATGGCAAGAGCATGACTATCTTTCACTGACGTCATCCTTTAGGGTCTCAGGTATAATTCTATTACCCAAATAAACTTCAACAACACACCAGATTATATTTCCATCCCCATGGAATTGATTCTTGCACACCCACATTCTTTTTCAGGAATGGAGTCAGGCTGGCTCTGCCTGTAGCATTTTTCTCTGTTTAGGCAGGTTGACAACTCTGATAGCTGGGAGCCTGAGCCTGCCTCAGCAATGTGCATGCACTAGTCTCAGTGGGCCAGGCCAGATTGTGAGATCTGAGTAGCATCACAATGAATGTCACCATTGCCTGGCGACAAGTCCCTGTGGTTTGGTGAAGGAGACCTCTGTAAAGATGTGGTGTGTTGGCCGTGGACTCAACTGTCTTGTCTGTGGGATTCCTGGGATAGTTCCATGACTCTACCAGTGGGCAGACATGAACCAGCCTGAAGAAACGTCAAGCACTGCCAAAAAAAAAAAAAAAAGAGTGAAATTCCTAAGCATCCAAAAGCATCTGCATAATTCCTCAGACCTGCCTAGAGGCTGTCGGGGTGAGAGTCTTTTTGAAACTCTCCCCACAGTGATTTCTAGGAGAAGCCTGCCTGTGTTCCCTAGGGTTGCTCTTTTAGATGGGTCTTCCTGCAGAACCACACAGACTCCAGAGCTCCTGAGCTGTATGTTTCTCTGGGAGTATTGTGAGTGTTGCATATATGCATGTTTGTGAGGCATTTTGTGTTGAGGTGTGTGTGTGAGTTTGTGTATGTGTGTGCGTGCATGCACATACCTGAAATTGGAGTCTGCTCAAAGTAATGTAGCTCATGAACTGTAGCACTTCTTTTTCTTTACTTTTTTTTTTCTTTTTGAGTCTCCCAACATTTTAGTGACCTGTCTATGTTGTTCTGCTGGGAATTTGCAGTTTCGTTTTCTTTATTCTTTCTGTGGATTATGAATCGTCAGTGAATTGGGTGATTCAACAAGAAATAACAGCATCCAAATCACCTCCCCTGAAAAAAAAAATATTCACTCTTCTAGAATGAAGAGGAGCACACCACATCAAAAAACAGACATCTCCCACTGTTTCAGTGTCCTGTGGCCAACACAAAGAGACAATAGCAGTCCTATTTGCATTGTCCCTTTAATTTACCTCGAATTTAGTTCCCATCAGAGCAGGAGCTTCACATCACAAGAGGGCACTCCTCCATTGTCTTGGGATTTTATGCTGGGACATCAAGTATGAGGAGAAATAAGGTCAGTTAGGGGTGAGCAATCTGGGGCTCAATCTGGTGTGGGTTGGATGGGGTCCCGCAACTTCATTTGCAGGAAAAATGAAGACAGATGACACAGAAGGTGCTTTCAAATGCATCCCAGCATTCCTTTAATTATACAAGCAGTCTACACCATGGCCACATAGTGTTCAGGTCAGAGTACTTTAAGGTGCAAGGAACATTTGGAGTGCAAATTGGGGCCATCGTGGCAAACTCTCAATTGCAGGGATTTCAATCCCATGGCCAAATGACAGTGGAATGGATTGATGCTGATTGGGATGTGACTTCCAAAATTGCCTCTTCTTTTCCTGACTTAAAGTTCCTCTCCTGCCTATGGTTTTCTGGGTCTGGCTCAGCAACTTTCACACAAAATGTTTCCCAGCTCAAAGAGAATCACCTTCATGGGAATACATTCCATGAATGTCCTATTCTAAACAGTCACTTTTTAATGACTGGGCAGCTTTGATACTTTTAAAGCCATAAATTCCCATTACAGTTACCAACAAGGAAACTTGTTTTCTTCATCTACTGGAGGGCTGCATGATTCGTTTAGGATGAGAAGCAATCAGCCATGTCTGGCTTTTGCTTTGCAATCTAGTCTGTTTAACTTCATCTGCATGGCCTTCTGATTGTGGAGGGGCTCTTTCATTAGGTTGTTGCTAGAAGGGCTGCCTCCCACCACAGATTGTTTAGCTGCAAGGGATTTCAGAGAGCAAAAGATACGGTGGGTAGGCTACCTGTGATCCAGGTTGTGGGTAATTGTATGATTGTGGTAACTGAGATTGTTTGCACTTTGGAGGAGGCTTTGGAGTCCACTGACAGGAATCATTAAACATAGATTGGACTCCCACACAAGGCAGTTCATTTTCTCAGGCAACCCTTTATTTTTCTTGGCTTTCATGGGGAATCCACAGTGCCACTCAGCAGCGCTACTGGACACCCCATCAGGCTTGTAATCACTACAAACAGCCTCCGAGACATTCTCTCAACATCATTTGCTCCAGTGAGAGGCCAGTCCGAGTAGCGAGAACACTTTGGACTTTTCTTTGTCATGGTTTCTGCTTATCCCAGAGGGCCCTTGTGAGGCCAAGGATGAAGGAAAGCAGTGAGGTCAAGAGTCCAACCATCTTTCGATGTCACCCGCCTCTGGGCTCTCAGGTATGATTCTGTCACCCAAAGAACTCTCAACAACACTCCATACTATATTCCAATCCCCATGAGACCTGATTCTTTCTCACAGATCTGTATGGATTGGAGTCAGAAGAGTGGGTTCCAGAGGCCACCACGTAGCCTCGAAAAGCCTCCTCCTTCAGCCAGACTTGACTGTGGAGACAGTCCGAAGGGGCCTGCGGTCGAGAATTTTAAGTTCCTGTAGTGGGATTTTGTCAGCAGACTTTTTCCCGATACCAAGTCCCTTTTGCCTGTACCATTTTTTTCTGCTAAGGCAGGCTCACAGTTCTGATAACCAGGTGCCCAATCCTGCCTCATGAATGCGCTTGGGCTAGTCTCAGGGCACCAGGCCTTATTGTGAGCTCTGACTTGCATCATAATAAATATCCCTGTTGCCTAGCAACAATTCCCTTGGCTTGGAGGAGAAGGAAACCTCCATGGAGTTGTGTCTCAGGTGGACCCTTGCCTGTTCTTTCTGTGCAACCCACGGGATAGTCCCATGATTCTAGGAAAGGGCAGACATTAGGTAGCCTGAGGAAACATCAAGCAGAGTCCAAAGAATAAACCTCAAAATCCCTAAGGTTCCAACAGGTTCTGTAGTATGCTTCAGGCCTACCTAGTTGTTGTACATGTGATTTGTTTTGAAAATTGCCCCAATGTGATGTCTATGTGCAGCTGGCCTGTGTTCCCCAGAATTGTTCTCTCCTGGTGGGGCTTTTTGCTGAACCACTCAGCTTCAAAAGCTGCCAGGATGTGTGTTTCTGTGGGAGTGTTTTGAGTGTTGGATATCTGCATGTGGATGTGTCTTAGTGGCTTTGTGTGTTTGTGTATGTGTGTGTGTGCACACCTGAATGTGGAGTCTTCTTAAAGGAATGTGGCTAATGCACTACAGTGCTTCTTTTATCAAGATGCCTAACCTTTTGGTGGCCAGTTTGTGTGGTTCTGCGTGCACTGCAGGGCTCCATGTTCTTTACTTTTCTGTGGATCATAAATATGCAGTGAATTGGAAGGCAGGCCATGACCCTGTTCACAGAGTCCATTGAATTTACCTCGAATTTGGTTCCCAGTTGAGCGAGGGCTTCACATTGTGAGGGGGCACTCCTCCAACATCTTGGAATTTTATTCTGGGACAGAGAGTGAGAGCAGCAATGAGGTCAGATAGGGGTGAAGATACAATCTGTTGAGGGGTGGATAGTGTCCCGCTACTTCACCTGCAAAAAAAAAAAAAAAAAAAAAAATGTGAAGGTAGATGACACAGAAGGTGCTTCCAACTGAATCCCCACATTTTCTTAATTACACAAGCAGTCTACATGGTGGCCTGGTATTGAGGTGGGAGTACTCCAACATGCAGGAAATATTTAGAGTGCAAAGTAAGAGCATCTTGTCAAACTCCTGATTTGAAGGCTTTCATACCCGGAGCCAAATGGGAGTGAGACCAATTAATACAAGGTGGGAAGTGGCCTCCACACTTGCCTGTTCATTTCTTGACTTTCATGTCCCTCATCAGCCTATTGTTTCCTGGGTCTGGCTCAATGTCTTCCATGCTAGAACTTCCCCAGTTCACAGAAGACGACTCTCAAGGGAATCCATTGCATGAGTGTTTCCTTCTAAACACTGTCATATTTTAATGACTGAGCTCCTGTGATACCCCTAAAACCGTAAATTCTCATTACTGTTGGCAAAAGGGAAACATTTGTTCTCCCACTTCTATTAGAAGGTTGCATGATTCCTGCATGATGGGAAACAGGCAGACATGTCTGGCTTTTCTTGGTAATCTAGCCTTTGTTTCATTTCATCTGCTGATGCTTTCTCACTGTGGAGGGTATCTTTCATTAAGCTGCTGCTTGATGTGACTCCCTCTCCCCACAGATCTTTTGGCTGGCAAGGATTTCAGAAAGCAAAAAGGACTTCTGTTAGAATGGCTGTTCATGCTGTTCAGTGTCTTGGACTCATTGTGGGGACTGAGGTTGTTTGCAATTTCCAGCAGGTATTTGGGAGCTCTGACAGGTATCTTTAAAGGTTGCTTGGGCTTCAGCACAAGTCCGCTCATTCTCTCAGGTGAGCCTTGATTTTTCTTGGCTTTCATGGAGCGTCCACGTTGCCCTTCAATACCAATATTGGATGCGCTTTTCAGGCTTGCAATCGCCACAGATGACCTCTGAGATGCTGCCTCAACTGTATCTGCACCTGTGAGAGGCCAGTTCGAGGTCTGAGAACACTGCTCCAGTTTGGACTTGATTTGGTTGTTGTTCCTGCCTTTCCCAGAGAGCACTCATGTGGTCCAGGATAAAGGAGCATATTGAGGTCAAGGGCCTGGCCATAATTCACTGACTTTCATCTCTGGAGTCTCAGATATAATTCTATCACCCAAAGACTCCTCAACATCTCACCAGTTTGTATTTCAATCCCCATGGGACCCAATTCTTGCACACAGCTTATTTAGAAGTTAGAGTTAGAATTGCAGTCTTCAGCGACCACCTCACAGTCTTCAAACAGCTCTTCCTCCAGTGTGACCCGTCCATGAAGACAATGTGTAAAGGCCCTAAGGTTGAGATGTTTAGGGTCCTGCAGTGGGTTACTGCAGGTAGCCTTTTTCCCAATACCAGGCTGGCTTTGCCTGTGCCATTTTCCTCTGCTTAGGCATGCTGACAGCCCAGTACCGTGCCTGCCTAGCCAATGCATATGCACTAGTCTCGGCACGGGGTCTGAGCTGTGAGCTCTAGCTAGCATCAACATGAATGCCTAGCCAATGCATATGTGCTAGTCTCAGCGCACAAGGTCTGAGCTGTGAGCTCTGGCTAGAGTAACTATGAATGCCATTTTTGCCTAGTGAAAAGTCCTTGAAGCTTGGCAAAGGAAGGAGACCTCTGTGGAGGTGGGTTGGTGGTGGACTCTCACCTGTCTTCTCTGTGTGATCTGTGGGATAGTCCATGATCCTAGGGAAAGGCAGATGTGAGCCAGCCTGAAGAAACATCAAGTGGAGCCCCAGGAATTAACCACAAAATCCCTAAGGATCCAAAAAATCTGCAGGATGCCTCAGGCTACCTAGATGTTTTAGGGTTTAGCCTTATGATACATGTCCCACTGTGATTTCTAGGTTTAGCCCTCTTGTGTTCCATGGGGTTGCTCTGTGGGACTTCCTGCAGAAAGATGCAGCCTCAGAATCTCCCGGGTTGTGTGTTTCTGTCGGAGTGCTGGGAATATTTGATGTCTCTGTGTGTGTGTGTGTGTGTGTGTGTGGTTTTGTGTGTGTATGTGTGTGTGTGTGTGGTTTTGTGTGCCTTAAATGGATTTTGCTTAAAAAAAATGGGGATAAAGTGTCCGGGTGCGGTGGCTCATACCTGTAATCCCAGAAGTTTGGGAGGCTGAGGCAGGAAGATTATGAGGTGAGGAGATCGAGACCATCCTGGCTAACATGGTGAAACTCCATCTCTACTAAAAATATACACACACACACACACACACACACACACACACACACACACACACACAAATTAGCCGGGTGTGGTGGCCAGCACCTGTAGTCCCAGCTACTTGTGAGGCTGGGGCAGGAGAATGGCATGAAATGGGGAGGTGGAGCTTGTGGTGAGCTGAGATCTCGCCACTGCACTCCAGCCTGGGCAGTAGAGCGAGATGCTATCTCAAATAAATAAATAAATAAATAAAATGGAGATAAAGCACTGCAATGCTTTTTATTTTTTAGTCTCTTAACGTTTGGGTGGGCTGTCTGTGTGGCTCTGTGTCGGCTGTGGGGCTTTTTCTTCTTTACTTTTTTGTGGATCATGAATCCACAATGAATAGGTAGGCTGGCTCTGACCTGCCAGAATCCCAATCATCACCCCTGGCAAAAAAAGGCACAATTCTAGAAAAACAGAATACCACACCCAAGAATAGACATCTCCCAGTGTTTCATTGTAATTTGGCCAATCCGAAGGGGGACACTAGCCATCCTGTCTGCTTAGCCCCCTGAATTTACCTCAAATTCAGTTCCTAGACAAGCAAAGGCTTCACATCATGAGGGGGCACTCCTCCATCATCTTGATATTTCATTCTAGGTGAGAGAGTTTGAGCAGCAATAACGTCAGATACGGTTGAGGATACGATCTAGTGAGGGATGGATGGGGTCCCGTACCTTCACCAGCAAAAAAGGTGAAGATAGATGACACAGAAGGTGCTTCAAACTGCATCTCCACATTCCATTAATTGCACAAACAGTCCACACCATTGCCCAGTGTTCAGGTGAAAGTACCCCAATGTTCAGGCAACATTTGTAGTGCAAACTGGGGCCATCACGGTAAACTACTGATTTGAGGGTTTTGATACCCTGATCAAAATGGGAGTGAAATGGATTGATGCTGGGTGGTATGTGACCTCCAAACTTACCTCTTCTTTCTCTGACTTCTATGTTCCTCATAGGGCTAGCTTTACCTTGGTCTGGCTCAACATATTCCACACTAAAGATTTCCAAGTTCACAGAGGACGACCCTCATGGTAATCCATTTTGTGAGTTTTTGTTGTAAACACTCTCAGGTATTAATCACTGGGCAGCTGTGATAATTTTAAAACTGTAAATCCCCATTACAGCCACCTACAGGAAAACTCTTGTTCTCTCACCTCTATCAGAGGGATGAATGAATCCTGAAAGATGAGAATCAGGCCACCGTGTCTGGCTTTTGCCTTGTAATGTAGGCTTCATCTGCATTTCCTTTATCTGTGTGGAGGGGTATTTCATTGGGCTGTTACTGGATGCCACTGCCTCTCACCACACATCTTTTGGCCAAAACGGATATCAGGGAGCAAAACAATGTCAAGTAGGCTAGCAGCATTGCAGGTTGTGGATGGTGGTCTCCTTGTGGGGGCTGATGTTTCTCACACTTGCAGGAGGATTTGGGGTACTGTGATAGGAATTTTTGAATATTGCTTGAACTCCAGCACAAGGCAACTTGTTCTCTCAGGGAAGCCTTGATTGTCTTTTACTATCATGGGGGTCAACAGGGCCTTTCAACAGCACCTCTGGACACACTTATCAAGCTTACAATCACCAGAGACAGCCTCTGAGACACTGTCTCAACTTCATCTGCACCTGTGAGATGCCAGTACGAGGTTTGAGAACACTGCTCCACCTCAGACCTGCTTTGTCATGGTTCCTGCATTTCACAGAGAGCCCCTCAAAAGACCAGGTCAAGGGAAGCACTGATGTCAAGGACCTGGCCATCACTGGTGACATCTACCTCTGGGTTCTCAGGTATAATTCCATCAACAAAAGATCCAACAAAAACTCACCAAACTATAGTTCAATCTCCGTGGGTCTTATTCTTGCACAACTCTTCCAGGAATAAAGTCAGAAGAGCAGTTTCCAGTGAACACCTCAAAGTCTCAAAATGCCTCCTACTCCAGCAGGACTGACTACAGAGAAGGCCTGAAGGGGCCCTAAGGTCAAGTCTTGCAGCAAGGTTTCACAGACAGCCATTTTCCCGATATTAGGAGAGCCCTGCCTGTACCATGTCCCTCTTCTTACACAGGGTGACAGTTCTGACAGCCTGGAGCATGAACCTGCTAATGACTGTGATAGTCTCAGGGCTCGAGGCCTGAGCTGTGAGCTCTGGCTTGCATCACAATGAATGTCATTGCTGCCTAGCGACAAGTCACTGAAGCTTGAAAAATAAGGAGACCTCCGTGGAGGTGCATCAACCATGGACTCTTGCCTATCTTCTCTCTGGGATACATGGACAGTCTCATGACCCTAGGAGAAGGCAGACATGAGCCAGGCTAAAGAAACTTCAAGCACAGCCCAAGAAATAAACTGCAAAATCCCTGAGGATCCATAATGATCTGTAGGGTACCTCAGGCCTCACTACACATTGTAGATGTGAGCCTTTTTGAAACTTGTTCCACTGTGAATTTTAGGTACAACCCAAATATGTTACCTGGGGTGGCTCTTTCACTGGTGGTGCTTCCTGCAGAACTAAGCAGGCTCAGGAGCTGCAGGTCTGTGTATTTCTGTGGAAGTGTTGTGAGTGTTGGAAATCTGCGTTTGTGTGTGGCATTTTGTGTTTGTGGGTGTGTGTGGTGTGTTTGTGCGTGTCTGTAAGTAAAGTCGGCTTAAAGGAATGTGGCTACCATACCTCAGTGCTTTTTTTTTTTTTTTTTTTTGAGTCACCCAACCTTTTGTTGGGCTTTCTATACTGCTCAGATTGGGCTGTGGGGCTATGCATTCTTTATTTTTCTATGGATCATGAATCTGCAGTGAATTGAAAGCCTGGCTGAGACACACTGGTGTACAAATACCTCCTCTTGCAGAAAAATACACTCTTCTAGAAGGATAGTACACCACACCAAAAAACAGACATCTACCAGTGTTTCACTGTACTGTGGCAAACCCAGAAACAGACACTAGCAGTCCTGTCTGGAAGTCTCATTGAATTTACCTCGAATTCTGTTACCAGCCAAGCAGGTGATTCACGTTGTGAGAGGAAACTCCTCCATAATCTTGGCATTTCATCTGGGACATACAGTGTGAGCATCAATAAGATCAGATAGGAATGAAGATAGAATCTGGTAAGGGGTGGATAGGGTCTGGCAAAAAACATGAAGACAGATGACACAGAAGGCACTTCCAACTCCAACCCCAAATTCCCTTAATTGAACAAGCAGTCCACACCATGGACTGGTGATCAAATGGGAGTTCTGCAACATGCAAGGAAGATTTGGAGCGCAAATTAAGGCCACCTTGGCAAGCTCTCAATTTTTGGACTTTTTTTCCTGGAGCAAAATTTGAGTGGAATGGACTAATGCTGGGTGGGATGTGGCCTCTACATAATTACTTCCTTTTTTTCTTTTTTTTACTTCCATGATCCTCATGGTCATAGGTTTTCCTGGGTCTGGCTCAACCACTTCCACTCTAAATGTTTCCTAGTTCACAAAAATGATCCTCATGGGAAACTACTGCTTCAGTGTTTCCTTATAAACATTGTCACGTTCAAGTGACTGGGAAGCTTTGATAGTTTTAAAACCACAAATTCCCATTAGAGCAGCCAACAAGGAAACTCTTGTTTTCACAGGTCTATCGAAGCTCTGCATGTTTCCTGTAGGATGAGAAGCAGTCAGCCATGTCTGGCTTTTGCCTGGTAATCTAGACTCTGTTTCATTTCATCTGCATAGTGTTCTCATTGTGGAAGGGCTCTTTCATTGGACTGTTGCTGGATGGGACTGCCTCTCACCAAACATTATTTAGCTGCCGGGGATTTCATAAAGCATAAGATACTCTAGGTATGCTGGCTGTACTCCTCCTGGTGGTGGGTCATTTTCACGTTGTGGGGGCTGAAGATGTTTGCAATTTGCCGGATGATTTTGAGTTTTCTGACAGGAATCATTGAACATTGCTTAAAGTCCAGCACAAGACAGCTCATTCTCTCAGGTGAACATTCATTTCTCTTTGCTCTCATGGGAAATCTACAGTGCCCTTCTACGGCACTACTGGACATGATTTTCAGGCTTGCCATCACCAAAGACATCCTCTGAAACTGTCTCAACCTAATCTGCACACACGATAGGCCAGTCTGAGGTGTGAGAGCACTGCTGCACCATGGACTTGTTTTTCCCAGAGATCCCCTGTGAGGCCCAGAATGAACAAAGGCAGTGAGGTCAATAGCACAGCCTCCTATTTGGCTGACAACCTCATCTGGATCTCAGGTATGATTCTATCACTCAAAAAACCTTCAATTACTCACCAGACTATATTCCAATGTGCATCAGTCGCAATTCTTACACACAGCCTCTTTCAGGAATGGAGTCAGAAGAGCAGTTTCCAGTGACTATCTCACAGTCTCAAAACAATTCATTCTCCAGTGAAACCTGAACATGGAGATGGCCTGAAGGGGACCCAAGATTGAGACTTTTGGTGTCCCACAGAGAGTTCTTGCAGGCAAACTTTTTCCCTATACCAGGCCAGCTCTTCCTGTAACACTTTCCTTTGCTTAGGCAGGCTGACAGCTCTAACAACTGGGTGCGAGAGCCTGCTGATAGAATGCACATGCACTAGTCTCAGGGCACCAGGCCTGATTGTCAGCTCTGCCTAGCTTCAAAAGGAATGTCTCCGTTGCCTAGCAAAAATTTCCTGCGGCTTGGTGGAGAAGGAGACCTCCAAGAAGATGTTTCAGGGTGGACTCACATTTCTTCTCTGTCGAATACACGGGACAGTCCCATGACCCTAGGAGAGGGCAGATGTGAACCAGCCTGGAGAAACAGCAAACATACCCCCAGAAATAAACTACAAAATACCTAAGAATCCAAAAGGATCTACAGTATTCCTCAGGCCTGGCTAGATGTTGTAGGGGTGAGTATTTTTGAAACATGTCCCACTGTGATTTCTAGGTACAGCCAACCTGTGTTCTCCAGTGTTGATCTCTCCCAGGTGGGGCTTCCTGCAGAACCACGCAGCCTCAGGAAGTGTCTGGCTGTGTGTTTTTGTTGGAGTGTTGGGAGTGTTGGATGTCTGTGTGTGTGTGGCAGTGTGTAGTTGTAAGTGGAGTCTGCTTAAAAGAAAGTGATTAACTCACTTCAGCCCTTCATTTTTTTTTGAGACCCAAAACATTTTGATGGCCTGTCATGTCTCTGCTTGGGCTCCAAGTTTCCATGTTCTTTATTTTTGTGTGGATCATGAGTCCACAATGAATTAGGAGGCTGGCTGAGACCTTCTGGCATCCAAATAATCTTTCTCTGCAAAAAAGCCACTCTTCTAAAAAGTAAATGAGCACACTACCCCAAAAAACAGATATCCCCCAGTGTTTCCTTGTCTTGCGACCAACCCAGGGAGAGACACTAGCAGTCCTGTCTGCAGGGCACTTTGAATTTCTATGAATTTGGTTCCCACATGAACAGGTGTTTCATGGAGTGAGGGAGCACTCCTACATCGTTTTGGGATTTCATCCTGATATATACAGAGTGAGCAGCAATAAGGTCAGATACAAGTAAGGATACAATATGATGAGGAGTGGATAAGGTCCTGCAATTTCACCTCCAAAAAAAAATGAAGACAGATGACACAGAAGATGCTTCCGATTCCATCCTTGCATTCCCTTAATTGCACAAGCAATCCACACCATGCCCTTGTATTCAGGTGTGGGTACTCAAATGTGAAATTGACATTTGGAGTGCAAATTGGGGGCATCCTGACAAAGTCCTGATTGGAGGGTTTTCATACCTGGAGCCAAATGAGAGTGGAATGGATTAATGTTGGGTGGGATGTGGCCTCCACACTTGCTTCTTATTTTCTTGACTTCATGATCATTGTCTGCCTAGGGTTTCCTAAGTCTGGCTACAGGATTTCCACACTAAACGTTTCCCATTTCATGGAGAACAAACCTCATGGGACTGAATTGCATGAGTGATTCTCTCTAAACAGAGTCATGTTTTAATGACTGAACTGCATTGATACTTTTAAAACCATAAATTCCCATTACAACCACAGACAAGTTAACTCTTGTTATCCCACTTTATTGGAGGGCTGAATGATTCCTGTAAGATAAGAATGAGGCAGCCATGTCTGGCTTTTTCCCAATAATCTAGCCTGTGTTTAATCTCATCTGCACAGCCTTCTTATTTTGGATGTGGTGTCTCATTGGACTCTTGCTGGATGGGACTGCCTCTCACCATAAATTATTTAACTGCCAGGGATTTCAGAAAGCAAAAGGGACTTCATGTAGGCTGGCTGCAATCCTGTTTGTGGGTCATCGTCTCATTGTCGGGGCTGAGGTTGTTTGCAATTTGTAGGAGGCTTTTGGGTCCTCTGACAGAAATCATTGAACATTGTTGGACTCAAGCACAAGGCAGCTCATTCACTCCATCGAGCTTTGATTTTTCTTTGCTTTAATAGGAAATCCAGAGTACCCTCAATAGCACTACTGGACATACTTTTCAGGTATGCCTTCTCCACAGACTGCCTCTGAGACACTGTCCCAACCTCATCTCTCATGTGAGAAGCCAATCCGTGGGATAAGAACACTACTCCACCTTGGACTTGCATTTGTTATGGTTCCTGCCTTTCCTAAATAGCCCCTGCGAGGCCCGAGATGAAGGGAAACAGCGAGGTCAGGAGTCCGAGTATCTTTAACTGACACTGGCCTCTGGGGTCTCAGGCATAATTCTATCAACCAAAGAATTCTCAACAACACACCAGACTATATTCCAATCCCCATGGAACCCGATTCTTGCACAAAGTCTCATTGGAAATTGAATCCAAATAGCAGATTCCAGAGATCATTTCCGACTCTTGAAACATCTTTTTCTCTAGTGGTACCTGGCAAAGGATACAGCTGGATGTGGCTTTGAGTTAAAGACCTTTAGGGTCCCACAGTGCATTTTCACAGGAAGCCTTTTTACCGATACTAGGACAGCTTTGTCTGAAAAATTTTACTCTGCTTAAACAGGTGGTTAGCTCTGATGGATAGGCACCCCAGCCAGCGTGATGAATGTGCATGCTCTCGTCTCAGGGCACCAGGTCTGATTGTGAGCTCTGCCTACCATCACAGTGAATGTCACAGTTGCCTAGTGACAATATCCTGAGACTTGTCAGAGAAAGTGTCCTCCGTGGAGGTGCGTTAGCGGTAGTCTCTCTCCTGTCTTCTCAAGGATCCATGGGGTAGTCTCATAATCTTATGAGAGTGCAGAATTGAGCCAGCCTAAAGAAACGTTAAGCACAGCCCTGGAAATAAACATTGAAATCCCTAAAAATCAAAGAGATCTGCAGGATTTTTCAGGCCTGCCTGGACGTTGTAGGATGAGTATTTTTGAAACTTGCCGCACTGTGATTTGTAGGTACAGCGCACCTCTGTTCCCTGGCGTTGCTCTCTTCCAGGTGGGGCTTTCAGCAGAACCATGAAACCTTGGGAGCTGCCGGGGTTTGTGTTTTGTGAGAGTGTTGTAAGTGTTGGATGTCTGCTTGAGTGTGTGTGTGTGTGTGTGTGTGTGTATGTGTATGTGCTGTAAGTGGTGTCTGCTTAAAGCAATGTGGCTAACACACTTCAGCACTTCTTTTTTTTTGAGTCTCCCAACATTTTGGCGGCCTGTCTGTGTGGCTCTGCTTGTGCTGTGAGGCTCCATGTTATTTATTTCTCTATGGGTCATGAATCCACTGTGAATTGGGAAACTTGCCAAGATCACCTCCAGCATCCACATCACCTCCCCCTGGAAAGAAAAAAGTCACTCTTCTGGAAAGAAGAGAAGCACATGACACAAAAAGGGACATCTCCCAGTGTTTCATTGTCCTGTGGCCAACCCAGGTATAAGTAGTAGCATTGCTGTTTGCAGGACCTGTTGAATTTACCTGGAATATGGTTCCCAGCTGAGCAGGACCTTCACGTGGTGAGGAAGCATTTTCTATCATCTTGGGATTTCACCCTGGGACATAGAGTGTAAGCAGAAATAAGGTCAGATAGGCATGAGGATTCAATCTGGTGAGGGATGGATAGGGTCCCACAACTTCATCTGTAAAATAAATGAAGACAGATGACACAGAAGGTGCTTCCAACTCTATCCCCTCCTTCCCTTATTTGCATAAGCAGTTTACTCCCTGGTCCAGTGTTCAAGTGACAGTACTCCAACGTGCAAGGAACCTTTGGAGTGTAAATTGGGACCATACTGACAAACTCCAGATTTGAGGATTTTCATGCCCCGAGCCAGATGTTCTTGAAATGGATTGATGCTGGGTGGGATGTGGCCCCCACATTGCCTATTCTTTTCCTAAATTCCATGTTCCTCATCAGCCTACGGTTTCCTGGTCTGGCTCAATGACTTCCACACTAAACATTTCTCTGTTCTTGGAGAAGGACTGTAATGGGAATCCATTTCATGAATGTTTCATTCTAAACACTGTTCCATTTTAATGACTGGGCAGTGGAGGACTCTTTAATTGGGCTATTGCAAGATGAGACTGCATCTCACCATAGATTATTTTCCTGCCAGGGATTTCAGAGAGCAAAAGGGATTTTGAGTAGGCTGGAAGCACTCCAGGTTGTGGTACATTTTCGCTCTTTGTGGACTGAAGATGCTTGCACTTTGAAGGAAGCTTTTGGGTCCACTGAAGAAATCATTGAACATTGCTTGGATTCAAGCACAAGGCAGCTTGTTCTCTCAGTCAAGATTTGATTTTTCTTTGCTTTCATGAGGAATCCACAGTGCCTCTGAACAGCACTACAGAACATGTTTTTCAGAGTTGCTATCACCACAGATATTCTCTGAGACACTGTCTCAACCTAATCTGCACCCATGAGAGGCCAGAACGAGTTGTCATAACACTGCTCCACCTTGGATTTGCCTTTATTGTGGTTCCTGCATTTCCCACAGAGCCTCTGCGATGCCCAGAATGAAGGGAGGCTTCATTGAGGGTCAAAACCCTGGCCATCTATCACTGACACCCTCCTCTGGGGTCTCAGATTTGATTCTATCACTGAAAGAACCCTCAAAAACACACCACAGAATATTCCAATCCCCATGGGATGCAACTCTGTCACATAGCCTCTTTCAGGAATAGAGTCAAAACAGCAGTTTCCAGCGACCACTTCACAGTCTCGAAATGCCTTTTTTTTTTTTTTTAATCTGGGCCCATCCACGGAGACTCCTCAAAGTGGCCCTGAGTTTGAGATTTTAACGGTCCCACAGAAGTTTTTCACAGAAAGCCTTTTTACTGATACCAGGCCAGCTCTGCCTGTGCCATTTTCCTCTGCTAAGTCAGGCTGACAGCTCTGACAGACTGGCACCAGAGGCTGCTTCAAGAATGCACATTTGCTCATCTCCTGGCTTCAGGTCTGATTGGGAGCTCTGGCTGGAACCATAATAAATGTGACCTTTGCCTAGAGACATGTTCCTGTGGCTTAGTGGAGAAGGAGACCTCCTTGGAGGTTCATTGGTGGTAGACTGTCACCTCTCTTCTCTGTGGTATCCATGGGATAGTCCCATGATCCTAGGAGAGGGCAGACATAAGCCAGCCTGAAGGAATGTCAACTAGAGCCCGAGGAGTAAACCACAAAATCCCTAAGGATCCAAAATGATCTCCAGATTTCCTCAGGCCTGCCTAGCCATTGTAGAGGCAACTCTATTTGAAACCTGCCCAACTGATTTCTAGGTACACTCTGCCTGTACTCTGCAGGGTGACTCTCTCCCAGGTGGGGCTTCCTTAAGAACTAAGCAGCCCCAGGAGCTGCCAGGCTGTGTGTTTCTGTGGGAGTGTTGTAAGGGTTGGATTTCTGTGTGTCTCTATGGCATTGTGTGTTTCTGTTTGTGTGTGTGTGTGTTTGTGTGTGCCTGTAAGCAGACTCTCTGCTTAAAGGAATGTGGTAAACACTCTTCAACACTTTTCATTTTTTAAGTTTCTTAACCTTTTGTTGGACTATCCGTGTGGTTCTGCTTGGGCTGCTGGCTCTGTATTCTTTATTTTTGTTTGAAACATGAATCCACAGTGAGTTTGGAGGCAGGCCAAGACCTACCGGTGTTTAAATTAACTCTCACATCAAAAAAAAAATTTTTTTTTTGAGAAAAAGAGAAGCACACCACAATAAAAAAAAAGACATTTCCCAGTATTTCATTGTCCTGAGACCAATTCAAAGAGAGGCACTAGCAGACCTATCTGCAGAGCCCCTTGTGTTTACCTCTAATTTGGCTCTCAGCTGAGCAGGTGCTTCATATCATGAAGGGGAACTCCTCCATCATCTTGGTATTTCGTCCTGGAACATATAGTGTGAGGAGCAATACGTTCAGATAGGAATGAGAATACAATCTGGTTGGGGTCCCTCAACACCACCTGCAAAAAAAAAAAAAAAAAAAAGACAGGTGACACATAAGGTGGTTCCAATACGTCAACATTGCCCCTGAATTCCATTAATTGCACAAACAGCCCACATCATGGCCTGGTTTTCTGTTGGAAGTACTTCAATCTATAAAGGACATTTGGAGTGAAAATTGGGGCCAGCTGGCAAATTTGAGGGCTTTCATACACTGAGCCAAACGGGTGTGGAATGGATTAATGCTGTGGGGGAAGTGTCCTCCACACTTGTATCTTCTCTTCCTGACTTCCATGTCTCTTGTTGACCTAGGGTTTCCTGGGTCTGGCTCAATGACTTCCACACTAAACATATCCAGTTCATGGAGAACGACCCTCATGATAATCCCTTGCATGAGTGGTTTCTTCTAAACACTGTCATGTTTTAATGACTGGGCAGCTCTGATAATTTTAAAAATGTAAATTCCATTTACAGCCACTAAGAAGGAAACCCTTGTTCTCCCACTTCTATCCAATGGCTATTCATTCCTGTGGGAAGAATAAATGCTACACAGGAAGCATTTATTCCTGTTTAGGAAGCATCGTACAGGAGACATCCTGTAGTATGTCTGGCTTTTGCCTGGTAATCCTATCTTCATTTTATTTCATCTGCACAGCCTTCCCACTGTGGAGGAGGGGCTCTTTCTTTGCACTGTTGCTGGATGGGACTGCCTTTTGCCACACATATTTATCTGCCGAGGATTTCAAAGAGCAAAAGCGACTTTGGGTAGGCCGACTGCACTCCAGGGTTAGGTTCGTTGTCTCACTGTGGGGCCTGAGGTTATTTGCACATTGCTGGAGGTTTTTAGGTCCTCTCACAGGAAAAATTGAACATTGCTTGGATTCCAGCACAAGGGAGCTCATTCTGTCAGGTGAGCCTCAAATTCTCATTGCTTTCATGGAGAATCCACAGCGTCCTTCAACAGCACTACTGGACATGCTTTTCCGGCTTGCCATCACCACAGACTGCCTCTGAAAAACTGTTTCTACCTTATCTACATTTGTGAGAGGCCAGTCCAAGGTGTAAGAACTCTGCTCCACCATGTACTTTCCCTGGTCGTGATTCCTGCCTTTCCAGAGAACCCTGTGAGTGACAGAATGAAAGCATTCAGTGAAGTCAAGAGCCTGGCCATCTTTTGCTGACACCTGCCTCTGGGGTTTCAGGTATGATTCTATCACCCAAAGAACGCTCAACAACAAACCAGAGTATATTCCTGTTTCCATGGGACTGGATTCTGGCACAAAGTCTCTTTCAGGAATGGAGTCAGAAGAGCAGTTTCCAGCGACCATCTCACAGTCTCTAAATGCCTACCCTCCAGTAGACTTAACCACAAAGACAGTCTGAAGGGACCCTGAGGTGGAGACTGTTACGTTTCTGCTGTGGGTTTTCTCCAGCAGCCTTTTCCCTGATATGTGGTAGGCTGTGCCTGTACCATTTTCCTCTGCTTAGGCAGTCTGAAAGCTCTGACAGCCTAGCGTCTGAGCCTCCTTCACAAATGCACATACACTTGTCTCAGGCCACTAGGCCTGATTGTGAGCTCTGGCTAGCTTCACAATAAATGTCACAACAAGTCCCTGCAGCTTGAGGGATAAGGAGACCTTCACGGATTTGCATTGGTGGTGGACTTTTGCTTGTCTTCTCTGTGGGACCCATGGGGCAGTCTCATGATCTTAGGAAAGGACAGACATGAGCCATGCTGTAGAAATGTCAACAGAGCACCAGGAAGAAACCATAAAATCCCTAAGGATCCAACAAAATCTGCAGGATTCCCCAGGTGTGCCTATACATTGTAGGGGTGAGTCTTTTTGTAACTTGCCCCACTTGATTTACAGGTACAGCCCGCCTGTGTTCCCCAGGGTTGGTGTCTCCCAGATGGGGCTCCCTGCAAAATAATTCAGCCTCAGTAGCTGCCAAACTGTGTGTTACTTAGGAATGTTTGAGTGCTGAAGGTCTGCTTGTGTGTTTGTCATTGAGTGTGTGTGTGTGTGTGTGCCTGTAAGTGGAGTCTGCTTAAATGAATGTGACTAATGCACTTCAGTATTTCTTTTTGGAGTCTTCCAACCTCTTGGTGGCCTGTCTCTGTGGTTCCTTCTTGGACTGCCAAGCTCTGTGTTATTTAATTTTCTGTGGATCTTAAATCCATAGTGTGTTTGGAGACCTGCTGAGTCCACTAGCATCCAAATCACAAGGTTCTCAAAAAAAAAAAAAAAAAAAAAAAACACTCTTCTAGAATGAAGAAGAGCACAGCACACCAAAAAATAGATATCTCCCAGTGTTTCATTTTCCTGGGGCCATCCCAGGGAGAGACACTTGCAGCCCTGTCCTCAGGTCCCTTAGAATTTACCTTGAATTTGGTTTTCACCTGAGAAGGTGCTTCACATCATGAAGGGCCTCTTGTCTATTGTCTTGGGATTTCATCCTGGAAGATAGAATATGAGCAACAAAAAGGTCAGATAGGGGTGCAGATACAATCTGTTGAGGCCTGGATATGGTCTCCTAACTTCACCTGCAAAAAAAAAATGAAGACAGATGACAGAATATGCTTCCAAATCCATCCCTGCATTTCCTTAATAGTAAAGCAGTGTGCACCATAACCCAGTGTTCAGGTGGGAGTACTCCAATGTGCAAGAATATTCAAAGTACAAATTGGGGGCATTCTGCCAAATTCCCGATTTGAGGGCTTTCATATGTGGAGCCATTTGGCAGTGGAATGGATAGGTTCTGATTGGGATGTGGCTTCCACACTCACCTCTTCTTTTTTTTTTGACTTCCATGTTCCTCATTGGCCTAGGTTTTCCTGAGTCTGTCTCAAGGACTTCCACACCATACGTTTTCCAGTTCACAGAGAACGACCCTCGTGGGAATCCATTGCATGAGTGTTTCCTTCTAAACACTGTCACATTTTAATGACTGGGAACTTGGATAGTTTTAAAACCATAAATTCCCATTAGAGCTGCCAACAAAGAAACACTTGTTCTTCCACTTTTATCCAAGGTGCGCATGATTTGTGTAAAATGAGAAGCAGGCAGCCATGTCTGGCTTCGGCCTGGGAATCTAGGTTGTTTCATTTCATCTGCACAGCTTTTTCATTTTGGTGTGGCTCATCTCTTGAACTGTGGGTGGATGTGGATGCCTTTTGCCACATATTATTTAGCTGCCAGTGATTTCAGAGAGTGAAAGGGACTTCTTGTATGCTGGCTGCACCCCAGGTTGTAGGTCATTTTCTCCTTGGGGAGGATGAGGTGGTTTGCACTTTTTAGGAGGCTTTTGGGTCCTCTGACAGGAATCATTGATCATTGCTTGGACTCCAGCACAAGGCATCTCATTCTCTCAGGTGAATGTTGATTTCTCATTGCTTCCATGGGGAATCCACAGTGCCCCTCAACAGCACTACAGGACACAGCTTTCAGTTTTGCCATCACCACAGACTGCCTCTGAGAACCAGTCTCTACCTCATCTAAAACTGTGAGAGGCCATTGAGAGGTCTGAGAACACTGCTTCACCTGGGATTTGGCTATGTCATGGTTTCTGCCTTTCCTAGAGAACCCCTGAAAGAACTGGGATGAAGGGAGACAGTGAGGTCAAGAGGTCAGCCATCCTTCACAGACACTTGCCTGTGGGGTCTCAGGCATAATTCTATTACCAAAAGTACCCTCAACAACATACTAGACTATATTTTAAACTCCAAGGGACCTTATTCTTGCACAGAGCATCTTTCATAAATGGAGACAGAAGAGCAGTTTCCAGCGACCACATCACAGCCTCAAAATGCATCCTCCTGCAGTGGAACCGAACATAGAGATGGCCCTAATGGGCCCTGAAGTCAAGACCTTTAGGGTTCCATATTGGGTTTTCTCAGGCAGCCTTTTTACCCGTACCAGCTTGGCTCTGCCTGTACCATTTTCCTCTCCTTAGGCAGACTGAGAGCTCCTATGGCTGGGCGACCAAGTGTACTTCATGAATGTGCCTATGCTAGTCTCAGGGCACCAGAATTGATTGTGATATTTGGTTAGCTTCACAATGAATGTCATCATTGCATAGAAATAAATTCCTGCATCTTGGCAGAGAAGGAGAATTTTGTGTACATGTGTCAGCCGTGGACTTTCGCCTGTCTTCTCTGCGGAATTGTTGGGATAATCCCATAATCCTAGGAGAGGGCAGACGTGAGCCAACTTGAAAAAATATCAAGCACGGCCCAAAGAATATCTGAGACGTCCCTATGGGTTAAAAAAAAAAAAAAATCTTCAGGATTCCTCAGGACTGCCTAGACACTCTAGGAGTGTGTTTTTGAAATTGGACCACTGTGATTTCTAGGTACAGTGCACCTGTGTTCCCTGGGGTTCCTTTCTTCCAGGTCTTTGTTTCTGCAGAACCACGCAGCCTCAGGAGCTGCCTAGCTGTGTGTTTCTGGGGAAGTGTTGTAAGTGCTGAATGTCTGCATTTGTGATACATTGTGTGTGTGTGTGTGTGTGTGTGTGTGTGTGCATTTGTAAGTGGAGTCCGTTTAAAGGAATGATGTGGCTAACTCACTTCAGTGCTTCTTTTATTTTTATTTTTTGAGTCTCTCAACATTTTGGAAACCTTTCTGTGGGTCTCTGCTTGCGCTGTGGGTCTCAGTATTCTTTGTTTTTCTATGGATCATGAATCTGCAGTGAATTGGAAGATGGGCTGAGACCTGCCAGTGTACAAATCACCTCCCCCTGCAAAAAAAAAAAAAAAAAAAAAAAAAAAAAAACTCTCTTCTAGAAGATATAATGTTTACTGTTTCATTGTCCTGTGGCCAACTCAGGAAGAAACACTAGCAGTCTTGTCCACAGGGCTATTGGAATTTACTTCAAATTTGGTTTCCAACTGAGCAGTTGCTTCACATCGCAAGCAAGAACTTCTCCATCTTCTTGGGATTTCATCCGAAGATGAACATAAAGTGTGAACAGCAATATGGTCAGGTAGGGGTGACAGTACAATCTGGTGAGGGTGGATAGGGTTGCACAGTTCACCTGCAAAAGAAAGAAAAAACATGAAAACCGATAACACTGAAGGTGGTTCCACCACTATTCCCACATTCCATTAATTGCACAAGTAGTCCACACTGTGGCCCAGGGTTCAGGTGGGAGTACTCCAGCGGGCAATTTGCTGGGAGTCCCCAAGCCCGGCCATAAACGGACCAGGAGAAACTGGCCATAAATGAAATCTCGGCAGCAATGTAACATGCTCATGATGTCTATGAAGGCTACACGAGAGGTTGTTGGTTTACAGAAATGACGGCAAAGAACATCTGGCCCAACAAGTGGGGAAAACAGCTCAAGGCATTCTAAAATCACCAACAATATAATGAGTGATTTGTGCCTTAAGGACATGTTTCTGCTGAAGACAGCAAACCACAGTCTGTCTTTCTGTTTTCTGTAAGGAATACTTTTAGCTATTCTATTATCTATAGAAAAAAATGCTAATCACTGTTTTGCTATCAATAAAAATGTAGGTCAAACTCTGTTCGAGGCTCTCAGCTCTGAAGGCAATTAGCCCCCTGATTCCAACTTCGCACTCTATTTCTGTGTCTTTTCTTAATTCCTGTAGTGCCTCTCGGTTATGGTCTCCATGATGGAGCAGGTCTTAGCACAAGGAATATTTGGAGTGCAAATTCTTGCCATCCTGGTGAACTTCTGATTTGAGTGCTTTCTGTACCTGGAGGTGAATGGGAGTGGAATGGATTGATGCTGGGTGGGATGTGGCCTCCACCTTGCCTCTTCTCTTCATGACTTCCATGTCCTTCATTGACCTAGGGTTTCCTTGGTCTGGATCAATGACTTCCACACTGAAAGTTTCCAAGTTCACAGAGAATGACCCTCATGGAAATCCATTGCATGAGGGTTTCCTTTTAAACACTGTCACATTTTACTGACTGGGCATCTTTGAGACTTCTAAAAACATATATTTCCCTTTACCATCACCAGAAAGGAAACTCTAGTTCTCTCACATCTATCAGAGGGCTGCAGGATTCCTGTCAGATGAGAAACAGGCAGCCATGTCTGGCTCATTCCTAGTAATGTAGCTTGTGTTTTATTTTATCTGCATGACCTTCTTATCATGGAGGGATTCTTCATTGGTCTGTTGCTGGATGGCACAGATTATTTAGCTGCCAGGGATTTCAGAGAGCAAAAGGACTTCAGGTAGGCTGGCTGCACTCCAGGTTGTGGGTCACTGTCTTCTTTTGGGGGCTGAGGTTTTTTGCACTTTACAGGAGGCTTTCTGTTCTTCAGACAGGAATTATTGAACATTGGTTCAATTGAAGAACAACGCAGCTCATTCTATCAGATCAGCCTTAATTTTTTTTTTCTCTTATGGAAATCCACTTTACTTCTTGACAGCACTACTGGGCACCACTTTCAGGCTTGTCTTCTCCACAGACCACTTCTGACACACTGTCTCAACCTCATCTGCACATGTGAGAGGTTAGTCCAAGATGTGAGAAGACGGTTCCAACTTGGCCTTGCCTTTGTCGTGGTTCCTGCCTTTCCCAGAAAGCCCCTGTGAGGCCCAGGATGAAGGGAGGCAGTGAGGACAAGAGCCCAGCCATCTTTCACTGACACCGACCTCTGCTGTCTTAGATGTGTTTCCATCACCCAGTGAACCCTCCACAACACAACAGACTATATTCCAATCCCCATGGGAGCCAATTCTTTCACACAGCCTCTTTCATGAATGGAGTCACAAGATCAGTTTTCAGCGACCACTTCAGTCTCAAAATGCCTCCTTCTCCAGTGCGACACCACCATGGAGACAGCCTGAAGAGCCAAGAGTTTGAGAGTTTTAGGGGACTGCTGTGGGTTTTGGCAGGCAGACTTTTCCTAATTCAAGTCTGGTTCTGCCTGTACTAATTACCTATGCTTAGGGATGCTGATAGTTCTGACAGCTGGATGCCCCCAACTATATCTCAAATACACATGCTCTAGGTTCATGGCACCATGCCCAAGCTGTGAGCTCTGGCTAGCCTCAAAATCAATGCCACATTTTCCTAGACCAAAGGCCGTGAAGCTTTCCAGAGAAGGAGGCATCTGAGAAGTTGCATCAGCAGTGGAATTTCACCTGTCTTCTCAGTGGGATCAATGAGATAGACCGATGATTCTAGGAGACAGCAGATGTAAGCCAGTTTGAAGAAACTTCAAGCACAACCTAAGAAATAAACTGCAAAATTCCTAAGGATCTAAAAGGATTTTTACAATTTTTCAGGCCTGCCTCAACGTTGTAGGGGTGAGTTTTTTTGAAACTTGCCCCACTGTGATTTCTAGGTGCAGCCCACTAGTGTTCCCCATGGTTGCTGTCTCCAAGTTTGGTCTTCCTTTAGAACCAGGCAGTCTCAGCAGCTTCTAGATTGTCTGTTTCTGTAGGAGTGTTTTGATTGTTTTATGTTTGTGTGTGTTTGGCATTGTGTGTGTGTTTGGCATTGTGTGTGTGTGTGTGTGTCTGTAAGTGGAGTTTGCTTAAAGGAATGCGGCTAATGCACTTCAGCCTTTTTTTATTTTTTTATTTTTTGAGTCTCCCAACCTTTTGGTGGTCTGTCTGTGTGGTTCTGCTTGGGCTGTGGGGCTCTTGTTCTTTATTTTTTCCTGTGGATCACGAATCTGCAGTGAATTGGGAGGCTGGCTGAAACTCGCTGGAACCCAAATCACCTTCCCCTGCAAATATATCTATTCTTCTAGAAAGAAGAGGAGCACATCACATTCAAAAGCAGGCATCTCCCAGTGTTTCATTATCTTGAGGCTAACCCAGGGAGAGACACAAGCAGCCTTGTCTGCAGTGCCCCTTGAATTTACCTTGACTTTTGTTCCCTGTGGAGCAGGTGCAACAGGTCATGAGGGGGCACTCCTCCATTGTCTTGGGATTTCATTCTGTGACAGAGAGTGTGAGCAGCAATAAGGTTAGATTGGGATGTGGCTACAATCTGGTGAGGGATGAATGAGGACCCAAACCTTGACCTGCAAAAAATATTAAGACAGGTGACACAGAAATTGCTTACAATAGCATCCCTGCGTTCCCTTAATTGCACAGTTGGTCCTCATCATGCCGGCTATTAAGATGGGAGTACTCTGGTGGTCACGGAACATTGGAATGCAAACCAGCTGACTCCCAATTAGAGAGCTTTCATACCCGTAGCCATATAGGAGTGAGATGGATTAATGTTGAGTGTGAGGTGGCCGCCACACTTTCCTCTTCTTTTGCTGACTTCCATGTTTCTCATTGGCCTAGGATATCCTAAATCTGGCTCAACGTCTTCCATACTAAACGTTTCCCAGATAACGGAAAGAGACCCTCATCGGAATCCATTGCATGAGTAATTTCAACTAAACATTTTCACGTTTTAATGACTGGAAAGCTGTGATACATTTTAAACCGCAAATTCACGTTACATCCACCAACAAGTAAACTCTTGTTCTCCGACTTACATTAGAGGACTGCCCACCTATAGGTTGAGAAACAGGCATTCCCATCTGACTTTTGCATGAGAACCTATGTTCTCTTTCATTGCATCTGCAAGTCTTTTCTCACTCTGGAAGGTGTCTTTCATTGGGTTGTTGCTAGATGGAACTGCTTCTTACCACAAATCTCTTGGCTGCCACGGATTTCAGGGAGCAAAAGAATCTTCCAGTAGGCTGACTGTTCACCAGGTTGTGGGTTGTGGTCTCGTTTTGGAGGCTCAGGATTTTTGCAAATTGAAGAAGGCTTTTCTGTCCTCTGAGAGGAATCTTTGAATGTTGCTTGGACTCCAGCACTAGGCAGCTCATTCTCTCAGGTATACAATGATCTTCCTTTGCTTTCATGGGGGGTCAACAGTGCCTTTCAACAACACTACTAGACACCATTTTAGTGCTTGTAATCACCACATATGGCCTCTAAAACAGTGTCTCAACCTCATCTGTACCTGTGAGAAGCCAGTTCAAGGTGTGAGAACAGTGCTCCAGCTTGGACTTGCCTTATCATGGTCCCTACCTTTCCCAGAGATCCCCTGCGAGGACTAAGATGAAGTGAGGCAGTGAGGTTAAAGGCATGACTATCTTTCAGTGACACCTGCCTCTGGAAGCTCAGGTATGATTCCATCACTGAAAGGCTCCTCAACCTCTCATCATATTATATTATAATCCCCAAAGAAACAGATTCTTGCACACAGTCTCTTTCTGCAATGGATTCAGATGAGCAGTTTCCAGGAACCACCTCACAGTCGCAAAACGACTCCTCCTCACAGGACTCTACCACAAAGATGGCCTGAAGTGGCCCTAATGTTGAGACTTTTAGAGTCATGCAGGGAGATATAAGAGGCAGCATTTTTCCCAATACCAGACCAACTCTACTTGAACCATTTTCTTCTGCTTAGGCAGGCTGACAGCTCTGAAAGCTGGGGGACTGTGCCTGCCTCATGGATGCACATGTGCCAGTCTCAGGGCTTGGGGCCTGAGTTGTGAGCTCTGGCTAGCAACACAATGAATGCCACCGTTGTCTAGCAGGAAGTCCTTGCGACTTGGTGGAGAAGGAGATCTCCGTGGAGTTGTTTTAACCATGGACTCTCACTTATGTTCTCTGTTGGATGCAATGGATAGTCCCATGATCCTAGGAGAGAGCATACATGAGCCAGCCTATAGAAACATCCAGCAGAGCACCAGGAGTAAGCCATGAAATCCCTAAGGATCCAAAATAATTTGCAGGATTCCTCAGGCCTGCCTAGGCTTTGTAGGGGTGTCTTTTTGAAACTTTCCCCACTGTAATTTCTAGGTAAAGCTAGCCTGTGTTCACCGGAGTTGCTGTCTCCCAGGTAGGGCTTCCTTTAGAAACACATAGCCTCAGAAGCTATGGGCTGTGTGTTTCTTTGAAAGTAATGCTAGCGTTGGATGACTGCATATGTGTGTGGCTTTGTGTGTGTTTTTGTGTGTGTGCCTGTAAGTGGAGTCTCCTTAGAGGAATGTTACTAATGCATTGCAATGCTTCTTTTTATTGAGTCTCTCAATATCTTGTTGGTGTGTCTGTGTGGCTCTGCTTGGGCTAAAGGGTTCTGTGTTCTCTATTATTCTGTTGATAATGAATCTGTAGTGAACTGAGAGGACCGCTGATACCCTCCAAAATCCAAATCACTTCCCCCTGCCAAAACAATCATGCTTCTAGAAAGAAGAGGAGCACACAACACTCATGAACAGACATCTCCCAGTGTTTCATTGTCTTGAGGCCAAGCCAGGGAGGGACACTAGTAGTCCTGTCCACAGTACCCCTTGAATGTATCTCGAATTTGGATCCCTGCCAAACAGGTGATTCAGGTCTTGAGGGGGCACATCCTCCATAGTCTTGTGATTTCATTCTTGGACAGAGAGTATGAGAAGCAACAAGGTCAGATAGGGGTGAGAATACAATCTGGTGAGGAGTGGATAGGGACCTCCACCTTCACCTGCAAAAAATGTGAAGACAATTGACATAAAATTGTTTCCAACAGCATCCACGCATTATCTTAATTGCACAAGCAGTCCACACCATGGCAGGGTGTTCAGGTGGGAGTTTTCCAAATGTAGAGAACATTTGGGGGGCAAATTAGGACCATCAGGGTAGATTCCCTATTTGAGGGCTTTCATAGTCATAGCCAAATAAGAATGGGATGGATTGATGCTGGCTGGGATGTGGCCTCAATATTTGCCTCTCCCTTTCCTGACATCAGTGTTCCTCATTGGCCAACCATTTCCTGGGTCTGGCTTACCGTCTTCCAGACTAAACTTTTCCCACTTCAAGGAGGACGACCCATACTGGTATCCATTGCATGATTGTTTTATTCAAAACACTATCACGTTTTATTGATTAGGCATCTGTGATACATTTAAAACCATAAATTCCCGTTATGGCTGCCAATAAGGAAACTCCTGTTCTTCCACTTCTATCACAGGGCTGCATGATTTTTGTAAAATGAGAACCAGGAATCTGTGTCTGGGTTTTGCCTGCTAATATACCCTCTGTTTCATTTGATCTGTATGACCTTTTCATTGTGGAGACACTCTTCATTGTGCTGCTGTTGGATGGGAGTGTCTCTTGCCACAAATTATTTCATTGCCAGGGATTTCAGAAAGCAAAAGGGTCTTCGGGTGGGCTGAATGTGCTCCAGGTTGTGGGTCATTGCCCTGTTGAGGGAGCTAAGTTTGTACATTGCAGGAGGCTTTTGAGTCCTCGAACTGGAATCATTTAACATTGTTTGGGCTCCAGTAAAAAGCAGTTCATTCTCTCTGGAGAGCCTTGATTTTTATTTTCTTTCATGGGGAACCCACAGTGTCCTTCTGTAGCACTACTAGACAATCTTTTCAGGCTTGCTAATGCCACAGATGTCCTCTGAGACACTATATCAACCTCATCTGGACCAATGAGAGGCCAGTCCGAGGTGTGGGAACACTGCTCCACCTTGGCCGTGCCTTTCTCATGGTTCCTGCCTTTCACAGAGAACACCTGGATGGCCCAGAATGAAGATAGGCAGCGAGGCCAACAGCTTGGCCATCTCGCTGACACCCCACTCTGGGGTCTGAAGTATGATTCAGTCACCCAAAGAACCCTCAACAAAACACAGACTATATTCCAATCCTCATGAGACTGGATTCTTGCACACAGTCTTTTTTGAGAATGGAGTCAGATGAGCAGTTTTTGGCAAACACCTCACAGCATCGAAAAGCCTATTCCTCAACTGAGACCTGAACACAGATAGGCGTGAAGGGGCACTGAGGTCAGTACATTTAGGGTCCCGCAGTTGATATTCACAGACAGACTTTTTCCTGATACACAGGCCGCTCTGTCTGTACCATTTTCCTCTGGTTAGGCAGGCTGACAGCTCTGACGGATAGGCATTCCAGCCTGCCCATGATTGCACATGAGCTAGTTTCAGGGCACCAGGCCTGAGCAGTTAGCTCCGTGGACATGCATTGGTGATGAATTTTCACATCTTATCTGTGGCATGCAAGCGATAGTGCCATGATCCTAGTAGAGAGCAGACATCAGCTAGCCTAAAGAAATGTCAAGCAGAGTGCCAAGTGTAAACCGCAAAATCCCCAAGAATCCAAAAGGATATTCAGGTTGCCTCAGGGCTGCCTAGACATTAAAAGCAGGAGTCTTTTTGAAACTAGCCACACTGTGATTTCTAGATACAGCCCGCCTGTGTCTTCTGGGGTTGCTCTATCCCAGTTGGGGCTTTGGCAGAAGAACACAGTCTCAGAAACTTCCTGGTTATGTGTTTCCCTGGGACAGTTTCAAGTGTTGGATGTCTTTGTTTGTGTGTAGCTGTGTGTGTGTATCTGTGTGTTTGTGTGAGCCTATAAGTGAAATCTGCTTAAAGTAATGTGGCTAATGCACTGTGACACATCTTTCTTTGAGTCTACCAACATTTTGGTGGCCTCTTTCTGTGGCTCTGCTTGGACTGCAAGTTCTGGATTCTTCATTTTTCTGTGGATCATGAATCTGCAGTGAATTGTGAGACTGTCTGAGACACAATGAGACCCAAATCACCTCCCCCTGCAAAAAAAGAAAGCGGATCTTTTAAAAATAAGAGAAGCATGTTTCACCAAAGAACAGACATCTCCCAGTGTTTCATTGTCCTGCCACCATCCCAGGGAGATACACTAGCATTCTTGTCCTTAAGGCCGCTTGAATTTACCTCGAATTCAGTTTCCAGCTGAGCAGGTGCTTCACCTCTGAGGGCGCACTTTTCCGTTTTCTTGGGCTTCCATTTTGGGGAAGAGAGTGTGTTTAGCAATAAGGTCAGATAGGGGTGAGAATACAACCTGGTGAGGGATGGATGGGGTCCCACAACTTCACCTGCAACAAAGATGAAGACAGATGACACAGAAGGCATTTTCAGTGCAAACCCCTCATTCCCTTAATTGCACAGTCAGTCAGCACTGTTGCCCAGTGTCCAGGTAGGAGTACTCCAATGTGCAGGAAATATTTGGTATTCAAACTGGGTCCATCCTGGCAAACTCCTGATTAGATGGATTTCACACCTGGAGCCAAATGGTAGTGGAATGTATTGAAGCTGGGTGGGATGTGGCCTATGTGTTCCCCTCTTTTTTTCCTGACTTTCATGTTCCTCATTGGCCTAGGGTTTCCTGGGTCTTGCTTAGCGACTTCCACCCTACACATTTTCTAGTTCATGGAGGAAGACCCTCATGGGAATCCATTGTATGAGTGTTTTATTTTAAACACTCTGATGTTTTGATGACAGGGAGTCTGTGACACTTAAAATCGTTGACTCCCATTACAGCCACCAACAAGGAAACCATTGTTCTCCCACTTCTATCAAACGTCTGCATGACTCCTATAAGATGAGAAGCAGGCAGCCATTTTTGGCTTTGCCTGGTTATCTAGACTCTTTCATTTCATCTGGATGCCCTTTCTCATTGTAGAAAAGGTCTTTCATTGGGCTGTTGCTGTATGGGACTGCTTCTCACCACAGATCTTTTGTCTGCCAGTTATTTAAAGGAGCATAAGGGACTCTTAGTGGGTTCACTGCACTTCAGGTCTGAGTCATCCTCTTGTTCAGATGGGGGCTGAGGTTATTTGCACTTTGCAGGAGGCTACTGTGTCCTCTGACAGGAATCTGTGGTCGTTTCTTGGACTCCAGCACAATCAGCTTCTTCTCTCAGGTAAGCCTTCATTTTTATTCACTTTCATGGGGGTGGGGGGTGTCCATATTTCCCATCAACAGCACTACTGGACACCATCTTGAGGCTTGCAATCACCACAGTCGGCTTCTGAGGCACTGTCTCAACCTCATCAGAACACGTGAGAGGCCCATTCAAGGTGTCAGAACACTGCTCCAGGTTGAACTTGCTTTTGTTGTGGTTCCTGCCTTTTCCACAGAGCTCCTGTGAAGGACAGGATGACGCGAGACACTGAGGTCAAGGGCCCAGCCATCTACCCCTGATACCTGCCTCTCTGGTCTCACATATGATTCCATCACCCAAAGACCCCTTAACAACACACCAGACTATATACCAACCCTCACAGGACCCAATTATTGCATACAGCCTCTTTCAGGAATGGAGTAAGAAAAACAGTTTCCAGTGTCCACCTCACAGTCTTGAAAATCCTCCTCCTGTAGTGGAATCTGACCAAGAAGATGGCCTGATGGGGCCCTAAGGTCGAGACTTTTAGAATCCCACAGTGGGTTATCACAGGCAGCCTTTTCCTGATATTCAGCTGGCTCTGCCTGTACCATTTTCCTCTGCTTAGTCAGTCTGACAGCTCTGACAGCCGGGCACCTGAGCCTGCCTGGCGAATGAGCATGCACTAGTCTCAGGGCTCCAAGCCTGAGCTGTGAGCTCTGGCTAGTGTCACAGTGAATGCCACAGTTTCATAGGGCCAAGTCCCTGTTGCTTGGCAGATAAAGAGACCTTCGTGGAGGTGCATTGGCATTGGCTTCTCACCTGTTTTCTCTGTGGGATACATGGATATTCCCATGATCCTAACAGTGGGCAGATGGGAGCCAGCCTGAAAAAACATCAACAGATACTTAGGAATAAACCACAAAATCACTAATGATTCAAAAGGATCTGCATGATATGTCAGGCCTGCCTACCCATTGTAGGCATGAGTCTTTTTGAAACTAGTTTTATTGTGATTTCTAGGTATAGCTCACCTGTGTTCTCCACGGTTGCTCTATCCCAGGTGAAGCTTCCTGCAGAACCATAAAGCCTCACAAGTTGCCATGCCATGTGTATCTGTGGGAATGTTGCGAGTGTTGGATGTTTCCCTTTGTGGCTTCGTGTGTTTGTGTGTGTTTTTTGGTGTGTGACTGTGAGTGGAGTTTGCTTAAAGGAATGTGGTTAATGCACTGCAGCACTTCTATTTTTTGGTCTCACAACCTTTTGTTTTTCTGTCTGTGTGACTGTGCTTGGGAAACGTGGTTCAGTGTTCTTTACTTTTCTGCGGATTATAAATCTGCAGTGAATTGGGAGGCTGGTTGAAACCAAATCACCACCTTCAGCTAAAATACACTCTTCTAGGGAGAAGAGTAGCACACTACACCCATGAACAGACATCTCCCAGTGTTTCAATGTCGTGCAACCAACCCAGGGAGAGATATTAGGAGTCCCGTCCACAAGGCCCGTTGAATTTATTTTAAATTTGGTTCCCAGCTGAGCAGGTGATTCAGGTCATCAGGCAGCACTCTGCCATTGTCTTGTGATTTCTTTGTGGGACAGAGAGTGTGAGCAGCAATAAGGTCAGATGGGGTGAGGATATAATCTGGTAAAGGGTAAATAAGGCTCCAAACATTCACCGCAAAAAAGGTGACAGATGACACTGAAGGTGACTACAGTTCCATCCCTGCATTCCCTTAATTGCACAAGCAGTCCACATCATGGCCCATTGTTCAGGTGGGAGTAGTCCAACTTACAGGGAATATTTTGAGTGAAAACTGGGGCCATACTGGCAAACTCCTAATTTGAGGGCTTTCATATGTGGAGCCAAATGGGAGTGGGATGAATTGACGTTGGGTGGGTTGTGGCCTACACACTTGCCTCTTCTTTTCCTGACTTGTATGTCCTTCATCGCCTAGGGTCTCCTGGGTCTGGCTCAATGTCTTCCACACTAAAGGTCTCCCAGTTCACCAAAGACGACTTTCAAGGGAATCCATTGTGGGAGTATTTCCTTCTAAACACTGTCAGGTTTTAATGACTGGGCAGCTGTGATGATTTTAAAACCATGAATTCCCATGATACCTGCCAATAACAAAACTCATGTTCTCCCAATTATATCGGAGGGCTGCATGATTTCTGCAGGATGAGAAGCAGGCTGCCATTTCTGGCTTTTTCTGGTAATCTAGTGTCTGTTTCATTTCATCTGCACGTCCTTTCTGATTGTGGATCAGGTCTTTCATTGGGCTGTTGCTGGATGTTACTGCCTCTTGCAACAGATCTTTTGGCTACCATGGATTTCAGGAAGCCATAGGGATTTCAGGAAGCTTGGCTGCACTCCAGGTTTTGAGTCATGGTCTCATGGGGGATGAGGTTGTTTGCACTTCGAAGGATGATTTTGGGTTCTTTGACATGAAGCTTTGAAGGTTCCATGGACTCCAGCACATGTCAGCTTGTTCTATCATGTGAGCTTTGATTTTTTTTTTTTATTTCATTGGGGGTCCACAGTGCCCCTTAACAACACTACTGGACTCCGATTTCAGGCTTGCAATCACCACAGACAGGCTCTGAGACACTGTCTCAACATTATCGGCATGCATGAGAGGCCAGTTCGAGATGTGAGTACATTGCTCCTCCTTTGACTTGCCTTTGTGGAGGTTCCTGCCTTTTACAGAGTGCCTCTGTGAGGCCCAGGATGAAGGGTGGTCGTGAGGTAAAGGGCATAGGAAACATTCACTGACACCTGACTCTGGGGTCTCAGATATGATTCCATCACAAAAAAGACCCCTGAAAATCTCAACAGCCTATATTCTTAACCCTATGAGAGTGGATTCTTGTACACAGCCTCTTTTGGAATGGAGTCAGAAGAGCAGTTTCCATCGCCAACCTCACCATTTTGAAATAATTTCTCCTCCAGTAGGATCAGAATATAAAGATGACCTGAAGAAGCCTTAAGGGAAAAAATTTTAAGGTCACCAAGTGGGTAATCCCAGGCATCAATTTTCCTAAACAAAGACATCCTCTGTGCCACTTTTCTCTGCTTAGGAAGGCTTACAGCTCTGACAGCCAAGTGCTGGAGTCTGCCTCAAGAATGCACATGCACTATTCTCAGGGCATCAAGGCTGATTGTTAGCTCCAGCAAGTGTCACAGTAAATGTCACCTTTGCCTTGCCACAATTCCCTATGGCTTGGTGGAGAAGGAGGCCTCCATCAAGGGGTGTCAGTGGTGAAATCTCTTCTGTCTTTTCTGTGGGATACACAAAACAGTTCCATGATCCTAGGAGAGTGCAGATGTGAGCCAGCTTGAAGAAACATCAAGTACAGACCAAGGAATAAACTGCAAAATTTCTAAGGATCGAAAAATATCTGCAAGATTCCTCAGGCCTGGCTAGACGTTGTCAGGGTGAGTCTTTTTGAAACTTTCCCCACTGTAATTTTTACATACAGCCCACCCGTCTTCCTCTGGGTTGCTTTCTCCCAGGAGCTGCTGGGATGTGTGTTTCTGTGAGAGTGTTGTGAGTGTTGGATGTCTGCCTGTATCTTATTGTGTGTGTGTTTGTATGTGTGTGCCTGTAACTAGAATCTGCTTAAAGGAATGTGGCTAACACACTTCAGCGCTTCTTTCTTTTCCGTCCCCCAAACTTTTGGTGGCCTTTATGTGTGGCTCTTCTTGCACTGTGGTACTCAGTGTTATCTATTTTTCTGTGGATCATGAATCCTCAGTGAATGGGAAGATGTGTTGTGACCTACCTGCATCCAAATAATCACACTTTGCAAACAAAAACCTTCTCTGCTAGAAACAAGAGGAGCACATCACATCAAAAAAAGACATCTCCCAGTATTTCACTGTCCTGTGGCCAACTGAGGGAAAGATACTAGCAGTCCTGTCCACAGGGCCCCTTGAATTTACCTCAAATTCTGTTCCCAGCCAAGCAGGTGCTTCAGGTCATGAAGGAGCACTCCTCTATCATCTTGGGATTTCATCCTGGAACATAGAGAGTGAGAAGTGATATGGTCTGATAGAGGTGAGGATACAACCTGCTGAGGGGTGGATGTGGTCCTGCAGCTTCACCTGCAAAAGAAAATGAGGACAGATGACACAAATGGTGCTTCCAAATCCATCCTCCCATTCCCTTAATTGCACAAGCAGTAAACACTATGGCCCGGTTTTCAGGTGGCAGTATTCCAACGTGCAAGGAAAATTTGGAGTGCAAATTGGGGCCATCCTGGCAAACTCCCGACTTGAGGGCTTTCATATCCAGAGTCAAATGGGAGTGAAATGGATCCATACTGGGTGGGATATGGCCCCACACTTGCATCTTCTTTTTTCTGACTTCGATATTCATCTTTTGATGAATGTTTACTCAGTCTGGCTCAAAGACTTCCACACAAAATGTTTCCCACTTCACAAAGAAGGACTCTCATGGGAATCCATTGCACGAGTGTTTTCTTCTGAACACTGTCACGTTTTAATGAAGGGGCTGCTTTGATACTTTTAAAACTGTAAATTCTCATTACAGCCACAAACAAGGAATGACTTGTTCTCCCTCTTATATCAGAGGGCTGCATGATTCCTGTAGAATGAGAAGCTGGCAGCTATGTCTGGCTTTTGCCTGGTAATCTATCCTGTTTCACTTCATATACACTGCCTTCTCATTGTGAAGGGGCTCTTTCATTTGGCTGATGCTAGATAGGACTTTCTCTTGCCACGGATTATTTTGCTTCCAGGAATTTCAGAAAGCAAAAGGGACTTTGGGCAGGCCGCCTGTGCTACAAGTGGTGGGTCATTGTCTTGTTGTAGAGGTTGAGGTCATTTGCACCTTGCAGAAGGCTTTTGGGTACTCTGACAGGAATCATTAAACATTGCTTAGACTCCAGTACAAAAGCCTAGCCATCTTTCACCGACATCCACCTCTGTCATCTCAACTATGATTCTTTCACCAAAACACCTTTCAAAAACACAACAGACTATATTTCAATCCTCATGGGAACTGATTCTGGCACACCTAATTTCTCTTTCGGGAATCGAGTCAGAATAGCAGTGCCCAGACAACACCTTATAGTCTTGAAATGCCTTATCCTACATTGGGATCCAACCACAGAGGTGGCTCAAAGGGGCACTGGGTCAAAAGCTGTAGGGTCCCACAGAGGGTTTTGCAGCCTTTTCCCCAATATCAGGCCGAATCTGTTGGTACCATTTTACTCAGCTTAGGCAGGCTGAAAACTCTGACAGCCAGGCACAAGATCCTGTCTCACAAATACCCATCTGTTGCTCTCAGGGAATCCAGCCTTATTATCAGCTCTGGCTAGCATTACAATGAATTTCACGTTTGTCTATTGAGAAGTCCCTGTTGCTTGGTGGAGGCGACCTCTGAAAAAAACGTGTAAATAGTGGGCTCTCGCTTAATTTGTCTGTGGGATCCAGGGGATAATCTCATGATCCTAGGAGAGAGCAGTGGTGAGACAGCCTGAAGAAACTTCAAGAGCAGCCCCAGGAAGAAACTGCGAAATTCCTAAGAATCCAAAATGGAACACAGGATTCCTCATACCTTCCTAGATATTCTAAGGGGTGAGTTTCTGAAACTTACACCACTGTGATTTCTAGTTACAGCCCGCCTGTATTACCAGGGATTTCTCTCTCCCAGATAGAGCTTCCTTCAGAAAAAAGCAGCCTCAGAAGCTGCAAGGTTATGTATTTCTTTGGGAGATTTTTGAGTGTTGGATATCTGCTTGTGTGTGTGTGGTTTCGTTTGTGTGTGTGTGTGTATGTGTAAGTGGAGTCTGCTTAAAGAAATGTGACTAACACGCTGCAATGCCTTTTTCCTTTTTTTTTTTTTAATCTCCCAATGTTTTGGTGGTCTGTCTATGTTGCTCTGCTTGGGATGCAGTGTTCTGTGTTCTTTATTTTCCTGTGGATCATGAATCCACAGTAAATTAGGAGGGTGTCTAGTCCCCCTGTGGTTGAAATCACCTCCCTTTGCAAAAATAGCCATTCTTCTAGAAAGAAAAGGAGAATGCTGCATCCAAAAACAGACATCTGCCTGTGTTTCATTGTCTGGTGGCCAACCCAGGGAGACATACCAGCAGTCCTGTCTGTAGGGCCACTTGAATTTACCTCAATTTGATTCCCAGCTAAGCAGGTGTTTCACATCTTGGAGGGGCACTCCTCCGTCATCTTGGGATTTCATTCTGGGAAAGAGAATGTGACCAGCAATAAGGTCAGATAAGAGTGAGGGGTAAATAGAGTCCCACACCTTCATTTGCAAAAATGGTGAAGACAGACTACACAGAGGGTGTTTCCAACTGCATCCCAGCATTCCCTTAATTGTGCGAGCCATCCACAGCATTGTCCAGTGTTCAGGTGGAAGTACTACAACCTGGAGGGAGTATTTGGAGTGCAAACCGGGGCCATCCTGGCAAAATTCCAATTTGAGAGCTTTCATATCCCGAGGAAAATGGGAGTGGGATGCATTGATGCTATGTGGGATGTGTCCTGCACACTTGCCTCTTCTTTTCCTGACTTACATGTTCCTCATGATCTTAGGGATTCCTGGGTCTGTCTCAAGGTCTTCCACACTAAATGTTTCCCATTTCACAGAGTATGATCCTCATGGAATTCCATTGCCTGAGTGTTTCCTTCTAAACACTGTCACATTTTAAGGACTAGACAGCCGTGATCCTTTTAAAGCAGTAAATTTGCATTACGGCCACCAACAAGGAAACCCTTGTTCTTTCACCTATGGCTGCATGATACCTGTAGAATTATTCCTGTAGAATCATGCACTTATGGCTGCATGATTCCTGTAGAACGACAAGCAGGCAGCACTCACTGGCTTTTGCCTGGTAGTCTAAGCTCTGTTTCGTTTCATCTGCTCATCACTTCACATTGTGGAGAGGGTCTTCCTTTGGGATCTTGCTGAATGGGATTGCCTCTCTCTACAGATCTTTTGCTGCCAGTGATTTCAGAAACCAAAAGAGACTTTGAGTAGGCTGGCTGCACCCCAGGTTGTGGATCATTGATTTTTGTGAAGGCTGAGGTTGTTTGTACTTTGCAGGATGCCGTTGGGTACTCTGACAGGAATCATTGTACATTGCTTTGACTCCAGCACAAGGCAGTTCATTCTCTCAGGTGATCCTTGATTTTTCTTTGCTTTCATGGGGAAATCAACAGTGCCCCTCAAAATCACTACTGGCCAGGGTTTTAAGGTTTGCCATCACCTCAGATGACCTTAAGACACTGTTGTAACCTCATCTTCACAGGTGAGAGGCCAGTCTGTGTTCTGGGAACACTGATTTACCTTGGATTTGCCTTTGTCATGATTCTTGTCTTTCCCAGAGTGTCACCGTGAGGCCCAAGTTGCAGGCAGGCAGTGAGGTCAAGAGCCTGACCAACTTTCACTGGCATCTACCTCTGGGATCTCAGACATGATTCTGTCACCAAAAGAGAACTCAAAAACACACTGGACTGTACTCGAATCACCACGAGACCCGATTCTAACACACACAGCTTCCCTCTAGGGAATGGAGTTAGAAGAGTGACAAATGCATAATCTCAAAACGCCTCCTTCTCCAGCGGGACAAGACCATAGAGACAGACTGAAGGGGCCCTTAGGTCGAGTCTTTAGGGTCCCACTGTGGGTTTCCACAGGCAGCCTTTTCCCCAATACCAGGCCGACTCTGCTTGTGCCATTTTACTCTTTTTAGGCAGGCTGGCAGTTCAGAGAGCCAGGTGCTTGAGCCTGCCTCGTAAATGCACATACACTAGTTTAAGGGCATCTGGTCTGTTTGTGAGCTCTGGCTAGTATCACAATTAATGTCACAGTTTCCTAGGAACAAGTCATTATGTCTTTGTGGAGAAGGAGGCCTCCTTGTAGGTGTGTCTGTGGTGGAATTTCACCTCTCTTCCCTTTGGGATCCATAGGATAGTCCCATGATCTAAGGAGACAGCAGATGTGAGCCAGCCTGAAGAAACATCAAATAGAGTCCCAGGAATAAGGTATGAAATTTCTAAGGATCCAAAAGGAAGAGTAGGATTTCTCAAACCTGCCTAGATGTTTCAGGGGTGAGGGTTTTTAAAATTTGAACCACTGTGATTTTTAGTTACAGGCAGTCTGTATTCCCCAAGGTTGCTCTCTCCTAGTTGGGGCTTCTTGCAGAATCACACAGCCTCAGAAGCTTCTGGGCTGTGTGTTTCTGTGGGGATGTTGTGAGTGTTGGATATCCGCGTGTATGTGTTTCATCGTGTGTGTGTCTGTGTGTGCCTGTAAAAGGAGTCTGCTTAAAGAAATGTGGCTAACGCACTTCAGCAATTTTTTTTTGAGTCTCCCAACCTTTTGGTGACCTGTCTGTGTGGCTCTGCTTGGACTGTGGGGCTATGTGTTCTCTATCTTTCTGTGGATTATGAATTATCAGTGAAATGGGAGTCATGCTGAGACCCGCTGGCATAAAAATCATGTTCCCCTCTGCCTCCCCCCAAAAAAAAATCACTTTTCACTTTTCTAGAAAGGAGTACAGAGAGGGCTCAGAGAGTAAAATAGACTTTGATTAGGCTGGCTGCACTCTAGTGTGTGGGTCATTGTCTCATTGTAGGGGCTGAGGTTATTTGTACTTTGCATGAGGGTTTTGAATATTTTGAAAGGAATTGTTGACCATTGTTTTGACTCCAGCAAAAGGCAGTTCATTCTTTCAGGTGAGCCTTGATTTTTCTTTGCTTTTATGGCACAGTGCCCCTTGACAGCACTACTGTACATGGTATTCAGGCTTGTCATCACTACAGATGGCCTCTGAGACACTGTATCAACCTCATCTGCACCTGTAAGATGCCACTTCAAGGTGTGAGAACACTGCTCCACCTTGAACTTGCCTTTGTAGTAGCTCCTGCCATTTCCATAGCCCATGGGAGGCCCAGGATGAAGAGAGGCAGTGAGGTCAAGAGCTTGGCCATCTTTTGCTGACAGCCACCTCTGAGGTCTCAGGTATGATTCTGTCACCCAAAGTACCCTTTAGAAAACACCAGACTATATTCCTATCCTCATGGGTCCTGATTCCTGTATACAAGAATATTTTCAAGAATGGAGTCAGAAGAGCAGTATCCAGCGACCAATTCATAGTCTCAAAGTGCCTGCTCCTGCATTGGTATTCAACCACGGACATGGCCCAAAAGCGCCCTGAGGTCAAGACATTTAGGGTCCCACTGTGGGCTTTTTCAGTCAGCCTTTTTCCCAACACCAGGTTGGCTCTGCCTGTACCATTTTTCTCTGTTTAGGCAAGCTGACAGATCTGACTGCACATGCACTAATCTCAGGGCACCAGGCCTGATTGTGGGCTCTCAGTAGCATCACAATGAATGTCACCGTTGCCTAGCATCAAGTCGCTGTGGCTTGGCATATAAGGACATATCCGTGGAGGTGTGTTGGTGGTGGCCTCTCACCTGTCTTCTCTGTGGGATCCACGGGATAGTCCCAAGATCCTAGGAGATGGCAGACATAAGCAAGCCTGATGAAAAGTCAAACAAAGGCCCAGGAATAAAGTTGGAAATTCCTAAAGATCAAAAAGGATCTGCAGAACTTTTCAGTCCTGCCTAGACATTTTAGGAGTGAGCCTTTTTGAAATTTGCCCCACTATTATTTCTAGGTACAGCACAACTGTGTTCCCTGGCATTGCTCTCTCCTATTTGGGTCTTCCTGCAGAACCATGCAGCATCAGGATCTGCCAGACTGTGTGTTTCTGTGGGAAGGAGTGTTGTGAGTGTTGGATGTCTGTGTGTTTGTGTGGCTTTGTGTGTGTGTGTATGTGTGCGTGCCTGTAAGTGTAGTTTGCTTAAAGAAATGTGGCTAACGCAGTGCAGTGTTTGTTTTTTTTTCTGACACAAAATGTGGCTCAAATGGGATCCCTGTGTTTCCTTAATTGCCCAAGCAGTCCACCATGGCCCTGTGTTCAGGTGGGAGTAAGCCAATATGCAGGGAACATTTGGAGTGCAAACTGGGCCCATCCTAGCAAACTCCCAATATGATGGCTTTTCATACCCAGAGCCAAATGGGATTGAGAGCAATTGATGCAACGTGGGATTGTGGCCTCCATGCTTGCCTATTCATATCCTAACTTACATGTTTCTCATTGGCCTAAGTTTTGCTGGTTCTGGCTCAATATCTTCCATGCTAAATGTTTCCCTGTTTACAGAAAAGGACATGCAAAAAACCCATTGCATGTGTGTTAACATCTTAACACTGTCATGTTTGAATGACTGGGCAGCTGTGATAATTTTAAAACCATAAATTCTTGGTACAAGCTGCCAACATGGAAACTCTCGCTCTCTAGCATTTATTGGATGGCTGCATGATTCCTTAGGATGAGAAGCAGACAGCCATGTCTAGCTTTTGCCTGGTAATCTAGGGTCTGTTTCATTTCACCTACATGATCTTTCTCATTGTTTCAGGTGTCGTTCATTGGGATTTTGATGGATGGGGCCGCCTCTCCCCAAATATTTATAGGCTGCTGGAGATTTCAGTGAGCACAAGGGATTTCAGGTAGGCTGGCCAGAACCCATGCTGTGGCTGTTGGTCTCTTTCTGGGGGCTGAAGTTATTTTCACTTTGCAGAAGGCTTTTGGCCCCTCTAACAGGAATATTTGAACATTTCTTGGACTCCAGCATGTCCTTTTTTTTTTTTCTCTCACACGATCTTTGATTTTTCTTGGCTTGTGTGGTGGGTTCACTGTGACCCACACTAACACTACTGGACACATTTTCCAGGGTTGCAATCACCACAGATGGCCTCTGAGACACTGTCACAATCCATCTGCACCCATGAGAGGCCATTTGGAAAATATGAGAACACAGTTCCACCTTGGACTTGCCTTTGCAATGGTTTCTACCTATGTGAGAGTGCCATAGTGAGGCCCAGGATGAATAGAGGCAGTGAGGTCAAGAGTCCAGTCATTTTTCACTGACACCTGCCTCTAGGGTCTCATGTATTATTCTATCACCCAAAGAACCTTCAAGAACCAATCTTAATGCGGCCCAATTATTTCACACAGCCTCTTCCGGGAATGGAGTCATAAGAACAGTTTTCCAAGACCACCTCACAATCTCAAAATGTTTCCTCATTCAGAGGGACCTGGCCACAAAGATGGCCTGAGTGGCCATATGGTTGAAGTTTTTAGGGTTTCACAGTGGAGTATCACAGGCAGCCTTTGTCCCAATACCAGGACAGCTCTACCTGTACCATTTTCCTCTCCTTGGCAAGGTTGACAGCTCTGACACCTGGGTGCCTAAGCCTGTTCACAAATGTGAATGGTCTAGTCTCAGGGCACAAGGCCTGAATGTTAGCTCTGGCTAGCATCACAATGAATGTCACCATTGCCTGGTGACAAGTCTCTGGGGGTTGGCAGAAAAGGAGGCTTCCAGGGAGGTTCATCAGCTGTGGACCCTTTCCTGTCTTCTCTGTGGGAAACACAGCATAGTCCCATGACTCAAGCAGAGGGCAGATGTGAGGCAGCCTGAATAAACGTCAAGCAGAGCCTGAGGAATAAACTGTGAAATCCCTAAAGATCTAAAATCATCTGCAGGATTTCTCAGGTGTACCTAAACATTGTAGAGGTGAGTGTTTTCGAAACTTGTCCTACTGCAAATTCTAGGTAAAGCCTGCCTCTGTTTCCCCAAGTTCCTCTCTCCCAAGTGGGGCTTCCTGCAGAACCACACAGCCTCAGGAGCTGCTGGGTTGTGTTTCTGTGAAAGTGCTGTTAATGTTGGATGTTTGTGTGTGTGTGTGGCATTGTGTGTGTGTTTGTGTTTGTGTGTGCCTGTAAGTGGAGTCTGCTTAAAGAAGTGTAGCTAATGCACTTCAGTGTTTTGTTTTGTTTTGTTTTGTTTTTGTCTTCCAACATTTTGGTGGCCTCTCTGTGTTGCTCTACTTGGGCTGCAGACCTCCATGTTCTTCATTTTTCTGTGGACTGTAAATCCTCAGTGAATTGGGAGGCTGGCCGAGACCCACTGGCCTCCAAACCACCACCTTGTGCAAAAAATCTACTCTTTCAGATAAAAGGGCAAACCCCACCAAAAGCAGACAGCTCCCAGTGTTTCACTGTCCTGAAGCCAAAACAGGGATGTCTGCAGGGCCCCTTGAATTTACCTCGAATTTGTTTCCCAGCTGAGCAGGTGCTTCACATGGTGAGGGAGGATTCCTCCAATGTCTTAGGATTTTATCCTGGCACATAAAGTGTGAGCAGCAATAATTTCAAATACAGGTTAGGATGCAATCTGTGGAAAGGTGGTTGAGGTCTTGCAACTTCATCTGCAATAAAAATGAAAACAGATGACATGGAAGGTGCTTCCGACCCCATCCCTGTGTTCTCTAAATTGCACAAGCAGTCCGTAATATGACCCGGTGTTCAGGTGGGAGAACAGCAACGTGAAAGGAACATTTGGAGTGTAAATTTGAGCAAACTCCCAATTTGAGTGCTTTCATATCCAGAGCCAAATGAGTGGAATGGATTAATGCTGGATGGGGTATGGCCTCCAAACTTGCCTCTCTTTTATTCTGAATTCCATGTTCCTCATCAGCCTAGAGTTTCCTGGATCTGGCTTCTGCACTTGCCCACTAAACATTTCCCAGTTCACAGAGAACAACCTTCATGGGAACCCATTCTGTGAGTGTTTCCTTCTAAGCACTGTCACGTTTTAATGACTGGGCAGATTTGATACTTTTAAAACCATCACCCACCAACCAGCAGACATTTGTTCTCTGATTTCTATCAGACAGCTGCAAGATTCCTGTAGCAAGAGAAGTGGTCAGCCCTGTCTGGCTTTTGTCTGGTAATCTACCCTCTGTTTCATTTCATCTGCACAGGTATCTTATTGTGGGTGAGTGCTTTCATTGGGCTGATGCTGGATGGTTTTTTGTCTCATCACAGATTATTTAGCTGCCAGGAATTTCAGAGAGCAAAAACAAACTTTGGGCAGGCTGGCTGTGCTCCAGGTTGTGGGTCACTGTCTTGTGGGGCTGAGAATCTTTGCACTTTGCAGGAGGCTTTTCGGTCCTCTGACAGAAATCATTGAACATTACTTGGACTACAGCAGAAGGCAGCTAGTTCTCTCAATTGTGCCTTGATTTTTTTTTTTTTTTTTACTTTAATGGGGAAGTCAGTGACCCTTCAATGGGACTACTAGTCATAATTTTCAGGCTTGCCATTGCCAGTTTCTGAGACACTGTCTGAATCCCATTTGCACACCTGAGATTTCAGTCTGAGGTGTGAGAACACTGATCCACCTGGGACTTGCATTTGTCTTGGTAACTCCCTCTCCCAGAGAGTGCCCGAGGGACCCAGGATGAAGACAGGAAGGGAAGAAAGGGAGATCAAGAGCCTGAGCACCTTTTGCTGACACCCACCTCTGGGGTCTCAGATATGACTGTATCACCCAAAGAATCCTCAACAGCATACCAGACTATATTCCAATCCCCATGAGACACGATTGTTGCACATAGCCTCTTTTGGAAATGGAGTCAGAAGAGCAGTTTTCAGTGACCTCCTCACAGTCTCAAAACGCCTTCTTCTCTCATGGGACCCCACAACAGATATGGCCTGAATGGGCCCTGATGTCGAGACTTTTAGGTCCCTGCAGTGGGTTTTTGCAGGCAGCTTCTTTTTTCCAATACCAGGCTGACTGCCTCTACCATTTTCCTCTGCCTAGGAAGGCTGCCAGCTTTGATAGCTGGGCATCTGAGCCTGCCTCAGGAATAAGCATGAGCTAGTCTCAGGACACCAGGCCTCATTGTAAGTTCTGGCTGGCATCACAATGAATGTCACCATTGCCTAGTGAAAAGTTTCAGCCAATTATCAAAAAAAGAGAACACCATGAAGACCTCTGTGGAAGGGCATTGACGGTGGACTGTAGCCTGTCTTCTCTGTGAGATCCATGTGATAGTCCCATATTCTAGGAGAGGGGAGACATAAGTCGGATTGAAGAAATGTCAAGAAGTACCCCAGGAATAAACCACAAAATTCCTAAGGAACCCAAAGAATCTAAAAGTTTCCTGAGATGGGACTAGATGTTGTAGAGGTGAGTCGTTTTGAAACTTGCACCACTGTGATTGCTAGGTACAGCCTGCCAATGTTACTGTGTTTGCTCTCTCCCAAGTGGGGCTTCCTGAAGAACAACGGAGACTCAGGATCTGCTGGGCTGTGTGTTTCTGTGGGCATGTTGAGTATTGGATGTCTGCAAGTGTTTGTGGCATTGTGTGTTTGTGAGTGTGTTTGTGGAGGACGGCAGTGCCAGTAAGTGGAATCTGCTTAAAGTGGCTAATGCCCTTGAGTGTTTTCTTTTTCCTTTTTCTTTTCTTTTCTTTTTTCAATCTCCCAACCTTTTGGTGACCTCTGTGTGTGGCTCTGCTTTGGTTGTGGGGCTCTGTGTTCTTTGTTTTCTTGTGGATCATGAATCCACAGTAAATTCGAAGGCTGGGTAAGACCTCCCAATTACCACCCCTTGCAAAAAAAGCTACTCTTCTATAAAGAATAGGAGAACACCAAACCAAAAACCAGACATCTTTCAGTGTTTCATCGTCCTGCGGCCAACCCAAAGAGAAACACTAGCAGTCCTTGCCACAGGGCCCATTGAATTTACCTTGAGTTTGTTTCCTAGCTAAGCATGTGCTTCACTTTGTGAGAGGGCACTTTTCCTTTGTCTTGTGATTTCATCCTGGGACACAGAGTGTGAGCAGCCATAATGTCAGATAAGGTTGAGTATACAATCTGGTGAGTGTTCAATGGGGTTCCCCAACTTACTTTGCAAGAAAATGAAGAGAAATGACACAGAGGGTGCTTCCAACTCAATCCCTGCATTCCCTTAATTGGAAAATCAGTCCACACCATGGACCAGTGTTCAGGTGGGAGTACTCCAACGTGCCAGGAAGGAACATTTGTAGTGCAAATCGAAGCCATCCCAGCAAACTCTCCATTTAAGGGCTTTCATACCCAAAGAAAAATGGGAGTGATATGGACTGATGCTGGGTGGGATGTGGCCTCCACACTTGCCTTTTCTTTTCCTGAATTCCATGTTCCTCCTTGGGCTAGGGTTTTCTGTGTATGAGTCAATGACTTCCACACTAAATGTTTCCCTGTTCATGAAGAATGACCCTCATTGAAATCCATTGCATGAGAATTTCCTTCTAACAACTGTCACGTTTTAATGACTGGACAACTTTGATACTTTTGAAATAATAAATTCCCATTACAGCCATGAACAAAGAAACTCTTGTTCTCCCACTTCTATCAGAGGAGGGTTGCATGATTCCCGGAAAATGAGAAGCAGGCAGCCCTGTCTGGGTTTTGCATGGTAATCTAGCCTCTTATTCCTTTACTCTGCACGGCCTTCTCATTGTGGAGGGTTTTTTTCATTGGTGTGTCACTGGATGGGACTGCCTCTCACCACAGATTATTTAACTGCAAGCAATTTCAGAGAGCAAAAGGGACTTATGTAGGCTGGCTGTGCTTCAGGTTGTGGGTCAGTGTCTCGTTTTGGTGGATGAGGTTGTTTGTTCTTTGCAGGAGGATTTTGGTTCCTCTGATAGGAATCATTGAACATTGCTTAGACTCTACCAAAGGGCAGATTATTCTCTCAGGTGAGCCTTGTTTTTTTTTTTTTTTATTGTTGTTGTTGTTGTTAGTTAGTTTGTTTGTTTGTTTTGGCTTCCATAAGAATTCACAGTGCCCCTAAGTAATACTACTGGACACCCTTTTCAGGCTTGCCATCATCGCAGATGGACTCTAAGACATGGTCTCAAACTCATCTGCACACGTGAGAGACCAGTTAAAGGTGTGAAAACACTGCTCCTCTTTGGACTTGCCTTTGTTGTGGTTCCTGCCTTTCCCAGAGAGCCCCTGCAAGACCCAGGATTAAGGGACGCAGTGAGGTCAAGAGCCAGGCCATCTTTCACTGACACCCTCCTCTAGGGTCCCAGGTATGATTCTACCACCCAAAGAACCCTCAGCAACACATCAGACTATATTCCAATTTCCTTAGAGTCCGATTCTTGCACACCACCCCTTTCAAAAATAGAGTCAGAAGAGCACTTTCCATCGAACACCTCAGAGTCTTGAAAAGCCTCCTCCAGCAGAACTCCACCTAGGAGACAGCTGGATGTGACACTGAGGTGAAGAATTTTATCATCCTGTAGTAGGTTATTACAGGCAGCCTTTTTTTTTTTTTTTTTTTTTAATGTCAGGCAGGCTCTGCCTGTACCATTTTTTTTTTCTGCTTAGGCAAGCTGGCAGGTCTGACAGCCTGGCACCCAAGCCTACCTCACAAATGCCCATGTTCTTGTCTTAGGGCACCAGGTCAGATTATGAGCTCTGGCTAGAGTCACAGTGAATGCTATCATTGCCTAGGGAGAAGTTCCTGTGGTTTGGCAAAGAAGGAGACCTCCGTGGAAGTGCATCGACAGTGGACACTGGCCTGTCTTCCTTGTGGGATCCACTGAATAATCCCATTATCCTAGGAGATGGCAGATGTAAGCCAGCCTGAAGAAACATCAAGCACAGATCTGGGAATATACCAATAAATCCCTAAGGACCCAAAAGTATCTGCAGCATGCTTCAGGCCTTCCTAGGAGTTGTAGTGGTGAGACTTTTTGAAACTTGCCACACTGTGATTTCTAGGTGGAGCCCTCCTGTGTTCCCTGTGGTTGCTAACTTTCGGGTGTGTCTTCCTGCAGAACAATGCAACCTCAAGAGCTGTCAGGCTGTGTCTGTTTGGGAGTGTTTTGAGTGGTGGATGTCTGTGTGTTTGTGTGTGTTATACTGTGCTTGTGCGTGTGTGTGTGCGTGTAAATGGAGTCTGCTTAAAGGAATGTGGTTAACGCATTTCAGTGCTTCTTTTTTTTGAGTCCCCCAACTCTTTGGTGGCTTGTCTGTGTGGCACTGCTTGGGCTGTGGGGCTCCATTTTTTTTTTAATTTCTGTGGATCATGAATCCACAGTGAATTAAGAGGTGGTCCAAGACCCACTGACATCCACATCACAACTGTCTGAAAAAAAAGCCCCCCAACTCTTCTAGAAAGCAGAGGAGCACACCACACCAAAATACATACATCTCCTAGTGTTTTATTGTCCTGAGTCCAACCCAAGGAGAGACTCTAGAAGTCCTAACTGCAGAGCCCTTGAATTTACCTCGAATTTGGTTCCCAGCCAAGCAGGTGCTTCATATCATGAGGTGCCACTCCTCTATTATCTTGAGATTTCATCCTGGGACATAGAGTGTGAGCAGCAATATGGTCAAATGAGGTGAGAATACAATCTGCTGAGGGGTGGATGGGGCTCTGCAACTTCAACTGCAAAGAAAAAAAAAGACAGATCACACAGAAAGTGCTTCAATCTCCATCCCCACGTTCCCTTAAATGCACAAACAGCCCACAGCATGGCCAGTGTTCAGGTGGGAGTACTCCAATGTGCAAAGAACATTTGCAGTGCAAATTGGGACCATCCTGGAAAACTCCTGATTTTAGGGCTTTCCTACACGCAGTCCAACGGTAGTGCAATGGATTGATGCTGGGTTGGATGTGGCCTACACAGTTCTATCTACTTTTTCTTACTTTCATGTTCCTCATCGGCCTAGGGATTCCTGGGTCTGACTCAATGACTTCCACACTAAATGTTTCCCAGTTCATGGAGAATGACCCTCAGGGAAATCCACTCCCTGAGTTTTTCCTTCTATACACTGTCATGTTTTAATGACTCGACAGCTTTGATAATTTTAAAACCAGTAATTTCCATTACAGCTGCCAACAGGGAAACTATTATTCTCTCACTTATATTGGAAGACTACATGATTCCTGTAGAATGAGAAGCAGAGAGCCACATCTGGTTTTTGACTGGAAATCTAGGCTTTCTTTCATTTCATCTGCATGTCTTTCTTTTTATTGTGGAGGGCTCTTTCACTGGGCTGTTGCTGGATGTGGCTGCCTCTCACCACAGATCTATTGGCTGCCAGGGATTTCAGGGAGCAAAAGGGACTTCAGGAAGGCTAGCTTCACTTTAGATTGTGTGTTATGTTCTCATTGTGGTGGCTGAGGTAGTTTGCACTTCGCAGGTGGTTCTTGGGTCTTCAGAGAAAAAAAATCATTAAACATGGCTTGGACTTCAGCACAAGGCAGCTTGTTCTCTCACAGGAGCTTTGATTTTTCTTTGCTTTCATGGGAAGTCCACAGGGCCCTTCAATAGCACTACTGAACACACTTTTCAGGATTGAAATCATCACAGATAGCCTCTGAGAGACTATCTCAACCACATCTGCACCTGTAAGAGACCCATTCGAGATGTATGAACACTGCTCCACCTTGGACTTGCCTTGTCACGGTCCCTGCCTTTCACAGAGAACCCCTGTAAGGCCCAGGATTCAGGGAGGCAGTGAGGTTAAGGGCCCAGACGTGTTTTGCTGGCACATGCTCTTGTGTTACAGGTATGATTCTATCACACATAGACCCTCAATAACTCACCAGAAAATATTCCAGTCTTCATCAGACCCGATTTTGCACACAGTCTCTTTCAGAAATGGACTCAAAACAGCAATTTCCAGTGACCACTTCACAGTCTCCAAAAATCTCCTCCTCCACTGAGACCCGACGATGAGATGGCCCAAAGTGGGGCTGAGGTTGAGACTTTTAGAGTCTTGTAGTGGGTTATCACATGCAGCATTTTTCCCGATACCAGGCCTACTCTGCCTGTACCATTTTCCTCTGCTTAGGCAGACTGACAGCTCTGACTGCCAGATGCCCTTTTCTGCCTAGCCAAAGCATATGTGCTAGTCTTAGGGCATCAGGTCTGAGCTGTGAGCCCTGGGTAGCATCACAATGAATACCACCATTGCCTAGCAACAGCTCCCTGAGGCTTGACGGAGAAGGAGACCTTCATGGAGGTGCGTTGTCAGTGGACTCTCGCCTGTCTTTTCCGTGGAATCCATGGGATAGTCCCATGATCCTATGAGAAGACAGATGTGAGCCAGCGTGAAGACACATCTAGCAGATCTCCAGGAATAAATTGCGAAATACCTAAGTTTCCAAAATATCTGAAGGACGCCTCAGGCCTGCGTAGAATTTGTAGACTTGAGACTTTTTGAAACCTGCCCTACTGTGATTTCTAGGTGCATCCCACCTGTGTTCCCCAGAATTGCTCTACCACGTAAGGCTTCCTGCAGAACCATGCAGCCTCAGAAACTGCCAGGCTGTTTGTTTCTGTGGGAGTGTTGTAAGTCTTGAGTATCTGCATATGGGTTTGGCTTTATCTGATGTGTTTGTGTGTGTGTGTGTGTGTGTGCACGTGTGCATGCCTCTAAGTGAAGTCTGCTTAAAGGAATGTGGTTAATGCACTGCAGAACTTTTTTTTTTTTTTTTGAATTCCCCAACCTTTAGTTGGCATGGCTGTGTGGGTCAGCTTGGGCTGCAAGGCTTCATTTTTTTTTCTCTGGTTCATGAATCCACAGTGAATTGGGAGGCCAGCTGTGACCCACCAAGGTCCACATCACCTCTCTCTGAATTAAAAAAAAAAAAAAAAAAAAAAAAAAAACACTTTCCTAGAAAGAAGAGGAGCACACCACAACCAAGAACAGACATTCCTCAGGGTTTCATTATTCTACAGCCATCCCAGGGAGAAACCCTAGCAGTGCTGTCTGCAAGGCTCCTTGAATTTACCTTGAATTCAGTTCCTAGCAGAGCAGGTGCTTCATGTCATGAGGGAAAACTTCTCAATTGTTTTGTGATTTCATTCCTGGAAAGAGAGTGTGAGCAGCAGTTAGGTCAGATGGAAGTGAGGATGCAATCTGGTGAGGGGTGGATGAGGTCCTGCACCTTCACCTGCAAAAAAATGTGAAGACAGATGACATAGAAGAGGCTTCCAACTGAATCCTTGAATTTCCTTAATTGTACAAGCAGTCCACACTATGGCCCAGGGTTTATGTAGGACGACTCCCAGGTGCTGGGAAGTTTTGAAGTGAGAACTGGGGCCTGGCAAACTCTCGATTTGCGGGCTTTCATACCCAGTGCCGAATGGGAAGAGATCAATAGATGCCTTATGGGATGCAGCCTCCACACTTGCCTCTTCTTTTCCTGTCTTCCATGTTCTTCACTGGCCTAGATTTTCCTGATCTGGCTCAACGTCTTCCATGCTAAATATTTCCCAGATCATGGAAGAAGACCATCAAGGGAATCCACTGCATTAGCGTGTCCTTGGAAACACAATCATTTTTTAATGACTGGACAGCTGTCATACTATATATCCATAAATTCCTGTTACAGCCACCAACAAAGAAACTTTTCTTCTCCAACTTTTATCGGATTGCTGCGTGATTCCTGCACGATGAGAACCAGACACCCGTGTCTGGCTTTTTCCTGGTAACCTACATAGTTACCTTTCTCATTATGGAGGAGGTCTTTCATTGGGCTGTTGCTGGATGGGGCTGCCTCTCCCCATGGATCTATTGGCTTCCACGGATTTTAGGAAGCAAAAGGGACTCCAGGTAAGCTGTGCAGCTCTCCAAATTGTTGGTCAGGATCTCCTTGTGGGTTTTGAGGTTGTTTGCACTTTGCCAGATGATCTTGGGTTCCCTGACAGGAATATTTTAACGTTTCTTGGACTCCAGCAAAGGCATATCTTTCCCACAAACAAGGCTTTATTTTTCTTTGCTTTCCTGGGAAGTCCACAGTGCCCCTGAAGAGCACTACTGGACACAGTTTTCAGGCTTTCAATTGCCACAGATGGCCTTTTAGGCACAGTCGTAACCTCATCTGCCCTCAAGAGAGGCCAGTTCAAGGTTTGAGTTTGGACTTGCCTTTGTGGTGATTCTTGCCTTTCCCAGTGAGTCCATGTAAGACCTAGAAGGAAGTGAGGCAGTAAGGTTAAGGGCCTGACCATTGTTCTCAGGCACCCACCTCTAGGGTCTCAGGCGTGATTCTATCACCCAAAGATCCTCCAAAACTAACCAAACTACATTCCAGTAACCGAGGGATGTAATTCTTGCCCACAGCCTCTTTTGGAAAAGGGTCACAAGAACAGTTTCCAGTGACAAACTCACCATCTCAAAACACCTTCTCCAGCAGGAACTGACCATGACAACAGCCTGAAGTGGCCCTAAGGTCGAGACTTTTAGGGTCCTGCAATGTGTTATCCCAGGCAGCCTTTTTCCTGATACCAGGCTGGCTCTGCCCATACCATTTTCTTCCGCTTCCACAGCCTGAAAGCTGTGAAGCCAGGCATCCAAGCCCACCCGTGAATGCCCAAGTGTTATTCCCAGGACACCAGACCTGATCTGTGAGCTCTAGCTAGAGTCACAAAAATGTCATTGTTGCCTAGTGACAAATCCCTGTGGCTGAGCAGAGAAGGCGACTTCCATTGAAGTGCGTCGGCAGTGGACTCTTGCCTGTCCTCTCTGTGGGATCCATGGGATACTTCCTTGATCCTAGGAGTGAGAAAACATGAGCCAGCCTGAAGAAACGTCAAGCAGAGCACCTGGAATAAACTGGGATGTCCCTAAGGTTCCAAAATGATCTGCAGGATGTCTCATGCCTGCTTTGACGTTGTAGGCTTGAGTCTTTTTGAAACTCGCGCAACTGTGATTTCTAGGTAAAACCTACCTGTGTTCCTTGGGGTTGCTCTCTCCCTGGTGGGGCTTCCTGCAGAAACACACAGCTTCAGAAGCTGCCGGGCTCTGTGTATCTGTGGGAGTGTTGTGAGTTTGGATGTCTTCATGTGGGTGTGGATTTGTGGGTTTGTGTTTTTAAGTGTGAGTGTGTGTGTGTGTGTACATGCGCCTGTAAGTGGAGTCAGCTTAAAGGAATGTGGCTGATGCACTGCAGGACTTCTTTTTTTTTTTTTTTTTTTTTTTGAGTCTGCCAACACTTTGGTGGCCTACCTGTGCAGTTCTGCTTGGGCTGCATGTCCCTGTGTTCTTTAGTTATCTGTGGATCACGAATCCGCAGTAAATTGGGAGGCTGGCTGAGACCAGTAGGAGTCCACATCACCTCCTTCTGCAAAAAAAGACACCCTTCTAGAAAGAAGTGGTGCACACCATACTGAAGCAGAAGTCATTCAGCATTTCACTGTGCTGCAGCCATGCAAGGGAGAAACACAAGAAATCCTGTCCAAAGGGCCCCTTGAATTTACCTCAAATTTGATTTATAACCAAGCAGATTCTTCAGCTCATCAGAAGGCATTCCTCTATCATCTCAGGACCTCATTCTGGGGCAGAGAGTGTGAGCAGCAATAAGGTCAGATGGGTGAGAATACAATCTGTTGAGGAGTCGACAGGGTCCCATCCCTTCACCTGCAAAAAATGTAATGACAGATGACACAAAATGTGCTTTCCACTGCATCCTTGTTTTTCCTCAATTGCACAAACAGTCCACACCATGGCCTGGTGTTCAGGTGGGAGTACTTCAATGTGCTGGGAACATTTGGAGTGCAAACTGGGGCCATCTGGACAAACTCTGGATTTAAGCGCTTTTATACTCAGAGCCAAATGGGAGTTAAATGGATTGATGCTGGGTCGGATGTGTTCTCCACACTTGCCTCTTCATATGCTGACATACAAGTTCTTTTTTGGCCTAGGGTTTCCTCTGTCTGGTTCAACGTCTTCCACACTAAAAGTTTCCCAGTTCATAAAGAATGACCCTCAAGGGAATCCATTGAGGGAGTGATTTCTTCTAATCACAGTTACGTTTTAATGACTGAGCAGCTGTGATAATTTTAAAACAGTAATTTCCTGTTACAGCAGCCAGCAAGGCAACTCTTTTTCCCCAGCTTTTATTGGAGGCCTGTATGATTTCCTCAGGAGTAGCAGGCTGCCTTGTCTGGCTTTTGCCTGATAATCTAGGGTCTATTTTATTACATCTACATGTCCTTTATTATTGTGTAGAGGGTCTTTCATTGGGCAGTTGCTGGACGGGGCTGCCTGTCACCATAGATTTATTGGCTGCCAGCTATTTCAGGGAGGACAAGGGACTTTGGGTAGACTGGCCACACCCCAGGTTGTGGATCTTGATCATATTATGAGGACTGAGGTTGTTTGTAGGAGGCATTTAAGTCCTCTGACAGGAATCTTTGAATGTTGCTTAAACTTCAGCACAAGTCATCTGTTTCTTTCATGAGAGCACTGATTTTTGATTGCTTTCATGGTGGTTTTACCGTGACCCTCACTAACAGTATTGGACACCCTTTCCTGGGTTGCAATCACCACAGACAGCCTCTGAGACACTGTTTCAGCCTCATCTGCACCCATGAGACCCCGGTTTGAGGTGTGAGAACACTTCTCCAAATTGGAATTGTCTTGCTGTGGTTCCTGCCTATCTGAAAGAGACCCAGCAAGGCCCAGGATGAAAGGAGACAGTGAGGTTATGAGCCTGGCAATCTTTCACAGATGTCCACCTCTGGGGTCTTTGGTATGATTCCATTACCCATGGACCCCCCACAAATCACCAGACAACCTTCCAATCCCCATGGGTCCCGATTCTAACACACAGCCTCTTCTGAGAATGAAGTAACAAGAATTATTTTACAAGACCACCTCAGTCTCAAATCACCTCCTGCTGCAGCACAACCCAACCACAAAGAAGGTCTGAGGGGCCCTAAGGTCGAGACTTTTAAGGTCCCATAGTGGGTTATCATAGGCACCTTTCTCCGGATCCCACGCCAGCTCTGCCTATATAATTTTTCTCTACTTAGTCAGGCTGAAAGTTCTGAAAACCGGGTGCCTGAGCCTGTCCACGAATGCACATGCTCTCATCTCAGGTCACAAGGCCTGAAGGTGAGCTGTGGCTAATGTCACAATGAATGTCACCATTCCCTAGCTGTCATTCACTGGGGCTTGGCACAGAAAGAAACATCCGTGGAGGTGTGTCAGCTCTGGACTCTTACCCTATCTTCTCCCTTTATCCTAGGACAGGACAAGCATGAGCCAGACTAAAGAAACTTCAAGCAAAGCCTCAGGAATAAACTGCAAAATTCCAAAGGATACAACAGGATTTTCAGGATTTCTCACACCTGCCTAGATGTTGTAGTGGTGGGTCTTTTTGAATCTTGCTTCACTGTGATTTCTAGGTACAGACCACATGTGTTCCCTGGTTGCTCTCTCCCAGGTGGGGCTTCCTGAATAACCATGCAGCCTCAGGAGCTGCCAGATTGTGTGCTTCTGTGGGAGTACTGTGAGTGTTGAAAGTCTGCATGTTTGCGTGTGGCATTGTGGGTTTGTGTGTATCTGTGTGTGTGTGCTTGTAAGTGGAGCCTGCTTAGAGGAATGTGGCTATCTCTCTTCAGCACTTTTTTTTTTTTTTGAGTCTCCTAACCTTTCATCCTGTCTGTGTGTGTGGTTCTGTTGGGCTCTGGGACCCCATTTTCTGTATTTTTCTGTGGATCATGAATTCACAGTGAATTGGGAGGCTTGCTGTACATCCCAATCACCTCCCCCAGCCAAAAAAAAAAAAAAAATACTCTTCTAAAATTAAAGAAGCACTCCACACTGAAAAACAGCTATCTCTTAGTGTTTCATTCTCCTGTGGCTAACCCAGGGAGAAATAGTAGCAGCCCTAGCTGTCCTGTCCAGAGGGCGCCGTGAATTTATCTCAAATTTGGTTCCCAGTTGAGTAGGTTCTTCATGTCATGAGGGGGCACTCCTCAATTGTTTTGATATTACACCATGGGACATAGAGTGTGAGCAGCAATAAGGTCAGATAGCAGTGCAGGTACAACTTGTTGAGGGGTGGATGGGGTTCTGCATCTTCACCTACAAAAAAAAAAAAAGAAAAAATGAAGACAGATGACAAAGAAGTTGCTTCCAACTCCACCTCTACATTCCCTTAATTGCACAAGCAGTCCACACCATGACATCATTTACACGTGGGAGAACTACAGTGTGCTAGGAACATTTGATGTACAAATTGGGGCCAACCTGGCAAACTCCTGATTTGAGAGCTTTCATACCCAGAGCCAAATGGAAGTGAAAGGGATTGATGCTAGGTGGGATGTGGCCTCCACACTAGCCCCTTCTTTTCCTGTCTTCCATGTTCCTCATCAGCCTAGGTTACCTGGGTCTGGCTCAACAACTTCCACACTAAAATCTTCCCAGTTCACAGAGAAAAACCCTCATGAGAATTTGTTGCATGTCTCCTTTTAATCACTGTCATATTTTAATGACTGGGCAGCTTTGATACTTTTTAAATTGTAAATTCCCATTACAGCTGTACAAAAGAAAACTCTTGTTCTCCCACTTCTACCGGAGGGCTGCATTAATCCTGTAGGATGAGAAGAAGGTAGCCCTCTCTGGCTTTTGCCTGGTAATCTAGCCTCTGATTCCTTTCATTTGCATGGACTTCTTATTGTGAAGGATCTCTTTCATTGGACTTTTACTTGATTGGACTGCCTCTCGCCATAGACTATTTAGTTGCCAAGAATTTCAGAGAGTAACTGGGACTTTGGGTAGGCTATCTGTGCTCCAAGGTTTTGGTCATTTTCTGGTGTGGGGTGGGGGGAAGAGGTGGTTTGCATTTTGCATGAGGCTCTGGAATACTATGACAGGAATCATTAAACATTGTTTGGACTCCAGCACAAAGCAGGTCATTCTCCAAGGTGAGCCTTGATTTTTCTTTGCTTTGATGGGAAATTCACAGTGCTCTCAACAGCATTACTGGACGCCCATGTCAGGATTGCCATAGTCACTGAGAGTCTCTGATACTCTCAACCTCATCTGCAGCCGTGAGAGGCCAGTTCGAATTGTGAGAACACTGCTCACTATGAAATTGCCTTTGCCATTGTTTCTGCCTTTCCCAAAAAGCCAGTGGGATGCCCAGGATAAAGGGAGGCAGAGAGGTCAAAAGCCCGAGCATCTTTCACTGACACCACCTCTGGGGTCTCAGATGTGATTCTATAACCAAAAAAAACCCTCAACAACACACCAGGCTATATTCAAATCTTTATGGGATGTGATTCTTCTGCACCGCCTCTTTCAGGAATGGAGTCAGAAGAGCAGTTTCCAGAGACTACATCACAGTCTCAAATGCTTTTTGCTCCAAAGGGACCCAACAAACAGCAGGGTTAAAAGGGTGCCTGAGGTCGAGACTTTTAGGGTCCTGCGGTGGGTTTTTACAGGCAGCTTCCTGATATGAGGTCAGCTCTGCTTGTACCATTTTCCTCTCCTTAGGCAGCCTGACAGCTCTGACTGCCCGGTGCCAGTGCCTGCCTCATGAATGCCCATGTGCTAATCTTAGGGCACCAGGTCTGAATGTGAGCTCTGGCTGGAGTCACAATGAATGTCACCGTTGCCTAGTGCCAATTTCCTGCAGCTTGGTGGAGAAGGAGACCTCCATGGAGGTGTGTTGGGGATGGACTCTCTCTTGTCTTCTTTGTGGGACCCATGGGATAATCCCATGATCCTAGGAGAGGGCAGGTGTGATCCATTGTGAAGAAATGTCAAGCACAGCTCCGGGAATAATCCACAAAATCCCTAAGGATCAGAAAGATCTGAAGGATTCCTCAGGCCTGCCTGGGCTTTGTAGGTGTGGGTCTTTTTGAAACTCGCCACATTGTGATTTCTAGTTATAGCCCACCTGTGTTCCCCAGTATTACTCTCTCCCAGATGGGGTTTTTGCAGAACCACATGGCCTCAGAAGCTGGAAGGCTGTGTGTTTCCGTGGGAATGTTGCAAGTTTTGGATATCTACTTTAGTGGGTGACATTGCATTTTGGGGTGTGTGTGTGTGTGTGTGTGTGCCCGTAAATGGAGTCTGTTTAAAGGAATGTGGCTAATGCACTTCAGCTCTTCTCTTTTTTTCAGCCTTCCAACCTTTTACTGGCCTGTCAGTGTGGCTCTGCTTGGGATGCAGGGCTCTGTTTTCTTTATTTTTCTGTGGATCATGAATCCCCAGTGAATTAGGAGTGGATCAAGACCTGACAGTATCCATATCACCTCCCACTGAGACAAAAAAGAAAAAAGGACCACTCTACTATAAAGAAGAGGAGCACACCAAAAGCAGACCTCTCCCACTGTCACATTGTCCTGCAGCCAACCCAGGAAGAGACACTAGCTGTGCTGTCCACGGGGCCCTTGAATTTAGCTCAAATTCAGTACCCAGCCGAACAGTTGATTCATGTCATAAGGGGGCATTCCATCATCTTGGGATTTCATCATGTGACATCAAACTTGCACAGCAATAAGGCCAGATAGGTGAGAGGATACAATTTTGTGAGGGGTGGATAGGGTCCCGCAATTTCATCTGTAAAAAAATAAAGACAGATTACATAAAAGTTGCTTCCAACCACATACCACATTCTCTTAATTGCACAAGCACTTCACAACATGGTCTGGTGTTCAAATGGGAGTACTCAAACTTTCAAGGAACATTTGGAATGCAAATTGGGGCCATCTTAGCAAACTCTCAATTTGAAGGCATTCATATTCAGAGCCCAATGTGAGTGGAATGAAATGATGCTGGGTGGCATGGGGCCTTTTCAGCTGCCTCTTCTTTTCCTGACTTCCATGTTTCTCATTGGCCTATGGTTTCCTGGGTCTGGATCAACGACTTCCAGCAGAAATACTATTTTTCTCCCACTTTTATTGGAGGGCTGCATAATTACTGTAGGATGAGAATAAGGTGGCCGTATCTGGCTTTTGCCAGGTAATCTAGCGTCTATTTCATTTCATCTGCATGGCCTTCTCATTGTGGATGAGCTCTTTCATTGGACTGTTGCTGAATGGGACTTCCTCTTGCCACAGATTATTTAGCTGACAGGGATTGCAGAGAGCAAAAGTGACTTTCGGTAGGCTAGCTGCACTCTGGGATGTGGTTTGTTGTTTCATTGTTTGGGGCTGGGGTCGTTTGCACATTCAGGAGGCTTTTTGGTCCTCTGACAGTAATCACTGAACATTGGTTTGACCCCTGAACAAGGCAGATCATTCTCTCAGGTGAGCCTTGGTTTTTACTTTTATTTATTTATTTTTCTTTCTTTCATTGGGAATCCCCACTGCTCCTCAACACTGCTACCGGATACCCTTTCCAGTCTTGCCATCGCCACAGACGTCTGCTGAGACACTGTCCCTATCTCATCTTCACCTGTGAGAGGCCAGTCCTAGGTGTGAGACCACTGCTCCACCTTGGACTTGCCTTTGTTATGGCTCTTGCGTTTCCCAGAATACGCCTTCATGACCAAGGATGAGGGAAAGTAGTGAGGTCAAAAGCCCATCCATCTTTTGCTGACACCCGCCTCTGGGGTCTCAAGTATTATCAGGTATAATTCTATCACTGAAAGTATCCTTGAAAACACACCAGACTATATTCCAAACCCCATAGCACCAGATTCTTGCACACAGTCCCTTTCAGGCATGGAATCAGAAGAGCAGTCTCCAGAGACCACCTCACCATCTCAAAATACCCTCTCCTCCAGCGGGACCCAACCAGGGAGATGGAAAGATTGTGTTCTATGGTTGAGGCATTTGAGGTCCCACAGTGGGTTTCCACAGGAAGCCTTTTTCCTGATACCAGGCAAGGTCTACCTGTACCATTTTCTTCTGCTTAGGCAGGCTAATAGCTCTGACTGACAGGCACCACATCCTGCCTCATGAATGCACATGTGCAAGTCTCAGGGCACCAGATCCGATTGTGAGCTCTGGCTGGCATCACAATGAATGTCACCGTTGCCTAGTAACAAGTCTCTGCAGCTTGTCGGAGAACTCCATGGAGGTTCTTTGGTTGTGGACTCTTCCCTGTCTTCTCTTTGGGATTCGAAGGATAGTCCCATGATTCTAGAAGATGGCAGACGTGAGCGAGGCCTAAGAAACATAAAGCACAGCCCCAAAAATCAACCACGAAATCCCTAAAGATCATAAAGGATCTGCAGGATTCCTCAGGCCTGCCTAGACATTGTAGGCGTGAGTCTTATTGAAACTTGCCCACTGTGATTTCTAAGTACAGACCCCATTTTTTCCAGGGTGGCTCTCTTGCAGGTGGGGCTTACAGCAGAATCATGCAGCCTCAGGAGCCATGGGGCTGTGTGTTTCTCTGGTAGTGTTGTGAGTGGTGTGGTGGCTGTCTGCGTGTGTGTGTGGCATTGTGGGTTTGTGTGTGTGTGTGTTCTGTAAGTGAAGTCTGCTTATAAATATGTGGCTAACACACATCAGTGCTTCTTTTTTTTTTGAGTCTCCCATCCTTTTGATGGTCCAATTGTATGTCTCTGCTTGGGCTGTGGGGCTCCATATTCTTTATTTTTCTGTGGACCATAAATCCGCAATGAATTGGGAGGAGGGCAGGGACAAGCCTGTGGCCAAACCACCTCCCTGTGCCAAAAAAGCCACTCTGCTGTAAAGAAGACAGGCACACCACACCAAAAACAGACGTCTCCCAGTGTTTCATTGTCCTGCAGCCAAGCCAGGGAGAGACACTAGCAGTCTTGTACTCAGGGTCCCTTGAATTTACTTCGAATTCAGATGCCAGCCGAGCAGGTGCTTCACTTCATGAGGAGGCACCCTCTATAGTTGGGATTTCATCCTTGCACATAGAATACGAGCAGCAGTAAGGTCAGATGGGGTGAGGATACAATTTGGTGAGGGGTGGATGGGGTCCTGCAAATTCTCCCGCACAAATAAATGAAGACAGATGACACAGAAGGTGCTTCTAACTCCATCTGAGCACTTCCTTAATTGCACAGTGAACGACATGGCCCAGTGTTCAGGTGGGAGTACCAAAACGTGCAAGGAATATTTGGAGTGCTAATTGGGGCCATGCTGACCAACTCCTGATTTGAGGGCTTTCATATCTGGAGCCAAATAGGAGTAGAATAAATTGATGCTGGGTGGGATGTGGCCTCCACACTTGCCTTTTCTTTTCCTGACTTCCATGTTCCTCATCAGCCTAGGGTTTCCTGGGTCTGGCTCAAGGACTTCCACAGTTAATGTTTCCGAGTTCATGAAGAACAATCCTCATGGGAATCCAGTATGTGAGGGTTTCCTTCTAAACACTGTCATGTTTTAATGACTGGGAAGCTTTGATACATTTAAAGCCATAAATTCCTATTACCATTTCCAAAATGGAAACTATTGTTCCCCGACTTCTATCAGAGGGCTGAATGATTCTTTTAGGATGTCTGGCTTTTGCCTGATAATCTAGTCTCTGTTTTATTTTATGTGCATGGCTTCTCTTTGTGGATGAGTTCTTTGATTGGCTGTTCTTGATGGCACTTCCTCTCACCACATATTTTTTATCTGCAAGAGATTTCAGAGAGCAAAAGGTACTTCTTGTAGGCTGGCTGCACTCCAGGATGTGGGTGATTGTCTTGTTGTGTGGGCTGAGATTGTTTGCACTTTGTAGGAGGCTTTTGGGTCCTTTGACAGGAATCACTGAACATTGCTTGGACTAACACAAGGCAGCTATTTCTCTCAGATGAACCATGGTTTATCTTTTCTTTTATGGGAAATCCACTGGGGCCCTCATAAGCACTACTGGATATGCCTTTCAGGCTTGCCATCACTACAGATGGCTTCTGAGACATGTCTCAACATCATCTTCACTCGTGAGAGGCCAGCTCAAGGTGTGAGAACATTGCTCCACCTTGGACTTGCCTTGGTCATGGTTCCTGCATTTCCCACAGAGCCCCTGTGAGGCCAAGGATGAAGGGAGGCAGTGAGGTCAAGAGCCAGACCATCTTTCACTGTCACCACCTCTGTGGTCTTAGGTATAATTTCATCATTCAAAAAACCCTCAACAGCACATGAAACTATATTCCAATTTCCATGGGACCAGCTTCTTGCACACAACCTCTTTTGGGAATAGAGTCAGAAGAGCAGTTTCTAGCGACTAGCACACAGTCTCACAAAGCCTCCTACTCCAGTGTGACTTGACCACAGAGACAGACTGATGGGTCCCTGAGGTTGAGACTTTTAAGGTCCCACAGCCGTTTTTCACGGGCAGCCTTTTTCCAATACCAGCCCCTCTCTCCAGTACAGTTTTTCCCTGCTTATGTAGGCTCACCGCTCTGACAGCCCAGATCTTGAGCCTGCCTCATGAATGAGCATGCTTTAGTCTCAGGGCACCAGGCCTGATTGTGAGTTCTGCCTAGCATCACAACGAGTTACAGCATTGTGTAACAACTCCTGCCACTTGGCAGAGAAGGAGACCTCCCTGAAGGTACATCAGCTGAGAAATCTCTCTTGTCTTGTCTCTGGGGTCCACGGGATAGTCCCATGATTTTAGGAGAGGGAAGACATGGGCCAGCCTAAAGAAACTTCAAGCACAGGCCCACCCAGGAGTAAACTGCAAAATTCTGAAGGATTTAAAGAGGTCTGCAGAATTCCTCAGGCCTGCCTAGACATTGTAGAAGTGCATGTTTTTTAAACTTGCCAAACTCTGATTTCTAAGTACATCCCACCTCTGTTCCACAAGGCTGCTCTCTCCCAGGTGGACCTTCCTGCAGAACCACACAGACTCAAGTGTTGTCACGCTGTGCATTTCTCTGAAATTGTTGCAAGTGTTGGATCTTTGCGTGTATTGTGTGACATTGTGTGTTTGTTTCTGTGTTTGTGTGTTAGTGTGTGTGCATGCCTGTATTTTGAGACTGCTTAAAGAAATGTGGTTAAAGCTCCCCATAGCTTCTTTTTTTTTTTTTTTTTTTAAGACTCCCAACATTTTGGTGGCCTGTCTGTGTGGCTTTGTTTGGGCTGTGGGGTTTTGTGCTTTTTAATTTTCTGTGGATCATGAATTTGGAGTGAATTGGGAGGTGTGCCAAGACCCATCAGCATCCAAATCACCTCCCTTGAAGAAAAAAAAAAAAGCCATTCTTGTAGAAAGAAGAGGGGCAAACCACACCACAAAACAGAAGTCTCTCTATATTTATTATCCTGTGGCCAACCCTGTGAGAGCCACTAAAAACCTGTCCGCAGGGCCCCTTGAATTTATCTCGAACTGATTCTCAGGTAAGCAGGTTGTTCATGTTTTGAGGGAGCACTCTGCATCATCTTGAGATTTCAACCTGGGACCTAGAATGTGAGCAGCCATAAGGCTAGATAGAGGTGAGGATACAATCTGCTGAAAGTTGAATGGGGTCCCGCAACTTCACCTGAAAATAAAATGAAGACAGATGACAGATAAGGTGCTTTCAAATCCATCCCCTCATTCCCTTAATTCCACAAGGAGTCCACACAATGGCCTGGTATTCAGGTGAAAGTACTCCAATGTGCAAGGAACATTTGGACTGCAAATTGGGGCCATCCTGGCAAACTCCTGATTTGAAGGCTTTCATATCCAGAGCCAAATGGGAGTGGAATGGATGATGCTTTGTGGGATGCGGTCTATACAATTGCCTCTTCTTTTCCTGTGTTCCTCATCAGCCCAGGGTTTCCTGAGTCTGGCTCAACGACTTCCACACTAAACATTTTCCAGTTCGTGGTGGCCGACACTCATGGGAATCCATTACGTGCATGTTTCCTTTTAAATACTGTAACTTTTTAATGACTGGATAGCTTTGATACTTTTAAAACTGTAAATTTTTGTTACAGCTGCCAAAAAGGAAACACCAGTTCTCCCACTTCTATCGGAGGGCTGCATGATTCCTGTAGGATGAAAAGGAGGCAGCCGTGTCTGCTTTTTGCCTGTTAATCTAGGCTCTGTTTCACTACATCTGCACAGCCTTCTCACTGTAGAGTGGACCTTTCATTGGGCTCTTGCAGATGGGACTACTTATCGCCAAAGATCTTTGGCTGCCAGGGATTGCAGGGATCAAAAAGGACTTAAGTAGCCTGACTAAACTCCAAGTTGTGGATGATGGTGTCATTTTGGGGGCCGAGTTTGTTTGCACTTTACCGGAGGAGTTTGGGTCTTCTGTCAGAAATCTTTGAACATTGCTGGGACTCCGGCACAAATCAGGTCATTCTCTCAGGCGAGCTTTGATTTTTCTTTGCATTTATGGGCGTCCACATTGCCACTCAACAGCACTACTGGATAGCATTTCAGGCTTGCAATCACCACAGTCAGCCACTAAGACACTGTCTCATCCTCATCCGCACCCTTGAGGGGCTAGTTTGAGGTGTGAGAACACTGCTCAAATTTCGACCTACATTTGTCATGGCTCCTGCCTTTCCCTGAGAGCCTCTGTGAGGTGCAGGATGAAGGGAAGCAGTGTAGTCAAGGGCCAGGCCATCTTTTGCAGACACCCGCCTCTGGGGTCTCAAGTATGATTTCATCAGCCAAAGATCTGCAAAAACTCATAAGACTATATTCCAATCCCTATGGGACCCGATTTTTGCACACATCTTCTTTTGTGAATGGAGTCAGAAGAACAGTTTCCAGCATCCACCTCAGTCTTGAAATGTGTTCTTCCAGCGATACCTGAACATGGAGATGACCTGAAGCTGCCCTCAGATTGAGACTTTTAGTGACCTGCAGTGGGTTATCGTATTTAGCCTTTTTTTCCAATAACAGAATGGCTCTGCCTGTACCATTTTCCTGTGTTTACGAAGGCTGAAATTTCTGACAGCCCGGCACTAGAGCCTGCTTCATGACTGCACATGAGCTAGTCTCACGGCATAATACCTGAGATGCGAGCTTTCCTAGGGTCGCAATAAATAACACCATTGCCTAGAGAAAAGTCCCTGTGGCTTGGTAGAGAAGGAAATCTCCGTGGAGTTTCATCAGTCGTGGATTCTCACCTCTCTTCTCTGTGGGATTCTCAGTAAAATTCCAAGATCCTAGGAGAAAGCACACGTGAACCAGCCTGAGGAAATATCAAGAAGAGCCACAGTAATTGCCCACAAAATCCCTAAGGTTCCAAAGGAATCTGCAAGATGATTCAGGCCTACTAGACATTGTAGGGCTGAGTCTTTTTGAAAATTGACACGCTGTGATTTCTAGGTATGGCCCGCATGAGTTTTCCATGGTTGTTTTCTCCCAGGTGAAGCTTCCTGCAGAATCAAACAGCCTCAGGAGCTGCCTGGCTTTGTTTTTCTCTGAGGGTGTTGTGAGTGTTGGATGTCTGCATGTGTGTGTGGCTTTATGTGTGTGTGTGTGTGTGTGTGTGTGTGTGTGTGTGTGTATGTGTGTGTCCCTGTAAGTGGAGTCTGCTTAATGGAATGTAGCTAATGCTCTGCAGCACTTTTTGAGTTTCCCAACCACTTGGTTGCCTGTCTTTGTTGCTCTGCCTAGGATCTGGGCCTACGTGTTCTTTATTTTTCTGTGGATCATGACTCTGCAGTGAATTGGGAGGCTGGCTGAGTCCCTGTGGGGTCCAAGTCACCTCCCCCTGCAATAAAGCCACACTTCTATAAAGAAGAACAGCACATCACACCCAAGAACAGACTTCTTCCAGTGTTCCATTGTCCTGAAGCCAAATCAGGGAGTGACACTAGCAGTCCAGTTGGGAGGGCCCCTTTAATTTACCTCGAATTCTGTTACCAGCTGAACATGTGCTTCATGTCCTGAGGGGGCACTACTCCATCATCTTGGGATTTTGCTCAAGAACATAGAGTGTGAGCAGAAATAAGATCATATATGAGTGAGGATACATTCTGGTGAGTGGTGGATGGGGGTCCCACACCTTCACCTTCAAAAAATTTGAAGACTTGACATAGAAGATGTTTCAAACACAGCATGTTCTGGTGTTCAGGTGAGGTATTCAAATGTGCAGAAAACACTTGGAGGGCCAACTGGGGCCATCCTATCAAACTCCAGATTTGAGGGTTTTCATACCTGGAGACAAATGGGAGTAGGATTGATTGATTCTGGGTGGGATGTGGCCTCCACCCTTGCTGATTCTTTTCCTGGCTTTCATGTTCCTCATCGGCCTATGGTTTTCTGGGTCTGGCTCCATGACTTCCAAACTAAATGTTTCCCAGTTCATGAAGGAATACCCTCTTGGAAATCCTTTGCATGAGTGTTTTTGTTTTTGTTTTGTTTTGTTTTTCTTAACACTGTTGCCTTTTAATGGCTAGGCTACTGTGACACTTTTAAAAACATAAATTCCTGTTACAGCCACTAACAAGGAATCTCTTGTTTTCTTACTTCTATCAGAGGGCTGAATGATTTCTGTAGGATGAGAAGCAGGTAGCTGCATCAGGATTTGCCTTGTAACCTTGGCTTTGTATCACCACATCTGCATGTCCTTTCTCATTGTGGAGGGTGTCTTTCATCAGGATTTTGCTGAAGGGAACTGCCTCTCACCAGAGATCTTTAGCTGCCAGGGATTTCAGGGAGCAAAATGGACTTTGGGTAGGATGACTGTGCTCCAGGTTGTGAGTCATGGTCTCATTGTGGAGGATGAGGTGGTCTGCACTTTGAAGAAGGGTTTTGCGTTTTCTGAAGGGAATGTTTGAACGCTGCTTGGACTTCTGCACAAGTCAACTCGTTAGCTCAGGCAAGCCTTTATTTTTCTTTGCCTTCATGGGTGTCCATATTGGCTCTCAACGGCTCTACTGAACACCCTTTACAGGCTTCCAATTGCCACAGGTGGCCTCTGAGAAATGGTCTCCACCTCATTGGCACCCATGAGAGGACATTTTCAGGTATGAGAACACTTCCCCACATCGTATTTGCCTTCGTCATGGTTTCTGCCTTTCCCAGAGAGTCCCTGCAAGGCCCAGGAGGAAGGCAGGCAGTGAGGTCAAGGCCTCATCCATATTTCACTGAAACCCACCTCTGGGGTCTCAGGTATGATTCCATCATTCAAGGACCCCACAACAAGTAATCAGACTACATTCTAATCCCCATGTGACCAGATGCTTGCACACAACCTGTTTCAGGAATGAAGGAAAAAAAGCTGTTGGCTGTGACAACATCATAGTCTCACCATGCCTCCCCTCCAGTGGGACCGGACCACAAAGATGGCCTGAAGAAGCCCTAAGGTGCACTTTTAGAGTCCCGCAATGGGTTATTGCAGGCAGAGATTTTTTGAGGCCAGACTGGTTCTGCCTGTACCATTTTCTTCTGCTTTGGCAGGCTGACAGATCTGACAGCCATGCTCTCAAGCCTGCCCATGAATGCACATGTACTAGTCTCAGAGAACCAGCCCTGAGCTGTGAGCTCTGGTTAGCATCACAGTGAATGCCACCATTGCCTAGCAAAAAGTCCTGTGGCTTGGTGGAGAAAGATAACTCCATAAAGGTACTTTGCTGGCGGACTCTCATCTGTTTACTCTGTGGGATCCGAGGGTTATTCTCATGATACTAGGAGATGGCAGACATGAGCTATCCTTAAGAAATGTCAAGTGGGTTCCCAGGAACAAACCACAAAATCCATAAGGATCCAAAGGACCTGCAAGATGCCTAAGGCATGCCTAGACGTTGTAGTGGTCAGCATTTTTGAAACTTGCCCCACCGTGATTTCTAGGTACAGTCCTTCGCTGTTCCTTGGGGTTGCTCCCTCCGAGGTGTGGTTTCTTACATAATCACACAGCCTCAGAATATGCCAGACTGTGTGTTTCTGTGGGACTGTTGTCAGTGTTGGATATCTGCATGTGTGTGTTATGTGTGTGTGTCTAGGCGAGTAAGTGAATTCTGCTGAAAGGAATGTAGCTAGCGCACTTCAGCACTTATTTTTTTGTCTCCCAATGTTTTGGTGACCTGTCTGTGTGTCCCTGCTTGGGCTTCAGGGCTCCATGTTCTTTAATTTTCTGTGGATCATAAATCCTCACCGAAATGGCAGGCTGGCTGAGACCCGCCAAGGTCCAAATCTCTGCCTCCTGAAAAAGAAAAAAGAGAGAGAGAGAGAAAGACTTCTAGAAAGAAGAGCACACCACACCGAAAAGCAGATGTCTCTGAGTGTTTTATTGCCCTCTGGCCAACACAGGGAGAAACACTAGCAGTCCTGTCCACAGGACCACTTGTATTTACTTTCAATTTAGTTCCCAGGTGAGCAGGTGCTTCACATCATGATGAGACACTCCTCCATCACCTTGGATTTTCATTCTGGAACAGAGAGTATGAGCAGCAATAAGGTCATGTTGGACTGAGGATACAACCTGGTGAGGCTTGGATGGAGCCTGGCACTTTCATCTGCAAAGAAGGTGAAGACAAATGACACAGAAGGTGCTTCCAATTGCATACCCACATTCCCTTAATTGCACAAGCAGTCCACACCATGGCCCAGTGTTTAGGTGTGAGTACTCCAACATGCAGGGAACATGTGGAGTGCAAACTGGCCCAAATATTAGCAACCTCCCAATTTGAAGGCTTTCACACCTGTAGCCAAATGGCATTGGGATGGATTGATATTGGGTGGGATGTGGCATTTACTCTTCCCTCTTCTTTTCCTGACTTCCATGTTCCTCATAAGCCAGGGGTTTCCTGGGTCTGGCTCCATGTCTTCCACACTAAAAGTTTCCCTGTTCATGAAAGACGACCCTCATCAGAATCCATTTTGTGAGTGTTTCCTTCTAAACTGTCATGTTTCAATGACTGGGAGCTGTCAAACTTTTAAACGCTTAATCTCCCATTACAGCAAACAAAAGGAAACTTGTTTTCCAACTTTTATCAGAAGGTGGCATGATTCCAGTAAGGTGAGAAAACAGGCAGCAATGTCTGGATTTGCCTGGTACTCTTGTCACAGTTTCACTTCATCTGCACATTGCTTCTCATTGTGGGGGTTGAGGAGTCCATCACTGGGCTCTTGCTGGAATGTACTGCCTCTCGCCAGAGATCTTTTGGCTGCCAGAAATTTCAGGAAGCAAAAGGACTTTGGATAGTCTGTCTATGCTCTAGGTTGCAGGAAGTGGTGTCATTGTGGGGGCTGAATATGTTTGCGCTTTGTAGGAGGATTTTGGGTTCTCTGGGTGGAAACTTTGAACATTGCTGGGCCTCCAGCACAAGTCGGCTCTTTCTCTCAGGGGAACCTTCGTTTTTATTTGCTTTCATGGGAGGTTAAAATTGCTCCCCAACTGCACTATTGTACACTATTTTCTTGATTGGAATCACCACAGACGGCCTCTGAGACATTGTCTCAACAGGTAGCCGTGAGAGGTCAGTTCGAGGTATGTGAACACTACACTACCTTTGATTTGTCTTTGTCATGGTTCCTGCCTTTCCCTGAGAGCACCTGTGAGGTCCAGGATGAAGGAAAGCCGTGAAAACAAAGGCTCAGCCATCTTTTGCTGAAACCCACCTCCGGTGTCTCAGATATGATTCCATCAGAGTAAGACCCCTGAAAAACTTACCAGATTGTATTCCCATCCCCATGGGAACAGATTCTTGCACTGAGCCAATTTTGGGAATGGATGCCAAAGAGCTCTTTGCAGCTACTAGCTCACAGTTTCAAAATTCCTTTTTCTCCAGCAGGACTCGAACAAGGACGCTGCCCAAAAGAGTCCTATGGTCGTGACTTTTAGGGTCTAGCAGTGGGTTATCACAGGCAAAATTTTTCACGATACCAGGTCAGCTCTGCCTGTACTATTTTCCTCTGCTTAGGCAGGCTGGTAGCTCTGAAGGCAAGCTGCCCGGGCCTGCCTCGTGAATGCACAGATGCTAGATTAAAGGCACCAGACCTGAGCTGTGAGCTCTGGATAGCGTCACAGTGAATGCCACTGTTGCCTAGTGACAAGTCCCTAAATCTTGGTGGAGAAGACCTCAGTGGACGTGTGTGGGCGGTGGATTGTCACCTGTTTTCTTTGTGGGATCTACAGGATAGTCTTACAAATGTAGGAGACGGCAGATGTGAGCCAGCCTGAAGAAACATCAATCAGAGCCCCAGGAACAAATGGCAAAATCCCTAAGCATCCTAAAGGGTCTACAAGATGCCTCAGGCCTGCGTAGATGTTGTGGGAGTGAGTTTTTTTTTCATCTAGCCCCACTGTGATTTCTAGTATGCTGTTCCTTGTGGTTGCTTCCTTTCAGTTGGGGCTTCTTTCATAAAAAAAAAAAAAAACAGCCTCAGAATCTGTCGGGCTGTGTGTTTCTGTGGGAGTGTTGAGAGTGTTGGATGCCTGTATGTGTGTTTGGCTTTCTGTGTTTGTGTGTGTGTATGTGTGTGTCTGTGTGTGTGTGCCTGTAACTGGAGTCTGCTTAAAGGAATGTGGCTAATACACTGCAGCCTTTTTTTTTTTTTTTTTTATAATCTCCCAACGTTTTTTGGCCTGTCTTTGTGGCTCTTCTTGGGTTGCAGGGCTCCATGTTCTTTACTTTTCTGTTAAGCATGAATCTGCAGTGAATTGGGAGGTTGGTGGAGATCTGCTGGGGTCCAAATCAACTACCCCTGCCAAAAATAAAAAACAATCTTCCAGAAAAAAGAGGAGCAAGCTACACCTAAGAAAAAAACATCTTCTAGTGTTTCATTGTCCTGCATCCAACAGAAGGAGAGACACTAGCAGTCCTGTCAGCAACGCCCCTTTAATTTACCTCAAATTCAGTTCCCAGTCGAGTAAGGGTTTCACATCATGAGGATGTACTACTTCATTATCTTGGGATTTCATTGCATGACACAGAGTGTGAGCAGCAATAAGGTGTAAAAGGGGTAAATATTCAATCTTGTGACTAGTAGATGGGGTCCTGCAACTTCACCTGCAAAAAATGGTGAAGACAGATGACACAGAAGGTGTTTTCAATTGCATCCCCACATTCCCTTAATTGCACAAGCAGCCCACAACTTGGTTCAGTTTTCAGTTGGGAGTACTCATACGTGCAGGAAACATTTAAAGTGAAAGCTGAAGCCATCTTACAAGCTATTGATTTGAGGGCTTTCATACTCAGAGGCAAATGGCAGTAGGATGAATTGATGTTAGGTGGGATGTGGCCTCTATATCTTCCTCTTATTTTTTTTGACTTCCATGTTTCTCATTGGCCTAGGGTTTCCTGGCTCTGTCTCCACGTCTTCCACTCTAAATATTCCCCAGTTCATGGAAGACCCTCATGGGAATATATTGCATGAGTGTTTTCTTTTAAACAGTGTCACATTTTGAAACTAACTGGGCAGCTGTGATACCTTTAAAAGCATAAATTTCAGTTACAGCCACCAACAAGGAAACATTTGTTGTCCAACTTCTATTGGAGGGCTGCAAGATTACTGCAGGATGAGAAGCAGGCAGCGTGTCTGGATTTGCCTGGTAATATAGCCTCTGGTTCACTTCATCTCTATGTTCTTTCTTATTGTGGAGGGGGTCTTTCACTGGGCTCTTGCTGGATGAGACTGCCTCTCATCACATACTATTTGGCTGCCAGGGATTTCAGGGAGCAAAATGGATTTTGGGTAGGATGGCTTCATTCCAGATTGTGGGTAGTGGTCTTGTTGTGAGCATTGAGGTAGTTTGAACTTTGCAGGAGACTTTTGGGGTCCTCTGGCATTAGTATTTGAATGTTGCTGGGATTCCAGCATATGTCAGCTCATTCTCTCATGCAGCTTTGATTTTTCTTTGCTTTCATTGTGTGTCCACCTTATCCCTCAGTAGCGTTACTAAGCGTATTTTTTAGGTGTCCGATAATCAAAGATGACGTCTGCAACACTGTCTCAATGTCGTTTTAACCCATGAGAGGCCAGTTTGAACCGGGGAAACACTGCTCCTACTCACAGTCTGCTGACTGTGAGACTACTCAGACTGTGAGACTGCTCCTCACAGTCTCAAATTGCCTCTTCCTCCAGTGGGACCTGACCACAAAGATGGCCCAAAAAGGCCCTAAAGTCAAGACTTATAGGGACTCAAAGTTGGTTACTACATGCAGTTTTTTCCTGATACCAGGCGGGTTCTGCCTATGCCATTTTTTTCTAATTAAGCAGAATGACATCTCTGACAGCTGGGTGCCTGAACCTGCCTTGTGAATGTGCATGCACTCATCACAGGGCACCAGACTTGAGTTTTGAGCTCTGGCTAGCATCATAATGAATAACCCCTTTGGCAAACAACAAGACCTCGTGGATTTGTGGAGGAGACCTCCACGGTGGTGCATTGGCCATGGACTTGCACCTGTCCTCTTTGTGTTATTCTCGGGATAGTCCCATGATCCTAGGAGAAAGCAGACATGAGCTAGCCTAAAGAAATGTCAATCAGAGCCCTAATTTAATGAGTGGTCAGCTTTGTTATATTTAAAACTGTAAATTCCCGTTACAGCCTCCAAAAAGGAAACTCTTGTTCTCCCATTTCTGTTGGAGGGCTGCGTGATTCCTGTAGGATGAGAAGCAGGCTGCTGTCTCTGGCTTTTGTTTTATTAATCTAGCCTCTGTTTCATTCCATCTGCACAGCCTTCTCATTTTGGAAGGGCTCTTTCATTGAGCTGTTGCTGGATGAAATGGCCTTTTGCCACAGATAATTTAGCTGCAAGGGAATTCAGAGAGCAAAAGGGACTTCAAGTAGCCTGGCTGTGCTCCAAGTTGTGGGCGTTTGTCTCATGGTGGGGGCTGAGGTTGTTTGCACTTCACAAGAGGCTTTTGGGTCCTCTGACAGAAACCATTGGTTATTGCGTGGACTCCAGCACAAGGCAGCTCATTCTATCAGGTGAACCTCGATTTTTCTTTGCTTTCAGGGAAAATCCACAGTGCCCCTCAACGGCATTAGTGGGCACCCTTTTCAGGCTTGCCATAAATACGGACGGCCTCTGAGACACTATTTCAATCTCATCTGCTGCATGAGAGGCCAGTTTGAGGTGTGAGAACACTTCTACACATTGGACTTGCCTTTGTCGGGTCCTTACGGCCTGAAGTGGTCCTGAAGTCAAGAGTTTGAGGGTCCTGAAGTGGGTTTTCACAGGCAGCCATTTTCCCAACACCAGGACATCTCTTCCTGTACCATTTTCCCCTGCTTAGGCAGGCTGCCAGCTCTGACAGCCAGGCACCCAAACCTGCCTTACAAATGCATGTGTGCTTGTCTCAGGGCACCAGGCTTGATTGTGAGCTCTGATCAGCATCCCAGTGAATGTCACCATTGTGTAGCAACAAGTCTCTGTGGCTTGGCAGAGAAAGAGACCTCCGAGGAGGTGCTTTTGTGGTGGTTTCTCTCTTGTATTCTCTGTGGGATCCACAGGACTGTTCCATGATCTTAGAAGAGAGCAGAGGTAAGCCAGCCTGAAGAAATTTCAAGCAAAGCCCCAGGAATAAACCTCAAAATCACTAAGGACCTAAAATATTCTGCAGGATTCCTCAGCCATGCCTGGACATTATAGGGTGAGGCTTTTTGAAACTTGCCCCAGTGTGATTTCTAGGTACAGTCTGCCGGTATTCCCCAGGGTTGCATTATCCCAGGTGAGGATTCCTGCAGACCTATGCAGCCTTAGGACCTGTCCGGCTGTGTGTTTTTATTGGAGTTTTGCAAGGTTTTGATGTCTCTATGTGTGTGTGTCATTTGTGTGTGTGTGAGTATGTGTTTATGTGTGTGTGTGTGTTCTTGTAAATGGAGTCTGTTTGAAGGAATGTGGATAATACACTTCAGAACTTCTCTTTTTTTGAGTCTTTCAACCTTTTGGTGACCTGTCTGTGTGGCTCTGCTTAGACTGAGAGGCTCAATGTTCTTAATTTTTTGATGGATCATGAATCCATAGTGAATTTGGAGCTGGGCTGAGAACTGCCTGTGCCCAAATCACCTCCCTCTCAAAAAAAAAAAAAAAAAAATTAAAAAACCACTCTTCTAGAAAGAATGTGAGCACACCACACCAAATAACAGAGATCTCTGAGTGTTTCATTGTCCAATGCCCAACCCAGAAAGAGACATTAGCAGTCCTTTCCGAAGGGCCCCTTGAATTTACCTTGAATTCAGTTTCCAGCAAAGCAGGTGGTTCATGTCATGAGTAGTCACTCTTCTATCACCTTGAGATTTCATCCTGAAACATCAAGTGTGTGTAGCAAAAAGGTCACATAGGGGTGAGGATAAAATCTGGTGGGAAATGGATGGGGTCCAACAACTCCACCTGCAAAAAAAAAAAAAAAAAAAACAGATGACACAGAAGATACTTCAAAATTTATCCCTGCATTCCTTTAATTGCAGAAACAGTCCACACAATGGCCCACTGTTCAGGTGAGAGTACTCTATTGTGCACAGAACATTTGGCATGCAAATTGGGGCCATCCTTGCAGAATCCCGATTTGAGGGCTTTCACACCTGGAGCCAAATGAGAGTGCAACGGATTAATTCTGGGTGGGATGTAGCTTCCACAGTTGCATCTTCTTTCCTGACTTCCTTGTTCCTCATCTTTCTAGGGTTTCCTAGGTCTGGTTCAATGATTTACACAATAAACCTTTCCCAGTCCACGGAGAACGATCCTCATGGGAATCCATGGTGTGAGTATTTCCTTCTAAACACTGTCACTTTTTAAAGACTGGGTAGCTTTGATACTTTTAAAATCATAAATTTTTATTACAGCCACCAACAAAGAAACTCTTGTTCTCCCACTTCTATTGAAGGGCTGCATGATTTAAGATGAGAAGTAGGCAGCCAAGTCTGGCTTTTGTCTTGTAACCTAGCTTCTGCTTTATTTCATGTGCACGACCTTTTTATTGTGGAGGGGTTATTTCATTGGGGTGTTTCTGGAGGGACTGCTTCTTGTCACATATTATTTAGCTGCAAGGGAATTCAGAGTGCAAAAGGGACTTTGAGTAGGCTGGCTGCACTCCAGATTGAGGATCTTTGTCTCATTTTGGGGGCTGAGGTTGTTTGCACTTTACAAGAGGATTTGCACTTCTGACAGGATTCACTGAACATTGCTTGTACTCCAGCACAAGGCAGTTTTTTCTCTCATGTGAGCCCTGATTTTTCTTTGTTTTCTTGGGGAATTGATAGTGTCCCTCAACAGCACTACAGGACACCCTTTTCAGTCTTGCCATCACCAGAGATGTCCTCTGAGACACTGTCTCAACATCATCTGCACTCATGAGAGATCAGTCTGAGGTACAAGAACACTGATCCACCTTGGACTTGCCTTTGTTGTGGTTCCTGCCATTCCTAGATAGCCCCTGCGAGGCCTCAGATGAAGGGAGGCAGTGAGGAAAACAGCCCACCATCTTTCACCGACACCTGCCTCTGGGGTCTCAGGTATAATTATATTGCCCAAAGAACCCTCGACAACACACCAGACTATATTTCAATCTTCAGGGACTCAATTCATGCACACAGCCTCTTGCAGTAATGGAGTCAGAAGAGAAGCTTCCAGTGACAACCTAACAGTCTTTAAATGCCTCATTGCCAGTGGGAGTTCACTATGGAGATGGCCTGAAGGGGTGCTGATTTCGAGGCATTTAGGATCCCACAGTAAGTTTTCAAAGGCAGCATTCTTCCCAATTCCATGACAGCTCTGCCTGTACCATTTTCCTCTTCTTAGGCAGGCTGATAGCTCTGACAGCCAGGAGCCCAAGCCTGCCTTAGGAAAGAAAATGCACTAGTCTCAGGGCACCAGGCCTGATTGTGAGTTCTGGCTAACATCACAATTAATGCCAGCGTTGGCCTAGCGACAAGTCCAAGAGGCTTTGCAGAGAAGGAGACCTACCTGGAGGTGTGTCGGCAGTGGACTCTTGCCTGTCTTCTCGGTGGGATACACGGGATAGTCCCATGATCCCAGGAGAGGGCAGACATGAGCCATCCTCAAGAAACATCAAGCATATCCCCAGGAATTAACCATGAGATCCTTATGGACCCAAATGAATCTGCTGGATTCCTCAGGCCTCCTTAGACATTGTACGGGTGAGTCTTTTTGAAACTTGCCCCACTGTGATTTCTAGGCATAACCCACCTGTGTTCCTTGGGGTATCTTTCTCACAGATGTGGCTTCCTACAGAACCACACAGACTCTGGAGCTGCCGGGCTGTGTGTTTCTGTGGGAGTGTTGTGATTGTTGGATGTTTGCATGTGTGTTTGGCATTGTGTGTGTGTGTGTGTGCGCGCGCGCATGCCCCTATTAGTGGAGTCTGCCTGAAGGACTCTGGCTCACGCACTTTAGTGCTTCTATTTTTTAAGTCTCCCAAACTTGTGGTGGTCTTTTCTGCTCTGTTGTGGTTATGTGGCTCCATCTTCTTTATTTTTCTATGGATTATGAATTTGCAGTGAATTGTGAGGCGGGATGAGACACATCAGCATCCAAATCATTACCCCTGCCAAAAAATAAAAAAATAAAGCCACTTTCTAAAAAGAAGAGGATCACACCATACCAAAAAAAGACATCTCTGAGTGTTTCATTGTCTTTCAGCCAATCGAGGGAGAGACACTGGCAGTCCTAGACACAAGGCCCCTTGAATTTACCTTGAATTCAGTTCCCAGCCAAGCAGGTGCTTCATGTCATGAGGGGTCACTCCTAAATTGTCTTTGTATTTCATCCTGGGACATAGTGGGTGAGCAGCAATAAGGTCAGATGGGTTGAGGATACAATCTGGCGAGGTGTGGACGGGGTATCACAATTTCATCTGCACAAAAGTGGAGACACATGACACAGAAGTTGCTTCCAAATCCATCCCTGCAATTTCTCAATTGCAAAGCAGTCCAAAACATGGCCCAGTATTCAGGTGGGAGTAACCCCAATATTCAAGGAACATTTGGAGGGCAAATTAAGGTCATGGATTGATGCTGACTGGAATGTAGCCTCCACACTTACCTTTTATTTTCCTGAATTCCATGTTTTTCCTTAGCCTAGGGTTTCCTAGGTATGGCTCAAAGACTTCCACACAAAATGTTTCCAAGTTCATGGGTGAAAAACCCTCATGGAAATCCATGGCTTGCATGTTTTCTTCTAAACACTGTCAGATTTCAGTGACTGGTCAGCTTTGATACTTTTAAAATCACAAATTACCATTACAGCTGCAAAAAAGGAACCTCTTGTTCTTCCACTTCAATTGGAGGGCTGCATGATTCTTATAGTTTGAGAAGTAGGCAGCCATGTCAGGCTTTTGTCTGGTAATCTAGCCTGTTTCATGTTACCTGTGTAGTCTTCTCATTGTGGCAAGGCTCTTTCACTGGGCTGTTGCTGGATAGGACTGCTGCTCACCACAGATTATTTAGCTGGCAGGGATTTGAGAAAGCAAAAAAGACTTCAGATAGGCTGGCTGCACTCTAGAATGTGGGTCATTGTGTCTTTCTGGGGGCTGAGATTGTTTGTACTTTGCAGCAGCCTTTTGGTTCCTATGAGAGTAGCCATTGAACACTGCTTGGACTCCAGGACAAGACAGTTCATTCTCTCAGGCAAGCCTTGATTTTTCTTTGCTTTAATGGGAAATCCACTGTGCCCCTCAAGAGCACTACTGGACACTCTTTTTAGACATGTCATCTCCTCAGACAACCTCTGAGACACTGTCTCAACCCATCTGCACACCTGAGAGGACAGTCTGAGGTGCAAGAACACTGCTTCATTTTGGACTCGCCTTTGTCATAGTTCCTGATTCTCAGAGACCGCTTATGTGAGGTCCATGATGAAAGGAGTCAGTGAGGTCAAGAGCCCCACTATCTTTCACTGACACCCACCTCTGGGATCTCAGGCATGATTCTATCACCAAGAGAACAACACACCAGAGTATATTAAAATCCCCATGGGACACGGTTCTTCCACACAACCTTTTTCAAGAATGAAGTCAGAAGAGCAGTTTCCAGTGACCACCTCACAGTCTCAAAACATCTCCTCTTACAGTGGGACTGGACAACAGAGATGGCCCGAAAGAGCCCAGATGTCAAAAATTTCAAGGTCCCACAGTGGGTTTTTGAAGGCAGCGTTTTTCCTGATACCAGGCAGGCTCTGCCTGTACCATTGTGCTCTGGTTAGGCAGTCTGACAGCTCTGAGAGCCAGATGATTGAGCCTGCCTTATGAATGTACATGCACTAGTCTCAGAGCACCAGACCTGATTGTGAGCTCTGGTTAGTGTCGCAGAGAATGTCACCATTGCCTACCGACATGTCCTTGGGCTTGGCAAAGAAGGAGCCCTCCATGGAGGTGTGTCAGCGGCAGACTCTCGCATGTCTTCTCTGTAGGATTTATGGGATAGTCCATGATCTTAGAAGTGGTAGACTTGAGCAACTCTGAAGAAATGTCAAGCAAACTCCCAGGAAGAAACCAAATCCTGAAGGATGAAAAAGAATCTTCAGGATTTATCAGGCCTGCCTAGGGGCTGTAGGGGTGAGTTTTTTGAAACTTGCCCTAGTTTGATTTCTAGGTACAGCCTGCCTGTGTTCCCTGGGACTCCTCTCTCCCATGAAGAGTGAGCAGGAGCTACCTGTAGAACCACACAGCCTCAGCAGCTGCTGGGCTGTGTGTCTCTGTTAAAGTGTTGCAAATGTTGGATGTCTGCATGTGTTTGTGACACTGTGTTTGTGTGTGTGTGTGCATGTGTGTGCACCTGTAAGTAGAGTCTGGTTAAAGAAATGTGCCTAACGCACTTAAGCACTTCTTTTTTTTTTAAGACTCCCAAATTTTTGGTGGCCTGTCTGTGTGGCTCTGTTTGTTCTGCACGGCTCCATCTTCTTTTTTTTCCCTGTGGATAACGAATCAGCAGTGAATTGTGAGGAATACCGAGGCCCACCAGCATTTGTACCACCTCCACCTGCAGAAAAAGTCACTCTTCTAGAAAAAAGAGGAGCACACGACACCAAAAACAGACATCTCCCAGTGTTTAATTGTTCTGCCGCCAACCCATTTAAACGCACTGGCGGTCGTGCCCATAGGGCACATTGAATTTACCTCGAATTCGGTTTCCATCCGAGCAGGTGCTTCACGTTGTGAGGGGAAACTCCTCCACCATATTGGGATTTCATCCTGGGATATACAGTGTTACCAGCAATAAGGTCAGATAATGGTGAAGATACAGTCTGGTGAGAAGTGGATAGGGTCCACAACTTCACCTGCAAAAAAAAAAAAAAAAAAAAATTGAAGACAGATGACACAGAAGATGCTTCTGACTGCATCCCTGCATTCTCTTGATTGTGCAGGAGGACCACAGCGTGGCCCATTGTTCAGGTAGGAGTACTCAAACATGCAAGGAATATTTGGAGTGCAAATTGGGGCCATCCTGGCAAACTCCTGATTTGAGGGCTTTCATAGTCAGAGACTAAAGGGAGTGGGATGGATTTATGCTGGGTGGGATGTGGTCTCCACACTTGCCTCTTCTTTTCCTGACTTCCCTGTTTCTCATTGGACTAAGGTTTCCTTGGTCTGGCTCATCGACTTCCACAGTAAACCTTTCCCAGTTCATGGAGAACAACCCTCATGGGAATTCATTGTGTGAGTGTTCCTTTTAAACACTATCGCATTTTAATGACTGGACAGCTTTGATATTGTTAAAACCATAAATTTCCACTAAGGCCACCAACAAGGAAACTCTTGTTCTCCCACTTTTATCTGAAGGCTGCATGATCCCTGTAGGATGAGAAGCAGACAGCCATGCCTGCCCTGGCCTTGTAATCTAGCCTCTGTTTCAATTAATCTACATGGCCTTCTCATTGTTCAGGGTGTTTTTTCTTGAGATGTTGCTGGATGAGACTGCCTCTCACCACAGATTATTTAGCTGCCAGGATTTCAGAGAGGAAAATGGATTTTGGGTAGGTTGGCAGTGCTGCAGTTTGCGGGTCTTCGTCTCATTGTTTGGGGTGAGGCACTTTGCACTTAGCAGGAGGATTTTGTGTCCTCTGACATGAATCACGGAACATTGCTTGAACTCCAGCACAAGGCACCTCATTCTTTCATGTGAGTTTTGGTTTTTCCTTGCTTTCTTGGAAAATCCACAGTGCCCCTCATCAGGACTACTGGACATCATTTTTAGGTTTGCCATCACCACAGACAACCTCTGAGACACTGTCTCAACCTCATTTGCACATGTGAGAGGCCAGCCTGAGGTGTGAGAACACTGCTACACCTTTCACTTGACCTTGTCGTGGTTCCTGCCTTTCCCAGAGAGCCTTTGTGAAGCCCAGGTTCAAGGGAGGCAGTGAGGTCAACAGCTTGGCTATCTTTCACTGACACCTGCCTCTGGAGTCTCAGGTATACTCCTATCACCCAAGTTTCCCTCAACATTAAACCAGACTATATTGGTGTCCTCATGGGGACCTGATTCTTGCACACAGCCTTTTCCCAGAATGGAGTCAGAAGACCACTTTCCAGTGACCACCTAAAGTCTAGAAAAGCCTCTTACTTCAGCAGAACCTCACCACAGAGACAGCCTGAAGGGGCCCTGAGTTTTGAGACTTAGGTTCCTAAAGTATGTTTTCTCCAGCAGCATTTTTTTCAATACCAGGCGAACTCTGCCTGTACCATTCTCCTCTACTTATGCAGGCTGACAACTCTGACAGCCAGGCACCGGAGGAGCCTGTCTCACAAATGTGCAAGCCCTAGCCTCAGGGCACCAGGCCTGATTGTGAGCTCTGGATAGCATCACAATGAGTGTCACCATTGCCTGGGGACAGGTCTCTGTGGCTTGGCAGATAAGAAGACCTCATTGAAGATGTGTTGGGAATGGACTTTCACTTGTCTTCTCTGTGGGATCCATGGGATAGTACCATGATCCTAAGAAAGGGCACATGTGAGCCAGCCTGAAGAAACATCAAGCAGAGCCCCAGGAATAAATGGCGAAATTCCTAAGAATCCAAAAATCGGCAAGATTTCCCAGGCCTGCCTCGACATTATAGAGGTGAGTCTTTTTGAAACGTGCTACACTGATTTCTAGGTACAGCCTGCGTGTGTTCCCGGGGTTGCATTCTACCAGGTGGGGATTCCTGCAGAACTGAGCAGCCTCAGGAGCTGCTGGGCTGGCTTTTTTTTTTTTGGGAGGGGGCGGGGGCTTGTTGTGAGTTTTGGATGTCTGTGTGAGCGTGTGTGTGTGGCATGGTGTGTGTGGCATGGTGTGTGTGGCATGGTGTGTGTGTGTGTATGTGCTTGTATTCCTGAAAGTGGAGTCTACTTAAAGAAATGCAGCTAATGCACTTGAGCTCTTCTCTTTTTTTTAAATTTCACAACCCTTTTTTGGCCTGTCTGTGTGGCTCTACTTGGGCTGCGGGGCTTCGCGTTCTTCATTTTTCGGTGCATCATGAATCTGAAGTGCATTTGGAGGCACGCAGAGACCAGCCAGCTTCCACATTACCACCCCTAGCAAAAAAAATCCAGTCTTCTAGAAGGGAGAGGAGCACGCCACACCCAAAAGAGACAGCTCCTAGTGTTTCATTGTCTTGTGGTCAAGTCAGTAAGAGACACTAGCAGTCCTGTCCACAGAACCCTTGAATTTACCTCGAATTTGGTTTCCAGCCAAGCAGGTGCTTCACATCATGAGGGTTCACGTCTCAATCATCTTAAGATTTCATGCTCAGACACAGAGTGTGAGCAGCAATAAAATCAGATAGGTGTCAAGATTCTATCTGGTGATGGGTGGATGGGGTTCCACAATTTCACCTGCAAAAAAAAATTAAGATAGATAACAGAGAAGTTGCCTCCAAATCCAACCCCACATTCCCTTAAGTGCCTAGTTAGTTCCCACCATGGGCTGCTGTTCTGGTGAAAGTACTCCAACGTGTAAGGCATATTTGGAGTGCAAATTTGGGCCATCCTGGCCAACTCCCAATATGATGGCTTTCATACATGGAGTCAAGTAGGATTAGAATGAATTTATGCTGGGTGGGACGTGACCTCCCCATGTGCCTCTTCTTTTCCTTAATTCCATGTTGCTCATCAGTCTATGGTTTTATGAGTCTCGCTCAACAACATCCACAATAAACATTTCCCAGTTCATGAAGAACGGCCCTCATGAAAATCCATTGCATGAGTGTTTTCTTCTAAACACTGTCACGTTTTCATGACTGGGCAGCTGTGATAGTTTTAAAAGTGTAAATTCCTGATACAGTCATCAAGAAGGAAACTCTTGTTCTTCCACTTGTATTGGAGGGCTGCATGTTTCCTGTAGGATTAGAAGCAAGAAGCAGTATCTGTCTTTTTCCTGGTAATCTAGGATCTGTTTCATTTCATCTGCACATCCTTTCTCATTGTGAAGGATGCTTTTCACTGGGCTGTTGCTGGATAGAAGTGTCTCTCAACACAGATCTTTGGCTGCCAAGGATTTCAGGAAGTATGTCAGACTTTCGGTAAGCTGGCTGTGTTCCAGGTTGTTGGTCTTGTGGTTTGTTCTCTCATTGTGGGGAATGAGATTGTTCGCATTTTGCAGAAGGCGTTTGAGTCCTCTGCCAGGAATCTTGCTTGGAATCCAGCACAACTCAGCTTATTCCATCAGGTGAGCCTTGATTTTCATTGCTTTCATAATTGGTCAACAATACCCCTCAAAATCACTACCGGACAACTTTGCAGGCTTGCAATCACCACAGATGGCCTCTCAGACACTGTCTCATCATCTTTACCCATCAGAGCCCAGTTTGATTTATGAGAACACTGCTCTAACTGGGACTTGCCTTTGTCTTGGTTCCTGCCTTTCTCAGAGAGCTCTTGCAAGACCCAATATGAAGGGAAGTAGTCAGATCAAGGGCCCAGTCATGATTCACTGACTCCCACCTCGGGGGTCTCAGGTATGATTCCATCCCCCAAAGAACCCTTAACAACTCACAGGACAATATTCCAATCCTGATGGGACCTGATTCCTCTTCACAGCCTCTTTCAGGAAGGGAGTCCAAAGAGGAGTTTCCTGCAACCACTTCACAGTCTCAAAACTCCTCCTCCTCCAGAGGGACTCGACCATCGAGACAGCCCTAAGGGCCCTGGGGTGAGACTTTCAGGGTTACAGAGTAGGTTTTCACAGGTAGCCTTTTTTCCGATACCAGGTCGACTCGACTCACACCGTTTTTTTCCTGCTTAGGCAGGCTGACAGCTCTGACAGCTGGGCTCAAGAGCCTGCATCCTGAATGTGCCTTTACTAGTCTCAGGGGAGGAGGCCTGAGCTTTGAGCTCTAATTGCATCACAGTGAATTCTACCGTTGCCTAGTGACAAGTCCCTGTGTCTTGGTGGATAAGGATACTTTTGTGGAGGTTGGTGGGCCATGGATTCTTGCTTGTCTTCTCTGTGGGATCCTTGGGATAGTCCCATGAATGTAAGAGAGGGCAGACATGAATGAAGGGGTGGCCTGCCCATTCACACTTGTGGGTATTTCTAGTCGGGTGGTACAAGAGATGGAAAAAAGAAATAAGACACAGAGACAAAGTATAGGGAAACAACAGTGAGCCCAGGAGACTGGCACTTAGCACACCAAGGACCTACACTGGCACTGGTCTCTGAGCTTCCTCAGTTTTTATTGATTATTATTTTCATTATTTTGGGAAAAAGGAGTGTAGCAGCAGAGCAAGGTGATAATAAGGAGAAGGTCAGGAAAAAACATGTGACCGAAGAATCCATGTCATAATTAAGTTCAAGGGAATGTACTATGCCTGGACATGCACATAGGCCAGATTTATGTTTCTCTCCACCCAAACATCTCAGTGAAGTAAAGAATAACAAGGCAGCATTGCTGCAAACATGTCTCACCTCCCACCATAGGACGTTTTTTCTCCCATCTCATAATTGAACAAATGTACAATCAGGTTTTATACCGAGACATTCTGTTCCCAGGGGCAGGCAGGAGACATTGGCCTTCCTCTATCTCAACTGCAAGAGGCTTTCCTCTTTTACCAATCCACCTCAGCACAGACCGTTTACAGGTGTTGGGCTGGGGGATGTTCAGGTCTTTCTTATCCCACAAAGCCATATTTCAGACTATCACATGGGGAGAAACTTTGGACAATACTCAGATTTCAAGGGCAGAAGTCCCTGCAGCTTTCCACAGGGCTTTGTGCCCTTGGTTTATTGAGACTAGAGAATGGGAATAACTTTTACCAAGTATACTGCTTGTAAACATTTTGTTAACAAGGAATGTCCTGCACAGCCCTAGATCTCTTAAACGTTGATTTCATACTACACATGTTTTTGTGAGCTCCAGGTTGGGTGAAAGTGGCTGGGGCAAAGTTACAAATTAATATCTCAGCAAAGCAATTGTTTAAAGTACAAGTCTTTTTCAAAATGGAGTCTCTTATGTCTTCCCTTCCTACATAGACACAGTAACAGCCTGATCTCTCTTTCTTTTCCCTACACATGAACCAGCCTGAAGAAACGTCAAGTAGATCTTCAGGAATAAACTGTGAAATGCATAAGGATACAAAGGATCTGCAGGACGCCTCAGGCCTTCCTAGATGTTGTTGGGTTGAGTCTTTTAAACCTACCCCACTATGATTTCTTGGTACAGCCTGTCTGTGTTCCCTAGGGTTTCTTTTTCAGGTGGGGCTTCCTGCAGCAGCATCAGAAGCTGCTGTGCTATGATGTGATTTTGTGGGAGTGTTGTGAATGTTGGATGTGTGTGTGTGTGTGTGTGTGTGTGTGGTGTGTTGCTGTGTGTGTTTGTGTATGTGTGGCTGTAACTTGGTCACCTTAACATAAAAGTGGCTAACGCACTGCAGTGCTTCCTTTTTTTGAATCTCCCAACCTTTTGCTGGCCTGTCTTTGTGACGCTGCTTGGGATGCAAGACTATATGTTTTTCATTTTCCTGTGGATCACAAATCCACAGTTAATTTAGAGGCTTGCTGAGACCCGCTGGTGTTCTATTCACCTCTCCCTGGAAGAAAAGTCACTCTTCTAGAAATAAGAGGAGCACATCAAATCCAAAAACAGACATCTTTCTGTTTTTCATTGTCCTGCAGCCAACCCAGGGAGAGACACTAGCAGTTCTGTCCACAGGGCCCCTTGAATTTACCTCCAATTTGGTTCATAGCCGAGCAGGTGCTTCACATTGTAAGGGTTAATGTTCACTCCTCCAACATCTTGGGATTTCATTCTTGAACAGAGTGTGAGCAGAAATAAGGTCAGATGGGGTGAGAATTCAATCTCATTTACCTGGTGAGGGGTAAGTAGAGTCCTGCACCTTCACTTGCAAAAAAAGTGAAGACAGATGACACAGAAGGTGCTTCCAACAGCATCCCTGCATTTAGTTAATTGCACAAGCAGTCCACACCATTGCCAGGTGTTCAGGTGTGAGTACTTCTACTTAAAGGGAATATTTACAGTGCAAAACTGGGCCATCCTGGCAAACTCCCGATTTGAGGAATTTCATACCCGGAGCCGAATGGGAGTGAGATGTATTGATGCTGGGTGGGATGTGCCCTGCACACTTGCTTCTTCTTTTCCAGACTTCCATGTTCCTAATTGGCCTAGTGTTTCCTGGGTCTGGTTCCATGTCTTCTACACAAAGCAATTCACAGTACACAGAGGATGACATTCATAGGAATCCATTGTGTGAGTGTTTCCTTCTAAACACTGTCACATTTTAATTACTGGACAGCTGTCACAAGTTTAAAGCCATAAATTCCCGTTACATCGGCCACCAAGGAAACTCTTTTTCTTCCACTTCAATCAGAAGGATGTACAATTTCTGTAGGATGAGAAGCAGGCAGCTGTGTCTGGCTTTTTTCTGGTAGTCTGTCTCTGTTTCATTACATCCACACATCCTTTTTCATTGTGCAGGGAGTCTCTCACTGTGCTGTTACTGGATGGGATTGCCTCTTGCAACAGATCTTTTGTCTGCCAGGGATTTCAGGGAGCAAAAGGGGACTTTGTGTAGACTGGCTGTGATCCGGGTTGTGCGTGGTGGTCTTCTTGTGGGAACTGACTTTGTTTGCACTTTGCAGAAGGATCTGTGTCTTCTGACAGGAATCTTTGAACTTTGCCTGGACTCCAGCTCAAGTCAGCTCATTCTTTCAAATGAACCTTGATTTTCCTTTATTTTCATAGGGAATCCACAATGGGCACCCTTTTCATGATTGCAAATGCCACAAACATCCACTGAGACACAGTGTCAACCTACTCTGCACCCTTGAGAGGCAAGTTTGAAGTGTGAGAACATTACTCCACCATGGACTTGCCTTTGTGTTTCTTCCTGCCTACACGGCCCAGGATGAAGGAATGCAGCGAGGTCAAGAGCCAGGTGAAGAGTCATCTTTCACTGACACCCAGCTCTGGGGTCTCAGGAATGATTCCATCACACAAAGAACCCTGAACAACTCACTATACTATATTCCCATCCCCATGGGTCCCAATTATTGCACACAGTCTCATTCAGGAATGGAGTCAGAAGAGAAGTTCCAGCGACCACCTCACAGTCATGAAACATCTCTTTTTCCCGCAGGACCTGACCATGGAGATTGCCCAAAGCAGATCTAAGTTCAAGATTTTTAGGGTCCCACAGTGGTTTATCACAGGCAGTCTTTTTTTCTGATGCCTGGCCAGTTCTGCCTGTACCATTTTCCTCTGCTTATGCAGGCTAATACCTCTGACAGCCAGGCTCAGGAGGCTGCCTTGTGAGTGAGCATGCACTATTCTCAGGGCATCAGGCCACAGCTGTCAGCTCTGGATTATGTCACGAAGAATGTCTCCATTGCCTAGCAACAAGTCCCTACACTTGTCCATGGAGGTTCATCGGTTGTGGACTCTCGCCTCTCTTCTCTGTGGTATTCTCAGGATAGTCCCACGATCCTAGAAGAAGACAGACTAGAGTCAGCCTTCAGAAATGTCACACAGAGCCCATGGAATGAAGCACAAAATCTCTAAGGATCCAAAATTATCTCCAGAATACCTCAGGGCTGCCTAAACGTTGAAGGGATGAGTCCTTTTAAAACTCGCCTCATAGTGACTTACAGGTAGAGCCCACCTGTATTCCCTGGGTTCACTCTCTTCCAGGTGGGGATTCTAGCAGAACAACACAGCCTCAGAATGTTCCAGGCTGTGTGTTTCTGTGAGATTGTTGTGAGTGTTAGACATCTTCATGTATGTGTTTCTCGGAGTGATTGTGTGTGTGTGTGTGTGTGTGTGTGTGTGTCTGTAAGTGGAATCTGCTTAAAGGAATGTGGCTAGTGCACAACAGCTCTTCTTTCTGAGGGGGCTCTTTGAACCTTTTTGTGGCCTGTCGGTTTGAGCTCTGCTTGGGCTGCAGGGCTCCATGTTCTTTATTATTCCGTGGATCATGCAACTGCAGTGAATTGGGAGGCTGGCTGAGACACTCTGGTCCTGTGACCAACCGAGGGTGAGATATTTGCCATCCGGTACATAAGGTATCTTTAATGTACCACAAATTTGGTTCCCAGCTGAAGAGGTTCTTCACATCGTTCAGAGGCACTGCTCCATAGGCTTGAGATTTCATTCTGAAACAAAGGGTGTGAGAATCAATAATGTCAGATAGGGTTGAGGATAGAATATGGTGAGGGGTGGATGGGATCAAACCTATTCACCTGCAAAAAAGGTGAAGAAAGATGACACAGAAGGTGCTTCCAACTGCATCAACCCATTCCCTTAATTGCACAAGCAGCCTACACCATAGCCCGGTGATCAGGTGGGCGTACTGCAATGTGAAGGTAACATTTGGAGTGAAAACTGGGACCATCCAGGCAAACTCCTAAATTGTAGGCTTTTATACCTGGAGCCAAATGGGAGTGGAATAGATTGACAGTGGGTGGGATGTGGCCTCCACTCTTGCTTCTTCTTTTCCTGATTTCCATGTTCATCATAAGCTTGGGTTTCCTGGGCCTGGCTCAATGTCTTCCACACTAAACATTTCCCAATTCACAGAAAACGACCATCATGAGAATTTATTGTCTGAGTGTTTCCCTCCAAACACAGTCACATTTTAATGACTGGGCATCAGTTACATTTTAAAAACAATAAATTCCATTACAGCCACCAGAAAGAAAACTCTTATGCTTTCACTTATATCAGAAAACTGCATGATTCCCATAGGATGAGAAACAATCAGCTGTGTTTGACTTTTGCCTGGTAATCTGGGTTCTGTTTCATTTTATTTGCACATCCTTTCTCATTGTGGGTTGGGGGCTCTTTCATTTGGCTGTTGCTGGATGAGACTGTCTCCCACCACAGATCTTTAGGCTGCCACACATTTCAGGGAGCAAAAGGGATTTCGTATAAGCTGGCTGGGCTCCAGGGTGTGGGTCATTGTCTCGTTGTAGGGGCTGAGGTTGTTTGCACTTTGCAGGAGATTTTTGGGTCCTCTGACCAAAATACTTCAATGTTGCTTGGACTTCAGCAAAAGTCAGTTCATTCTCTCAGGCGAGCCTTGATTTTTTTTTTTTTTTTTTTCGCTTTCATTGGGGGTCCACACTGAAGCTCAACAACAATACTGGACACCATTTTCAGGATTGCAGTCACTGACATTGTCTCAACCTCATCTGTACCAATGAGAGGCCAGTTCAAGGTGTGAAAACAATGCCCCACCATGTTCTTTCCTTTGTTGTTGTTCCTACCTTTCTCAGAAAGCCCCTGAGGGGTCCAGGATGAAGGGAGGCAGTAAAGTCAAGGTCAAGGGTAAGGCCATCTTTCACTGACACTGGCCTCTGGTGTCTGAGAAATGATTCCATCACCCAAAAAACCTAAGCGACTCACCAGACTATATTCCAATCCACGATTCACCAGACTATATTCCAATCCCCATAAGACCACATTCTTGCACAGAGCCTATTTCAGGAATGATGTGAGAAGAGCAGTTTCCAGTGAACAATTCACAGTCTTAAAACGCCTTTTCCTCCAGGGGGATGCAACCACAGAGAAGGCTTAAAGGGACCCTAAGGTTGAGATTTTTAGGGTCCCATAGCGGGTTATCACAGGCAGCCTTTTACCTGGTACCTGGTTGGCTGTACATTTTTCTCTGCTTAGGCAGGCTGACAGCTCGGAGAGCCAGGTGCCCCAGCCTGGTCTTGTGAATGCACATGCACTAGTCTCAGGGCACCAGGCCTAATTGTGAGCTCTGGCTAGTGTCACAATAAATAACCCATTTTCCTGGAGACATGTCCTTGCAGCTTGGCATAGATGGAGACCTCCATGGATAAATAACGGCATTGCACTCTCACCTGTCTTCTCAGTGGGATCCATGAGATAGTCCCATGGTGCTAAGTGAGAGCAGACATGAGACATCCTGAAGAAAATTCAAGCAGAGCCCCAGGAATAAACCTGGAAGTCCCTAAAAATCCAAAAGGATCTCCAGGATGCCTCAGGCCTGCCTAGACATTGTAGAGGTGAGTCTTTTTGAAACTCACTCCACAGTGATTTCTAGCTACATCTCACCTGTGTTTTCTGGTGTTGCTCTCTCCCAGGTGGGTCTTTCTGCAGAATCAGTCAGCCCCAGAAGCTGCCAGGTTGTATGTTTTTGTGGAAGTGTTGTGAGTGTTGGATGTCTGCATGTGTACGTTGCTTTGACTGTGTATGTTTGTGTCTGTATCTGTAAGTGAAGTCTGCTTAAAGGCATGTCGTTAATGCACTCCAGTGCTTTTTGTGTGTGTGTGTGTGTCTCCCAGCCTTTTGTTGGCCTGTTGGTGTCACTGTGCTCAGACTGCAGAGCTCCAGGTTCTTTACTTCTCTGTGGATTATTAGTGCAAAATGAATTTGGAGGCTGGCTGAGACCTGCCAGGGTCCAAACCACACACAATGTGTGTGTCTGCACACACACACATACACAGAAAAAGCCACTGTTCTAGTTGCAGGAGCACACCACACCCAAGTAGAAACATCTTCAGGTGTTTTATTGTCATGTGGACAACTCATGATGAAGAGACACTAGCAGTCTTGTCCGCGAGGCTGTTTTTTTTTTTTTTTTTTTTTTTTTTTGAGACAGAGTCTGGCTCTGTTGCCCAGGGTGGAGTGCAGTGGTGTGTTATTGCCTCACTGCAAGCTCCGCCTCCTGGGTTCATGCCATTCTCCTGCCTCAGCCTCCCTAGCAGCTGGGATCACAGTCTCCCACTTAAGGAGACTTTAAGCACATTCCACTGTGACCTAGAAGTCACAGTGTGGAAATTTCAAAGAGACTCATCTAGGCAGGCCTGAGGCATCCTGCAGATCCCTTTGTATCCTTAGAGATTTTGCAGTTTATTCCTGGGGCTCTGCTTGACTTTTCTTCAGGCTGGCTGACATCTGCACTGTCCTAGGGTACAGGATGGCAAGTATCTCACCCTGGGTTGGCCACAGGACAAGGAAACACTAAAAGATATCTGTTCTTGAGTGTGTTGTGCCCCTCTTCTTTCTAGAAGAGTGGTTTATTTGCAGAGGGATGTGATTTGGACCCCAGAGTTTCTCAGCCAGCCTCCCAATTCACTGCAGTTGCATGATCCACAGAATAATAAAGAACATGGAGCCCTGCAGCCCAAGCAGAGCTCAAACTGACAGGCCACACAAAGGTTCAAAGAGCCCCCTCAGAAAGAAGAGCTGTTGTGCACTAGCCATATTCCTTTAAGTAGATTTAGTAGAGACAGGGTTTCACATTGTTAGCCAGGATGGTCTTGAGCTCGTGACCTCGTGATCTGCCTGCCTCAGCCTCCCAAAGTGCTAGGATTACAGGCATGAGCCACTGTGCCCAGCCATCTGCAGGGCTTTTTGAATTTACCTCAAATTCAGTTCGTAGCTGAGCAGGTGATTCAAGTCTTGAGGGAGCACTCCTCTATCTTATGGGGATTTCATTCTGAATCAGAGAGTGTGAGCATCAGTAAGTTCAGGTAGGGGTAAGGATACAATCTGGTGAGAAGGGGATAGGGCCTCGCACATTTTCTTGCCAAAATCATGAATACAGATGACACAGAAGGTGCTTCCAACTGCCAGAGCCAGCCTAACGAATGCACAAGTGCTAGTCTCAGGGCACCAGGCCTGGGCTGTGAGTTCTGGCTATCATCACAATGAATGCCACCATTGCCTAGAGACAATTATCTGTGGTTTGTGGGAGAAGGAGACGTTTGTGAGTTGCTTCCGCAGTGGACTCTTGCCTGTCTTCTCTGTGTTTTTCTCGAGATAGTCCCATGACCCTAGGAAAGTGCAGATGTCAGCCAGCCTGAAGAAAAGCCAAGCAGAGCCCCAGGAATAAACTATAAAATCTCTAAGGATACAAAAAGATCTGCAGGATGACTCAGGCCTGCCTAGATGAGTCCCTTTGAAATTTCCACACTGTGATTTCTAGGTCAGCCCATCTGTTTTCTACATGGTTGCTCTCTCCCAGGTGGGGCTTTCTTCAGAATGACAGTTTCAGAAGCTAGTGGGCTGTGTTTCTTTGGGAGTGTTGTGAGTGCTGGATGTCTTTGTTTGTGTGTTTTGTAGTTGGGGGGACATGTTGTGTTTGTGTGTGTGTTTGTGTATGTGTTGGTTTGCCTTTAAGAGGAGTCTACTTAAAGTAATGTGGCCAATACACATGAGTGCTTTTGTGTGTGTGTGTGTGTGTGTGTGTGTGTGTGTCTCCCAACTTGTATTGACCTCTCTGTGTGTCTCTGATTCAGCTGCAAGCCTCCCTCTTTTTTATTTTCCTGTGGATCATGAATCCACAGTGAATAGGAAGGCTGGCTGATACTCTCCAATGTCCAACATACATCCCTCTGCAAGAAAAAAAAGACCACCATTCTAGAAAGAAGAGGAACACACCACAGGCTATAACAGACATCTCCCAGTCTTTTACCATCCTGCGGCCAATCCAGGGAGAGATACTAGCCCTATTTTTGGCAGGGCCTCTTGAATTTAGCTCAAATTCGGTTTCCAGCCAAGCAGCTCCTTCATGTCATGAGGAGTAACTGCTCCATCATTATGAGATTTCATTCTGGAACAGAGAGTGTGAGCAGCAATAAGGTCAGATGGAGGTGAAGGTACCATCTGGTGAGTGGTGTATCAGATCCCACATCTTCACCTGCAAGAAAGGTGAAGACGGATGACACAGAAGTTTCTTCAAACTGCATCCATGTATTTCCTTGACTGCACAAGCAGTCCACACTGTGTTCCAGTGTTCAGGTGGGAGTGCTCTAATGTACAGGGAACATTTGGAGTGCAAACTTGGTCCACTGGCAAACTTGATTTGAGGGCTTTCATATCGGAGCCAAATGGGAGTGGGATGGATTGATGCTAAATGGGATGTGGCCTCCACACTTGAGCCTTTTCTTTCTGACCTCCATGTTCCTCATTGGTCTAGCTTTACCTGGGTCTGTCTCAATGTCTTCCACACTAAACGTTTCCCAGTTCATGGAGGATGAGCCACATGGGAATTTATTACATGAGTATTTCGATCTAAACACTTTCACGTTTAAATGACTGGTCATCTGTGATACTTTTAAAACTGTAAATTACCATTACAGCCACCAACAAAAAATCACCTGTTCTCCCACTTCTATCAGAGGGCCGCATGATTCCTGAAGGATGAGAAGTAGGCAGCCATGTCTGACTTTTGCCTGGCAACCTGGGCTCTTTTTCATTACATCTGCATGTCCTTTCTCATTGTAAAAATGATCTTTTATTTCACAGTTGCTGGAAAGGACTGCCTCTTGCAACACATGTTTTGGCTACCAGGGATTTCAGGGAACAAAATGACTGCAAGTATGCTAGCTGCACTCCAGATTGTGGGTGGTGGGCTCCTTGTGGGGACTGAGGTTGCTTGCACTTTGCAGAAGGCTTTTAGGTCCTCTGACAGGAATCTTTGATAGTTTCTTGTACTCCAGCACGAGTCAGCTCATTCTCTCATGTAGGCCTTGATTTTCATTTGCTTTCACCATGGTCCACAATGCCCCTAAATAGCAATACTGAACAATTTTCAGACTTGTAATTGCCAAAGACGGCCTCCGAGACACTATCTCAACATCATCTCCATCCATGAGAGGCCAGTCCGAGGTGTGAGAACACTGCTCCTCCTCTGACTTTTCTTTGTCATGATTTCTGCTTTTCCCAGACAGCCCCTGCAAGGCCCCAGTTGAAGGGGGCACTCAGGTCAATGGTCCAACCATCTTTTGCTTACACCTATCTCTGGGTCCTATGGTATGATTCCTTCACCCAAAGACCCCTTGACAACTCATCAAACTATATTCTTATCCCCATGGGACCCAATTCTTGCACATAGACTGTTTCAGGAATGGAGTAAAAGGAGCATTTTCTGAAGAAAGCCTCTAAGTCCCAAATACCCACTACTCCAGAGGGACCAAATATGGAGATGGCCCAAAGGGGTCTTAAGGTCAAGGCTTTTAGAGTTCAGAAGTGAGGTGTCACAGGCAGACTTTTTTCTGATATCAAGCCACTTCTGCTTGTATCCTATTCCTCTGCTTAGGCAGGCTGATAGCTCTAACAGCCAGGCATCAGAGTCTGCCTTGCAAGACTAGTGCAATTGCACATGCACTAGTCTCAGGGCACCAATTCTGAGCTGTGAGCTCTGGTTATCCTCACAATGAAAGCCACAGTTTCCCAGCAACAACTCCCTGCAACTTAGCAGATAAGGAGACCCCTGTGGAGGTGTGTCAGCGGTAGAATCTCACCTATCTTCTCTGTGGGATCTACAGGAGAGTTTCATGATAATAGGAGAGGGCAGATTTGAGCCAGCCTGTAGAAACCTCAAGCAGAGCCCCAGCAATAAACAGCAAAATCCTGAAGGACCCAGAAGGATCTCCTGGATGTCTTAGACCTGCCTTGATGTCACAGTGGTGAGTCCTTTTGAAGTTTGCCTCATTGTAATGTTTAGGCACGGCCCACCTGTGTTTCCCAGGGTTGCTCTTTCGCAAGTGGGGCTTCCTGCAGAACCACAGAACCTCAGAATCTGCCAGGATTTGTGTTTCTGTGGCAGTGTTGTGAGTATTGGATGTGTGGGTGTGAGAGAGAGAGACTTTGTGTGTTTGTGTGTGTGCCTGTAATTGGAGCCTGCTTAAAGGAATGTGGTGCTTCTTTTTTTTGTCTCCCAAACTTTTGGTGGCCAGTCTGTGTCGCTCTGCTTGAGCTGTGGGGCTCTTTGTTCTTTATTTTTCTGTGGATCATGAATCCACAGTGAATTAGAAGGTTGGTTGAGTCTTTCTGGGGTCCAAATCACCTCTCCCTGCCAAAAAAATACCACTTTTCTAGAAAGGAGAGGAGCACACCATACCCAAGAAAAGACGTCTCTCAGTGTTTCATTGTCATTGTGGCAAACCCTAGGAGAGATACTACCAGTCCTGTCCACAAGGACCTTTTGAATTTACCTCAAATTTGCTTCCCACCTGAGCAGGTACATCATGTCATAAGGGGACATTCCTCCATTGTCTTGGGATTTTATTCTGGGACCGAGGGTGTGAACACCCATAAGGTTAGATAAGGGTAAGGATAATATCTGGTTTCCCTTGTCACAGAGGATGACCATCATGGGGATCCATTGTGTGAGTGTTTCCTTCAAAACACTGGGATATTTTAATGACTGAGAAGTTGTGATATTCTTAAACCATTAATTCCCATTACAGCCACCAAAAAGGAAACTCTTGTTCTCCCACTTCTATCAGAGGGCTGCATGATTCCTGCAGGATGAGAAGGAGGCAGCCATGTCTGGCTTTTGTATGATAATCTAGACTCTATTTCATTTCATCTGCACGTCCTTTCTCATTATGGAGGGTGTCTTTCATTGGGATATTGCCAGATGGGACCTCCTCTCACCACCGATATTCTGACTGCCAGGGATTTTAGAGAGCAATAGAGACTTCAGCTAGGCTGGCATCACTCCAGGTTGTTTATCATGGTCTCTTTGTGGGGGCTGAGAATGGACCCTGCAGGAGGATTTTGGGTCCTCTGACAGGAATCTTTGAACGTTTATTGGACTCCAGCACAAGTCAACTCACTCTCTCAGATAAGCCTTGATTTTTCCTTGCTTTCATGGGGTTTCCAAATATCCTTTCAACAGCACTACTGGACACCATTTTCAGATATGCCATCACCTCAAACCGACACTTAGACATTACATCAACCTGAAATGCACCCGTGAGAGGCCAGTCCGAGGTGCGAGACCACTGCTGTCTTTTGGACTTTCCTTTGTCATGGTTCCTGTCTTTTCCAGAGTGCTTCTGTGAGGCCCAGGATGAAGGGAGGCAGTGAGGTCAAGGGCCCAGCCATCTTTCTCTAACATCAGCTTCTTGGGTCTCAGGTATGATTCCATCCCCCAAAGATGCCTCAACAAATCACCAGACTATATTAAAATTCAATGGGACCAGATTCTTGCCCTGAGCCTCTTTTGCGAATGGAATCAGAAGAGCAGTTTCCAGCGACCTCCTCACAATCTCGAACAGCCTCTTCCTCCAGTGGGTCCCAACCACGGTGATGGCCTGAAGGGACCCTAAAGACTAGACTTTTAGGGTCCCGCTGTGGGTTATCACAGGCAGTCTTTTTCCTGATACCATGTTGTCTCCACCTGTAGCATTCTTCACTGCTTCAGCAGGCTGACAGCTCTGAGAGCCCTGCGTCGAAACACACCTCACGAATGCGCAAGCGCTAGTCTCAGGGCACCTTTCCTAAGATGTGAACTCTAGCTAGCCTCACGATGAAAGCCACCATATCTTAACTACAAGTCCCTTTGGCTTGGCGGAGAAGGAGACCTTTTTGGAGAGGCGTTGGAATTGGAATTTTTCCTATCTTCTCTGCGGGATCCATAGGATAGTCCCATAATGGTAAAAGGGAGCAGACGTGAGCCATCCTCAAGAATTGTCAAGAAGAGCCCCAGGAATAAACCGCAAAATCCCTAAGAATCAAAAGCGATCTGCAGGATGCCTCAGGTCTGCCTAGACATTGTAAGGGCGAGTATTTTTGAAACTGAACCCATTGTGATTTCTAGGTATAGCCTGCCTGTGTTCCCTGGAGTTGCTCTCTCCCATGTGGGGCTTCCTACAGAATGAAGCAGCCTCAGAAGCTACCGTCCTGTGTGTTTCTGTGGGAATATTGCTAATGTAGGATGTCTGCATGTGTGTAGTTTTTGTGTTTATGTGTGTGTATGTGTGTGTGTGTGTGTGTACCCGTAAGAGGAGCCTACATAAAAATATGTTGCTAACGCACTGCAGCACTTCATTTTTTTTTTTTTTTTTTAGTCTCCCAATCTTTTAGTGGCCTATCTGTATGGCTCTGCTTGGGCTGTGGGGATCCAGGTTCATTATTTTTCTGTGGATCATGAATCTGCAGTGAACTGGGAGGCTGGCTGAGAGAGGTCAGGGCTCAAATCACCTCCTCTTCAAAAAAAAAAAAAAAAACACTCTTCTCGAAAAAGGGGAACACACCACAGCCTAGGACAGACCTGTGTTACATTGTCCTCTGGGCAACCCAAGGAGAGGCATTAGCAATCATGTTTGCAAGGCCCCTTGATTATATGTCAAATTCAGTTCCCAATGGAGTGGTTTCTTCAGGTAGTGAGGGGGCACTCTTCCATTGTCCTGATATTTCATTCTGGGAAGAGAGTGTGAGCAGCAATAAGGTCACATAGGGATGAGGATATAATCTGGTGAGGGAGAGATGGGGTCCATCACTTTCACCTACAAAAAAGTAAAGACAGATGACACTGAAGGTGCTTGCAACAGCATCCCCATATTTCCCTAATTGCACAAGCAGTACACACCATGGCCCAGAGTTCAGGTTGGAGTACTCCAACCTGCAGGAAATGTATCAAAGCCCCAAATGAAGGGAGGCAGTGAGGTTAAGGGCCCAGCCATCCTCACTGGCACCCACCTCTGGGGTCTCAGGTATGACTATATAACCCAAATACCCCTCCAAAACTCACCAGGCTACATGCCCATCTGCATGGGAAATAACTCTTGCACACAGCCTCCATCAATAATGCAGTCAGAAGAGCAGTTTCCAGCAAAAACCTCCACCTCAAAACGCCTCCTCCTCCAGTGGGAACCAAACACAGAGATGGCCTGAAAGGTCTGTAAGTGTGAGACTTTTATGGTCCCACGGTTATTGCAGGCAGCCTTTTTCCTGATATCATGTTGGCTCCACCTGTAACATTCTCCACTGCTTCAGCAAGCTGACAGCTCTGAGAGCCCTGCATGTGTTATCACAGGAAGCCTTTTTCCCCATACCAGGACAAGTCTGCCCATACCATGTTCCTCTACTTAAGCTGACAGCTCTGACGGCCAGTCTCCTGAGCCTGCAAGGGAATGTGCATGCACTAGTCTCAGGGCACCAAACCTGAGCTGTGAGCTCTGGCCAGCATCACAATGAATGTCTCCATTGCCTAGCAATAAGTCCTTGCAGCTTGGCCAAGAAAGAGACATCCATGGAGGTGTGTCCGTGGTAGACTCTCGCCTGTCTTCTCTGTGGGATCCATGGGATAGTCCCATGATCCTAGGAGAGAGCAGACATGAACCAGCCTGAAAAAGTATCAAGCAGAGCACCAGGAATAAACCACAAAATCCCTAAGGATCCAAAAGGATCTGCAGGATGCCTCAGGCCTACCTAGACATTGTAGCGGTGAATCTTTTTGAAACTTGCTCCACTGCGATTATTAGGTACAGCCTGCCTGTGTTCCCTCGGGTTGCTCTCTCCCAGATGGGGCTTCCTGCAGAAACATGAAGCATCAGGATTTAAGGGCTGTGTGTTTCTGTGGGAATATTGTGAGTGTTGGATGACTTCGTGTGTGTGAGGATTCATGTGTTTGTGTGTGTGTGTGCCTGTAAGTGGAGTCTGCTTAAAGGAATATGGCTAACACACTTCAGTGCTTTTTCTTTTTTCTTTCTCTCTCTTTTTTTTTTTTTTTTTTTTTTTTTGAGTCTCCCAACATTTTGGTGGCCAGTCTGTGTGGCTCTGCTTGGGCTTTGGGGTTTGGTGTTCTTTATTTTTCTGTGGATCAATAATCTGCAGTGAATGGGGAGGTGGGCTGAGACCCGCTGGAATCCAAATCATCTCCCCCTGGAAAAAAAAATTTAAAAGCCACTCTTCTAGATAGACAGAAGAGGAGCACACCACACAAGAGAAACAGACATCTCCCAAAGTTTTATTGTTTCTTGGCCAACCCATTGAGAGACACAAGCAGTTCTGCCAAGAGGTCCCCTTGAATTTACCTCAAATTCAGTTCTCCGTTAAGCTCGTGCTTCATGTAATCAGGGGGCACTTCTACATTGTCTTGCTATTTCATTCTAGGCCATAGAGTGTGAGCAGCAATAAGATCAGATAGGAGTGAGGATACAATCAGCAGAGGGGTGGACGGGGTCCCTCACATTTACTTGCAATAAAACAGGAGGACAGATAATGCAGAAGGTGCTTCCAATTCCATCTCTGCCTTCCCTTAATTGCACAAGCAGTCAATACCATAGCCCAGTGTTCAGGTGGGAGTATTCCAACGTGCAAGAAACATTTGGAGTGCAAATTGGGGCTATCCCAGCAAACTCCCCATTTGAGGGCTTTCATAAATGGAGCCAAATGGGAGTGGAATGGATTGATGCTGGGTGGGATGTGACCTCCCCACTTGTTAGTCTTGGTCTCATTATTGGTTGTTTTTCTTGATCTCATTGTGTGTGCTGAGGTTGTTTGCACTTTACAGAAGGCTTTTGGATCCTCTGACAGGAATCATTTAACCTTTTTTGAACTCCAGCCCAAGTCAGCTGATTCTCTCAGATGAGCCTTGATTTTTCTTTGCTTTCATGAGGGATACACTTTGCCCCTAAACAGCATTACTGCACACCATTTTCAGGTTTACAATAGTCACAGATGGCCTCTAAGACACTGTCTCAACCTCATCTGTGACATGGGAAACCAGTCCAAGGTGTGAGAACATTGCTCTAAATTGGACATGCCTTTGTCGTGGTTCCTGCCTTTCTCAGAAAGCCCCTGAGAGGCTAAGGTTGAAGAGAAGCAGTGAGTTCAAGAGCCCAGCCATCTTTCACTGACACCTACCTCTGGGGCCTCAAGTATGATTCTATCACCCAAGTAAGCCTCAACAACACACCAAACTATATCCCAGTCCCCATGGGACCCAATTCTGGCACATAGCCTTTCAGAATTGGAGCCAGATAAGCAGTTTCCAGAGACCACCTCACAGTCTTGAAACGCCTCCTCCTCCAGCCAAACCTGACCACTTAGATGGCCCAAAGGGACCCTGAGTTAGAGATTTTTACCATCCTGCAATGGGCTTTTGCAGGCAGATTTATTCCCAAGGCCAGGCTGGCTCTGTCTGTACCATTTTCTTCTGCCTCAGCAGGATGACAGCTCTGAAAACTGGGCATCACAGGCTGCCTTGAAAATGCACATTCACTAGTGTCAGGACACCAAGTCTGATTGTGAGCTCTTGCTAGCATCACAACGAATGTCCCCATTGCCTAGTGAGAAGTCCCTGTGGCTGGGCAGAGAAGCAGACCTCTGTGAAGTTGTGTTCATGGTAGACTCTCACCTGTCTTCTCTGTGGGATCCATGGAATAGTCCCATGACCCCAGGAGATGGCAGACCTGAGCCAGTGAGAAGGAATGTCAAGCACAACCACTGGAATAAAGCACAAACTTGCCTCACTGTGATATCTAAATACAGGCTGGCTGTGTTCCCTGGGGTTGCTATCTCCCAGTTTGGACTTCCTGCAGAACCACACAGCCTCAAAACTCCCGGGGAGTGTGTTTCTGTGGGAGTATTGTGAGTGTTGGATGTCACATGTATGTGTGGCTTTGTGTGTGTGTGTGTTTCTGTGTGTGTGTGTCTGTAAGTGGAATCTGTTTAAAGGAATATGGCCAATGCATTTCAATGCTTCTTTTTTTCTTTTTTTGAGTCTCCCAACCTTTTGGTAACCTGTGTGGCTCTGCTTGGGCTGTGAGGCTACGTGTTCTGTATTATTCTGTGAATCATAAATCTGCAGTGAATTCGGAGGAATGCCAAGACCTGTTGACATCCAAAACGCCTCAGCTTGCCAAAGAAGGCCCTTTCCTAGAAAAAAATGGGAGGACACACCACCAAAAAAAAATAGGTGTCTCCAAATGTTTCATTGATTTGTGGCATACCCAGAGAGAGATACTAGCAGTCCTGTCTGCAGGGCCCTTTGAATTTGCCTTGAATTTGGTTCCTAGCCAAGCTGGTACTTCACATCATGTAGGGGAACTCCTCCATCGTCTTGGGATTTCATCCTGGGACATATACTGTGAGCAGCTATAATGTCACATGGGGTGAGGACAAAATCTGATGATGGGCAAGTAGGGTCCTGCAACTTCACCTACATAGAAAATGAAGACAGATGACACAGAGATGTTTCCACCTTCATCCCCACATTCCCTTAATTGCACAAGCAGTCCACACCATGGCACAGTGTTCAGGTGGGGGTACTCCAACGTGAAAGGAACATTTAGAGTGCAAACTGGAGCCATCATGGCAAACTCTCTATTTGAGGGCTTTTATACCCAGAACCAAATGGAAGTGGAATGGATTGATCTAGTGTGTGATATGGCCTCCACACTTGCCTCTTATTTTCCGGATTCCCATGTACCTTGTGGGCCTCGGGTTTCCTGGGTTTGGCTCAATGATTTCCACACTAAACGTTTCCAAGTTCAAGAAGTATGACCCTCACAGGAATCCAGTGCATGAGTATTTTCTTCTAAACACTCACATTTTAATGACTGGGTAGCTTTGCTACTTTTGAAACCATAAATTCCCGTTAAATTGAAGCCAACAACAAGGAAACTCTCTTTCTTCCACTTCTATCAGCAGGCTACATTATTTGTTTAATATGAAAAGCAGGGAGCCATGTCTGGCTTTTGCCTGGCAATCTAGCCTCTGTTTCATTTCAACTGCACAGCCTTCTCATTGTAAATGTGCACATTCATTGGGCTGTTGGTGGATGAGACAGCCTCTCACCAGTGATTATTTAGCTGCCAGGAATTTCAGATAACAAAAGGGACTTTGGGTAGACTGGCTGCACTCCAGGTTATGGGTCATTGACTCATTGTGGAGGCTGAGCTTTTTCTACTTGCAGGAGGCTTTTGAGTACTCTGAAAGAAATCATTGAACATTGCTTGGACTTTAGCATAAGGAAGATCTTTTCCTCAGGCAAGCATTGATTTTTCTTTGCTTTCATGGGGAATACAGAGTGCTCTTCAACAGCACTACTGGAGTCCAATTTCAGGCCTACAATAGCCATGGATGGCCTCTTAGAAACTATCTCTACCTCATCTGCACCTGTGAGAGGCCAGACAGAGGTATGAGAACACTGCTCCACCTTGGACACGTTTTTGTCATGGTTCCTGCCTTTCCCAGAAAGTCCAAGTGAAGCCCAGGATGAAGGACTGCAGTGAAATCAACAGTCCAGCCATGTTTTGCTGACGCCCACATCTGGGGTCTCAGGTATGATTCTATCACCCAAAGAACACTCAACAACACACCAGATTATATTCTGATCCACATGGGACCCGATTCTTGCACACAACCTCTTTCATAAATTAAGTCAGAAGAGCAGTTTCCAGTGACCATCTTGCAGTCTTGAAATGCATCCTCCTCCAGTAGGCAGCGTGAAGGGGCCCTGAGGTCGAGATATTTAGTGTCTCACAGTGGGTTTTCACAGGCAGCTTTTATCCCAATAGCAGGTCAGCTCTGCCAGTACCATTTTTCTTTGCATAGGCAGACTGACAGCTCTGACACCCTGGCACCAGAGCCTGCCTCACCAATGCGCATGCCCTGGCCTCAGAACACCAGGCTTGACAATGAGCTCTGGCTAGCATCAAAATATATGTCACTGTTTCCTAGTGACAAATCCCTGCACCTTCACGGAGGAGGAGACCTCAGTGTAGGTGCATCAGCTGTGGACTTTTGCCTGTCTTCTCTGTGGGATCCATGGGATAGTCCTCTGATCCTAGAAGAGGGCAAAGGTGAGACAGCCTGAAGAAACGTCAAGCACAGCCCCAGGAATAAACCGTGAAGTCCATAAGGATCCAAAAGGATCTTCAGGATTCCTCAGGCATTCCCAGACATTGTAGAGGTGAATCTTTTTGAAACTTGCCCTACTGTGATTTATATGTACAGCCTGCCTGTGTTCCCTGGGGTTGCTCTCTCCCAGGTGTGTCTTCTTGCAGAACCACCCACCCTCAGGAGCTGCTGGGCTGTGTGTATCTATGAGAGTGTTGTGAATGTTGGATGTCAGCATATTGGTGTGGCATTGTGTTTTTGAGTTTCTGTGTGTGTTTGTAAAGTGGAGTGTGCTTAAACGAATGTAGCTAACACACTTCAGCGCTGAGTTGTTGGTTTTTTTTTTTTTTTTTTTTTTTTGAGTCTCACAACATTAAGGTTGCCTGCCTGTGTGGCTCTGCTAGGGCTAAGGGGCTCTGCATTCATTTTTATTTTATTTTATTTTATTTTTGGTGTGAATCATCAATCTACAGTGAATTGCTTGTGGGACAAGACCTGCTGGAGTCCAAGTCACCTTCTCCATGTGAAAAACAGAACAAAACAAACAAACAAAAAAACGCTGTTTTAGAAAGAAGACGACACCACACCAAAAAACTGACATCTCCCAGTGTTTCCTTTTTTTTGTGGAACAGCCAGCGAAGGACACTAGCAGTCCTGTCCTCAGCGCCTTTTGAATTTACACCGAATTCAGTTCTCTGCTGAACTGGTGCTTCAGCTGTGATGGGGGACTACTGCATCATCTTGGGATTTTATCCTGAGACACCGAGTGTGAGAAGCAATAACATCAGATAGAGGTGAGAATACAATCTGATGAGGGTTGGATGGGGTCCCCACAACATCACCTGCAATAAAAATAAAGACAGATGACACAGAGTGTGTTTCCAACTCCATACCTACATTTCCTTAATTGCACAAGCAGTCCACACTATGTCCTGGTTTTCAGTTGGGAGTATTCCAACATGTGAGGATCATTTGGAATACAAATTGGAGCCATCCCGGCAAACCCCCAATGTGAAGTCTTTCATACTCAGAGTCAAATGGGAGTGGAATGGATTGATCCTGGGTGGGATGCGGCCTCCACACTTGCCTCTTCTCTTCCTTACTTCCATATTCCTCATTGCCCTAGGATTTCCTGGGTCTGGCTCAATGATTTCCACACTAAACATTTCTCAGTTCAGGAAGGATGACCCTTGTGGGAATCCATTGTTTTAATGACTAGGCAGCTTTGATACTTTTAAAACCATAATTTCCTGTTACAAACATCAACAAGGAAACTCTCGTTTTCCCACTTCTACTGGAGGGCTGCATGATTCCAGTAGGATGAGAAGCAGGCAGTCATGTCTGGCTTTTGCCTGGAAATCTAGCCTCTGTTTCATTTCAATTGCATGGCCTTTTCATTGTAAAGGTGCACATTCACTGGGCTATTGTTGGATGAGGCTGCCTCTCACCAGCAATTATTTACCTGCCAGGGATTTCAGAGAGAAAAAGGGACTTGGGTATGCTGGCTGTGTTCCAGGTAATCAGTCATTGGTTCATTGTTGGGGCTGAGGTTGTTTCTACTTTGCAAGAGGGTTTTGGGTACTCTGACAGGAATCATCAAACATTGCTTGGACTTCAGCACAAGGCAGATCATTCTCTCAGGCGAGCCTTGATATTTCTTTACTTTCATGGGGAACCCACAGTTCCCCTCAACAGCACTACTGGACACTGTCTTCAGACTTATTATTGCCACAGACGGCCTCTGAGACACTGTCTCAACCTTACCTGCACCTGTGAGATGCCAGTCTGCAGTGGGACAACACTGCTCCACCTTGGGCATGTTTTTGTCATGGTTCCTGCCTTTCCCAGAAAGCCCCAGCGAGACCCAGGATGAAGGAAGGTACTGAGGTGAAGAGCCCAGCCATCTCTTGTTTACACCCGCCTCTGGGGTCTCAGGTATAGATTATATCACCCAAAGAACCCTCAACAACACACCAGACCATATTCAGATCCCCATGGGACCCGATTCTTACAGAGCCTTTTTTGGGTATCGAGTCGGGAAAGCAGTTTCCAGTAATATCCTCACAGTATCAAAATACCTCCTCCTCAAATGGGACCCAACAACGGAATCATCACAGCAGGTTCTGAGGTCAAGTCTTTTACCGTCCTGCAGTGAGTTTTCCAAGGCAGCCATATCTGTATACTGTGACAGCTCTGCCTGTACCATTTTTTTCTGCTTAGAGAAGCTGACAGCTCCGACTGCCCGGCGCCCGAGCCTGTCTCACGAAAGCACGTGCCCTAGACTCAGGACATAAGCTCTGAGTGTGAGTTTTGGCTTTAGTCAAAATGAATGTCACTGTTGCCTAGCCACAAGTGCCTGTGGCTTTGTGGAGAAGGAGACCTCCATGGGGTCATGTTTGCTGTGGACTCTCGCCTGTCTTCTCTGTGGGATCCGTGGGATTGTCTCATGATCCTAGGAGAGGGCAGACCTGAGCCAGCCTGAAGAAACTTCAAGCAGAGCCCAAGGAATAAACCAGGATATCCCTAAAGATCCAAAAGGACCTGCAGGATTCCTCAGTCCTGCCTAGACGTATAGGGATGGGTATTTTTGAAACTTGCACCACTGTGATTTCTATGTACCGCCCTGCTGTGTTCCTTGGGGTTGTTCTCTTCCAGGTGGGGCTTCCAGGAGAACCAAGCAGCATTCAAGAACTGCCGGGCTGTGTGTTTCTGTTGTAGTGCTGTGAGTGTTGGATGTCTGCATGTGTGTGTCTGGCATTGTGTGTTTGTGTCTGTGTGTGTTTGTGTGTGTACACCTGTAAGGGGAGTGGGCTTAAAAGAATGTCATTAACATACTTCAGCACTCTTCTTTTTTTTTTTTTTTTTTTTTTGAGTGTCCCAAACTTTGGTGGCCAGAATGTGTGGCTCTGCTTGGGCTGCAGGGCTCCATGTTCTACATTTTTTTTCTGTGGATCATGCATCCATAATGAATTGGAAGACAGGCTGAGACCCGCAGGTGTTCAAATCACCTCCCCCAGCAATAAAAAACCACCATTCTAAAAACAATAGAAGCACACCACACCAAAAAATGGACATCTCCCAGTGTTTCATTGTACTGCAGTCAACCCAGGGAGAGATAATAGTGGTCCTCAGCCCTCCAATAGAAGTGGGAGAACAAGAGTTTCCTTGTTGGTGGCTGTAATGGGAATTTCCAGTTTTAAATATATCACAGCTGCCCAGTCATTAAAACATAACAGTGTTTACAAGGAAACACTCAGGCAATTGATTCCCATGAGAGCCGTTCTCCATGAACAGGGAAACATTTAGTGTCAGTCATTGAGCCAGACCCAGGAAACCCTAGGCTGGCTAGGAACATGAAGTTAGTAAAAGAAGAGGAAAGTCCTTAGGCAACATCTTACCCAGCATCAATCCATTCCACTTCCATTAGGCTCCAGGTATGAAAGCCCTCAAATCTGGAATTTGCAAGGATTGCCCCAATTTGCATTCCAAATTTTCCTTATACTTTGGGGTACTCCCACCCGAACACCAAACCATGGTGTGGACTGCTTGTACAATTGAAGGAATGGGGGGGGTGGGTGGAGGTAGAAGCACCTTCTGTATCATCTATCTTTGTTTTTTGCAGGTGAATTTTTGAAACCCCATCCACCAATCATCAGATTATATCTTCACCCCATCTGACTTTATTGCTGCTCACACTCTATGTCCCAGGATGAAATCCCATGACAATGGAGAAGTGTCATTCATGACTTGAAGCACCTGCTCAACTGAGAACCAAATTCAAGGTAAATTCAAGGGGCCTTGTTGACAGGACTGCTAGTGTTTCTCCCTGGGTTGGCAACAGAGCAATGAAACACGGGGAGATATTTGTTTTTTGGTGTGGTGAGCTCCTATTCTTTCTAGAAGAGTGTTTTTCTGTTTTGTTTTGTTTTGTTGCTGTGGTTGTTTTGTTTGTTTGTTTGTTTGTTTTTTGCAGGAGGATGTGGTTTGGACAATGGTGGGTTCCGAGCTGCCTCCGAATTCACTGTGGACTCATCATAATCAGAAAAATAAAGAACACTGAGCACCACAGTACAAGCAGAGCCACACAGACAGGCCATTAAAAGGTAGGGAAGGAGAATTAAAGAGAAAAAAAAAAGAAGCTCTGAAGTTCATTAACCACATTCCTTTAAGCAGATTCCACTTACAGGCACACCCACAAACACACACACACAAACACACCCACACACAATGCCATGCACAAACTCAGACATCCAACACTCACAACACTCACACAGAAGCACTCAGCCCAGCAACCCCTGAGGCTGCATGGTTCTGCAGGAAGCCCCATCTAGGACAGAGCAACCCAGGGAACACATGTGGACTGTACCTAGAAATTACAGTGGGGAAAGTTCAAAAAGACTCACACCAAAAACGTCTAAGGCAGGCCTGAGGAATCCTGCAGATTATTCTGTATCCATTTGGATTTTGCAGTTTATTCCTGGGGCTGTGCTTGAAGTTTCTTCAGGCTGGATCATGTCAGCCCTTTCCCAGGATTACTGGACTGTCCCATGGATCCCACAGAGATGACAAGTGAGAGTCCACCACTGATGCATCTTCACAGAGTTCTCCTTCTCTGCCAGGCCACAGGGAGCTGTCATTAGGCAACAGTGACATTCACTGTGATGCTAGCCAGACTTCACAACCAGGCCTGGTGCCCTGAGACTAGTACATGTGCATTCATGGGGGCAGGCTCAGGCACCTGGCTGTCAGAGCTGTCAGCCTGTCTAAGCAGAGGAAAATGGTACAGGCAGAGCCGGCCTGGTATCAGGGAAAAGGATGCCTGTGAAAACCCACTGTGAAACCCTAAAGTTTTGACCTGAGGGTCCCTCCATTGTTGGGTCCTGCAGGAGATGGAGGCACTTGGAGACTGTGAGGTGGTCGATGGAAACTGATCTTGTGACTCCATTCCCAAAGGAAGCTGTGTGCAAAAATCAGGTCTCATGGGGATTGGAATATAATCTGGTGGGTTGCTGAGGGTTCTTTGGGTGATAGAATCATACCTGAGACCCCAGAGGCTGGTGTCAGTGAAAGATGACCAGGCTCTTGACCTCACTCCTCCCTTCATCCTGAGCATTGCAGAGGCTCTCTGGTAAATACAGAAACCACGACAAAAGCAAGTCCAAGTTGGAAAAGTGTTCTCATATCATGACCTGGTCTCTCCTGGGTGCAGATGAGATTGAGACAGTGTTTCAATTGCCCTCTATTGTGATGACAGGCCTGAAATAGATGTCCAGTAATGCTGTTGAGGGGCACTGTGTATTTCCCATGAAGGCAAGGAGAAATCAAGGCTCACCTGAGAGAACAAGCTGACTTGCATTAGAGTCCAAGCAATATTCAATGATTCCTGTCAGAGGACCCAAAGACCCGCTTCAAAGTGCAAACAACCTCAGCTCCCCAGATGAGACAACAACCCACAACCTGGAATGCAGCCAGCCTACCCAAAGTCCCTTTTACTATCTGGAATCCGTGGCAGCTAAATATTCTATGGCTAGAAGCAGTCCCATCCAGCAACAGCCCAGTGAAACAGACCCTCCAAAATAAAAAGGCCATGTAGGTGAAATGACACAGAAGCTAGATCACCAGGAAAAAGTTAGACTTGGCTATGAGCTTCTTATCCTACAGAAATCATGCAACCCTCAGATAGAAGTAGGAGAGCAAGATTTATCTTGTTGGTGGCTGTAATGGGAATTTATGGTTTTAAAATTATCAAAGCTGTCCAGTCATTAAAACGTGGCAGGGTTGTAAGGAAACACTCACACAATGGATTCCAGTGAGGGTAATTCTGTATGAACTGGGAAACATTTAGTTTGGAAGTCAATGAGCCAGATTCAGGAAACCCTAAGCCAATGAGGAAACATGGAAGTCATAAAAAGAAGAGGCAAGAGTGTAGGCTGCATCCTACCCAGCATCAATCCATTCCATTCCCAGTTGGTTCTGGGTATGAAAGCCCTCAAATCAGGAGTTTGCCAGCATGTCCCCAATTTACACTCCAAATATTCCTTACACGTTGGAATACACCCACCTGAATACCATTCCATAGTGTGGACTGCTTTTGCAATTAAAGGAATGTGGAGATGGATTTTGAAGCACCTTCTGTGACATCTGTCATAATTTTTGTTTTACATGTGGTGTTGAATGACCCCATCGACCCCTCAACAGACTGTATACTTATCCCTATCTGACATTCTTGCTGCTCAAACATTTTTTATGTCCCAGGATGAAATCCCAAGATGATGTAGGAGTGCCCCCTCATGACATGAAGTATATGTTTGGCTGGGAAATGAATTTGAGGCAAATTTAAGGGACCCTATGGACAGGACTGCTAGTGTCTCATTCTATGTTGGGAGCGGGACAATGAAACACTGGGAGATTTCTGGTTTTTGCTGTGGTGTTCTCCTCTTCTTTCTGGGGTGTGGATTTTTTTTTCTTTTTTTTTTTTTTTTTTTTTTTGCAGGGATGGGTGACTTGGATGCTGGCAGGTCTCGGCCCACCTCCCAATTCATTGCAGAATCATAATCCACAGAAAAAGAAACATGGAGCCCCACAGCCCAAGCAGAGCCACACTGACGGTCCACCAAAAGTTTGGGCGACTCAACAAAAATGAAGCACTGAAGTTCCTTAGCCACATTCCTTGAAGTGGACTCCATTTACAAGCACATACACACACACACAAGTTTCAAAAATCCTCACCGCTACAATATTTTAACAGGCCTACAAATTCCTGCAGATCCTTTGTATCCTTAATAATTTCACAGTTTATCCTGGGGGCTGTGCTTAACATTTATTCAGGCTGGCTCAAATCTGCCCTTTTCTACGGTCATAAGACTATCCTTTGGATCCCACAGAGAAGACAGGGGAGAGTCCACCATGGATACACTTCCATAGAGGTCTCTTTCTCTGCCAAGCCACAGGGAATTGTTGCTAGGCAATTGATGACACTCAATGTGACACTAGCCAAAGCTCACAATCTGGCCTAGTGCCCTGAGACCTGTTCATGCATGTTCATGAGGCAGACTCAGGTGCTGGGCTGTCAAAGATGTCAGCCCGCTAAACAGAGGAAAATGGAAGAGGCAGAGCCAGGCTGTATCCAGAAAAAGCCTGCCTGGGAAAAGCCACTGAAAGACCTTAAAAGTCTCAAATTCAGGGACCCTTAGGGCTATCTCAGTGATCAGGTCCCACTGGAGGAGGAGGTATTTTGAAACTGTGAGGTGATTACTGGAAACTGCTCTTTGGACTCCATTTCCAAAAAGGCTGTGTGCAAGAATCTGGTCCCATGGTGATTGGAATACAGTCTGGTGTGTTGCTGAGGGATCTTTGGTTGAAATGGTCATATCTGAGACCCCAAAGGCAGGTGTCAATGAAAGACGGTGGGGATCTTGACCTCATGGCCTTACTTCTTCCTGGGCCTCTCAGTATCTCACTGGGAAAGGCAGGAAGCTTGACAAAGGCAATTCTAAGGTGGAGCAATGTTCTCAAACTACTGGCCTCTCACAGGTTCAGATGAGGTTGAGACAGTGTCTCAGAGGCCGTCTGTGCTAATGGCAATCCTGAAAAAAGGTGTCCAGTGGTGCTGTTAAGGGGCAGTATAGATTCCCCATGAAAGCAAAGAAAAATCAATGCTCACCGAGAGAACAAGCTGCCTTGTGCTGCAGTCCAAGGAATGTTCAATGATTTCTGTCAGAGGACCCAAAATTCTCCTTCAAAGTGCAAACAACCTCACCCCCAAAAACGAGACAACAACCCATAACCTGGAGCACAGCCAGCCTACCTGAAGTCCCTTTTGCTGTCTGAAATTACTGGCAACTAAATAATCTGTGGCAAGAAGCCATCCAATCCAGCAAAAGCTCAATTAAACAGCCCGTTCACAGTGAGAAGGCCATGCAGATGAAATGAAACAGATGCTAGATTACCAGGAAAAAGGAAGACACAGCTGCCTGCTTCTCATCCTAAAGAAGTCACACAGCACTCAATACAAATGAAAGAACAAGAGTTTCCATGTTGCTGGCTGAAACGGGAATTTACAGTTTTAAAAGTATCAACACTGCCCCGTAATTAAAATGTGAGGAAACCTTAAGCCAATGAGGAACATGGAAGTCAAGTAAAGAAGAGGAAAGGCTGGAGGCCAAGTCCCACCCAGCATCAAACCATTCTCTCCCATTTCACTCCATGTATAAAAGCAGTCACATCGGGATTTTACCAGGATGACACCAATTTACACTCCAAATGTTTCTTGCACTTTGGGGTACTCCCACCTGAACACTGAGCCATGGTGTGGACTGCTTGTGCAATTAAAGGAATGTGGGGATAGAGTTGGAAGCAACTTCTCTGTCATCTGTCTTCATTTTTTTGCAGGTAAAATTGCAGGACCCTATCCATCCCTCACCATATTGTATCCTCACCCCTATCTGATGTTATTGCTGCTCACACTCTATGTCTGAGGATGAAATCCCACAATGATGCAGTAGTCCCTCCTCATGATGTGAAACACCTGCTCAGCTGGGAACAGAATTCATGGTAAATTCAAGGGGCCCTGTGGACAGGACTACTGGTGTCTCTCCCAGGCTTGGCCCCAGGAAAATGAAACACTGGGAGATGTCTGGTGTGGTGTTCTCCTCTTTTTTCAATAAGAGTGGCTTTTTTTGCAGCAGGAAGTAATCTGGAGGCTGACGGGACTTGGCACACCTCCAAATTCATAAGGATTCATGATCCACAGAATAAGAGGACATGGAGCCCCACAGACCAAGCAGAGCCACATAGACAGGCCACTGAAAGGTTAGGAGACAAAAAATAAAAAAAAGGGGGGGGCTGAATTGCATTAGCCACATTTCTTTAAGCAGACTCCTTTCACAGGGGCATGCACACACACACAGACATTCAACACTAACAACATTCCCAGAGAAACACACAGCCCAGCAGCTCCTGAGGCTGTGTGGTTCTGGACAAAGCCCCATTTGGGAAAGAGCAACCCTGGGGAGCACAGGCAGGCTGTATCTAGAAATCACTGTGGGGGAAGTTTCACAAAGACTCACTCCTGCAATACCTAGGCAGGCATGAGGAATCCTACAGATTCTTTTTGTTCCTTAGGGATTTCATGGTATATTTCTGGGTCTGTGCTTGATGTTTCTTCAGTCTTGTTCATGTCTGCCCTCTCCCAGGATCATAGGACTATCCCATGGATCCCACAGAGAAGACAGGCGAGAGTCCACTGCTAATGCAACTCCACGGAGGTCTCCTCTCTGCCAGGTGGCAGGGAACTGTTGCTAGGAAACGGTGACATTCATTGTGAAACTATCCAGAGTTCACAATCAGTCCTGGTGCCCTAAGACTAGCACATGCACATTTGTGAGGCATCCTCAGGTGCCCAGGTATTAGAGCTGACATCCTGCCTAAGCAGAAGAAAATGGTACAGGCAGTACCAGCCTGGCATTATGAAAAAGGCTGCCTGCCAAAATCCACTGTGGGACCCTAAAAGTCTCAAACTCAGGGACCCTGCAGGCTATCTCCGTGGTTGGGTCCTGCTGAAAAAGAAGGTGTTTCTAAACTGTGGGTGGTCACTGGAAACTGCATTTCTGACTATTGCCAAAAGAGGCTTTGACCAAGAATTGAGTCCCATGTGTATTGACATATAGTCTGATATGTTGTTGAAGGTTCTTTGGGTGACAAAATCATACCTGAGACTCCAGATGCAGTGTCATTGAAAGAAGGATGGGCTATTGACCTCACTGCCACCCTTCATCTTGGGCCTTGCAGAAGCTCTCTGACAAAGACAGGGACCATGACAAAGGCAAGTCCACCGTGGGGCAGTGTTCTCACATGTCAGCCTGGCCTCTCACAGGTGCAGATGAGGTTAAGACAGTGTCTCAGAAGCTGTCTGTGGCAATGGCAAGTCTGAAAAGGGTGTCCAGTAGTGGTGTTAAGGGGCCCTGTGAATTCCTCATGACAGCAAAGAAAAATCAAAGCCATCTGAGAGAATGAGCTGCCTTATGATGGAGTCTAATCAATGTTCATTGATTCTTGTGAGAAGACACAAATCCTCCTGCAAAATGCAAACAATATCAGCCCCCGCAATGACAGAATGACCCACAACCTTAAGTGCTGCCAGCCTCCCCAAAGTCTCCTTTGCTCTCTGAAATTCCCTACAGTTAAATAATCTGTGGGGAAAGGTAGCTTCATCCAGCAATAGCCCAATGAAAATGCCCTTCCGGAATAAGAAGGCCATGCAGATGAAATGAAACAGAGGCTAGATTACCAAGCAAAAGCCAGACACAGCTGCCTGCTTCTCATCCTACATGAATCCTGCAGACTTCCGATAGAAGTTTGAGAACAAGAGTTTCCTTGTTGGTGGTATGAACGCCCTCGAATCAGGAGTTTGTCAGGATGCTGCCAATTTGCACTCCAAATGTTCCTTACACGTTGGAGTACTACCACCTGAACACTGGGCCATGGTGTGGATTGCATGTGTAATTAAGGGAATGTGGGGATGGTGTTGGAAGCAGCTTCTGTGCTTTTGTCTTCATTTTTGTCTTCATTTTGTCTTCATTTCTTTGCAGGTGAAGTTGCGGGACCCCATCAACTCCTCACCAGATTGTATCCTCACACATATAAGACCTTATTGCAGCTAACACTCTATGTCCCAGAGTGAAATCCCAGGATGATGGAGAAGAGCCTCCTCATGATGTAAAACACCTTCTCAGCTAGAAACAGAATTTGTGGTAAACTCAAGGGGCCCTACAAACAGGACTGTTAGTGTCTCCTTCTGGGTTGGAAACAGGACATGAAATACTGGGAGATTTAATTTTCATGTGGTGTGCTCCTCTTCTTTCAAGAAGAGTGGCTTTTTTTTTTTTTTTTTTTTTTTTTTTTTTGCAGAGGGAAGAAATTTGGACATTAGTGGGAATCAGCATGCCTCCAAATTCACTGAGGCTTCATGATCCATAGAAAAATACAGACCAAGAAGAGCCACACAGTCAGGCCATCAAAAGGTTGGGAGACTCAAAAAAAAAAAAAAAAAAAAAAAGAAGCACTAAACTGCTTTAGCCACATCCCTTTAAGACTCCATTTACAGGAACACACACACACACACACACACACAGCAATGTCACACACATGCAGAAATCCAACACTGACAACACTCCCACAGAAACACAATGTTGGGCAGTTCCTGAGGCTGTGTGGCTCTGCAAGAAACCCTGTTTAGGAGAGAGCAACCCCGGGGAGCACAGGCACGCTGTATTTACAAATCACAGTGGGGTAAATTTCAAAAAGGCTCACCCTTGCCATAGTTTGCTGAGAATGAAGGCTTCCAGCTTCATCCATGTCCCTACAAAGGACGTGAACTCATCATTTCTTATGGCTGCATAGTATTCCATGGTGTGTATGTGACACATTTTCTTGATCCAGTCTATCATTGTTGGACATTTGGGTTGGTTCCAAGTCTTTGCTATTGTGAATTGTGCCTCAATAAACATACTTGTGCATGTGTCTTTACAGCAACATGTTTTGTAATCCTTTCCGTACATACCCAGTAAAGGGATGGCTTGGTCAAATGGTATTTCTAGTTCTAGTTCCCTGAGGAATCACCACACTGACTTCCACAATGGTTGAACTAGTTTACAGTCCCACCAACAGTGTTAAAGTGTTCCTATTTCTCCACATCCTCGCCAGCACCTGTTGTTTCCTGACTTTTTAATTATCACCATTCTAACTGGTGTGAGATGGTATATCATCGTGGTTTTGATTTGCATTTCTCTAATGGCCAGTGAGGATGGACATTTTTTCCTTTGTCTTTTGGCTACATAAATATCTTCTTTTGAGAAATGTCTGTTCATATGCTTCACTCACTTTTCGATGGGGTTGTTTGTTTTTTTCTTCTAAATTTGTTTGTGTTCATTGTAGATTCTGGATATTAGCCCTTTGTCAGATGAGTAGATTGCAAAAATTTTCTCCTATTCGATAGGTGGCCTGTTCACTCAGATGGTAGTTTATTTTGCTGTGCAGATGCTCTTTAGTTTAATTAGATCCCATTTGTCAATTTTGGCTTTTGTTGCCATTGCTTTTGGTGTTTTATACATGAAGTCCTTTCCCATGCCTATGTCCTGAATGGTATTGCCTAGGTTTTCTTCTAGGGTTTTTATGGTTTTTGGTCTAACATTTAAGCACCACTGCAAGTTCTCACTCATAGGTGGGAATTGAGCAATGAGAACACATGGACAGAGGAAAGGGAATATCACACACCAGGGCCTGTTGTGTGGTGGGATGAGGGGGGAGGGATAGCATTAGAAGATATACCTAATGTTAAATGATGAGTTAATGGGTGCAGCATACCAGCATGGCACATGTATACATATGTAACAAACCTGCACATTGTGCACATGTACCTTAAAACTTAAAGTATATAAAAAAAAAAGGCCCACCCCTACAAAGTGTAGGCAGGTCTGAGGAATCATGCAGATCTTTTTCCATCCATAGGGATTTTGCAGTTTATTCCTGGGGCTCTGCTTGACTTTTGTTGAGGCTGCTTCCCATCTTCCCTCTCCTAGGATCATGGGACTATCCTATAGATCCCACAGAGAAGACAGGGAAGAGTCCACCACAGATGCAACTCCATGGAGATCTCCTTCTCAACCAAGGTGCAGGGACTTGTCGCTAGGCTATGGTGACATTCACTGTGTCCCTAGCTATGGCTTATAATCAGGCCTGGTGCCCTGAGACTAGTGGAAGCACCTTAGTGCTTAGAGGGACGGGCTCCAGTGTCCACTTCTCAGGACTGTCTGTCTCCCTAACCAGAGGAAAATGGTACATGCAGAAGCAGCCTGGTATTGTGAAAAAGGCTGCCTACCAAAACACACTGTGGGACCCTAAAAGTCCCGAACTGAGGGACTCTTCCAGCTGTTCTGTGCTCAGGTCATGCTGGAGGAGAAGGCATTTCAAGACTCTGAGGTGGTCACTGGAAACTGCTCTTGTGACTTCATTCCTGAAAGAGGATGTGTGCAAGAATCGTGTCCTATGATGATTGTAATATAGTCTGATGTGTTGTTGAGGGTTTCTTAAGTCATAGAATCATACCTGAGACCCCAGGGGTGGGTGTCAAAGATGGCTGGGCTCTAGAACTCCTTGCTTTCCTTTAACCTGGGCCTCACAGGGGCTCTCTTGGAAATGCAGGAAACATGACAAAGGCAAGTCTGCAGTGGAACAGTGTTCTCACACCTCAGATTGGCCTCTCGCTGGTGCAGATGAGGTTGAGATATTGTCTCAGAAGCTATTTATTGTGATGGGAAGCCTGAAAAGTTTGTACAGTGGTATTGTTGAGGGGCACTGTGGAGTACCCATGAAAGCAAGGAAAAATCAAAACTTGCTGGAGAGAATGAGCTGCCTTCTGCTGGAGTCCAAGCAATGTTCAATGATTCCTGTCAGAAAACTCAAAAACCTCCTGCAAAGTGAAAAAAACATCAGCCCCCACAATGAGATGACCCACAACTGGAGCAGATCCAACCTACCCAAAGTCCCTTTTGCTTTCTGAAATTCCTGGCAGCTAAAAAATCAGTGATGAGAGGAAGTTTCACTCAGCAACAGCCAAACGAATAAACCTTCCTACAATGAGAAGGCAGTGCAGATGAAATGAAACAGAAGCTAGATTACCAGGCAAAAGCCAGACACGGCTGCCTGCTTCTCATCCTACAGGAATGATGCAGCCCTTCGACAGAAGTTAGAGAACAAGAGTTTTGTTTTTTTTTTGTTGTTGTTGTTTTGTTTTTTTGTTGTTGTTGTTTTGTTTTTTACAGCTGTAACAGGAATTTATGGTTATAAAAGGATCAAAGTGGCCCAGTCATGAAAACATGACAGTGTTTAGAAGGAAACACTCCCGCAATGGCTTCTTTTGTGTGTCATCCTCCATGAACTGGAAAATGTTTAGTGTGGAAGTCTTTGAGCCAGACAAAGGAAACCCTAGGCCTACAAGGAACGTGGAAGTCAGCAAAAGAAGAGGCAAGTGTGGAGGCCACATCCACACCCAGCATCAATCCATTCCACTCCCATTTGGCTCTGGGTATGAAAGCCCTCAAATGAGCAGTTTGCCAAGATGGCCTTAATTTGCAATCCAAATATTCCTTTCAGATTTGGGTACTCCCACCTGGACAGAGAGCCATGGTGTGGACTGCTTGTGAAATTAAGGGAATGCAGGGATGGAATTGGAAGCACCTTCTGTGTCATCTGTCTTCATTTTTATAGCAGGTGAAGTAGGAGGACCACATCCTTCCCTCAACAGATTGTATCCTCACTCCTATCTGACCTTAATGTTATTCACACTCTATGTCCCTGAATGAAATCCCAGGATGCTGGAGTAGGCCTCCTCATGATGTGAAGCACATACTGGGCTGGCGACCAAATTCGATGTAAATTCAAAAGGCCCTGCACACAGGACTGCTAGGGTCTCTCCCTGGGTTGGCTAGAGGACAATGAAACACTAAGAGATATATGATTTTGGTGTGGTGCGTTCCTCTTCTTTCTAGAAGAGTGGCGTGGTTTTTTTTGTTGTTGTTGTTGTTGTGGTTTTTTTTGTTTGTTTGTTTGTTTGTCTGTTTGCTTGTTTGTTTTGCCAGGGAAGTAATTTTGATACCGGCAGGTCTTATCCCAACTCCCAATTCACTGCGGATTCATGATTCACAAAAAAATAAAAAATATGGAGCACAGCAGCCCAAGCATAGCCTCACAGACAGGCCATGACAAGATTGGGAGACTCACAAAAGAGAAGTGCTGAAGTGCATTAACCACATTCCTTTAAGCAGACTACTTACAGGCACACACACACACACACACATGCAGAAACACACAATGCCTCACACACAAACACAGACACCCAACACTCACAACACTCCCACAGAAGCACACAGCCTGGCAGCTCCTGTGGCTAAGTGGTTCTGCAAAAAGCCCCAGGTTGGAGAGAGCAACCCTGTAGAATGCAGGCTGGCTGTACCTAGAAATCAGAATGGGGCGAACTTCAGAAAGACTCACCTTTACAATTTCTAGGCAGGCCTGAGGAATGCTGCAGATACTTTTGGATTTTTCAGAATTTTGCAATTTCTTCCTGGAGCTCTGTTTGAACTTTCTTCCAGCTGGCTGATGTCTGCCCCCTCCTAGGATCATGGGACCGTCCCAGGTAACCCACAGAGAAGGTACTCGAGAGTCCACTGTGGACGCACCTCCATGGAGGTCTTCTTCTCCACCAAGCCCCAGAGACTGGTCACTAAGCAATGGTGCCATTCACTGTGACACTACCCAGAGCTCCCAAGCAGGTGTGGTGCACTGAGACTAGCACATATGCATTCGTGAGACAGGATCGGGTGTCTGATGTCAGAGGTGTCAACCTCCCTAAGCAAAGGAAAATGGTACAAGCCCAGCCGGCCTGGTATCGGGAAAAAAAACTTCCTGCAAAAACCAGTAGTACCATAAATGTCTCAACCTCAAGGTCCCATCGGGCTGCCTCCGTGGTCCTCTTTTGCTGGAGTAGGAGGTGTTTCCAGACTATGAGTTAGTCGCTGAAAACTGCACTTCTAACTCCATTCTTGAAAAAGACGGTGTGCCAGAATCGAATCCCACTGGGATTGGAATACAGTCTGCTGTGTTGTTGAGGGTTCTTTGAGTGATAGAACCACACCTGAGACCCCAGAGGCTGGTGTCAGAGAAAGATCACCAAGCTGTTAACCTCCCTGCCTCCCTTCATCCTGGGACTCACAGGTGCTCACTGGGAAAGGCAGGAATCATGACAAAGGCAAGTCCATGGTGGAGCAGTGTTCTCGAAGGTGTGAGAGGTATGAAGGTGTGAGAAGGTGTGAGCCTCTCACAGGTGCAGATGACGTTGAGATAGTGTCTCAGAGAATCTTTTTGGCAATTGTAAGCCTGAAATGGTTGTGCAGTAATGCTGTTTAGGGGCAATGAGTATCCTTCATGAAAGCAAAGAAAAATCAAGGCTCACTTGAGAGAACCAGCTGAGTCCAAGAAACATTGAAAGATTTTTCAGAGGACCCAAGAGCCTCCTGCAAATTGCAAGCAACCTTAACCCCAAAACAAGAACACGATGTACAATCTGGAGTGCAGCCAGCCTACTTGAAGTCTCTTTTGCTCCATGAAATCCCTGGAAACAAAAAAGATCTGTGGTGAGAAGCAGTCCCATCCAACAACAGCCCAATGAGACACCCCATCAACAATGAGAAAGGACATGCTGGTGCAATGAAACACAGCATAGATTACCAGGAAACAGCCAGAAATGGCTGCCTACTTTTCATTCTACAGGAATCATGCAGCCCTCTGATAGAAATGGGAGAACAAGAGTTTACTTCTTGACAGCTATAATGGGAATTTACAGTTTTAAAATATCACAACTGCCCAGTAATTAAAACATGACAGTGTTTAGAAGGAAAAATTCGCATAATGGATTCCCATGAGGGTCATCATCCATGAACTGGGAAATGTTTAGTGTGGAAGACGTTGAGCCAGATCCATGAAACCCTAGATCAATAAGGACTATGAAAGTCAGGAAAAGGAGAGCCAAGTATGGAGGCCACATCCAACCCAGTATCTATCCATCTCACTTTCATTTGGCTCTGGGTATGAAAGCAATCATATCAGGAGATTCCCAGGATGGCTCCAGTTTTCAGTCCAATTGTTCCCTGCATGTTGGAGTACTCCCGCATGGACACCAGGCCACATTGTGGACTGCTTGTGATATTAAAGGAATGCAGGAATGCAGTTGGGAGTACCTTCTGTGTCATCTGTCTTCACCGTTTTTCAGGTAAAGATACGGGACAACATCCACCCATCACCAGATAGTATTCTGTCCCCTCTCTGCCCGTATTGTTGCTCACACTCTCTGACCCAGAGTGAAATTTCAAGACAATGGAGGAGTGACTCCTCATGAGGTGAACCACCTGCTCAGCTGGGAACTGAATTTGAGGTAAATTCAAAGTGCCCTGTGGACAAGACTGCTGGGGGTTCTCCCTGTGTTGGTGGAAAACAATGAAACACTGAGATATCTGTTCTTTGGTATGGTGTGTTCATCTTCTTTCTAGTAGAGTGGCTATTTATTTATTTATTTTTGCAGGGGGAGGTGATTTGGACACCAGCAGGTCTCAGCCAGACTCCCATTTCACTGTGAATTCATTATCTACTGAAAAATAAGAAGCATGGAGCACCACAGCCAAAGCAGAGCTACACAGACAGGCTACCAAAGTTTGGGAGGATGAAAAAAAAAGCACTGCAGTGCTTTAGCCACATTTTTTGTAAGCAGACTCCACTTACAGGCATACACACACATACACACTCACATGCAGTCATCCAATACTCGCAACATTCCCACAGAAACACACAGCCCAAAAGCTTCTGAGGCCACATGATTCTGCAGGGAGCCCCATTTGGAAGAGAGCAACCCTGGGGAACACAAGCAGGCTGTACCTAGAAATCACAGTGAGGCAAGTTTCAAAAAGATGCCCAATTGCAACGTCTAGGGAGGTGTGAAGCACTCTACAGATCTTTTTTGATCCTTAGGGATTTTGTGGCTTATTCCTGGGGGCTCTGCTTGATGTTTCTTCAGGCTGGCTCACATTTTCCCTCTCCTAATATCTTGAGACTCTCCCATGGATCCAACAGAGCAGACAGAGGACAGTCCACAGCTGACATTCCCTCAAAGAGGTCCCCTTCACCACCAAGTCACAGGGACTTGTCACTAGACAATGGCGTCTTTCACTGTAACATTAACTGGAGCTCACATCTCATGCCTGGTGCCCCAAGACTAGGGCAAGTGCATTCATGAGGCAGTCTCAGGCACCCCAATGTCAGAGACGTCAGTCTGCCTAAGCAGAGGAAAATAGTACAGGCAGAGCTGTCCTGGTATTGGGGAAAAGGCTGCCTCCAATAATCTACTGCTGGACTCTAACAGTGTTGACTTTAGGGCGCCATTGGGTCATCTCCATGATTGGGTCCCTCTGGAGGAGAAGGTGTTTTGATACTGTGAGGTAGTCTCTGGAAACTGCCCTTCTGACTCCACTCCTGAAAGAGGCTATGTGCAGGAATCAAGTCCCATGGGGATTTGAATGTATTCTGGTAAATTGTTGAGGTGTCTTTGGATGAGACAATCATACCTGAGACCCCAGAGAGGGGAGCCAGCTAAAGATGGAAGGGCTCTTGATCTCACTGTCTCCCTTCATCCTGGATCTCACAGGACACTCTGGGAACAGCTTCAATTCACGACAAAGTCACATCCAATGTGAAACAATGTTCTCACACCTCAAACTACCCTCTCGCATGTTCAGATGAGGTATAGACTATGTCTTAGAGGCAGTTTGTGGTGGTTGCAACACTGGAAAGGGTGTCCAGTAGTGCTGCTGAGGGGCACTGAGGATCATCTATGAAAGGAAAGAAAAATCAAAGTTTGTCTGAGAGAAAGAGTTGACATGCTGGGGTCCAAGCAATATTCAAAGATTCCTCTCAGAAGACCCAAAATCCTCTTGCAAAGTGCAGTCAACCTCATCCCCCACAAGTTCACAACCCGCAATCTGGAGCACACCCAGCCTACCTAAAGTCCCTTTTGCTCTCTGAAATCCCTGGCAGCCAAAAGATCTGTGGTAAGTGGCAGTCCCATCCAGCAACAGCCCAATGAAACAACCCATCCACAATGAGAAAATACATGCAGATTCAGTGAAAAGGGGACTAGATTACCAGGCAAAAGCCAGACAGAGCTGCCTGCTTCTCATCCTACAGGAATCATGCAGCCCTCTGATAGAAGTGGGAGAACATGAGTTTCCTTTTTAGCAACTGTACCAGGAATTCACCATTTTAAACATATCACAGTTACCCAGTAATTAAAATGTGACAGTGTTTTGAAGGAAACACTCAACCAATGAATTTGCATAAGTGTCATCCTCCATGAACTAGAAAACATTTAGTATGGAAGACTTTGAGCCAGACCCAGAAAAGCCTAGGCCAATGAGGAACATGGAAGTCAGGAAAAGAAGAGGCAAGTGTGGAGGCCACATCCCACCGAGCATCAATCCATCCCACTCTTATTAGGCTCTGGATATGAAAGCCTTAGAATTAGAAGTTGGCCAGGATGACCCCAGTTTGTATTCCAAATGTTCCCTGCACACTGGTGTACTCCCACTTGAACACCAGGCCATGGTGTGGACTTTTTGTGCAATTAAGAAAATGCAGAGATGCATTTGGAAGCAAAATCCATGTCATCTGTCTTCAAATTGTTTCCAGATGAAGTTGCAGGACACATACAACACTCACAAGATTGTATCCTTAAACCTATATGACCTTATTGCTGCTCACTCTCTCTGTCCCAGAATGAAATCCCAAGGTGATGAAAATGTGTCCCCTTATGAGTTGAAGCACCTGCTCAGTGGGGAACTGAATTCAAAGTAAATTCAATGGGCCCTGTGGACAGGACGTTAGTGTCACTCCTGAGATTGGCCTAAAAACAATAAAACACTTGGAGATGTCTGTTCTTGGGTGTGGCTGTACTCTTCTTTCTGGAAGACTGGAGTATTTTTTAAAAAGAAGGTGATTTGGACCCAGGTGGGTTTCAGCCTGCCTCCCAATTCACTGTGGATTCATGATCAACAGAAAATTTAAAAACACAGAGCCCTGTGGCTTAATCAGAGCCATCCAAATAGGCCACCAAAAGTTGGGATACTCAAAAAGAAGAAGCTCTGTAGTGCATTAGCTACATTCCTTTATGCAAACTCCACTTACAGGCATACCACACACACACACACACACACACACACAAACACATCAAGCCACAAACAAAGGCAGACATCCAACACTCAGAACACTCTCAAAGAAACACACAGCCTGGCAGCTCCTGAGGCTGCATGGTTCTGCAGGAAGGCCCACCAGTGAAAGAGCAACCCCAAGCAACAAAGCCAGGCTGTACCTAGAAATCACAGTGGGGCATGTTTCAAAAAGACTCACATCTATAACGTGTAGGCAGTCTGAGGCATTTTGCAGATCATTTTGGATCTTTAGGGACACCATGGTTTATTCCTGGGGCACTACTTGACATTTCTTTAGGCTGGCTCATTTATGCCCTCTAAAAAAAATCATGGGACTATCCCTTGGATACCCAAGAGAAGTCAGGCAATAGGCCACCACTGATGAATCTCCCCAGAGGTTTCCTTCTCCAACAAGCTGCAGCGACTTCTCGCTAGGCAACTTTGGCATTTATTGTGATGCTAGACACAACTCACATCTCAAGCTTGGTGCCATGAGACTAGTGCTTGTGCATTCATGAGGCAGGCTCCAGCGCCTGGCTGTCAGCCTGCCTAAGCAAAGAAAATTGGTACAGCAGGAGCTGGCCTGGTAGAGAAAAATGCTGCCTGTGATAACCCACTGCAGAACTGTAAAAGTCTTGACCTTAGGACCTTCTGGGCCAACCCCATGGTTTGGTCCCACTGGAAGAGGAGGTGTTTTGAGACTTTGAGGTGGTCTCTGGAAACTGCTTTTCTGAATCTATTCCTGAAAGAGGTGGTGGGTAAGAATCACTCACCTGAGATAACAAGTTGACTTTTGCTAGAGTCTAAGCAGTGTTCAAACATTCTGGTCAGAGGATCCAAAAGCCTCCTACAACGTGAAAAAAAAAAAACCTCAGTCTTCACAACAATACCATGACCCACAACTTGGAGGGCAGACAGCCTACCTGAAGTCCCTTTTGCTCCTTGAAATCCCTGGCAGCAACATTCCAATGGAAGACACCCTCCACACTGAGACAGGACGTGCAGTTCAAATGAAACTGAGCCTTGATTGAAGCCCTCCAGTAGAAGTGGGAGAACAAGAGTTTTCTTGTTGGTGTCTGCAATGGGAATTTAGGGATTTAAAAGTATCACACCTGTGCAGTCATCAAAACGTGACAGTGTTTAGGAGGAAACACTCACACAAGGGATTTTCATGACAGTCATCCTCCATGAACTGGGAAAAGTATAGTGTCGAAGACGTTGAGCCAGACCCAGGAAAATCTAGGCCAATGAGGATCATGGAATTCAGAAAAAGAAGAGGCAAGGGTAGAGGCCACATCCCACACAGCATCAGTCCATTCCACTCCCATTTTTCTCCAGGTATGAAATCCCTCACATTGAGGGTTTGCCAGGATGTCCCCAGTTTACACTCTCTGTGTTCCTTGCACATTGGAATACTCCCACCTAAACAATGAGCCACAGTGTGGACTGCTTGGGTGTGATGTGCTCCCCTTCTTTATAGAAGGTGGATTTTTTTTTTTCACAGGGGGAAGATAGTCAGTCCCTTGTGGGTCTCAGCCAGATATCCAATTCACTGCAGATTCATGATCCATGGAAAAATAAAAAAAAAAAATGGAGCACCACAGCCCAAGCAGAGCCACACAGACAGGCCAACAAAATGTTGAAAGACTAAAAAAAAAACGAAGAGCTGCAGTGCATTAGCTACATTCCTTTAAGCAGACTCCACTTACAGGCACAAAAACACACAAACACACACACACACACGCAGATATCCAACACTTGCAACAATCCCACAGAAACACACAGCCTGGCAACTCCTGAGGCAGCATGGTTCTGCAGAAAGCACCACCTGGGAGACAACAAACCTGGGGAACACAGGCAGGCTGAACATGGACATCACAATAAGGCAAGTTTCAAAAAGACTAACCCCTACAACGTCTAGGCAGGCCTGAGGCATTTTGCACATCCTTTTGGATTTTTAGGGATTTCACAGTTTATTCCTGGGGCTGTGCTTGACATTTCTTCAGGTTGGCTCACATCTACCCTCTCGTAGAAGCATGGGACTATCCCATGGTTCCCACAGAGAAGACATGCTAGAATCTATCACCGATGTACCTCTACAGAGGTCCCCTTCTCTGCCAAGATGCAGGAACTTATCAATAGGCAACAGTGGCATTCATTATGACGTTAGCCAGAACTCAAGGCTTAGGCCTGGTGCCCTAAGACTAGTGCATGCACAATCGTGAGGCAGGCTCAGGTGACCAGTTGTCAGCTGTCAGCCTGCCAAAGCTGAGAAAAGTGATACAGGCAGAGCCGCTGCAATATCTGGTAAAAGTCTGCCTGAGATAACCCACTGCAGGTCCCTAAATATCTAGATCATAGGACTTCTTTGAGCCATCTCCGTGGTCATGTCCCACTGCAGAAAGGCTTCTTGAGACTAAACTTGTCACTGGAAACTGCTCTTTTGACTCCATTCTTCATAGAGACTATGGAAAAATCAGGTGCCATAAAGATATGAATATAGTCTGTTGTGTTTTTGATGGGTCTTTTGGTGATCAGATCATATCTGAGACCCCAGAGGTGTGTGTCAGCAAAAGATGTCTTGGCCCTTGACCTCACTTTCTTCTCTTTAGGCCCTGCAGTGAATCTCTGGGAAAGGCAGGAGCCACTAAAAAGGCAAGTCCAAATCGGAGTCATGTTCTCACACCTTGAACTGGCCTCTCATGGCTGCAGATGAGGTGGAGACAGTGTCTCAGAGGCCGTCTGTGGTAATGTAAGCCTGAAAAGGGTGCCCAGTAGTGCTGTGGAGTGACATTGTGGACCCCCTCTGAAAGCAGAGAAAAATCAAGGCCTGCCTGATAGAATGAAATACTTTTGCTGGAGTTCAAACAACTTTTAAAGATTCTTGTCATAAGACCAAAAATTATTTTACAAAGTACAAACCACCTGAGCCACCAAAATGAGACCAAACCCACAACCTGGAGAACAGCCAGCCTACCTGAAGTCCCTTTTGCTCCCTAAAATCCATGGCAGCCAATTGATCTGTGGAGAAACAGTCCCATCCAGCATCAGCCCAATGGATGTTCCCCTCTACAATGAGAAAGGACGTGCAGATGAAATAAAACAGAGCCTAGATTACCAAGGAAATGCAAGACACAGCTGCCTGCTTCTCATCCTACAGGAATCATGCAGCCCTCTGATAGAAGTGGGGAGAATAAGAGGTTCCTTATTGGCAGCTGCAATTACCTGAGTTGCCCAGTCATTAAAACATGACAGTATTTAGAAGGACACACTCACACAATGAATTCCTATGGGGATTACATATTACAGTCATGTTTCTTGAAGTGGGAAATGTTGAATATAAAAGATGTTGAGCCAGACATAGGAGACCCTAGGTCAATTAAGAACATGGAAGTCAAGAAAAGAAGAGGCAAATGTGGAGGCCACATACAACCCAACATCAATTCATCCCACTCGCATTTGATTGCAAGTATGAAAGCCCTTAAATGAGTTTGCCAGGATGGCCCCACTTTATATTCCAAATGTTCCCTGCAGGTTGGAATACTCCTACATGAACACCGGGCCATGGTGTGGACTACTTGTGCAATTAAGAAAATTTGGGGATGCAGTTGAAAGCACTTTCTGTGTCATCTGTCTTTAACTTTTTGCAGGTGAATGTGTAGGACCTGTCCACCCTTTACCATGTTTTATCCTCACCTCTATTTGACCTTATTGGTGTTTACACTGTCTGTCAGAGAATAAAATCCCAAAATGATGGAGCAGTGCCCCTTCACGAGCTAAATGAAGCACCTGCTCTGATGGGAACAGAATTTGAGGTAAATTCAAGGGGTCCTGCATACAGGACTGCTAGTATCTCTCCCTGGATTGGCCGTGGGACAATTAAATATTGAGAGATGTATGTTCTTGGGTGCAGTGTGCTCATTTTCTTTTGAGAAGACTGACTTTTTTTTTACAGACAGAGGTGATTTGGACCCCAGCGAGTCTCAGCCAGCCTCCCAATTCACTGAGGAGGCATGATCCAAAGAAAAATGAAGAACACGGAGCCCCACAGTTCCAGTTTCAAAAAGACACACTCCTGCAACATCTAGGTATGCCTGAGGAATCCTGTACATCCTTTTGGTTCCTTAGGGATTTTGTGGTTGCATATCCTTTTGGATCCTTAGTGATTGGGCTGTTCATTCCTGGGGTTTTGCTTGATGTTGACCCAGGCTGGCTGACGTCTGCCCTCTCCTATGATCATGAGACTATCCCGTGTGTCCCACAGGGAAGAGAGGCAAAAGTCCTCCGCTAGTGCACCTCGGTGGAGGTCCGTTCTCTGCCAAGCCACAGGGACATGTGGCTATGGAACAATGGCATTCATTGTGAGGATAGCCAGAGCCCACAGTTCAGGCCTGGTGCCCTGAGACTAGCACATGTGTATTCACAATGCAGACTCCAGAGCCTGGATGTCAGAGCTGTCAGCCTACCTAACCAGAGGAAATGGTACAGGCAGATAAGGGCTGGTATTGGGAAACAGGCTCCCTGTGATAGCCCACTGCTGCATTATAAAATATCTACCTAAGGCCGCCTCCATTGTCGGTGCCCTCTGGAGAAGGAGGCATTTTGAGATGGAGAGGTGGTCACAGGAAAATGCTCTTCTGACTCCATTCCTGAAAGAAGCTTTGTGCCAGAATCGGATTCCATGGTGTTTACAATGTACTCTGATGAGTTGTTGAGGGGTCTTTGGGTGATGGAATCATAGCTGAGACCTCAGTGGCAGAGGTCTGTGAAAGATGGCTGGGCCCTTGATCTCACTACCTCCCTTCATCCTGGGCCTCACAGGGGCTCTCTGGGAAAGGCAGGAACCATGGCAAAGGCAAATCCAAGGTGGAACAGTGTTCTCACATCTTGAACTGACCTCAAAAGGGGGAGATGAGGTTGAGACAGTGCCTTAGGGGCTGTTTGTGTCTATTACAACCTGAAAAGCGTGCCCAGTAGTGCCAGTGAACGGCACTGTGAATGCCCCATGAGAGCAAATAAAAATCAAGGCTCTCCTGAGAGAACAAGCTGACTTGAGCTGGAGTCTAGCCAACATTCGAAGATTCCTGTCAGACAACGCAAAAGCCTCCTGCAAAGAGCAAACAGCCTCAGCCCCCACAACCAGACCACTACTCACAACCTGGGGCACAATCAGCCTATCAGAAGTTTCTTTTGCTCCCTGTAATGCCTTGTAGCCAATAGATCTGTGATAAGAGGAAGCCCCACCCAGCAACAGCCCAATTAAAGTCACCCTCCCAAATGAGAAAGGACTTCCAGATGAAATGAAACATAACCTAGATTACCAGGCAGAAGGCAGACATGGCGGCCTGATACTCCTCCTACAGGAATCATGCAGCACTCTGATGTAAGTGAGAGAACAAGAGTTTCCATGTTGGTGGTTGTAACAGGAATTTTCAGCCAGATACTAAAACATGACAGTGTTTACAAGGAAACACTCACACAATGGATTTCCATGAAGAGCATCCTGCATGAACTGGGAAATGTATAGCGTGGAAGATGTTGAGCCAGACCAAGGAAACCCTAGGCAAATGATGAACATGAAAATCAGGAAAAGAAGAGGTCCGTGTCAAGGCCATATCCCACCCAGCATAAATCCACCCAATTCCCATTTGGCTCTGGGTATGAAAGCCCTCAAATATGGAGTTTGCCAAGATTACCCCAGTTTGCACTCCAAATGTTGCCTGCACATTGGAGTACTCCCAGCTGAACACCAGGCCATGGTGTGGACAGCTCATGCAGTTAAGAGAATGCAAGGAGGCAGTTGAAAGCACCTCTGTGTCATCTGTCTTCACCTTTTTCAAAGTGAATGTGAATGTGCAGGAACCCATTCACCCCTCACTAGTTTGTATCCACACCCCTATCTGACCTTATTGCTGCTCTCACTCTCTGTCCCAGAATAAAATCCCAAGATGATAAAGGAGTGCCCCCTCATGACGTGAAGCTCCTACTCAACTAAGAACCAAATTTGATGTAAATTCAAGGGGCTCTGTGGACAGGACTTCTAGTATCTCCTCCTGGGTTGGCTGCAGGACAACAAAACAATAGGAGATGTCTGTTCATGGATGTGGTGTACTACTCTTCTTTTTTGAAGAGTGGCTTTTTTTACAGGTGGAGGTTATTTGGACCCCAGTGGGTCTCAGCCAGCCTACGATTTCATTATAATTCATGACTCACAGACTAAAAAACACAAAGCCCTACAGCCAAAGCAGAGCCACACAGACAGGCCACCAAAAGTTTGGGAGAATTAAAAAAAAAAAAAGTGTCACAGTGCTTTAGCCACATTTTTTAAAGCAAACTCCACTTGCAGGCATACACACAAACACAAGCCACACCCACATGCAGGCATAGGACACTCGCAAGAATCCCACAGAAACACACATCCCAGAAGCCCCTGTTGCTATGCGGTTCTGCCAAAAGCCCCATCTGGGAGAGAGCATCCCCAGGCAACACAGGTGGGCTGCACCTAGAAATCACAGTGGGGCAAGTTTCAAAAAGACTCACCACTACAATGTCCAGGCAGGCTTGAGGCATTCTTTTGGATCCTTAGGGATTTTGTGGTTTATTCCTTGCATTCTGCTTGATGTTTCTTCAGACTGACTCAGGTCTGCTCTCTCCTAGGATCATGGGACTATCCTGTAGATTCCAGAGAAAGGACAGGCAAGAGTCCAACTCTGTTGCACCTCCATGGAAGTCTTCTTTTCTGCCCAGCCAAAGGGACTAGTTGCAAGGTAATGGAGGCATTTATTTTGATGCTAGCCAGAGTTCCCAGGAGAGTTCTGGTGCCCTGAGACTACCGCATGAGCATACATAAAGCAGGCTCTGGTAGCTGGCTATCAAAGCTGTCAGCCTACCTAAGCAGAGTGAGATGATACAGGCAGAGCCATCCTCATATCAGGAAAAAAGCTTTCTTCAAAAACCCACAATGGGACACTTAAAGTCCTGACCTCAGCGCCCCTTTGGGTTGTCTCCATTGTAGTGTCCTGCTGGAGGACATGCTGTTTCGAGACTGTGAGATGGTCCCTGGAAACTGCTCTTCTGACTCCATTCATGAAAAAGGCTGTGTGGAAGAATCAGGTCCCATGGGGATTGGAGTATAATCTGGTGTGTTGTTGAGGGTTCTCTGGGTGATAAAATCATACCTGAGACCTCAGAAGCCGGTGAAAGTGTAAGATGTCTGGGCTCTTGTCCTCAGTTCCTCCACTCATCCAGAGTCTCACAGGAGCCCTCTGGGTAAGACAGAAACCACAACAAATGCAACTCCCGGGTGAAGCACTGTTCTCACACCTTGGACTCACCTCTCAGGGGTGCATATGAGGTTGATGCAGTGTTTCAGAGGCTGTCTGTGCCAATAGCAGGCCTGAAGATCATGTCCAGCATTGCTATTGAGGGACAATTTGGATTCCCACGTAAGTAAAGAAAAATCAAGATTCACCTGATAGAATGATGTGCCTTGTTCTGGGGTCCAAGCAATGTTCAATGATTTCTTTCAGAGGTCCCAAAAGCCTACTGCAAAGTGCAAACAACCTCAGGTCCCACAATGAGACAATGACCCACAACCTGGAGCACAGCCAGCTTACCCGAAGTGCCTTTTTCTCTCTGAAATCCCGGGCAGCTATATAATCTGTGGTGAGAGGCAGACCCGTCCAGCAACAACTGAATGAAAAAGCCCCTCCACAGTGAGAAGGCCATGCAGAAGAAATGAAACAGAGGTTAAATTACCCGGTAAAAGGCAAACACAGCTGTCTGCTTGTCATCCTACAGGAATCATGCAGCACTCCAATAGAAGTGGGAGAAAACGTTTCCTTGTGGGTGACTGTGATGGGAATTTATGGTTTTAAAAGTATCACAGCTGTGCAGTCATTAAAACATGACAGAGTTCAGAAAAAGAAAAAAAAACTCATATGATGGAGTCCCATGAGGCTCATCCTCCATGAAATGAGAAACCTTTAGTATGGAAGTCTTTCAGCCAGACCCAGGAAACCCTAAGACAATGAGGAACATGGAAGTCAGGAAAAGAGCCCAGTCTGGAGGACACATCCCAGCCAGCATTAATCAATTCCACTCCTGTTTTTCTCTGCATATGAAAGCCTTCATATGCATATGAGTTTGGCATGTTGGCCTCAGTTTGCCCTCCAAATGTTCCGTGCACATTGAAGTACTCTCACATGAACATGAGGCCATAGTGTGGACCCCTTGTGCAATTAAGGGAATGCAAGGATGGATTTGGAAGCACCTTCTGTGTCACCTGTCTTCATTTTTTGGCAGGTGAATTTGAGGGACCCTATCCACCCCACACCAGATTGTATCCTCATCCCTATCTGACATTATGGTTGCTCACAATCTATGGCCCAGGATGAAATTCCAAGATGATGGGGAAGTGTCCACTTATGATGTGAACACCTGCTAAGCTGGGAACTGGATTTGAGGTAAATTCAAGGGGCCCTGTGAACAGCAATGCTAGTGCCTCTCCCTTGTTGGCTGCAGGACAACGAAACACTGGGAGACGTCTGTTTTGTAGTGTGGTGTGCTCATCTTCTTTCTAGTAGAGTGAATTCTGTTTGCAGATGAAGGTGATTTGGACGCTGGTGGGTCTTAGCCACCCTCCCAATTCAGTGCAGATTCATGATCCATAGAAAAATAAAGAACATGGAGCCCCACAGCACAAGCAGAGCCAGCCAGACAGGCCACCAAAAAGTAGGGAGACTGAAAAAAAAGAGATGCCGAAGTGCATTAGTCACATTCCATTAAGCAGACTCCACTTACAGGCACACACACATACTCACATACACACAATGTGTCCCACACAGGCAGACATCCAACACTGGCAACACTCCCACAGAAACAGACAACCAAGCAGCTCCTGAGTCTGCAAGTTTCTGCAGGAAGCACCACCTGGGACACAGCAAACCCAAGAACACAGGTGGGCTTTACCTAGAAATGACGGTAAGGCAAGTTTCAAGAAGCTCACCCTTACAACGTATAGGCAGGCTAAGGAATTTTGCAGATCTTTTTGGATCCTTAAGGATTTTGTGGTTTATTCCTAGGGCAGTGCTTGACATTTCTTCAGGCTGGCTCACATCTGCCCTCTCCTGGGACCATGGGACAATCCCCTGGATCCCACAGAGAAGACAAGTGAGAGTCCACCACCAATACCTTTCCAGGGAGGTCTTCTTCTCTGCCAAGACACAGAGACTTGTTGCTAGGTGATGGTGACATATACTGTGATGCTAGCCAGAGTTCACATTCAGGCCTGGTGCCATGAGACTAGCACATGTGCATTCGTGAGGTAGGCTCTGGAGCCTGGCTGTCAGAACTGTCAGCCTGCCAAAGAAGAGAAAAATGATACAGGCAGAGACAGCGTGGTATTGAGAAAGAGCTGCCTGGGAAAACCCACAGCAGCACCGTAAAAGTCTTGACATCAGTGCCCTTTCAGGCCATCTCTGTGATTGGGTCAAGGTGGAGAGGAAGGCATTTTGGGAGGGTGAAGGGGTCACTGGAAACTGCTCTTCTTACTCCAGTCCAGAAAGAAGTTGTGTGCAAGAATCTGGACCCATGGGGATTGGAATAGAATCTGGTGTGTTTTTGAGGGTTCTTTAGATAATAGAGTCATTCCTGAGATCCCAGAGGCCGGTTTCACTGAAATATGTCCAGGATCTTGACCTCACTGCTTCCCTTCATCTTGGGCTTTGCAGGGACTCTCTGGGAAAGACAGAAAACATCACAAAGGCAAGTCCAATGTGGAGCTGTGTTCTAACAATTCAAGCTGTCCTCTCACATGTGAAGGTGAGGTTGAGACAGTGTCTCAGAGGCCATCTGTGGCAATGGCAAGCTTGAAAATGGTGTCCAGTAGTGCCGTTGAGGGTCATTATGGATTCCCCATGAATCAAAGAAAAACCAAGCCTCATCTGAGAGGAAAAGCTGCCTTATGCTGGAGTCCAAGCAATGTTCAATGATTCCTGTTAGGACACAAAAACCTCCTGCAACTGCAAACAACCTCAGCCCCCATAATGAGACAACAGCCCACAACCTGGAGTGCAGTGAGCCTACCTGACATCCCTTTTGCTTTCTGAAATCCCTGGCAGATAAATAATATGTGGTAAGAGGCAGTCCCATCCAGCAACAGCTCAATGAAAGAGCTCCTCCACAATGAGAAGGTAATTTAGATGAAATGAAACAGAGGCTAGATTACCAGGTAAAAGCCAGATATGGCTGCCTGCTTCTCATTCTACAGGAATCATGCAGCACTCTGATAGAAGTGAGAGAACATGTTTCCTTGTTGGTGACTAATGGGAATTTATGGTTTGAAAAGTATCAAAGCTGCTTGTCATTAAATCATGACAATGTTCAGAAAAAAATAAAATAAAACACATGCACAATGGATTGCCATGAGGTTCATTCTCACTGAACTAGGTAATTTTTAGTGTGGAAGTCATTGAGCTAGACCAAGGTAAGAAACATGAAAGTCAGAAAAAAAAAAAAAAGAGGCAAATATGGAGGTCACATCCCATCCAGTATCAATCCATTCCACTCCCTTTTGGCTCTAGGTATGAAAGCCATCAAGTCAAGAGTGTGCCAGGATGACCCCAATATACACACCAAATGTTCCTTGTGTATTGGAGTACTCCCACCTGAACACCAGGCCATGGTATGGCCTGCTTGTGCAACTAAGGGAATATGGGGATGGAGTTGGAAGCACATTCTATGTCATCTGTTTTCATTTATTTGCAGTTAAAGTTGTAGGACACCATAAACCCCTCACCAGATTGTACCATCATCCCTATCTGACATCATTTCTGCTCACATTCAATGTTCCTGATGAAATCCCAAGATGATAGATGAGTGCCCCCTCAGGACGTGAAGCACCTGCTTGTCTGGGAACAAAATTTGAGGTAAATTCAAGGGGCCCTGCGGAGAGGACTGCTAATGTCTCTCCCTGGGTTTGTTGCAGGAGAATGCAACACTTGTATATTTCCATTTTTTTGGTGTGGTGTGCTCCTCTTCTTTCTAGAAGAGTGGGGTTTTTTTGCCAGGGGAGGTGATTGGTTTGCTGGTGGGTCTTACCTTGCCTTTCAATTTGCTGCAGATTCATGATGCACAGAAAAATGAAGAATGCTGCACCACACAGCCCAAGCAAAGCCACACAGACAGGCCACCAAAAGCTGGGAGACTCTAAATAAAAGAAGCAATGAAGTCCGTTAGCCACATTTCTTTAAGCAGACTCCACTTATAGACACAGAAACACACACACACACACACACACACACTAACACACCATGCCACACACACAGACAGATATCCAACACTCGCAACATTCTCACAGAAACACACAGCCTGGCAAATCCTGAGGATGCATGGTTCTGCAGGGAGCCCCAAACCACTCCAGAATTCAATCTGTCCACACCATTGACATTGCTTTTGTCAAGGTCATCAGTGACTTCAATATTTCCAACTTAAGGGTCATTTATCACTCTTAAACAGTTGGTCATTCTCTCTCTGTTTGAACATCTTCTTCTCTTGTGTTTTGTATCTTCACATTTAACTTTGTTTTCTTCTTACCTCACTGACTTCTCTTTCTCACTCTTCCTTACTGGTTTCTACTTTACTCAAACCCTAAACATTTGTGCTAGGCTCTGTACTTTTTTGCTACATTCACTAGATTCCACCTAACCTCTGACTCCCATAGCCTTTTTTTTTTTTTACTATGTATGCACCATTTTTATTTTTTTCATACATAGCATTTATCAAAGCTTATTAGACATCGTTCATGAAAAAATATAGCTTTGGATTAGATTGGAAGGTGGTTTCTGATGAGATTTTATATGCCTTGAATACTCAGTTTTACAGTCTCTATCTTATAGTCATCAAGTACCAAATATAATTTTTAAAACAGGTTGAATTTATACAAACAGGAACAGAATATGTAAAACGATGGAGGTGAAGTCTATCAATTAAGAATTTGAGTGCTATAACATCTTAATGTAAGGTGAACAGGACCTGAATTAGGTATTTTATGTGAGTGCAAACATAGTGAACAAAAAAAGACATTCAAAAATGCTTGACAAGGTAGTCAAAAGGCTTAATATTATGGTTAAAAAACAGAATTGTACCACCCAATGGTTTTTAATCCAAATGACTTGGAAGATAAAGTGCTGCTAATATTGTTAATGAACGCAATTCTCTCCAGAGACTGATTGACCCCAAATTTGAAGCCAAATTTATTTTTACAGCTATGCTTAAACTGGCATAATGATACATTGGTCTGATTTATCTTACTAAATCAGCCTAAAAATAAATATTCTTGTATTCAGACTTTCTGTATGTTCTGTTTTCATCTTTCTACTGTAGATAAATATCACTTTGTGATATTTTTCTTGCTGAGAGAATACTCTGAATGGTGAATGCAGGCTGGAAAGTCATTCAACCACAATATACGGACCTGGAGACACATAGCTAGTAGTATCCTAAATATTTAGGCTGGGGTTTACATTTCAAAACTAGCAGATGACATAATAAAGCCAATCAAAGAGAGAGATAAGAGGCAAACAGAAAGGGGGAAAAAAAAACAGGGGAATGAATAACGAATGGACACATTTTGCAAGACTCAGACAAGTTAACTATATTGAATATTGGGGAGGTTTTGAAGGAAATAAAGACAGAATATTTTGTAATGATAAGGTTGACCTTGAAGAGTGTATTTTCAGTGGAGTAGTAGGGGCAAGATTCTTGTCAAAAAAGAGTTGAGTGAATAATGATGAAATGGAGATAAGCAAAAAAGAAAGAAGATAAATAGCTTTAGGGAGGTGTTTTCAAGGGAAAGTATTTTTTAATAGCTTTAACAGGTTATTGCTTTATTCAGTGAAAAAGGACATGTGCCTACTGTAAGATTTAAAAATACAAAAAGTACAAAGAAGAATTAACACACATGAAATACAACAATTCAGAAAAATAACTACTCTTACTATTTTGATGAACATACCTGCAGGTTTCAATTAATAGCATCATACAATTGACTAAAAAGAGTAAGTTAATTTTTTTGGAAAGTAATTGATAAACATACAACGTTAATATTTATTGAAAATATGTTTTTGGCCAGGTGCGGTGACTCATGCACTTTGGGAGGCCGAGGCAATCGGGTCACCTGAGATCAGGAGTCCGAGACCTGCTTGACGAACGGCGAGAAATCCTGTCTCTACAAAATTAATTTTTGTATTAATGACTGCAAGTCATTCAATTTTGTTGAAAACAAAGCATTGGAAATACAAAATTAGCTGGGTGTGGTGGCACATGCCTGTAATCCCAGCTCCTCAGGAGGCTGAAGCAGAAGAGTAGCTTCAACCCAGGAGGCAGAAGTTGCAGTGAGCCGAGATCACACCATTGCACTCCAGCCTGGGCCACAAGAGTGAAATTCCATCTCAAAAAGTGAAAATAAAAATACATTTCTTAATGAGATGCACTGTATTCTTCCTGTCCCCCTCTCATTTATTCTCATTATCTCTTGTAGACATAGATAACTATTACTAAATGCCAGAATGAGACAGGATTCATTATTAATACAATTTTTTTTCTTTCTATGGATGGAATTGTCAAAAAAGGGACTTTGTTCCCATGAATATGTATATAGGAATAGGAAGAAAGATTTTTTTTACAACGATTTCACTCAATTCTTTGAATTCTTCATGAATTACATACTGAAAACTGTATACATGAAAACTGCAAGTCATTCAATTTTGTTGAAAACAAAACATTGGAAATTGCTTGACCTACAAGAAGAGTTGCTATCTAGCCTTTAGAAATTCTTCACTTTGTGAAGCCAATGACTAATATTTCTGTTAAAAGGTAAACTGAGGCATAGTACCATTTATGAAGAGTTTGAGCAAAAATATTCCATGAATTGTACAGCTCCAAACTACAAGCCATTCAGGGGCTCCATCAAGAGAAAACAATGGGGAGAATTTTATGAAAGAGATACAGAAGTAAAGCAGATGATATTTGATTGGTTACAGTTATACATTTGCCTCATTTGATCTATCACATTGGAAAGTCCTAACTATATAAGTTTGTTAACTGCTTCTGATGGGTTGAGCTTCCCTTTTTTCTGTGATATAAACATTTACAAGAAGTAGCTCAAGTTAAGTTTTGCTTGTCACTATGAGGTCTAACTGTGTTTCTCGTCTAAGAGATTCTTTAAATCTAGCCTGTATTTTAATTTGCTTCATCCTTAACCTCTTGTCCTTGATGTGTTTCTTGTTTGTTTTTCTTTTTACCTTTTTATTTCAAGATAAAACTCAGATATGGAAAGCACCCACCACAAGTATGTGGTTTTATTTCTGCCAAGCAGATATAAAGCAACAGAATATTGTCATCCATCCTAGTATTTCAATGCAGATGCCTTGTCCCAATCACGATTCCCTTTAGGTCATTTAACAAAACTGAGGCATTTGTCTGTGTTAATCGGGAGCCACTAAGTGTCCATGAAGAAATGAAGACTGAAGACAGTTAGATTAAGAATAAATACATAATGAATCAAGGTCCTGAAGAAGGCATGAATGGAAAGAATGAGATACATTCTACATCACTGACAAGGTTTAGTCTTGGAAAAAAGAAATTTACTGCAAGTCAGAGAAAGTCAAAGAGAGGACAAATTCATTCAACCTGTATTTAACAAAGATTTATTAAGAACCTATTAATTGGAAGTATAGTACAAAACACTAGAGAGAGATTTTCAAAAGGAAAATAAACTGTACTCGGGCTCTCCTGCTAGACGGACCTAACTGCTTTAAAAGGGGAGGAGATGAAGTTGTGGTTCTCATTAAAAGCTGTTTAGGGGATTTGTGGATTTGGACATTTGGAAAGTGAGAACAAAATTTCAAAAAGCTACAGTAGATAAAGCTGTCGAGAATCAGTACATTTTCTTTGCAGGACTCTGGAAAGAGCCAAGCCGAGTATTTTGTTTCAAAAGCTAAGCTTGGATTGATTATATCAGGCATCACAGTGAATCTAGTGGATTCTATTTTTTAAATTACACCTGGCACTGGAGGGACAAAAAATTAAAGCACAAACACCAATAAAACATAACAGGAGCAGAATGCTGCAAACTCAATTGCTTATTTAAAAAACTATTAGCTTTAAAATGTTAGCATGTTGAAACGATTTCCCTCTACTAACATCACCTTCGAAGTTCAGCTAATCGGAAATATATAGAATTAAGACAGGTAGTGAATTCAATAAAGTAGACCTTGCAATAAAATAAACTTTGCTCAAAGCCTATGCTGTTGGAATTAGAAAGGCATCATAGGACACAAACCTGCAGATCAGAGGTCTCAGTGAGCCAGTGATAATTCTAGTATTTAGAGTCCACCTATTAAAACTTAAGTCATCTTTTTAAACATCCTATTGGTTATAATACTTAACTGTCTCTTTAAGAGTGCAGAAAAAATAATAGGATGTTTGAACACTTTAGAAATAAAAATATTAAAATGAGCTAGCTAGTGGGACTTCTTTTGTGTGTTCATTCCTTTCAGCAAGACAGCCTTTTTTTCTTTCAATTATTTCCTTTTGTTCTCATAAATTAATCTCCATTTGTGATTTTGGATTTGTTCAGAGTGGAGTGTGATTACTGAGGTCTTAATCAGCATTCAGGCTGACAGAAAACAGTTGAAGCAGTTATTATCTTTTGTGCAGAAAGATATGTTTATTGTAAATGCTCTGGGCTCTTTGAAAAATTGGGAGAACAGGTCTTTGAAACTGATAAGAGTGTAAGAGTGTGGCTTTAGATTCCTATATAGCTGAGATAACTGCAAAGATGATGTGGGGAAGAGTTATTTATAAGATGATTGAATGGAAGATAAAATGGAAATTATTTTACATCAAATATGGTATGTTTTATAATCATTAACTGAAAAATAGTATTTGTATTGGAAGAGGTTTCATAAGGCAATCAGTCTAGTGATTCCCCAATACTGATTTCCAGACAGACACAAGACTGTGATCATATATTTACTAATCCATGGTATTAAAAAAAAAGATAACACTTTATACAGGTTTTCAATGAAGCTAGATTTGTTATTTGATTTTAATATTAATATTACACTCTTTTTATTTTTAGTCCTAATATACTCTTCTGTCTTTGAAATAACAGATGTATATGGTGGGAAGTTTAAAGATATCTTGGTTAGATCAAATGAAACAATCATTCTTCTTTTTGAAATTGGAGTAGGGCTGATGTGAAGCTAGACTAGAAACTACACAGCATTCAGTTTGAGAACCAAGATCTTGTTGTTCCTGAGCTCTTTCCTTCCTGTATGTTATTCAATATCCTTATTTTTCTATGCAGTTTAAAATGTCATTTTGTTCCCTACTCCCCTCTCTCCCAAATACAAACCAATTTTGAAAAAGAATCAGCTTTCGGCCATTTATCCACCTCAAAGGCAAAGTGAGAGTGAACTGTAGGTGCTAGAAACCACAATCCACTGCTGCAAATTTGTAAATTTTATTTTCTCATGTACGTTCATCTCTCCCTCTCTACCAGCAAAATATACATATACAATTGTGCACTAAATTCTTAGATCAGTTTTACTAACTAGAATTTTACCCATTGTATACCCCCCTGCCACCTACCCCCTCATGTTTTTTCTCCACTAAACACATACTCACTTCCCTCATTTCTTCCCACTCACTTTTCAGTTGAGTTCAATTTGGTTTTGTTCTCATTGCACTGGAACTGCTTTTATCAAGGGGGCAAGATTACCATCTGTACTATTAAAACCACTGGTTACTTTACTATTTTCCTCTTACTCAAATTCTCAGCATTATTCTGCAAAATAGCAACTCCCTGTTCTTCAAACACAGAACTGAGCTATTTCCTTCCTCTACGTTACTCAATATCCTTATTTTTCTATGCAGTTTAAAATGTCATTTTGTTCCGTAGAAACCAACTTTGAAAAAGAATCAGCTTTCAGCCATTTATCCAAAATTGTTCTATTTTAGAGACTTGACAGTTATTTTCTCCCCTCTTTTTCAATGGTTGCTCTTTCTGATATATCAAATAAGACTTCCTTGGAGAAAGATTCACTTAATACCCAATATACACTAGTTCTGTCTATTACACCAACCATCACAACTGTCTGTTTCTCACTTTCAGCATCCCAAAATTTCTTTCACAGCATTTACAACTACCTGTGTCTTTTATTTATTATCTTCCTCTCCCTGTACATAAAGCTTTATGAAGTCAGGTACCATTAATCCCACATTCACTGCTGTACCTCCAGAACCCAGCACAGTGCTTGTTACATGGTAGTTTTTAATAAAGATTCATTGAATAATTTGATGGATAGATGAATACCAAGAATCCCACAATATATTTTCCTAGCCTCAATTGAAAAACTCATGCCAAGACTTTTACACTTTATGTTTGCCATGATTCTTGCATCTGTCTCTTTCGTCCACTCCTTGCTTCCACTTTCCATGCCCAGGCCACCATCATCTAGTCGTTTAACCATTTAATAAAACTCATAACTCATGTTCATTCTTCTCTTACTGGTCTTCAATCCATCCTATATATTGCAGTTAGTCTTATAACCTTTGTGAAACTTTGATTTATTTTCCTATGAAAAACAAAGCAAAACCAAAATCAACCTCCCTTTTGTGCAGACAGCTTGTTCTAAACTTTCTATCCTGGCATTTATGGGCCTTGAATACCTGGCTTTAACTGATACCAGCTCTAAGTGATCATAATGTCTCATGTATTTGCCTAGGTCTTTTTTTGTGTGTGTGTACCTCTCTTTTGAAACTTTTCTGACTCAGTATTGTGCTGTGAAACCATTTAATAGAATGAGAACATGTTGAGGGCAGATATATGGCATGTTTTCTAATCTTAGCACTTAACACAGTTTTTGATATACAGAAGCTCTGTACATATTTGCTGAATAAATCATTGTGTGACCCTCTTCTTGAAGTTCTATGTTCAGTATCAAAGAGAATATAGTATATAAAAATGATTAATTTCAAACTCTATATAATGTTTGGGTGTAATGAAAAATATTAAGTTCTGTGCATTTTGTTTAAGGCAATGGTTATGACTTATTAGCTGTGCTAATCTTCAACATTGTTGTGCAACTTATGCCTGCAATTTCCTGAGCCAAAAGAGGAAAAATCTTTTCCTTAGAAATTATTTGACTGAAAGGTCATCCAATTAATTACAAGACCTTGGGCAAAAAAATGTTGACGCATGCGGTGTTTTGCCCAGAAACTTCAAGAAGATATGAAAAGAATAATAGCCTCAGGCAGTACTCTTGGCAGATGAGACTGTATAATGTGAAAAAACCCAATCTAAACATTTCTAGCACAGGCTGGCAGCCTGCAGGTCCCGATACTGACCCTCAAGCATGCTGCTCAGACTACCATTGCAGAGTAATTAAAGTGATTAAATATATATGTGTGTGTGAATACACACACACACACATATATATGTGTGTGTATAGTAGATTGGTGTGTGTGTGTGTGTGTGTGTGTGTGTGTGTGTGTATATATATATATATATATATATATATATATATATATATATATATGACAGATTCTCACTTTGTTGCCCAGACTGG